>NC_133543.1:643758-1287516 GCF_048773025.1 Camelus bactrianus
CACAAAGTTTCTTTTCAGTTGCAAAATCCATTCCTTACATATATATGGGGAGGTACAAGCTCCAACTCGGTTTTACAGTGAAAACTGCAGGAACTTCAAAGCGGCACTAGGAAACAGACTGAGAAAGCAAAGAAAAAGTGTCTCATGCAATCCTTTCCCTTGGTGCTAAATGAACGAAAGTCACTCCGCTTGCTCAGTTCTGAGAAATAAGTGTGTGTGAAAGCCGTCCTTCAATTATCTTGTTGGGAACACAAAGTTTCTTTTCAGTAGCAAACTCCTCTCCATGAATATATATGGGGATGTACTAGTTCCAACTCTGTTTTACATTGAAAACTGCAGGAACTTCAAACCGGCACTAGGAAACAGACTGAGAAACCAGAGTAAAGTTTCCCCTGCAAACCGTTCCCTTGGTGCTAAATGAACGAACGTCTCTCCACTTGCTCATTTCTGAGAGATAAGTGTGTTTGAAAGCCGTCCTTCACCTAGCTTGTTGGGAACACAAAGTTTCTTTTCAGTTGCAAACTCCATTCCATACATATATATGGGGAGGAACTAGCTCCAACTCGGTTTGAAAGTGAAAACTGAAGGAACTTCAAACCGGCACTAGGAAACAGACTGAGAAAGCACAGAAAAAGTGTCCCCTGCATCCCGTTCACTTGGTGGTAGATGAACGAAAGTCTCTCCACTTGCTCAGTTCTGAAAGTTATGTGTGTGTGAAAGCCGTCCTTCTCCTAGCTTGTTGGGAACACAAAATTTCTTTTCAGTTGAAAACTCCATTCCATACATATATATGGGGAGGTACTAGCTCCAACTCAATTTTACAGTGAAAACTGCAGGAAGTTCAAAACGGCACTAGGAAACAGACTGAGAAAGCAGAGAAAAAGTGTCTCCTGCAACCCGTTCCCTTGGTGCTAGATGAACGAACGTCTCTCCACTTGCCCAGTTCTGAGAGATAAGTGTGTGTGAAAGCCGTCCTTCACCTAGCTTGTTGGGAACACAAAGTTTCTTTTCAGTTGCAAACTCCATTCCATACACATATATGGGGAGGTACAAGCTCCAACACGGTTTTACAGTGAAAACTGCAGGAACTTCAAAGCGGCACTAGGAAACAGACTGGGAAATCAGAGAAAAAGTGTCTCCTGCAACACGTTCCCTTGGTGCTAAATGAACGAAAGTCCCTCTACTTGCTCATTTCTGAGAAATAAATGTGTGTGAAAGCCGTCCTTCACCTAGCTTGTTGGGAAAACAAAGTTTCTTTTCAGTTGCAAACTCCATTCCATATATATATATATGGGGAGGTCCAAGCTCCAACTCGGTTTTACATTGAAAACTGCAGGAACTTGAAACCGGCAGTAGGAAACAGACTGAGAAAGCAGAGAAATAGTGTCTCCTGCAACCCTTTCCCTTGGTGGTAGATGAACGAAAGTCTCTCCACTTGCTCAGTTCTCAGAGATAGTTGTGTGTGAAAGCCATCCTTCAACTAGCTCCTTGGGAACACAAAGTTTCTTTTCAGTTGCAAACTCCATTCCATACATATTTATGGGGAAGTCCTAGCTCCAACACGGTTTTACAGAGAAAACAGCAGGAACTTCAAACCGGCACTAGGAAACAGACTGAGAAAGCAGATAAAAAGTGTCTCCAGCAACCCGTTCCCTTGGTGCTAGATGAACGAACGTCTCTCCACTTGCTCAGTTCTGAGAGATAAGTGTGTGTGAAAGCCGTCCTTCACCTAGCTTGTTGGGAACACAAAGTTTCTTTTCAGTTGCAAACTCCATTCCATATATATATATGGGGAGGTACAAGCTGCAACTCTGTTTTACATTGAAAAGTGCAGGAACTTCAAACCGGCACTAGGAAACAGACTGAGAAAGCAGAGAAATAGTGTCTCCTGCAACCATTTCCCTTGGTGGTAGATGAACGAAAGTCTCTCCACTTGCTCAGTTCTCAGAGATAATTGTGTGTGAAAGCCAAATTTCACCTAGCTTGTAGGGAACACAAAGTTTCATTTCAGTTGCAAACTCCATTCCATACATATATATGGGGAGGTACTAGCTCCAACACGGTTTTACAGTGAAAACTGCAGGAACTTCAAACCGGCACTAGGAAACAGACTGAGAAAGCAGAGAAAAAGTGTCTCCTGCAACCCGTTCCATTAGTGCTAGATGAACGAACGTCTCTCCACTTGCTCAGTTCTGAGAGATATGTGTGTGTGAAAGCCGTTCTTCACCTAGCTTGTTGGGAACACAAATATTCTTTTCAGTTGCAAACTCCATTCCATACATATATATGGGGAGGTACTAGCTTCAACTCGGTTTGAAAGTGAAAAATGCAGGAACATCAAACCGGCACTAGGAAACAGACTGAGAAAGCAGAGAAAAAGTTTCTCCTGCAACCCGTTCCCTTGTTGCTAGATGAACGAACGTCTCTCCACTTGCTCAGTTCTGAGAGGTAAGTGTGTGTGAAAGCCGTCCTTCACCTAGCTTGTTGGGAACACAAAGATTCTTTTCAGGTGCAAACTCCATTCCATACATATATATGGGGAGGTTCTAGCTCCAACTCTGTTTGAAAGTGAAAACTGCAGGAACTTCAAACCGGCACTAGGAAACAGACTGAGAAATAAGAGAAAAAGTGTCTCCTGCAACCCGTTCCCTTGGTGCTATATGAACGAACGTCTCTCCACTTGCTTGGTTCTGAGAGATAAGTGTGTGTGAAAGCCGTACTTCACCTAGCTTGTTGGGAACACAAAGTTTATTTTCAGTTGCAAACTCCATTCCATACATATATATGGGGAGGTACTAGCTCCAACACGGTTTTACAGTGAAAACTGCAGGAACTTCAAACCGGCACTAGGAAACAGACTGAGAAAGCAGAGAAAAAGTGTCTTCTGCATCCCGTTCCATTAGTGCTAGATGAACGAACGTCTCTCCACTTGCTCAGTTCTGAGAGATAAGTGTGTGTTAAAGCCGTTCTTCACCTAGCTTGTTGGGAACACAAAGATTCTTTTCAGTTGCAAACTCCATTCCATACATATATATGGGGAGGTACTAGCTTCAACTCGGTTTGAAAGTGAAAAATGCAGGAACATCAAACCGGCACTAGGAAACAGACTGAGAAAGCAGAGAAAAAGTTTCTCCTGCAACCCGTTCCCTTGTTGCTAGATGAACGAACGTCTCTCCACTTGCTCAGTTCTGAGAGATAAGTGTGTGTGAAAGCCGTCCTTCACCTAGCTTGTTGGGAACACAAAGATTCTTTTCAGTTGCAAACTCCATTCCATACATATATATGGGGAGGTACTAGCTCCAACTCTGTTTGACAGTGAAAACTGCAGGAACTTCAAACCGGCACTAGGAAACAGACTGAGAAAGCAGATAAAAAGTGTCTCCTGCAACCCGTTCCCTTGGTGCTAGATGAACGAAAGTCTCTCCACTTGCACAGTTCTGGGAGATAAGTGTGTTTGAAAGCCGTCCTTCACCTAGCTTGTTGGGAACACAAAGTTTCTTTTCAGTTCCAAACCCATTCCATATATATATATGGGGTGGTACAAGCTCCAACTCGCTTTTACAGTGAAAACTGAAGGATCTTCAAATCGGCACTAGGAAACAGACTGAGAAAGCAGAGAAAAAGTTTCTCCAGCAACCCGTTCCCTTGGTGCTAGATGAACGAACGTCTCTCCACTTGCTCAGTTCTGAGAGATAATTGTCTGTGAAAGCCGTCCTTCATCTATCTTGTTGGGAACACAAAGTTTCTTTTCAGTTGCAAACTCCATTCCATAAATATATAAGGGTAGGTAAAAGCTCCAACTCAGATTTACATTGAAAACTGCAGGAACTTCAAACCAGCACTAGGAAACAGACTGAGAAAGCAGAGAAAAAGTGTCTCCTGCAAACCGTTCCGTTGGTGCTAGATGAACGAAAGTCTCTCCACTTGCCCAGTTCTGAGAGATATGTGTGTGTGAAAGCCGTCCTTCAACTAGCTTGTTGGGAACACAAAGTTTCTTTTCAGTAGCAAACTCCATTCCATATATATATATGGGGAGGTACAAGCTCCAACTCGTTTTTACATTGAAAACGGCAGGAACTTCAAACCGGCACTAGGAAACAGACTGAGAAAGCAGAGAAATAGTGTCTCCTGCAACCCTTTCCCTTGGTGGTAGATGAACGAAGTCTCTCCACTTGCTCAGTTCTCAGAGATAATTGTGTGTGAAAGCCATCCTTCACCTAGCTTGTTGGGAACACAAAGTTTCTTTTCAGTTGCAAACTCCATTCCATATATATATATGGGGAGGTACTAGCTCCAACACGGTTTTACAGTGAAAACAGCAGGAACTTCAAACCGGCACTAGGGAACAGACTGAGAAAGCAGATAAAAAGTGTCTCCTGCAACCCGTTCCCTTGGTGCTAGATGAACGAACGTCTCTACGCTTGCTCAGTTCTGAGAGATAAGTGTGTGTGAAAGCCGTCTTTCACCTAGCTTGTTGGGAACACAAAGTTACTTTTCAGTTGCAAACTCCATTCAATATATATATGTGGGGTGGTACTAGCTCCAAATCGGTTTTACAGAGAAAACTAAAGGAACTTCAAACCGGCACTAGGAAACAGACTGAGAAAACACAGAAAATGTGTCTCCTGCAACCCGTTCCCTTGGTGCTAGATGAACGAACGTCTCTCCACTTGCCTAGTTCTGAGAGATATGTGTGTGTGAAAGCCGTACTTCACCTAGCTTGTTGGCAACACAAAGTTTCTTTTCAGTTGCAAACTCCATTCCATATATATATATGGGGTGGTACAAGCTGCAACTCGGTTTTACATTGAAAAGGGCAGGAACTTCAAACCGGCACTAGGAAACAGACTGAGAAAGCAGAGAAATAGTGTCTCCTGCAACCCTTTCCCTTCGTGGTAGATGAACGAAAGTCTCTCCACTTGCTCAGTTCTCAGAGATAATTGTGTGTGAAAGCCATCCTTCACCTAGCTTGTTGGGAACACAAAGTTTCTTTTCAGTTGCAAACTCCATTCCATATATATATATGGGGAGGTACTAGCTCCAACACGGTTTTACAGTGAAAACAGCAGGAACTTCAAACCGGCACTAGGGAACAGACTGAGAAAGCAGATAAAAAGTGTCTCCTGCAACCCGTTCCCTTGGTGCTAGATGAACGAACGTCTCTACACTTGCTCAGTTCTGAGAGATAAGTGTGTGTGAAAGCCGTCTTTCAACTAGCTTGTTGGGAACACAAAGTTACTTTTCAGTTGCAAACTCCATTCAATATATATATGTGGGGTGGTACTAGCTCCAAATCGGTTTTACAGAGAAAACTAAAGGAACTTCAAACCGGCACTAGGAAACAGACTGAGAAAACACAGAAAATGTGTCTCCTGCAACCCGTTCCCTTGGTGCTAGATGAACGAACGTCTCTCCACTTGCCTAGTTCTGAGAGATATGTGTGTGTGAAAGCCGTACTTCACCTAGCTTGTTGGCAACACAAAGTTTCTTTTCAGTTGCAAACTCCATTCCATATATATATATGGGGTGGTACAAGCTGCAACTCGGTTTTACATTGAAAAGGGCAGGAACTTCAAACCGGCACTAGGAAACAGACTGAGAAAGCAGAGAAATAGTGTCTCCTGCAACCCTTTCCCTTCGTGGTAGATGAACGAAAATCTCTCCACTTGCTCAGTTCTCAGAGATAATTGTGTGTGAAAGCCATCCTTCACCTAGCTTGTTGGGAACACAAAGTTTCTTTTCAGTTGCAAACTCCATTCCATACATATATATGGGGAGGTACTAGCTCCAACACGGTTTGACAGTGAAAACTGCAGGAACTTCAAACCGGCACTAGGAAACAGACTGAGAAAGCAGAGGAAAAGTGTCTCCTGCAACCCGTTCCATTAGTGCTAGATGAACGAACGTCTCTCCACTTGCTCAGTTCTGAGAGATATGTGTGTGTGAAAGCCGTTCTTCACCTAGCTTGTTGGGAACACAAATATTCTTTTCAGTTGCAAACTCCATTCCATACATATATATGTGGAGGTACTAGCTTCAACTCGGTTTGAAAGTGAAAAATGCAGGAACATCAAACCGGCACTAGGAAACAGACTGAGAAAGCAGAGAAAAAGTTTCTCCTGCAACCCGTTCCCTTGTTGCTAGATGAACGAACGTCTCTCCACTTGCTCAGTTCTGAGAGGTAAATGTGTGTGAAAGCCGTCCTTCACCTAGCTTGTTGGGAACACAAAGATTCTTTTCAGGTGCAAACTCCATTCCATACATATATATGGGGAGGTTCTAGCTCCAACTCTGTTTGACAGTGAAAACTGCAGGAACTTCAAACCGGCACTTGGAAACAGACTGAGAAATAAGAGAAAAAGTGTCTCCTGCAACCCGTTCCCTTGGTGCTATATGAACGAACGTCTCTCCACTTGCTTGGTTCTGAGAGATAAGTGTGTGTGAAAGCCGTACTTCACCTAGCTTGTTGGGAACACAAAGTTTCTTTTCAGTTGCAAACTCCATTCCATACATATATATGGGGAGGTACTAGCTCCAACACGGTTTTACAGTGAAAACTGCAGGAACTTCAAACCGGCACTAGGAAACAGACTGAGAAAGCAGAGAAACAGTGTCTCCTGCATCCCGTTCCATTAGTGCTAGATGAACGAACGTCTCTCCACTTGCTCAGTTCTGAGAGATAAGTGTGTGTGAAAGCCGTCCTTCACCTAGCTTGTTGGGAACACAAAGATTCTTTTCAGTTGCAAACTCCATTCCATACATATATATGGGGAGGTACTAGCTTCAACTCGGTTTGAAAGTGAAAAATGCAGGAACATCAAACCGGCACTAGGAAACAGACTGAGAAAGCAGAGAAAAAGTTTCTCCTGCAACCCGTTACCTTGTTGCTAGATGAACGAAAGTCTCTCCACTTGCTCAGTTCTGAGAGATAAGTGTGTGTGAAAGCCGTCCTTCACCTAGCTTGTTGGGAACACAAAGATTCTTTTCAGTTGCAAACTCCATTCCATACATATATATGGGGAGGTACTAGCTCCAACTCTGTTTGACAGTGAAAACTGCAGGAACTTCAAACCGGCACTAGGAAACAGACTGAGAAAAAAGAGAAAAAGTGTCTCCTGCAACCCGTTCCCTTGGTGCTAGATGAACGAACGTCTCTCCACTTGCCTAGTTCTGAGAGATATGTGTGTGTGAAAGCCGTCCTTCACCTAGCTTGTTGGGAACACAAAGTTTCTTTTCAGTTGCAAACTCCATTCCATACATATATATGGGGAGGTACTAGCTCCAACACGGTTTTACAGTGAAAACTGCAGGAACTTCAAAGCGGCACTAGGAAACAGACTGAGAAAGCAGAAAAAAAGTGTCTTCTGCAACCCGTTCCCTTGGTGCTAGATGAACGAACGTCTCTCCACTTGCTCAGTTCTGAGATATAAGTGCTTGTGAAAGCCGTACTTCACCTAGCTTGTTGGGAACATAAAGTTTCTTTTCAGTTGCAAACTCCATTCCATACATATATATGGGGAGGTACTAGCTCCAACTCGGTTTGACAGTGAAAACTGCAGGAACTTCAAACCGGCACTAGGAAACAGACTGAGAAAGCAGAGAAAACGTGTATCCTGCATACCGTTCCCTTGGTGCTAGATGAACGAAAGTCTCTCCACTTGCTCTGTTCAGAGAGATAAATGTGTGTGAAAGCCGTCCTTCACATAGCTTGTTGGGAACACAAAGTTTCTTTTAAGTTGCAAACACCATTCCATACATATATATGGGGAGGTCCAAGCTCCAACTCGGTTTTACATTGAAAACTGCAGGAACTTCAAACCGGCACTAGGAAACAGACTGAGAAAGCAGAGAAAAATGTCCCCTGTAACCCGTTCCCTTGGTGCTAAATGAACGAACGTCCATCCACTTCTTCAGTTCTGAGATATAATTGTGTGTGAAAGCCGTCCTTCAATTAGCTTTTTGGGAACACAAAGTTTCTTTTCAGTAGCAAACTCCTCTCCATGTATATATATGGGGATGTACTTGTTCCAACTCGGTTTTACATTGAAAACTGCAAGAACTTCAAACCAGCACTAGGAAACAGACTGAGAAACCAGAGTAAAACTTCCCCTGCAACCCGTTCCCTTGTTGCTATATGAACGAACGTCTCTCCACTTGCTTGGTTCTGAGAGATAAGTGTGTGTGAAAGCCGTACTTCACCTAGCTTGTTGGGAACACAAAGTTTATTTTCAGTTGCAAACTCCATTCCATACATATATATGGGGAGGTACAATCTCCAACTCGGATTTACAGTGAAAACTGCAGGAACTTCAAACCGGCACTAGGAAACAGACTGAGACAGCAGAGAACAAGTGTCTCCTGCAACCCGTTCCCTTGGTGCTAAATGAACGAACGTCTCTCCACTTGCTCAGTTCTGAGAGATAATTGTGTGTGAAAACCGTTCTTCATCTAGCTTGTTGGGAACACAAAGTTTCTTTTCAGTTGCAAAATCCATTCCATACATATATATGGGGAGGTACAAGCTCCAACTCGGTTTTACAGTGAAAACTGCAGGAACTTCAAAGCGGCACTAGGAAACAGACTGAGAAAGCAGAGAAAAAGTGTCTCATGCAATCCGTTCCCTTGGTGCTAAATGAACGAACGTCACTCCACTTGCTCAGTTCTGAGAAATAAGTGTGTGTGAAAGCCGTCCTTCAATTATCTTGTTGGGAACAAAAAGTTTTTTTTTCAGTAGCAAACTCCTCTCCATGAATATATATGGGGATGTACTAGTTCCAACTCGGTTTTACATTGAAAACTGCAGGAACTTCAAACCGGCACTAGGAAACAGACTGAGAAAGCACAGAAAAACTGTCCCCTGCATCCCGTTCACTTGGTGGTAGATGAACGAAAGTCTCTCCACTTGCTCAGTTCTGAAAGTTATGTGTGTGTGAAAGCCGTCCTTCACCTAGCTTGTTGGGAACACAAAATTTCTTTTCAGTTGAAAACTCCATTCCATACATATATATGGGGAGGTACTAGCTCCAACTCAACTTTACAGTGAAAACTGCAGGAAGTTCAAAACGGCACTAGGAAACAGACTGAGAAACAGAGAAAAAGTGTCTCCTGCAAACCGTTCCCTTGGTGCTAGATGAACGAACGTCTCTCCACTTGCCCAGTTCTGAGAGATAAGTGTGTGTGAAAGCCGTCCTTCACCTAGCTTGTTGGGAACACAAAGTTTCTTTTCAGTTGCAAACTACATTCCATACACATATATGGGGAGGTAAAAGCTCCAACACGGTTTTACAGTGAAAACTGCAGGAACTTCAAAGCGGCACTAGGAAACAGACTGGGAAATCAGAGAAAAATTGTCTCCTGCAAACCGTTCCCTTGGTGCTAAATGAACGAAAGTCCCTCCACTTGCTCATTTCTGAGAAATAAATGTGTGTGAAAGCCGTCCTTCACCTAGCTTGTTGGGAACACAAAGTTTCTTTTCAGTTGCAAACTACATTCCATATATAAATATATGGGGAGGTCCAAGCTCCAACTCGGTTTTACATAGAAAACTGCAGGAACTTCAAACCGGCACTAGGAAACAGACTGAGAAAGCAGAGAAATAGTGTCTCCTGCAACCCTTTCCCTTGGTGGTAGATGAACGAAAGTCTCTCCACTTGCTCAGTTCTCAGAGATAATTGTGTGTGAAAGCCATCCTTCACCTAGCTTGTTGGGAACACAAAGTTTCTTATCAGTTGCAAACTCCATTCCATACATATTTATGGGGAGGTACTAGCTCCAACACGGTTTTACAGAGAAAACAGCAGGAACTTCAAACCGGCAATAGGAAACAGACTGAGAAAGCAGATAAAAAGTGTCCCCAGCAACCCGTTCCCTTGGTGCTAGATGAACGAACGTCTCTCCACTTGCTCAGTTCTGAGAGATAAGTGTGTGTGAAAGCCGTCCTTCACCTAGCTTGTTGTGAACACAAAGTTTCTTTTCAATTGCAAACTCCATTCCATATATATATATGGGGATGTACAAGCTGCAACTCGGTTTTACATTGAAAAGTGCAGGAACTTCAAACCGGCACTAGGAAACAGACTGAGAAAGCAGAGAAATAGTGTCTCCTGCAACCCTTTCCCTTGGTGGTAGATGAACGAAAGTCTCTCCACTTGCTCAGTTCTCAGAGATAATTGTGTGTGAAAGCCATCTTTCACCTAGCTTGTTGGGAACACAAAGTTTCATTTCAGTTGCAAACTCCATTCCATACATATATATGGGGAGGTAGTAGCTCCAACACGGTTTTACAGTGAAAACTGCAGGAACTTCAAACCGGCACTAGGAAACAGACTGAGAAAGCAGAGAAAAAGTGTCTCCTGCAACCCGTTCCATTAGTGCTAGATGAACGAACGTCTCTCCACTTGCTCAGTTCTGAGAGATATGTGTGTGTGAAAGCCGTCCTTCACCTAGCTTGTTGGGAACACAAAGTTTCTTTTTAGTTGCAAACTCCATTCCATATATATATATGGGGAGGTACAAACTCCAACTCGGTTTTACATTGAAAACTGCAGGAACTTCAAACCGGCACTAGGAAACAGACTGAGAAAGCAGAGAAATAGTGTCTCCTGCAACCCTTTCCCTTGGTGGTAGTTGAACGAAAGTCTCTCCACTTGCTCAGTTCTCAGAGATAATTGTGTGTGAAAGCCATCCTTCACCTAGCTTGTTGGGAACACATAGTTTCTTTTCAGTTGCAAACTCCATTCCATACATATATATGGGGAGGTTATAGCTCCAACACGGTTTTACAGTGAAAACTGCAGGAACTTCAAACCGGCACTAGGAAACAGACTGAGAAAGCAGAGAAATAGTGTCTCCTGCAACCCTTTCCCTTGGTGCTAGATGAACGAACGTCTCTCCACTTGCTCATTTCTGAGAGATAAGTGTGTGTGAAAGCCGTCCTTCACCTAGCTTGTTGGGAACACAAAGTTTCTTTTCAGTTGCAAACTCCATTCAATATATATATGTGGGGTGGTACTAGCTCCAACTCGGTTTTACAGAGAAAACTGCAGGAACTTCAAACCGGCACTAGGAAACAGACTGAGAAAGCATAGAATTAGTGTCACCTGCAACACGTTCCCTTGGTGGTAGATTAACGAAAGTCTCTCCAGTTGCTCAGTTCTGAGAGATAAAGGTGTGTGAAAGCCATTCTTCACCTAGCTTGTTGGGAACACAAAGTTTCATTTCAGTTGCAAACTCCATTCCATACATATATATGGGGAGGTACTAGCTCCAACACGTTTTTACAGTGAAAATTGCAGGAACTTCAAACCGGCACTAGGAAACAGACTGAGAAAGCAGAGAAAAAGTTTCTCCTGCAACCCGTTCCCTTGTTGCTAGATGAACGAAAGTCTCTCCACTTGCTCAGTTCTGAGAGATAAGTGTGTGTGAAAGCCGTCCTTCACCTAGCTTGTTGGGAACACAAAGATTCTTTTCAGTAGCAAACTCCATTCCATAAATATATATGGGGAGGTAAAAGCTCCAACTCAGATTTACATTGAAAACTGCAGGAACTTCAAACCGGCACTAGGAAACAGACTGAGAAAGCAGAGAAATTGTGTCTCCTGCAACCCTTTCCATTGGTGGTAGATGAACGAACGTCTCTCCACTTGCTCAATTCTGAGATATAAGTACTTGTGAAAGCCGTCCTTCACCTAGCTTGTTGGGAACATAAAGTTTCTTTTCAGTTGCAAACTCCATTCCATACATATATATGGGGAGGTACTAGCTCCAACTCGGTTTGACAGTGAAAATTGCAGGAACTTCAAACCGGCACTAGGAAACAGACTGAGAAAGCAGAGAAAACGTGTATCCTGCATACCGTTCCCTTGGTGCTAGATGAACGAACGTCTCTCCACTTGCTCAGTTCAGAGAGATAAATGTGTGTGAAAGCCGTCCTTCAACTAGCTTGTTGGGAACACAAAGTTTCTTTTCAGTTGCAAACTCCATTCCATACATATATACGGTGTGCTACTAGCTCCAACTCGGTTTTACAGTGAAAACTGCAGGAACTTCAAACCAGCACTAGGAAACAGACTGAGAAAGCAGAGAAAAAGTGTCTCTTGCAACACGTTTCCCTTGGTGCTAGATGAACGAGCGTCTCCCCACTTGCCCAGTTCTGAGAGATAAGTGTGTGTGAAAGCCGTCATTCACCTACTTGTTGGGAACACAAAGTTTCTTTTAAGTTGCAAACACCATTCCATACATATATATGGGGAGGTCCAAGCTCCAACTCGGTTTTACATTGAAAACTGCAGGAACTTCAAACCGGCAAGGAAACAGACTGAGAAAGCAGAGAAAAAGTGTCTCCTGTAACCCGCTCCCTTGGTGCTAAATGAACGAACGTCCATTCACTTCTTCATTTCTGAGATATAATTGTGTGTGAAAGCCGTCCTTCAATTAGCTTTTTGGGAACACAAAGTTTCTTTTCAGTAGCAAACTCCTCTCCATGTATATATATGGGGATGTACTTCTTTCAACTCGGTTTTACATTGAAAACTGCAAGAACTTCAAACCGGCACTAGGAAACAGACTGAGAAACCAGAGTAAAGCTACCCTGTAACCCGTTCCCTTGTTGCTAGATGAACGAAAGTCTCTCCACTTGCTCAGTTCTGAGAGATAAGTGTGTGTGAAAGCCATCCTTCACCTAGCTTGTTGGGAACACAAAGTTTCTTTTCAGTTGCAAACTCCATTCCATACATATATATGGGGAGGTACAAGCTCCAACTCGGGTTTACAGTGAAAACTGCAGGAACTTCAAACCGACACTAGGAAACAGACTGAGAAAGCAGAGAAATAGTGTCCCCTGCAACCCGTTCCCTTGGTGCTATATGAACGAACGTCTCTCCACTTGCTTGGTTCTGAGAGATAAGTGTGTGTGAAAGCCGTACTTCACCTAGCTTGTTGGGAACACAAAGTTTATTTTCAGTTGCTAACTCCATTCCATACATATATATGGGGAGGTACAAGCTCCAACTCGGATTTACAGTGAAAACTGCAGGAACTTCAAACCGGCACTAGGAAACAGACTGAGACAGCAGAGAACAAGTGTCTCCTGCAACCCGTTCCCTTGGTGCTAAATGAACGAACGTCTCTCCACTTGCTCAGTTCTGAGAGATAATTGTGTGTGAAAACCGTTCTTCATCTAGCTTGTTGGGAACACAAAGTTTCTTTTCAGTTGCAAACTCCATTCCATACATATATATGGGGAGGTACAAGCTCCAAATCGGTTTTACAGTGAAAACTGCAGGAACTTCAAAGCGGCACTAGGAAACAGACTGAGAAAGCAGAGAAAAAGTGTCTCATGCAATCCGTTCCCTTGGTGCTAAATGAAAGAACGTCACTCCACTTGCTCAGTTCTGAGAAATAAGTGTGTGTGAAAGCCGTCCTTCAATTATCTTGTTGGGAACACAAAGTTTCTTTTCAGTAGCAAACTCCTCTCCATGAATATATATGGGGATGTACTAGTTCCAACTCGGTTTTACATTGAAAACTGCAGGAACTTCAAACCGGCACTAGGAAACAGACTGAGAAACCAGAGTAAAGTTTCCCCTGCAACCCGTTCCCTTGGTGCTAAATGAACGAACGTCTCTCCACTTGCTCATTTCTGAGAGATAAGTGTGTTTGAAAGCCGTCCTTAACCTAGCTTGTTGGGATCACAAAGTTTCTTTCAAGTTGCAAACTCCATTCCATACATATATATGGGGAGGTACTAGCTCCAACTCGGTTTGAAAGTGAAAACTGCAGGAACTTCAAACCGGCACTAGGAAACAGACTGAGAAAGCACAGAAAAAGTGTCCCCTGCATCCCGTTCACTTGGTGGTAGATGAACGAAAGTCTCTCCACTTGCTCAGTTCTGAAAGGTATGTGTGTGTGAAAGCCGTCCTTCACCTAGCTTGTTGGGAACACAAAATTTCTTTTCAGTTGAAAACTCCATTCCATACATATATATGGGGAGGTACTAGCTCCAACTCGGTTTTACAGTGAAAACTGCAGGAAGTTCAAAACGGCACTAGGAAACAGACTGAGAAAGCAGAGAAAAAGTGTCTCCTGCAACCCGTTCCCTTGGTGCTAGATGAACGAACGTCTCTCCACTTGCCCAGTTCTGAGAGATAAGTGTGTGTTATAGCCGTCCTTCAACTAGCTTGTTGGGAACACAAAGTTTCTTTTCAGTTGCAAACTCCATTCCATTCATATATACGGTGTGGTACTAGCTCCAACTCGGTTTTACAGTGAAAACTGCAGGAACTTCAAACCAGCACTAGGAAACAGACTGAGAAAGCAGAGAAAAAGTGTCTCTTGCAACACGTTTCCCTTGGTGCTAGATGAACGAGCGTCTCCCCACTTGCCCAGTTCTGAGTGATAAGTGTGTGTGAAAGCCGTCATTCACCTACTTGTTGGGAACACAAAGTTTCTTTTAAGTTGCAAACACCATTCCATACATATATATGGGGAGGTCCAAGCTCCAAATCGGTTTTACAGTGAAAACTGCAGGAACTTCAAAGCGGCACTAGGAAACAGACTGAGAAAGCAGAGAAAAAGTGTCTCATGCAATCCGTTCCCTTGGTGCTAAATGAACGAACGTCACTCCACTTGCTCAGTTCTGAGAAATAAGTGTGTGTGAAAGCCGTCCTTCAATTATCTTGTTGGGAACACAAAGTTTCTTTTCAGTAGCAAACTCCTCTCCATGAATATATATGGGGATGTACTAGTTCCAACTCGGTTTTACATTGAAAACTACAGGAACTTCAAACCGGCACTAGGAAACAGACTGAGAAACCAGAGTAAAGTTTCCCCTGCAACCCGTTCCCTTGGTGCTAAATGAACGAACGTCTCTCCACTTGCTCATTTCTGAGAGATAAGTGTGTTTGAAAGCCGTCCTTAACCTAGCTTGTTGGGATCACAAAGTTTCTTTCAAGTTGCAAACTCCATTCCATACATATATATGGGGAGGTACTAGCTCCAACTCGGTTTGAAAGTGAAAACTGCAGGAACTTCAAACCGGCACTAGGAAACAGACTGGGAAATCAGAGAAAAAGTGTCTCCTGCAACCCGTTCCCTTGGTGCTAGATGAACGAACGTCTCTCCACTTGCTCAGTTCTGAAAGGTATGTGTGTGTGAAAGCCGTCCTTCACCTAGCTTGTTGGGAACACAAAATTTCTTTTCAGTTGAAAACTCCATTCCATACATATATATGGGGAGGTACTAGCTCCAACTCAATTTTACAGTGAAAACTGCAAGAAGTTCAAAACGGCACTAGGAAACAGACTGAGAAAGCAGAGAAAAAGTGTCTCCTGCAACCCGTTCCCTTGGTGCTAGATGAACGAACGTCTCTCCACTTGCCCAGTTCTGAGAGATAAGTGTGTGTGAAAGCCGTCCTTCACCTAGCTTGTTGGGAACACAAAGTTTCTTTTCAGTTGCAAACTCCATTCCATACACATATATGGGGAGGTACAAGCTCCAACACGGTTTTACAGTGAAAACTGCAGGAACTTCAAAGCGGCACTAGGAAACAGACTGGGAAATCAGAGAAAAAGTGTCTCCTGCAACCCGTTCCCTTGGTGCTAAATGAACGAAAGTCCCTCCACTTGCTCATTTCTCAGAAATAAATGTGTGTGAAAGCCGCCCTTCACCTAGCTTGTTGGGAACACAAAGTTTCTTTTCAGTTGCAAACACCATTCCATATATATACATGGGGAGGTCCAAGCTCCAACTCGGTTTTACATTGAAAACTGCAGGAACTTCAAACCAGCACTAGGAAACAGACTGAGAAAGCAGAGAAATAGTGTCTCCTGCAACCCTTTCCCTTGGTGGTAGATGAAAGAAATTCTCTCCACTTGCTCAGTTCTCAGAGATAATTGTGTGTGAAAGCCATTCTTCACCTAGCTTGTTGGGAACACAAAGTTTCTTTTCAGTTGCAAACTCCATTCCATACATATTTATGGGGAGGTACTAGCTCCAACACGGTTTTACAGAGAAAACAGCAGGAACTTCAAACCGGCACTAGGAAACAGACTGAGAAAGCAGATAAAAAGTGTCTCCTGCAACCCGTTCCCTTGGTTCTAGATGAACGAACGTCTCTCCACTTGCTCAGTTCTGAGAGATAAGTGTGTGTGAAAGCCGTCCTTCACCTAGCTTGTTGGGAACACAAAGTTTCTTTTCAGTTGCAAACTCCATTCAATATATATATGTGGGGTGGTACTAGCTCCAACTCGGTTTTACAGAGAAAACTGCAGGAACTTCAAACCGGCACTAGGAAACAGACTGAGAAAGCATAGAAATAGTGTCTCCTGCAACACGTTCCCTTGGTGGTAGATGAACGAAAGTCTCTCCAGTTGCTCAGTTCTGAGAGATAAAGGTGTGTGAAAGCGACCCTTCACCGAGCTTGTTGGGAACACAAAGTTTCTTTTCAGTTGCAAACTCCATTCCATAAATATATATGGTTAGGTACTAGCTCCAACTCGGATTTACAGTGAAAACAGCAGGAAATTAAAACCGGCACTAGGAAACACACTGAGAAAGCAGAGAAAAAGTTTCTCCTGCAACCCGTTCCCTTGTTGCTAGATGAACGAAAGTCTCTCCACTTGCTCAGTTCTGAGAGATAAGTGTGTGTGAAAGCCGTCCTTCACCTAGCTTGTTGGGAACACAAAGATTCTTTTCAGTAGCAAACTCCATTCCATAAATATATATGGGGAGGTAAAAGCTCCAACTCAGATTTACATTGAAAACTGCAGGAACTTCAAACCGGCACTAGGAAACAGACTGAGAAAGCAGAGAAATTGTGTCTCCTGCAACCCTTTCCATTGGTGGTAGATGAACGAACGTCTCTCCACTTGCTCAATTCTGAGATATAAGTACTTGTGAAAGCCGTCCTTCACCTAGCTTGTTGGGAACATAAAGTTTCTTTTCAGTTGCAAACTCCATTCCATACATATATATGGGGAGGTACTAGCTCCAACTCGGTTTGACAGTGAAAATTGCAGGAACTTCAAACCGGCACTAGGAAACAGACTGAGAAAGCAGAGAAAACGTGTATCCTGCATACCGTTCCCTTGGTGCTAGATGAACGAACGTCTCTCCACTTGCTCAGTTCAGAGAGATAAATGTGTGTGAAAGCCGTCCTTCAACTAGCTTGTTGGGAACACAAAGTTTCTTTTCAGTTGCAAACTCCATTCCATACATATATACGGTGTGCTACTAGCTCCAACTCGGTTTTACAGTGAAAACTGCAGGAACTTCAAACCAGCACTAGGAAACAGACTGAGAAAGCAGAGAAAAAGTGTCTCTTGCAACACGTTTCCCTTGGTGCTAGATGAACGAGCGTCTCCCCACTTGCCCAGTTCTGAGAGATAAGTGTGTGTGAAAGCCGTCATTCACCTACTTGTTGGGAACACAAAGTTTCTTTTAAGTTGCAAACACCATTCCATACATATATATGGGGAGGTCCAAGCTCCAACTCGGTTTTACATTGAAAACTGCAGGAACTTCAAACCGGCAAGGAAACAGACTGAGAAAGCAGAGAAAAAGTGTCTCCTGTAACCCGCTCCCTTGGTGCTAAATGAACGAACGTCCATTCACTTCTTCATTTCTGAGATATAATTGTGTGTGAAAGCCGTCCTTCAATTAGCTTTTTGGGAACACAAAGTTTCTTTTCAGTAGCAAACTCCTCTCCATGTATATATATGGGGATGTACTTCTTTCAACTCGGTTTTACATTGAAAACTGCAAGAACTTCAAACCGGCACTAGGAAACAGACTGAGAAACCAGAGTAAAGCTACCCTGTAACCCGTTCCCTTGTTGCTAGATGAACGAAAGTCTCTCCACTTGCTCAGTTCTGAGAGATAAGTGTGTGTGAAAGCCATCCTTCACCTAGCTTGTTGGGAACACAAAGTTTCTTTTCAGTTGCAAACTCCATTCCATACATATATATGGGGAGGTACAAGCTCCAACTCGGGTTTACAGTGAAAACTGCAGGAACTTCAAACCGACACTAGGAAACAGACTGAGAAAGCAGAGAAATAGTGTCCCCTGCAACCCGTTCCCTTGGTGCTATATGAACGAACGTCTCTCCACTTGCTTGGTTCTGAGAGATAAGTGTGTGTGAAAGCCGTACTTCACCTAGCTTGTTGGGAACACAAAGTTTATTTTCAGTTGCTAACTCCATTCCATACATATATATGGGGAGGTACAAGCTCCAACTCGGATTTACAGTGAAAACTGCAGGAACTTCAAACCGGCACTAGGAAACAGACTGAGACAGCAGAGAACAAGTGTCTCCTGCAACCCGTTCCCTTGGTGCTAAATGAACGAACGTCTCTCCACTTGCTCAGTTCTGAGAGATAATTGTGTGTGAAAACCGTTCTTCATCTAGCTTGTTGGGAACACAAAGTTTCTTTTCAGTTGCAAACTCCATTCCATACATATATATGGGGAGGTACAAGCTCCAAATCGGTTTTACAGTGAAAACTGCAGGAACTTCAAAGCGGCACTAGGAAACAGACTGAGAAAGCAGAGAAAAAGTGTCTCATGCAATCCGTTCCCTTGGTGCTAAATGAAAGAACGTCACTCCACTTGCTCAGTTCTGAGAAATAAGTGTGTGTGAAAGCCGTCCTTCAATTATCTTGTTGGGAACACAAAGTTTCTTTTCAGTAGCAAACTCCTCTCCATGAATATATATGGGGATGTACTAGTTCCAACTCGGTTTTACATTGAAAACTGCAGGAACTTCAAACCGGCACTAGGAAACAGACTGAGAAACCAGAGTAAAGTTTCCCCTGCAACCCGTTCCCTTGGTGCTAAATGAACGAACGTCTCTCCACTTGCTCATTTCTGAGAGATAAGTGTGTTTGAAAGCCGTCCTTAACCTAGCTTGTTGGGATCACAAAGTTTCTTTCAAGTTGCAAACTCCATTCCATACATATATATGGGGAGGTACTAGCTCCAACTCGGTTTGAAAGTGAAAACTGCAGGAACTTCAAACCGGCACTAGGAAACAGACTGAGAAAGCACAGAAAAAGTGTCCCCTGCATCCCGTTCACTTGGTGGTAGATGAACGAAAGTCTCTCCACTTGCTCAGTTCTGAAAGGTATGTGTGTGTGAAAGCCGTCCTTCACCTAGCTTGTTGGGAACACAAAATTTCTTTTCAGTTGAAAACTCCATTCCATACATATATATGGGGAGGTACTAGCTCCAACTCGGTTTTACAGTGAAAACTGCAGGAAGTTCAAAACGGCACTAGGAAACAGACTGAGAAAGCAGAGAAAAAGTGTCTCCTGCAACCCGTTCCCTTGGTGCTAGATGAACGAACGTCTCTCCACTTGCCCAGTTCTGAGAGATAAGTGTGTGTTATAGCCGTCCTTCAACTAGCTTGTTGGGAACACAAAGTTTCTTTTCAGTTGCAAACTCCATTCCATTCATATATACGGTGTGGTACTAGCTCCAACTCGGTTTTACAGTGAAAACTGCAGGAACTTCAAACCAGCACTAGGAAACAGACTGAGAAAGCAGAGAAAAAGTGTCTCTTGCAACACGTTTCCCTTGGTGCTAGATGAACGAGCGTCTCCCCACTTGCCCAGTTCTGAGTGATAAGTGTGTGTGAAAGCCGTCATTCACCTACTTGTTGGGAACACAAAGTTTCTTTTAAGTTGCAAACACCATTCCATACATATATATGGGGAGGTCCAAGCTCCAAATCGGTTTTACAGTGAAAACTGCAGGAACTTCAAAGCGGCACTAGGAAACAGACTGAGAAAGCAGAGAAAAAGTGTCTCATGCAATCCGTTCCCTTGGTGCTAAATGAACGAACGTCACTCCACTTGCTCAGTTCTGAGAAATAAGTGTGTGTGAAAGCCGTCCTTCAATTATCTTGTTGGGAACACAAAGTTTCTTTTCAGTAGCAAACTCCTCTCCATGAATATATATGGGGATGTACTAGTTCCAACTCGGTTTTACATTGAAAACTACAGGAACTTCAAACCGGCACTAGGAAACAGACTGAGAAACCAGAGTAAAGTTTCCCCTGCAACCCGTTCCCTTGGTGCTAAATGAACGAACGTCTCTCCACTTGCTCATTTCTGAGAGATAAGTGTGTTTGAAAGCCGTCCTTAACCTAGCTTGTTGGGATCACAAAGTTTCTTTCAAGTTGCAAACTCCATTCCATACATATATATGGGGAGGTACTAGCTCCAACTCGGTTTGAAAGTGAAAACTGCAGGAACTTCAAACCGGCACTAGGAAACAGACTGGGAAATCAGAGAAAAAGTGTCTCCTGCAACCCGTTCCCTTGGTGCTAGATGAACGAACGTCTCTCCACTTGCTCAGTTCTGAAAGGTATGTGTGTGTGAAAGCCGTCCTTCACCTAGCTTGTTGGGAACACAAAATTTCTTTTCAGTTGAAAACTCCATTCCATACATATATATGGGGAGGTACTAGCTCCAACTCAATTTTACAGTGAAAACTGCAAGAAGTTCAAAACGGCACTAGGAAACAGACTGAGAAAGCAGAGAAAAAGTGTCTCCTGCAACCCGTTCCCTTGGTGCTAGATGAACGAACGTCTCTCCACTTGCCCAGTTCTGAGAGATAAGTGTGTGTGAAAGCCGTCCTTCACCTAGCTTGTTGGGAACACAAAGTTTCTTTTCAGTTGCAAACTCCATTCCATACACATATATGGGGAGGTACAAGCTCCAACACGGTTTTACAGTGAAAACTGCAGGAACTTCAAAGCGGCACTAGGAAACAGACTGGGAAATCAGAGAAAAAGTGTCTCCTGCAACCCGTTCCCTTGGTGCTAAATGAACGAAAGTCCCTCCACTTGCTCATTTCTCAGAAATAAATGTGTGTGAAAGCCGCCCTTCACCTAGCTTGTTGGGAACACAAAGTTTCTTTTCAGTTGCAAACACCATTCCATATATATACATGGGGAGGTCCAAGCTCCAACTCGGTTTTACATTGAAAACTGCAGGAACTTCAAACCAGCACTAGGAAACAGACTGAGAAAGCAGAGAAATAGTGTCTCCTGCAACCCTTTCCCTTGGTGGTAGATGAAAGAAATTCTCTCCACTTGCTCAGTTCTCAGAGATAATTGTGTGTGAAAGCCATTCTTCACCTAGCTTGTTGGGAACACAAAGTTTCTTTTCAGTTGCAAACTCCATTCCATACATATTTATGGGGAGGTACTAGCTCCAACACGGTTTTACAGAGAAAACAGCAGGAACTTCAAACCGGCACTAGGAAACAGACTGAGAAAGCAGATAAAAAGTGTCTCCTGCAACCCGTTCCCTTGGTTCTAGATGAACGAACGTCTCTCCACTTGCTCAGTTCTGAGAGATAAGTGTGTGTGAAAGCCGTCCTTCACCTAGCTTGTTGGGAACACAAAGTTTCTTTTCAGTTGCAAACTCCATTCAATATATATATGTGGGGTGGTACTAGCTCCAACTCGGTTTTACAGAGAAAACTGCAGGAACTTCAAACCGGCACTAGGAAACAGACTGAGAAAGCATAGAAATAGTGTCTCCTGCAACACGTTCCCTTGGTGGTAGATGAACGAAAGTCTCTCCAGTTGCTCAGTTCTGAGAGATAAAGGTGTGTGAAAGCGACCCTTCACCGAGCTTGTTGGGAACACAAAGTTTCTTTTCAGTTGCAAACTCCATTCCATAAATATATATGGTTAGGTACTAGCTCCAACTCGGATTTACAGTGAAAACAGCAGGAAATTAAAACCGGCACTAGGAAACACACTGAGAAAGCAGAGAAAAAGTGTCTCCTGCAACCCGTTAACTTGGTGCTAGATGAACGAACGTCTCTCCACTTGCTCAGTTCTGAGAGATAAGTGCGTGTGAAAGCCGTCCTTCACCTAGCTTGTTGGGAACATAAAGTTTCTTTAAGTTGCAAACTCCATTCCATACTTATATATGGGGAGGTAAAAGCTCCAACTCAGTTTTACATTGAAAACTGCAGGAACTTCAAACCGGCACTAGGAAACAGACTGAGAAAGCAGAGTAAATTTTCCCCGGCAACCCGTTCCCTTGGTGCTAGAGGAACGAACGTCTCTCCACTTGCTCAGATCTGAGAGATAAGTGTGTGTGAAAGCCGTCCTTCACCTAGCTTGTTGGGAACACAAAGTTTCTTTTCAGTTGCAAACTCCATTCCACATATATATATGGGGAGGTACAAGCTGCAACTCGGTTTTACATTGAAAAGTGCAGGAACTTCAAACCGGCACTAGGAAACAGACTGAGAAAGCAGAGAAATAGTGTCTCCTGCAACACTTTCCCTTGGTGGTAGATGAACCAAAGTATCTCCACTTGCTCAGTTCTCAGAGATAATTGTGTGTGAAAGCCATACTTCACCTAGCTTGTTGGGAACACAAAGTTTCTTTTCAGTTGCAAACTCCATTCCATACATATATATGGGGAGGTACTAGCTCCAACACGGTTTTACAGTGAAAACTGCAGGAACTTCAAACCCTCACTAGGAAACAGACTGAGAATGCAGATAAAAAGTGTCTCCTGCAACCCGTTCCATTACTGCTGGATGAACGAAAGTCTCTCCACTTGCTCAGTTCTGAGAGATAAGTGTGTGTGAAAGCCGTCCTTCACCTAGCTTGTTGGGAACACAAAGTTTCTTTTCAGTTGCAAACTCCATTCAATATATATATGTGGGGTGGTACTAGCTCCAACTCGGTTTTACAGAGAAAACTGCAGGAACTTCAAACCGGCAGTAGGAAACAGACTGAGAAAGCAGAGTAAATTTTCCCCGGCAACCCGTTCCCTTGGTGCTAGAGGAACGAACGTCTCTCCACTTGCTCAGATCTGAGAGATAAGTGTGTGTGAAAGCCGTCCTTCACCTAGCTTGTTGGGAACACAAAGTTTCTTTTCAGTTGCAAACTCCATTCCATATATATATATGGGGAGGTACAAGCTGCAACTCGGTTTTACATTGAAAAGTGCAGGAACTTCAAACCGGCACTAGGAAACAGACTGAGAAAGCAGAGAAATAGTGTCTCCTGCAACACTTTCCCTTGGTGGTAGATGAACCAAAGTATCTCCACTTGCTCAGTTCTCAGAGATAATTGTGTGTGAAAGCCATACTTCACCTAGCTTGTTGGGAACACAAAGTTTCTTTTCAGTTGCAAACTCCATTCCATACATATATATGGGGAGGTACTAGCTCCAACACGGTTTTACAGTGAAAACTGCAGGAACTTCAAACCGGCACTAGGAAACAGACTGAGAATGCAGATAAAAAGTGTCTCCTGCAACCCGTTCCATTACTGCTAGATGAACGAAAGTCTCTCCACTTGCTCAGTTCTGAGAGATAAGTGTGTGTGAAAGCCGTCCTTCACCTAGCTTGTTGGGAACACAAAGATTCTTTTCAGTTGCAAACTCCATTCCATTCATATATATGGGGAGGTACTACCTCCAACTCGGTTTGACAGTGAAAAATGCAGGAACATCAAACCGGCACTAGGAAACAGACTGGGAAGTCAGAGAAAAAGTGTCTCCTGCAACCCGTTCCCTTGGTGCTAAATGAACGGAAGTCCCTCCACTTGCTCATTTCTGAGAAATAAATGTGTGTGAAAGCCGTCCTTCACCTAACTTGTTGGGAACACAAAGTTTCTTTTCAGTTGCAAACTCCATTCCATATATATATATGGGGAGGTCCAAGCTCCAACTCGGTTTTACATTGAAAACTGCAGGAACTTCAAACCAGCACTAGGAAACAGACTGAGAAAGCAGGGAAATAGTGTCTCCTGCAACCCTTTCCCTTGGTGGTAGATGAACGAAATTCTCTCCACTTGCTCAGTTCTCAGAGATAATTGTGTGTGAAAGCCATTCTTCACCTAGCTTGTTGGAAAAACAAAGTTTCTTTTCAGTTGCAAACTCCATTCCATACATATATATGGGGAAGTACTAGCTCCAACACGGTTTTACAGTGAAAACAGCAGGAAATTCAAACCGGCACTAGGAAAGAGTCTGAGAAAGCAGATAAAAAGTGTCTCCTGCAACCCTTTCCCTTGGTTCTAGATGAACGAACGTCTCTCCACTTGCTCAGTTCTGAGAGATAAGTGTGTGTGAAAGCCGTCCTTCACCTAGCTTGTTGGGAACACAAAGTTTCTTTTCAGTTGCAAACTCCATTCAATATATATATGTGGGGTGGTACTAGCTTCAACTCGGTTTTACAGAGAAAACTGCAGGAACTTCAAACCGGCACTAGGAAACAGACTGAGAAAGCATAGAAAAAGTGTCTCCTGCAACACGTTCCCTTGGTGGTAGATGAACGAAAGTCTCTCCAGTTGCTCAGTTCTGAGAGATAAAGGTGTGTGAAAGCGACCCTTCACCGAGCTTGTTGGGAACACAAAGTTTCTTTTCAGTTGCAAATTCCATTCCATAAATATATATGGGTAGGTACTAGCTCAAACTCTGTTTTACAGTGAAAACAGCAGGAAATTCAAACCGGCACTAGGAAACAGACTGAGAAAGCAGAGAAAAAGTGTCTCCTGCAACCCGTTAACTTGGTGCTAGATGAACGAACGTCTCTCCACTTGCTCAGTTCTGAGAGATAAGTGCGTGTGAAAGCCGTCCTTCACCTAGCTTGTTGGGAACATAAAGGTTCTTTAAGTTGCAAACTCCATTCCATACTTATATATGGGGAGGTAAAAGCTCCAACTCAGTTTTACATTGAAAACTGCAGGAACTTCAAACCGGCACTAGGAAACAGACTGAGAAATCAGAGTAAAATTTCCCCGGCAACCCTTTCCCTTGGTGCTAGATGAACGAAAGTCTCTCCACTTGCTCAGTTCTGAGAGATAAGTGTGTGTGAAAGCCGTCCTTCACCTAGCTTGTTGGGAACACAAAGATTCTTTTCAGTTGCAAACTCCATTCCATTCATATATATGGGGAGGTACAATCTCCAACTCGGTTTGACAGTGAAAAATGCAGGAACATCAAACCGGCACTAGGAAACAGACTGAGAAAGCAGAGAAAAAGTGTCTCCTGCAACCCGTTCCCTTGTTGATAGATGAACGAACTTCTCTCCACTTACTCAGTTCTGAGAGATAAGTGTGTGTGAAAGCCGTCCTTCACCTAGCTTGTTGGGAACACAAAGTTTCTTTTCAGTTGCTAACTCCATTGCATACATATATATGGGGAGGTACTAGCTCCAAATCTGTTTGACAGTGAAAACTGCAGGAACTTCAAACCGGCACTAGGAAACAGACTGAGAAAGAAGAGAAAAAGTGTCTCCTGCAACCCGTTCCCTTTGTGTTAGATGAACGAACGTCTCTCCTCTTGCACAGTTCTGGGAGATAAGTGTGTGTGAAAGCCCTTCTTCACCTAGCTTGTTGGGAACACAAAGTTTCTTTTCAGTTCCAAACCCATTCCATATATGTATATGGGGTGGTACAAGCTCCAACTCGCTTTTACAGTGAAAACTGCAGGATCTTCAAATCGGCACTAGGAAACAGACTGAGAAAGCATAGAAATAGTGTCACCTGCAACCCGTTCCCTTGGTGGTAGATGAACGAAAGTCTCACCAGTTGCTCAGTTCTGAGAGATAAAGGTGTGTGAAAGCCATACTTCACCTAGCTTGTTGGGAACACAAAGTTTCTTTTCTGTTGCAAACTCCATTCCATACATATATATGGGTCGGTACTAGCTCCAACTCGGTTTTACAGTGAAAACAGCAGGAACTTCAAACCGGCACTAGGAAACAGACTGAGAAAGCTGAAAAAAAGGTCTACTGCAACCAGTTTCCTTGGTGCTAGATGAACGAACGTCTCTCCACTTGCTCAGTTCTGAGGGATAAGTGCTTGTGAAAGCTGTCCTTCACCTAGCTTGTTGGGAACATAAAGTTTCTTTTCAGTTTCAAACTCCATTCCATACATATATATGGGTAGGTACTAGCTCCAACACGGTTTTACGGTGAAAACTGCAGGAACTTCAAACCGGCACTAGGAAACAGACTGAGAAAGCAGAGAAAACGTGTCTCCTGCATACCGTTCCCTTGGTGCTAGATGAACGAACGTCTCTCCACTTGCTCAGTTCAGAGAGATAAGTGTGTGTTAAAGCCTTCCTTCAACTAGCTTGTTGGGAACACAAAGTTTCTTTTCAGTTGCAAACTCCATTCCATACATGTATATGGGGTGGTACTAGCTCCAACTCTGTTTTACAGTGAAAACTGCAGGAACTTCAAACCGGCACTAGGAAACAGACTGAGAAAGCAGAGGAAAAGTGTCTCCTGCAAAACGTTTCCCTTGGTGCTAGATGAACGAGCGTCTCCCCACTTGCCCAGTTGTGACAGATAAGTGTGTGTGAAAGCCGTCATTCATCTACTTGTTGGGAACACAAAGTTTCTTTTAAGTTGCAAACACCATTCCATACATATATATGGGGAGGTACAAGCTCCAACTCGGTTTTACATTGAAAACTGCAGGAACTTCAAAACGGCACTAGGAAACAGACTGAGAAAGCAGAGAAAAAGTTTCTCCGGTAACCCGTTCCCTTGGTGCTAAATGAACGAACGTCCATCCACTTCTTCAGTTCTGAGATATAAGTGTGTGTCAAAGCCGACTTTCAATTAGCTTGTTGGGAACACAAAGTTTCTTTTCAGTAGCAAACTCCTCTCCATGTATATATATGGGGATGTACTAGTTCCAACTCGGTTTTACATTGAAAACTGCAAGAACTTCAAACCGGCACTAGGAAACAGACTGAGAAAGCAGAGTACAGCTTCCCCTGCAAACCGTTCCCTTGTTGCTAGATGAACGAAAGTCTCTCCACTTGCTCAGTTCTGACAGATAAGTGTGTGTGAAAGCCATCCTTCACCTAGCTTGTTGGGAACACAAAGTTTGTTTTCAGTTGAAAACTCCATTCCATACATATATATGGGGAGGTACAAGCTCCAACTCGGTTTTACAGTGAAAACTGCAGGAATTTCAAACCGGCACTAGGAAACGGACTGAGAAAGCAGAGAAAAATTTTCTCCTGCAACCCGTTTCCCTTGGTGCTAGATGAACGAACGTCTATACACTTGCCCAATTTTGAGAGATAAGTGTGTGTGAAAGCAGTCCTTCACATAGCTTGTTGGGAACACAAAGTTACTTTTCAGTTGCAAACTCCATTCCATACATATATATGGGGAGGTACAAGCTCCAACTCGGTTTTACAGTGAAAACTGCAGGAACTTCAAAGCGGCACTAGGAAACAGACTGAGAAAGCAGAGAAAAAGTGTCTCATGCAATCCGTTCCCTTGGTGCTAAATGAACGAATGTCACTCCAATTGCTCAGTTCAGAGAAATAAGTGTGTGTGAAAGCCGTCCTTCAATTATCTTGTTGGGAACACAAAGTTTATTTTCAGTTGCAAACTCCTTTCCATACATATATATGGGGAGGTTCAAGCTCCAAATCGGATTTACAGTGAAAACTGCAGGAACTTCAAACCGGCACTAGGAAACAGACTGAGACAGCAGAGAACTAGTGTCTCCTGCAACCCGTTCCCTTGGTGCTAAATGAACGAACGTCTCTCCACTTGCTCAGTTCTGAGAGATAATTGTGTGTGAAAACCGTTCTTCATCTAGCTTGTTGGGAACACAAAGTTTCTTTTCAGTTGCAAAATCCATTCCATACATATATATGGGGAGGTACAAGCACCAACTCGGTTTTAAAGTGAAAACTGCAGGAACTTCAAAGCGGCACTAGGAAACAGACTGAGAAAGCAGAGAAAAAGTGTCTCATGCAATAAGTTCCCTTGGTGCTAAATGAACGAATGTCACTCCAATTGCTCAGTTCAGAGAAATAAGTGTGTGTGAAAGCCGTCCTTCAATTATCTTGTTGGGAACACAAAGTTTCTTTTCAGTAGCAAACTCCTCTCCATGAATATATATGGGGATGTACAAGTTCCAAATCGGTTTTACATTGAAAACTGCAGGAACTTCAAACCGGCACTAGGAAACAGACTGAGAATCCAGAGTAAATTTTCCCCTGCAACCCGTTCCCTTGGTGCTAAATGAACGAACGTCTCTCCACTTGCTCATTTCTGAGAGATAAGTGTGTTTGAAAGCCGTCCTTCACCTAGCTTGTTGGGAACACAAGTTTCTTTTCAGTTGCATACTCCATTCCATACATATATATGGGGAAGTACTAGTTCCAACTCGGTTTGAAAGTGAAAACTGCAGGAACTTCAAACCAGCACTAGGAAACAGACTGAGAAAGCACAGAAATAGTGGCCCCTGCAACCCGTTCACTTGGTGGTAGATGAACGAAAGTCTCTCCACTTGCTCAGTTCTGAGAAATAAATGTGTGTGAAAGCCGTCCTTCAATTAGCTTGTTGGGAACACAAAGTTTCTTTTCAGTTGCAAATTCCATTTCATACATATATATGGGGAGGTACTAGCTCCAACTCTGTTTGACAGTGAAAACTGCAGGAACTTCAAACCGGCACTAGGAACAGACTGAGAAAGCAGAGAAAAAGTGCCTACTGAAACCCGTTCCCTTGGTGCTAGATGAACGAACGTCTCTCCACTTGCTCAGTTCTCAGAGATAAGTGTGTGTGAAAGCCATCCTTCACCTAGCTTGTTGGGAACACAAAGTTCCTTTTCAGGTGCAAACTCCATTCCATACATATATATGGGGAGGTACAAGCTCCAACTAGGTTTGACAGAGAATACGGCAGGAACTTCAAACGGGCACTATGAAACAGACTGAGAAAGCAGAGAAAAATTGTCTCCTGCAACACGTTTCCCTTGGTGCTAGATGAACGAAAGTCTCTCCACTTGCCCAATTCTGAGAGATAAGTGTGTGTGAAAGCCGTTCTTCACATAGCTTGTTGGGAACATAAAGTTTCTTTTCAGTTGCAAACTCCATTCAATATATATATATGGGGAGGTACTAGCTCCAACTCCGTTTTACAGTGAAAACTGCAGGAACTTCAAACCGGCACTAGGAAACAGACTGAGAAAGCAGACAAAAAGTGTCTCCTGCAACCCGTTCCCTTTTTGCTATATGAACGAACGTCTTCCACTTGCTTGGTTCTGAGAGATAATTGTGTGTGAAAGCCGTCCTTCACCTAGCTTGTTGGGAACCCAAAGTTTCTTTTCAGTTGCAAACTCCATTCCATACATATATATGGGGAGGTTCTAGCTCCAACTCGGTTTGACAGTGAAAACTGCAGGAACTTCAAACCGGCACTAGGAAACAGACTGAGAAAACAGAGAAATAGTGTCCCCTGCAACCCGTTCCCTTGGTGCTAGATGAACGAACGTTTCTTCACTTGCTAAGTTCTGAGACATAAGTGTGTTTGAAAGCCGTCCTTATCAAAGCTTGTTGGGAACCCAAAGTTTCTTATCAGTTGCAAACTCCATTCCATACATATATATGGGGAGGTACTATCTCCAACTCGGTTTGACAGTGAAAACTGCAGGAACTTCAAACTGGCTCAAGGAAACAGACTGAGAAAGCAGAGAAAAAGTGTCTCCTGCAACCCGTTCCCTTAGTGCTAGATGAAGGAACGTCTCTCCACTTGCTCAGTTCTGAGAGATAAGTGTGTGTGAAAGCCTTCCTTCACCTAGCTGGGTGGGAACACAAAGTTTCTTTTCAGTTGCAAACTCCATTCCATATATATATATATGTGGAGGTACTAGCTCAAACTCGGTTTTACAGTGAAAACTGCAGGAACTTCAAACCGGCACTAGGAAACCGACTGAGAAAGCAGATAAAATGTGTCTCCTGCAACCCGTTCCCTTGGTGCTAAATGAACCAACGTCACTCCACTTGCTCAGTTCTGAGAAATAATTGTGTGTGAAAGCCGTCCTTCAATTAGCTTTTTGGGAACACAAAGTTTTTTTTCAGTAGCAAACACCTCTCCATATATATATATGGGGATGTACTAGTTCCAACTCGGTTTTACATTGAAAACTGCAGGAACTTCAAACCGGCACTAGGAAACAGACTGAGAAACAACAGTAAAGTTTCTCCTGCAACCAGTTCCCTTGGTGCTAGATGAACGAACGTCTCTCCACTTCCTCAGTTCTGAGAGATATGTGTGTGTGAAAGCCATTCTTCAACTAGCTTGTTGGGAACACAAAGTTCCTTTTCAGTGCAAACTCCATTTCTACATATATATGGGGAGGTACAAGCTCCAACTCGGTTTTACAGTGTAAACTGCAGGAACTTCAAACCGGCACTAGGAAACAGACTGAGAAAGCAGAGAAAAATTTTCTCCTGCAACCCGTTTCACTTGGTGCTAGATGAATGAACGTCTCGGTACATGCTTATTTCTGAGAGATACGTGTGTGTGAAAGCCGTCCTTCAACCAACTTGTTGGGAACACAAATTTTCTTTTCAGATTCAATCTCCATTCCATACATATATATGGGGAGGTACAAGCTCCAACTCGGTTTTACAGTGAATACTGCAGGAACTTCAAATCGGCACTAGAAAAAATACTGAGAAAGCAGACAAAATGTGTCTCCTGCAAACCGTACCCTTGGTGGTAGATGAACGAACGTCTCTCCACTTGCTCAGTTCTGAGAGTTAAGTGTGTGTGAAAGCCGTCCTTCATATAGCTTGTTGGGAACACAAAGTTTCTTTTCAGTTGCAAACTCCATTCCATACATATATAAGGGGAGGGACTAGCTCCAACTCGGTTTGACAGTGAAAACTGCTGGAACTTCAAACCGGCACTAGGAAACAGACTGAGAAAGCAGAGAAAAAGTGTCCCTGCAACACGTTGCTTTGGTGCTAGATGAACGAAATCTCTGTACATGCTCAGTTCTGAGAGATAAGTGTGTGTGAAAGCCGTCCTTCACCTAGCTTGTTGGGAACACAAATTTTCTTTTTAGTTGCAAACTCCATTCCATATATATATATGGGGAGGTACAAGCTCCAACTCGGTTTTACAGTGAAAACTGCAGTAACTTCAAATTGGCACTAGAAAACAGACTGAAAAAGCAGAGAAAATGTGTCTCCTGCAACCCGTTCCCTATGCTAGATGAACGAACGTCTCTCCACTTGCTCAGTTCTGAAAGATAAGTGAGTGTGAAAGCCGTCCTTCACCTAGCTTGTTGGGAACACTAAGTTTCTTTTCAGTTGCAAACTCCATTCCATACATATATATGGGGAGGTAATAGCTCCAACGCAGTTTTACAGTGAAAACTGCAGGAAGTTCAAACCGGCACTAGGAAACAGACTGAGAAAGCTGAGAAAAAGTGTCTCATGCAATCCGTTCCTTGGTGCTAAATGAACGAACGTCACTCCACTTGCTCAGTTCTGAGAAATAAGTGTGTGTGAAAGCCGTCGTTTAATTAGCTTGTTGGGAAAACAAAGTTTCTTTTCAGTAGCAAACTCCTCTCCATGAATATATATGGGGATGTACTAGTTCCAACTCGGTTTTACATTGAAAAATGCAGGAACTTCAAACCGGCACTAGGAAACAGACTGAGAAAGCAGAGAAAATGTGTCTCCTGCATCCCGTTCCCTTGGTGCTAGATGAACGAACGTCTCTCCACTTGCTCAGTTCTGAGAGATAAGTGTGTGTGAAAGCCGTCCTTCACTTAGCTTGTTGGGATCACAAAGTTTCTTTTCAGTTGCAAACTCCATTTCATACACATATATGGGGAGGTACAATCTCCAACACGGTTTTACAGTGAAAACTGCAGGAACTTCAAACCGGCACTAGGAAACAGACTGGGAAATCAGAGAAAAAGTGTCTCCTGCAACCCGTTCCCTTGGTGCTAAATGAACGAAAGTCCCTCCACTTGCTCATTTCTGAGAAATAAATGTGTGTGAAAGCCGTCCTTCAATTAGCTTGTTGGGAACACAAAGTTTCTTTTCAGTAGCAAACACCTATCCATATATATATATGTGGATGTACTAGTTCCAAATCGGTTTTACATTGAAAACTGCAGGAACTTCAAACCGGCACTAGGAAACAGACTGTGAAAACAGAGAAAAGTTTCCCCTGCAACCCGTTCCCTTGTTGGTAGATGAACGAACGTCTCTCCACTTGATCAGATCTGAGAGATACGTGTGTGTGAAAGTCGTCCTTCACATATCTTGTTGGGAACACAAAGTTTCTTTTCAGTTGCAAAATCCATTCCATACATATATATGGGGAGGTACAATCTCCAACTCTGTTTGAAAGTGAAAACTGCAGGTACTTCAAACCAGCACTAGGAAACAGACTGAGAAAGCAGAGAAAAAGTGTCTCCTGCAACACGTTGCTTTGGTGCTAGATGAACGAAAGTCTCTGTACATGCTAAGTTCTGAGAGATACGTGTGTGTGAAAGCCGTCCTTCAGCTAGCTTGTTGGGAACACAAATATTCTTTTCAGTTGCAAACTCCATTCCATACATATATATGGGGATGTACAAGCTCCAACTCGGTTTTACAGTGTAAACTGCACTAACTTCAAATCGGCACTAGAAAACAGACTGAGAAAGCAGAGAAAAAGTGTCTCCTGCAACCCGTTCCCTTGTTGCTAGATGAACGAACGTCTCTCCACTTGCTCAGTTCTGAGAGATAAGTGTGTTTGAAAGCCGTCCTTCACCTAGCTTGTTTGGAACACAAAGTTTCTTTTCAGTTGCAAACCCTTTTCCATACATATATATTGGAAGGTACTAGCTCCAACTCGATTTTACAGTGAAAACTGCAGGAACTTCAAACCGGCACTAGGAAACAGACTGAGAATGCAGAGAAAAAGTGTCCCCTGCAAACCGTTCCCTTGGTGCTAGATGAGCGTACGTCTCTCCACTTGCCCAGTTCTGAGAGATAAGTGTGTGTGAAAGCCGTCCTTCACCTAGCTTGTTGGGAACACAAAGTTTCTTTTCAGTAGCAAACTCCATTCCATACATATATATGGGGAGGTACTATCTCCAACTCAGTTTTACAGTTAAAACTGCAGGAACTTCAAACCGGCACTAGGAAACAGACTGAGAATGTAGAGAAAATGTGTCTCCTGCAAACCGTTCCCTTGGTGCTAGATGAACGAAAGTCTCTCCACTTGCCCAATTCTGAGAGATAAGTGTGTGTGAAAGCCGTTCTTCACATAGCTTGTTGGGAACATAAAGTTTCTTTTCAGTTGCAAACTCCATTCAATATATATATATGGGGAGGTACTAGCTCCAACTCCGTTTTACAGTGAAAACTGCAGGAACTTCAAACCGGCACTAGGAAACAGACTGAGAAAGCAGACAAAAAGTGTCTCCTGCAACCCGTTCCCTTTTTGCTATATGAACGAACGTCTTCCACTTGCTTGGTTCTGAGAGATAATTGTGTGTGAAAGCCGTCCTTCACCTAGCTTGTTGGGAACCCAAAGTTTCTTTTCAGTTGCAAACTCCATTCCATACATATATATGGGGAGGTTCTAGCTCCAACTCGGTTTGACAGTGAAAACTGCAGGAACTTCAAACCGGCACTAGGAAACAGACTGAGAAAACAGAGAAATAGTGTCCCCTGCAACCCGTTCCCTTGGTGCTAGATGAACGAACGTTTCTTCACTTGCTAAGTTCTGAGACATAAGTGTGTTTGAAAGCCGTCCTTATCAAAGCTTGTTGGGAACCCAAAGTTTCTTATCAGTTGCAAACTCCATTCCATACATATATATGGGGAGGTACTATCTCCAACTCGGTTTGACAGTGAAAACTGCAGGAACTTCAAACTGGCTCAAGGAAACAGACTGAGAAAGCAGAGAAAAAGTGTCTCCTGCAACCCGTTCCCTTAGTGCTAGATGAAGGAACGTCTCTCCACTTGCTCAGTTCTGAGAGATAAGTGTGTGTGAAAGCCTTCCTTCACCTAGCTGGGTGGGAACACAAAGTTTCTTTTCAGTTGCAAACTCCATTCCATATATATATATATGTGGAGGTACTAGCTCAAACTCGGTTTTACAGTGAAAACTGCAGGAACTTCAAACCGGCACTAGGAAACCGACTGAGAAAGCAGATAAAATGTGTCTCCTGCAACCCGTTCCCTTGGTGCTAAATGAACCAACGTCACTCCACTTGCTCAGTTCTGAGAAATAATTGTGTGTGAAAGCCGTCCTTCAATTAGCTTTTTGGGAACACAAAGTTTTTTTTCAGTAGCAAACACCTCTCCATATATATATATGGGGATGTACTAGTTCCAACTCGGTTTTACATTGAAAACTGCAGGAACTTCAAACCGGCACTAGGAAACAGACTGAGAAACAACAGTAAAGTTTCTCCTGCAACCAGTTCCCTTGGTGCTAGATGAACGAACGTCTCTCCACTTCCTCAGTTCTGAGAGATATGTGTGTGTGAAAGCCATTCTTCAACTAGCTTGTTGGGAACACAAAGTTCCTTTTCAGTGCAAACTCCATTTCTACATATATATGGGGAGGTACAAGCTCCAACTCGGTTTTACAGTGTAAACTGCAGGAACTTCAAACCGGCACTAGGAAACAGACTGAGAAAGCAGAGAAAAATTTTCTCCTGCAACCCGATTCACTTGGTGCTAGATGAATGAACGTCTCGGTACATGCTTATTTCTGAGAGATACGTGTGTGTGAAAGCCGTCCTTCAACCAACTTGTTGGGAACACAAATTTTCTTTTCAGATTCAATCTCCATTCCATACATATATATGGGGAGGTACAAGCTCCAACTCGGTTTTACAGTGAATACTGCAGGAACTTCAAATCGGCACTAGAAAAAATACTGAGAAAGCAGACAAAATGTGTCTCCTGCAAACCGTACCCTTGGTGGTAGATGAACGAACGTCTCTCCACTTGCTCAGTTCTGAGAGTTAAGTGTGTGTGAAAGCCGTCCTTCATATAGCTTGTTGGGAACACAAAGTTTCTTTTCAGTTGCAAACTCCATTCCATACATATATAAGGGGAGGGACTAGCTCCAACTCGGTTTGACAGTGAAAACTGCTGGAACTTCAAACCGGCACTAGGAAACAGACTGAGAAAGCAGAGAAAAAGTGTCCCTGCAACACGTTGCTTTGGTGCTAGATGAACGAAATCTCTGTACATGCTCAGTTCTGAGAGATAAGTGTGTGTGAAAGCCGTCCTTCACCTAGCTTGTTGGGAACACAAATTTTCTTTTTAGTTGCAAACTCCATTCCATATATATATATGGGGAGGTACAAGCTCCAACTCGGTTTTACAGTGAAAACTGCAGTAACTTCAAATCGGCACTAGAAAACAGACTGAAAAAGCAGAGAAAATGTGTCTCCTGCAACCCGTTCCCTATGCTAGATGAACGAACGTCTCTCCACTTGCTCAGTTCTGAAAGATAAGTGAGTGTGAAAGCCGTCCTTCACCTAGCTTGTTGGGAACACTAAGTTTCTTTTCAGTTGCAAACTCCATTCCATACATATATATGGGGAGGTAATAGCTCCAACGCAGTTTTACAGTGAAAACTGCAGGAAGTTCAAACCGGCACTAGGAAACAGACTGAGAAAGCTGAGAAAAAGTGTCTCATGCAATCCGTTCCTTGGTGCTAAATGAACGAACGTCACTCCACTTGCTCAGTTCTGAGAAATAAGTGTGTGTGAAAGCCGTCGTTTAATTAGCTTGTTGGGAAAACAAAGTTTCTTTTCAGTAGCAAACTCCTCTCCATGAATATATATGGGGATGTACTAGTTCCAACTCGGTTTTACATTGAAAAATGCAGGAACTTCAAACCGGCACTAGGAAACAGACTGAGAAAGCAGAGAAAATGTGTCTCCTGCATCCCGTTCCCTTGGTGCTAGATGAACGAACGTCTCTCCACTTGCTCAGTTCTGAGAGATAAGTGTGTGTGAAAGCCGTCCTTCACTTAGCTTGTTGGGATCACAAAGTTTCTTTTCAGTTGCAAACTCCATTTCATACACATATATGGGGAGGTACAATCTCCAACACGGTTTTACAGTGAAAACTGCAGGAACTTCAAACCGGCACTAGGAAACAGACTGGGAAATCAGAGAAAAAGTGTCTCCTGCAACCCGTTCCCTTGGTGCTAAATGAACGAAAGTCCCTCCACTTGCTCATTTCTGAGAAATAAATGTGTGTGAAAGCCGTCCTTCAATTAGCTTGTTGGGAACACAAAGTTTCTTTTCAGTAGCAAACACCTATCCATATATATATATGTGGATGTACTAGTTCCAAATCGGTTTTACATTGAAAACTGCAGGAACTTCAAACCGGCACTAGGAAACAGACTGTGAAAACAGAGAAAAGTTTCCCCTGCAACCCGTTCCCTTGTTGGTAGATGAACGAACGTCTCTCCACTTGATCAGATCTGAGAGATACGTGTGTGTGAAAGTCGTCCTTCACATATCTTGTTGGGAACACAAAGTTTCTTTTCAGTTGCAAAATCCATTCCATACATATATATGGGGAGGTACAATCTCCAACTCTGTTTGAAAGTGAAAACTGCAGGTACTTCAAACCAGCACTAGGAAACAGACTGAGAAAGCAGAGAAAAAGTGTCTCCTGCAACACGTTGCTTTGGTGCTAGATGAACGAAAGTCTCTGTACATGCTAAGTTCTGAGAGATACGTGTGTGTGAAAGCCGTCCTTCAGCTAGCTTGTTGGGAACACAAATATTCTTTTCAGTTGCAAACTCCATTCCATACATATATATGGGGATGTACAAGCTCCAACTCGGTTTTACAGTGTAAACTGCACTAACTTCAAATCGGCACTAGAAAACAGACTGAGAAAGCAGAGAAAAAGTGTCTCCTGCAACCCGTTCCCTTGTTGCTAGATGAACGAACGTCTCTCCACTTGCTCAGTTCTGAGAGATAAGTGTGTTTGAAAGCCGTCCTTCACCTAGCTTGTTTGGAACACAAAGTTTCTTTTCAGTTGCAAACCCTTTTCCATACATATATATTGGAAGGTACTAGCTCCAACTCGATTTTACAGTGAAAACTGCAGGAACTTCAAACCGGCACTAGGAAACAGACTGAGAATGCAGAGAAAAAGTGTCCCCTGCAAACCGTTCCCTTGGTGCTAGATGAGCGTACGTCTCTCCACTTGCCCAGTTCTGAGAGATAAGTGTGTGTGAAAGCCGTCCTTCACCTAGCTTGTTGGGAACACAAAGTTTCTTTTCAGTAGCAAACTCCATTCCATACATATATATGGGGAGGTACTATCTCCAACTCAGTTTTACAGTTAAAACTGCAGGAACTTCAAACCGGCACTAGGAAACAGACTGAGAATGTAGAGAAAATGTGTCTCCTGCAAACCGTTCCCTTGGTGCTAGATGAACGAACGTCTCTCGACTTGCTCAGTTCTGAGAGAAAAGTGTGTGTGAAAGCCGTACTTCACCTAGCTTGTTGGGAACACAAAGTTTCTTTTCAGTTGCAAACCCCATTCCATATATATATATGGGGAGGTACAAGCTCAAACACGGTTTTAAAGTGAAAACTGCAGGAACTTCAAAGTGGCACTAGGAAACAGATTGAGAAAGCAGAGAAAAAATGTCTCCTGCATCCCGTTCCCTTGGTGCTAAATGAACGAAAGTCCCTCCACTTGCTCAGTTCTGAGAAATAAATGTGTGTGAAAGCCGTCCTTCAATTAGCTTGTTGGGAACACAAAGTTCCTTTTCAGTAGGAAACTCCTCTCCATATATATATATATGGGGATGTACTAGTTCCAACTCGGTTTTACATTGAAAATTGCAGGAACTTCAAACCGGCACTAGGAAACAGACTGAGAAACCAGAGTAAAAGTTTCTCCTGCAACCCGTTCCCTTTGTGCTAGATGAACGAACGTCTCTCAAATTGCCCAGTTTTGTGAGATATGTGTGTGTGGAAGCCGTCCTTCACCTAGCTTGTTGGGAACACAAAGTTTCTTTTCATTTGCAAACTGCATTCCATAAATATATATGGGGAGGTACAAGCTCCAACACGGTTTTACAGTGAAAACTGCAGTAACTTCAAAGCGGCACTAGGAAACAGACTGGGAAATCAGAGAAAAGTGTCTCCTGCAAAATGTTCCCTTGGTGCTAAATGAACGAAAGTCCCTCCACTTGCTCAGTTCTGAGAAAAAATTGTGTGTGAAAGCCGTCCTTCAATTAGCTTGTTGGGAACACAAAGTTTCTTTTCAGTTGCAAACCCTTTTCCATACATATATATTGGGAGGTACTAGCTCCAACTCGGTTTTACAGTGAAAACTGCAGGAACTTCAAACCGGCACTAGGAAACAGACTGAGAATGCAGAGAAAATGTGTCTCCTGCAACCCATTCCCTTGGTGCTAGATGAACGAAAGTCTCTCCAATTGCTCAGTTCTGAGAGATAAGTGTGTGGGAAAGCCGTCGTTCACCTTGCTTGTTGGGAACACAAAGTTTCTTTTCAGTTGCAAACTCCATTCCATACACATATATGGGGAGGGTACAAGCTTCAACACGGTTTTACAGTGAAAACTGAAGGAAATTCAAAGCGGCACTAGGAAACAGACTGGGAAATCAGAGAAAAAGTGTCCCCTGCAACCCGTTCCCTTGGTGCTAAATGAAAGAATGTCCCTCCACTTGCTAATTTCTGACAAATAAATGTGTGTGAAAGCCGTCCTTCAATTAGCTTGTTGGGAACACAAAGTTTCTTTTCAGTAGCAAACACCTCTCCATACATATATATGGGGAGGTACCAGCTCCAACTCGGTTTTACATTGAAAACTGCAGGAACTTCAAACCGGCACTAGGAAACAGACTGGGAAACCAGAGTAAAGTTTCTCCTGCAACCAGTTCCCTTGGTGCTAGATGAACGAACGTCTCTCCACTTGCTCAGTTCTGAGAGATAAGTGTGTTTGAAAGCCGTCCTTCACCTAGCTTGTTTGGAACACAAAGTTTCTTTTCAGTTGCAAACCCTTTTCCATACATATATATTGGAAGGTACTAGCTCCAACTCGATTTTACAGTGAAAACTGCAGGAACTTCAAACCGGCACTAGGAAACAGACTGAGAATGCAGAGAAAAAGTGTCCCCTGCAAACCGTTCCCTTGGTGCTAGATGAGCGTACGTCTCTCCACTTGCCCAGTTCTGAGAGATAAGTGTGTGTGAAAGCCGTCCTTCACCTAGCTTGTTGGGAACACAAAGTTTCTTTTCAGTAGCAAACTCCATTCCATACATATATATGGGGAGGTACTATCTCCAACTCAGTTTTACAGTTAAAACTGCAGGAACTTCAAACCGGCACTAGGAAACAGACTGAGAATGTAGAGAAAATGTGTCTCCTGCAAACCGTTCCCTTGGTGCTAGATGAACGAACGTCTCTCGACTTGCTCAGTTCTGAGAGAAAAGTGTGTGTGAAAGCCGTACTTCACCTAGCTTGTTGGGAACACAAAGTTTCTTTTCAGTTGCAAACCCCATTCCATATATATATATGGGGAGGTACAAGCTCAAACACGGTTTTAAAGTGAAAACTGCAGGAACTTCAAAGTGGCACTAGGAAACAGATTGAGAAAGCAGAGAAAAAATGTCTCCTGCATCCCGTTCCCTTGGTGCTAAATGAACGAAAGTCCCTCCACTTGCTCAGTTCTGAGAAATAAATGTGTGTGAAAGCCGTCCTTCAATTAGCTTGTTGGGAACACAAAGTTCCTTTTCAGTAGGAAACTCCTCTCCATATATATATATATGGGGATGTACTAGTTCCAACTCGGTTTTACATTGAAAATTGCAGGAACTTCAAACCGGCACTAGGAAACAGACTGAGAAACCAGAGTAAAAGTTTCTCCTGCAACCCGTTCCCTTTGTGCTAGATGAACGAATGTCTCTCAAATTGCCCAGTTTTGTGAGATATGTGTGTGTGGAAGCCGTCCTTCACCTAGCTTGTTGGGAACACAAAGTTTCTTTTCATTTGCAAACTGCATTCCATAAATATATATGGGGAGGTACAAGCTCCAACACGGTTTTACAGTGAAAACTGCAGTAACTTCAAAGCGGCACTAGGAAACAGACTGGGAAATCAGAGAAAAGTGTCTCCTGCAAAATGTTCCCTTGGTGCTAAATGAACGAAAGTCCCTCCACTTGCTCAGTTCTGAGAAAAAATTGTGTGTGAAAGCCGTCCTTCAATTAGCTTGTTGGGAACACAAAGTTTCTTTTCAGTTGCAAACCCTTTTCCATACATATATATTGGGAGGTACTAGCTCCAACTCGGTTTTACAGTGAAAACTGCAGGAACTTCAAACCGGCACTAGGAAACAGACTGAGAATGCAGAGAAAATGTGTCTCCTGCAACCCATTCCCTTGGTGCTAGATGAACGAAAGTCTCTCCAATTGCTCAGTTCTGAGAGATAAGTGTGTGGGAAAGCCGTCGTTCACCTTGCTTGTTGGGAACACAAAGTTTCTTTTCAGTTGCAAACTCCATTCCATACACATATATGGGGAGGGTACAAGCTCCAACACGGTTTTACAGTGAAAACTGCAGGAAATTCAAAGCGGCACTAGGAAACAGACTGGGAAATCAGAGAAAAAGTGTCCCCTGCAACCCGTTCCCTTGGTGCTAAATGAAAGAATGTCCCTCCACTTGCTAATTTCTGACAAATAAATGTGTGTGAAAGCCGTCCTTCAATTAGCTTGTTGGGAACACAAAGTTTCTTTTCAGTAGCAAACACCTCTCCATACATATATATGGGGAGGTACCAGCTCCAACTCGGTTTTACATTGAAAACTGCAGGAACTTCAAACCGGCACTAGGAAACAGACTGGGAAACCAGAGTAAAGTTTCTCCTGCAACCAGTTCCCTTGGTGCTAGATGAACGAACGTCTCTCCACTTGCTCAGTTCAGAGAGATAAGTGTGTGTGAAAGCCGTCCTTCACCTAGCTTGTTGGGAACCCAAAGTTTCTTATCAGTTGCAAACTCCATTCCAAACATATATATGGGGGGGTACAAACTCCAACTCGGTTTTACAGTGAAAACTGCAGGAACTTCAAAACTGCACTAGGAAACAGACTGAGAAAGCAGAGAAAAAGTGTCTCCTGCAACCCGTTCCCTTGGTGCTAGATGAACGAACGTCTCTCCACTTGCTCAGTTCTGAGAGATAAGTGTGTGTGATAGCCGTCCTTCACCTAACTTGGTGGGAACACAAAGTTTCTATTCAGTTGCAAAGTCCATTCCATACATATATATATGAGGAGGTACGAGCTCCAACTCGGTTTTACAGTGAAAACTGCAGGAAATTCAAAACGGCACTAGGAAACCGACTGAGAAAACAGATAAAATGTGTCTCCTGCAACCCGTTTCCTTTGTGCTAAATGAACGAACGTCACTCCACTTGCTCAGTTCTGAGAAATAATTGTGTTTGAAAGCCGTCCTTCAATTAGCTTGTTGGGAACACAAAGTTTCTTTTCAGTAGCAAACTCCTCTTCATGAATATATATGGGGATGTACTAATTCCCACTCGGTTTAACATTGAAAACTGCAGGAACTTCAAAACTGCACTAGGAAACAGACTGAGAAAGCAGAGAAAAAGTGTCTCCTGCAACCCGTTCCCTTGGTGCTAGATGAATGAACGTCTCTCCACTTGCTCAGTTCTGTGAGGTAAGTGTGTGTGAAAGCCATCCTTCACCTAGCTTGTTGGGAACACAAAGTTTCTTTTCAGTAGCAAACTCCATTCCATACATATATATGGGGAGGTACTATCTCCAACTCAGTTTTACAGTTAAAACTGCAGGAACTTCAAACCGGCACTAGGAAACAGACTGAGAATGTAGAGAATATGTGTCTCCTGAAAACCGTTCCCTTGGTGCTAGATGAACGAACGTCTCTCGACTTGCTCAGTTCTGAGAGAAAAGTGTGTGTGAAAGCCGTCCTTCACCTAGCTTGTTGGGAACACAAAGTTTCTTTTCAGTTGCAAACTCCATTCCATATATATATATGGGGAGGTACAAGCTCAAACACGGTTTTAAAGTGAAAACTGCAGGAACTTCAAAGTGGCACTAGGAAACATATTGAGAAAGCAGAGAAAAAATGTCTCCTGCATCCCGTTCCCTTGGTGCTAAATGAACGAAAGTCCCTCCACTTGCTCAGTTCTGAGAAATAAATGTGTGTGAAAGCCGTCCTTCAATTAGCTTGTTGGGAACACAAAGTTCCTTTTCAGTAGGAAACTCCTCTCCATATATATATATATGGGGATGTACTAGTTCCAACTCGGTTTTACATTGAAAATTGCAGGAACTTCAAACCGGCACTAGGAAACAGACTGAGAAACCAGAGTAAAAGTTTCTCCTGCAACCCGTTCCATTTGTGCTAGATGAACGAACGTCTCTCCAATTGCCCAGTTTTGTGAGATATGTGTGTGTGGAAGCCGTCCTTCACCTAGCTTGTTGGGAACATAAAGTTTCTTTTCAGTTGCAAACTCCATTCCATACATATATATGGGGAGGTACTAGCTCCAACACGGTTTTACAGTGAAAACTGCAGGAACTTCAAAGCGGCACTAGGAAACAGACTGGGAAATCAGAGAAAAAGTGTCTCCTGCAAAAGGTTCCGTTGGTGCTAAATGAACGAAAGTCCCTCCACTTGCTCAGTTCTGAGAAAAAATTGTGTGTGAAAGCCGTCCTTCAATTAGCTTGTTGGGAACACAAAGTTTCTTTTCAGTAGCAAACACCTCTCCATATATATATATGGGGAGGTACAAGCTCCAACTCGGTTTTACAGTGAAAACTGCAGGAACTTCAATCCGGCACTAGGAAACAGACTGAGAAAGCAGAGAAAAATTGTCTCCTGCAACACGTTTCCCTTGGTGCTAGATGAACGAACGTCTCTACACTTGCCCAGGTTTGATAGATAAGTGTGTGTGAAAGCAGTACTTCACATAGCTTGTTGGGAACACAAAGTTTCTTTTCAGTTGCAAACTCCATTCAATATATATATATGGGGAGGTACTAGCTGCAACTCGGTTTTACAGTGAAAACTGCAGGAACTTCAAACCGGCACTAGGAAACAGACTGAGAAAGTCAGAAAAAGTTTCCCTTCAACCCGTTCACTTGGTGGTAGATGAACGAAAGTCTCTCCACTTGCTCAGTTCTGAAAGATAAGTGAGTGTGAAAGCCGTCCTTCACCTAGCTTGTTGGGAACACAAAGTTTCTTTTCAGTTGCAAACTCCATTCCATACATATATATGGGGAGGTAATAGCTCCAACGCTGTTTTACAGTGAAAACTGCAGGAAGTTCAAACCGGCACTAGGAAACAGACTGAGAAAGCAGAGAAAATGTGTCCCTGCAACCCGTTCCCTTTTATGCTAGATGAACGAACGTCTCTCCACTTGCTCAGTTCTGAGAGATAAGTGTGTGTGGAAGCCTTACTTCACCTAGCTTGTTGGGAACACAAAGTTTCTTTTCAGTTGCAAACTCCATTCCATACATATATATGGTGAAGTACAAGCTCCAACACGGTTTTACATTGAAAACTGCAGGAACTTCAAACAGGCACTAGGAAACAGACTGAGAAACCAGAGTAAAGTTTCCCCTGCAACCCGTTCCCTTTGTGCTAGATGAACGAACGTCTCTCCACTTGCTCAGTTCTGAGAGATAAGTGTGTGTGAAAGCCATCTTTCACTTAGCTTGTTGGGAACACAAAGTACCTTTTCAGTTGCAAACTCCATTCCATACATATATACGGGGAGGTACAAGCTCCAACTCGGTTTTACAGTGAAATCTGCAGGAACTTCAAAGCGGCACTAGGAAACAGACTGAGAAAGCAGAGAAAAAGTGTCTCATGCCATCCGTTCCTTGGTGCTAAATGAACGAACGTCACTCCACTTGCTCAGTTCTGAGAATTAAGTGTGTGTGAAAGCCTTCCTTCAATTAGCTTGTTGGGAACACAAAGTTTCTTTTCAGTAGCAAACTCCTCTCCATGAATATATATGGGAATGTACTAGTTCCAACTCGGTTTTACATTGAAAAATGCAGGAACTTCAAACCGGCACTAGGAAACAGACTGAGAAAGCAGAGTAAAGTTTCCCCTGCAACCCGTTCCCTTGGTGCTAAATGAACGAACGTCTCTCCACTTGCTCATTTCTGAGAGGTAAGTGTGTGTGAAAGCTGTCCTTCACCTAGCTTGTTGGGAACACAAAGTTTCTTTTAGTTTGCAAACTCCATTCCATACATATATATGGGGAGGTACTAGCTCAAACTCGGTTTGAAATTGAAAACTGCAGGAACACCAAACCGGCACTAGGAAACAGACTGAGAAAGCACAGAAAAAGTGTCCCCTGCAACCCGTTCACTTGGTGCTAGATGAACGAAAGTCTCTCAACTTGCTCAGTTCTGAGAGATTTTTGTGTGTGAAAGCCATCTTTCACCTTGCTTGTTGGGAACACAAAGTTCCTTTTCAGTTGCAAACACCATTCCATACATATATATGGGAAAGTACAAGCTCCAACTCGGTTTGACAGTGAAAACTGCAGGAACTTCAAACCGGCACTAGGAAACAGACTGAGAAAGCAGAGAAAAATTGTCTCCTGCAACCCGTTACCCTTGGTGCTAGATGAACGAACGTCTCTCCACTTGCCCAATTCTGAGAGATAAGTGTGTGTGAAAGCCGTTCTTCACCTAGCTTGTTGGGAACACAAAGTTTCTTTTAAGTTGCAAACTCCATTCCATACATATATATTGGGAGGTACTAGGTCCAACTCGGTTTTACAGTGAAAACTGCAGGAACTTCAAACCGGCACTAGGAAACAGACTGAGAAAACAGAGAAAAAGTTTCTCCTGCAACCCGTTCCCATGGTGCTAGATGAACGAACGTTTCTCCAATTGCTAAGTTCTGAGACATAATTGTGTGTGAAAGCCGTCCTTATCAAAGCTTGTTGGGAACCCAAAGTTTCTTATCAGTTGCAAACTCCATTCCAAACATATATATGGGGGGGTACAAACTCCAACTCGTTTTGACAGTGAAAACTTCGGGAACTTCAAAACGGCACTAGGAAACAGACTGAGAAAGCAGAGAAAAAGTGTCTCCTGCAATCCGTTCCCTTTGTGCTAAATGAACGAACGTCACTCCACTTGCTCAGTTCTGAGAAATAATTGTGCTTGAACGCCGTCCTTCAATTAGCTTTTTGGGAACACAAAGTTTCTTTTCAGTAGCAAACTCCTCTTCATGAATATATATGGGGATGTACTAATTCCCACTCGGTTTAACATTGAAAACTGCAGGAACTTCAAAACGGCACTAGGAAAAAGTCTGAGAAAGAAGAGAAAAAGTGTCTCCTGCAACCCGTTGCTTGGTGCTAGATGAACGAACGACTCTCCACTTGCTCAGTTCTGAGAGATAAGTGTGTGTGAAAGCCGTCCTTCACCTAGCTTGTTGGGAACACAAAGTTTTTTTTCAGTTGCAAACTCCATTCCATATATATATATATGTGTAGGTACAAGCTCCAACTCGGTTTTACATTGAAAACTGCAGGAACTTCAAACCGGCACTAGGAAACAGACTGAGAAAGCAGAGAAAAAGTGTCTCCTGCAACCCGTTCCCTTGGTGGTAGATGAACGAACGTCTCTCCACTTGCTCAGTTCTAAGAGATATGTGTGTGTGAAAGCCGTCCTTCACCTAGCTTGTTTTGAACAAAAGTTACTTTTCAGTTGCTAACTCCATTCCATACATATATATGGGGAGGTACTAGCTCCAAATCGGTTTTACAGTGAAAACTGCAGGAACTTCTAACCAGCACTAGGAAACAGACTGAGAAAGCAGAGAAAAGCTGTCTCCTGCAACCCGTTCCCTTGGTGCTAGATGAACGAACGTCTCACCACTTGCTCAGTTCTGAGAGATATGTGTGTGTGAAAGCCGTACTTCACCTAACTTGTTGGGAACATAAAGTTTCTTTTCAGTTGAAAACTCCATTCCATACATATATATGGGGAGGTACAAGCTCCATCTCGGTTTTACAGTGAAAACTGCAGGAACTTCAAAGCGGCACTAGGAAACAGACTGAGAAAGCATAGAAAAAGTGTCCCCTGCAACCCGTTCTATTGTTGCTAAATGAACGAACGTCCCTCCACTTGCTCAGTTCTGAGAGATATGTGTGTGTGAAAGCCGTCCTTCACCTAGCTTGTTGGGAACACAAAGTTTCTTTTCAGTAGCAACCTCCTCTAAATGTATATATATGGGGATGTACTAGTTCCAACTCGGTTTTTCATTGAAAACTGCAGGAACTTCAAACCGGCACTAGGAAACAGACTGAGAAAACAGAGTAAAGTTTCCCCTGCAACCCGTTCCCTTGTTGGTAGATGAACGAACGTCTCTCCACTTGATCAGATCTGAGAGATACTTGTGTGTGAAAGTCGTCCTTCACATATCTTGTTGGGAACACAAAGTTTCTTTTCAGTTGCAAAATCCATTCCATACATATATATGGGGAGGTACAATCTCCAACTCTGTTTGAAAGTGAAAACTGCAGGTACTTCAAACCAGCACTAGGAAACAGACTGAGAAAGCAGAGAAAAAGTGTCTCCTGCAACACGTTGCTTTGGTGCTAGATGAACGAAAGTCTCTGTACATGCTAAGTTCTGAGAGATAAGTGTGTGTGAAAGCCGTCCTTCAGCTAGCTTGTTGGGAACACAAATTTTCTTTTCAGTTGCAAACACCATTCCATACATATATATGGGGATGTACAAGCTCCAACTCGGTTTTACAGTGTAAACTGCACTAACTTCAAATCGGCACTAGAAAACAGACTGAGAATGCAGAGAAATAGTGTCTCCTGCAACCCGTTCCCTTGTTGCTAGATGAACGAAAGTCTCTCCACTTGCTCAGTTCTGAGAGATAAGTGTGTTTGAAAGCCGTCCTTCACCTAGCTTGTTTGGAACACAAAGTTTCTTTTCAGTTGCAAACCCTTTTCCATACATATATATTGGGAGGTACTAGCTCCAACTCGGTTTTACAGTGAAAACTGCAGGAACTTCAAACCGGCACTAGGAAACAGACTGAGAATGCAGAGAAAAAGTGTCCCCTGCAAACCGTTCCCTTGGTGCTAGATGAGCGTACGTCTCTCCACTTGCCCTGTTCTGAGAGATAAGTGTGTGTGAAAGCCGTCCTTCACCTAGCTTGTTGGGAACACAAAGTTTCTTTTCAGTAGCAAACTCCATTCCATACATATATATGGGGAGGTACTATCTCCAACTCAGTTTTACAGTTAAAACTGCAGGAACTTCAAACCGGCACTAGGAAACAGACTGAGAATGTAGAGAAAATGTGTCTCCTGCAAACCGTTCCCTTGGTGCTAGATGAACGAACGTCTCTCGACTTGCTCAGTTCTGAGAGTAAAGTGTGTGTGAAAGCCGTCCTTCACCTAGCTTGTTGGGAACACAAAGTTTCTTTTCAGTTGCAAACCCCATTCCATATATATATATGGGGAGGTACAAGCTCAAACACGGTTTTAAAGTGAAAACTGCCGGAACTTCAAAGTGGCACTAGGAAACAGATTGAGAAAGCAGAGAAAAAATGTCTCCTGCATCCCGTTCCCTTGGTGCTAAATGAACGAAAGTCCCTCCACTTGCTCAGTTCTGAGAAATAAATGTGTGTGAAAGCCGTCCTTCAATTAGCTTGTTGGGAACACAAAGTTCCTTTTCAGTAGTAAACTCCTCTCCATATATATATATATGGGGATGTACTAGTTCCAAATCGGTTTTACATTGAAAATTGCAGGAACTTCAAACCGGCACTAGGAAACAGACTGAGAAACCAGAGTAAAAGTTTCTCCTGCAACCCGTTCCCTTTGTGCTAGATGAACGAACGTCTCTCAAATTGCCCAGTTTTGTGAGATATGTGTGTGTGGAAGCCGTCCTTCACCTAGCTTGTTGGGAACACAAAGTTTCTTTTCAGTTGCAAACTGCATTCCATAAATATATATGGGGAGGTACAAGCTCCAACACGGTTTTACAGTGAAAACTGCAGGAACTTCAAAGCGGCACTAGGAAACATACTGGGAAATCAGAGAAAAGTGTCTACTGCAAAATGTTCCCTTGGTGCTAAATGAACGAAAGTCCCTCCACTTGCTCAGTTCTGAGAAAAAATTGTGTGTGAAAGCCGTCCTTCAATTAGCTTGCTGGGAACACAAAGTTTCTTTTCAGTTGCAAACCCTTTTCCATACATATATATTGGGAGGTACTAGCTCCAACTCGGTTTTACAGTGAAAACTGCAGGAACTTCAAACCGGCACTAGGAAACAGACTGAGAATGTAGAGAAAATGTGTCTCCTGCAAACCGTTCCCTTGGTGCTAGATGAACGAACGTCTCTCGACTTGCTCAGTTCTGAGAGAAAAGTGTGTGTGAAAGCCGTCCTTCACCTAGCTTGTTGGGAACACAAAGTTTCTTTTCAGTTGCAAACCCCATTCCATATATATATATGGGGAGGTACAAGCTCAAACACGGTTTTAAAGTGAAAACTGCAGGAACTTCAAAGTGGCACTAGGAAACAGATTGAGAAAGCAGAGAAAAAATGTCTCCTGCATCCCGTTCCCTTGGTGCTAAATGAACGAAAGTCCCTCCACTTGCTCAGTTCTGAGAAATAAATGTGTGTGAAAGCCGTCCTTCACCTAGCTTGTTGGGAACACAAAGTTTCTTTTAAGTTGCAAACTCCATTCTATATATATATATAGGGAGGTACTAGGTCCAACTCGGTTTTACAGTGAAAACTGCAGGAACTTCAAACCGGCACTAGGAAACAGACTGAGAAAACAGAGAAAAAGTTTCTCCTGCAACCCGTTCCCATGGTGCTAGATGAACGAACGTTTCTCCAATTGCTAAGTTCTGAGACATAAGTGTGTGTGAAAGCCGTCCTTATCAAATCTTTTTGGGAACCCAAAGTTTCTTATCAGTTGCAAACTCCATTCCAAACATATATATGGGGGGGTACAAACTCCAACTCGTTTTGACAGTGAAAACTTCAGGAACTTCAAAACGGCACTAGGAAACAGACTGAGAAAGCAGAGAAAAAGTGTCTCCTGCAATCCGTTCCCTTTGTGCTAAATGAACGAACGTCACTCCACTTGCTCAGTTCTGAGAAATAATTGTGTTTGAAAGCCGTCCTTCAATTAGCTTTTTGGGAACACAAAGTTTCTTTTCAGTAGCAAACTCCTCTTCATGAATATATATGGGGATGTACTAATTCCCACTCGGTTTAACATTGAAAACTGCAGGAACTTCAAAACGGCACTAGGAAAAAGACTGAGAAAGAAGAGAAAAAGTGTCTCCTGCAACCCGTTGCTTGGTGCTAGATGAACGAACGACTCTCCAATTGCCCAGTTCTGTGAGATAAGTGTGTGTGAAAGCCGTCCTTCAGCTAGCTTGTTGGGAACACAAAGTTTTTTTTCAGTTGCAAACTCCATTCCATATATATATATATGGGTAGGTACAAGCTCCAACTCGGTTTTACATTGAAAACTGCAGGAACTTCAAACCGGCACTAGGAAACAGACTGAGAAAGCAGAGAAAAAGTGTCTCCTGCAACCCGTTCCCTTGGTGGTAGATGAACGAACGTCTCTCCACTTGCTCAGTTCTAATAGATATGTGTGTGTGAAAGCCGTCCTTCACCTAGCTTGTTTTGAACAAAAAGTTACTTTTCAGTTGCTAACTCCATTCCATACATATATATGGGGTGGTACTAGCTCCAAATCGGTTTTACAGTGAAAACTGCAGGAACTTCTAACCAGCACTAGGAAACAGACTGAGAAAGCAGAGAAAAGCTGTCTCCTGCAACCCGTTCCCTTGGTGCTACATGAACGAACGTCTCACCACTTGCTCAGTTCTGAGAGATATGTGTGTGTGAAAGCCGTACTTCACCTAACTTGTTGGGAACATAAAGTTTCTTTTCAGTTGCAAACTCCATTCCATACATATATATGGGGAGGTACAAGCTCCATCTCGGTTTTACAGTGAAAACTGCAGGAACTTCAAAGCGGCACTAGGAAACAGACTGAGAAAGCATAGAAAAAGTGTCCCCTGCAACCCGTTGTATTGTTGCTAAATGAACGAACGTCCCTCCACTTGCTCAGTTCTGAGAGATATGTGTGTGTGAAAGCCGTCCTTCAATTAGCTTGTTGGGAACACAAAGTTTATTTTCAGTAGCAACCTCCTCTAAATGTATATATATGGGGATGTACTAGTTCCAACACGGTTTTTCATTGAAAACTGCAGGAACTTCAAACCGGCACTAGGAAACAGACTGAGAAAACAGAGTAAAGTTTCCCCTGCAACCCGTTCCCTTGTTGGTAGATGAACGAACGTCTCTCCACTTGATCAGATCTGAGAGATACGTGTGTGTGAAAGTCGTTTTCACATATCTTGTTGGGAACACAAAGTTTCTTTTCAGTTGCAAAATCCATTCCATACATATATATGGGGAGGTACAATCTCCAACTCTGTTTGAAAGTGAAAACTGCAGGTACTTCAAACCAGCACTAGGAAACAGACTGAGAAAGCAGAGAAAAAGTGTCTCCTGCAACACGTTGCTTTGGTGCTAGATGAACGAAAGTCTCTGTACATGCTAAGTTCTGAGAGATAAGTGTGTGTGAAAGCCGTCCTTCAGCTAGCTTGTTGGGAACACAAATTTTCTTTTCAGTTGCAAACTCCATTCCATACATATATATGGGGATGTACAAGCTCCAACTCGGTTTTACAGTGTAAACTGCACTAACTTCAAATCGGCACTAGAAAACAGACTGAGAAAGCAGAGAAAAAGTGTCTCCTGCAACCCGTTCCCTTGGTGCTAGATGAACGAAAGTCTCTCCACTTGCTCAGTTCTGAGAGATAAGTGTGTTTGAAAGCCGTCCTTCACCTAGCTTGTTTGGAACACAAAGTTTCTTTTCAGTTGCAAACACTTTTCCATACATATATATTGGGAGGTACTAGCTCCAACTCGGTTTTACAGTGAAAACTGCAGGAACTTCAAACCGGCACTAGGAAACAGACTGAGAATGCAGAGAAAAAGTGTCCCCTGCAAACCGTTCCCTTGGTGCTAGATGAGCGTACGTCTCTCCACTTGCCCAGTTCTGAGAGATAAGTGTGTGTGAAAGCCGTCCTTCACCTAGCTTGTTGGGAACACAAAGTTTCTTTTCAGTAGCAAACTCCATTCCATACATATATATGGGGAGGTACTATCTCCAACTCAGTTTTACAGTTAAAACTGCAGGAACTTCAAACCGGCACTAGGAAACAGACTGAGAATGTAGAGAAAATGTGTCTCCTGCAAACCGTTCCCTTGGTGCTAGATGAACGAACGTCTCTCGACTTGCTCAGTTCTGAGAGAAAAGTGTGTGTGAAAGCCGTCCTTCACCTAGCTTGTTGGGAACACAAAGTTTCTTTTCAGTTGCAAACCCCATTCCATATATATATATGGAGAGGTACAAGCTCAAACACGGTTTTAAAGTGAAAACTGCAGGAACTTCAAAGTGGCACTAGGAAACAGATTGAGAAAGCAGAGAAAAAATGTCTCCTGCATCCCGTTCCCTTGGTGCTAAATGAACGAAAGTCCCTCCACTTGCTCAGTTCTGAGAAATAAATGTGTGTGAAAGCCGTCCTTCAATTAGCTTGTTGGGAACACAAAGTTCCTTTTCAGTAGGAAACTCCTCTCCATATATATATATATGGGGATGTACTAGTTCCAACTCGGTTTTACATTGAAAATTGCAGGAACTTCAAACCGGCACTAGGAAACAGACTGAGAAACCAGAGTAAAAGTTTCTCCTGCAACCCGTTCCCTTTGTGCTAGATGAACGAACGTCTCTCAAATTGCCCAGTTTTGTGAGATATGTGTGTGTGGAAGCCGTCCTTCACCTAGCTTGTTGGGAACACAAAGTTTCTTTTCAGTTGCAAACTGCATTCCATAAATATATATGGGGAGGTACAAGCTCCAACACGGTTTTACAGTGAAAACTGCAGGAACTTCAAAGCGGCACTAGGAAACAGACTGGGAAATCAGAGAAAAGTGTCTCCTGCAAAAGGTTCCCTTGGTGCTAAATGAACGAAAGTCCCTCCACTTGCTCAGTTCTGAGAAAAAATTGTGTGTGAAAGCCGTCCTTCAATTAGCTTGTTGGGAACACAAAGTTTCTTTTCAGTAGCAAACACCTCTCCATATATATATATGGGGAGGTACAAGCTCCAACTCGGTTTTACAGTGAAAACTGCAGGAACTTCAATCCTGCACTAGGAAACAGACTGAGAAAGCAGAGAAAAATTGTCTCCTGCAACCCGTTTCCCTTGGTGCTAGATGAACGAACGTCTCTACACTTGCCCAGGTTTGATAGATAAGTGTGTGTGAAAGCAGTCCTTCACATAGCTTGTTGGGAACACAAAGTTTCTTTTCAGTTGCAAACCCCATTCAATATATATATATGGGGACGTACTAGCTGCAACTCGGTTTTACAGTGAAAACTGCAGGAACTTCAAACCTGCACTAGGATCAGACTGAGAAAGCAGAGAAAAAGTGTCTCCTGCAACCCGTTCCCTTGGTGCAATATGAACGAACGTCTCTCCTCTTGCTTGGTTCTGAGAGATAATTGTGTGTGAAAGCCGTACTTCACCTAGCTTGTAGGGAACACAAAGTTTCTTTTCAGTTGCAAGCTCCATTCCTTACATATATATGGGGAGGTACAAACTCCAACTCGTATTTACAGTGAAAACTGCAGGAACTTCAAACCGGCACTAGGAAACAGACTGAGAAAGCAGAGAACAAGTGTCTCCTGCAACCCGTTCCCTTGGTGCTAAATGAACGAACGTCTCTCCACTTGCTCATTTCTGAGAGATAATTGTGTGTGAAAGCCGTCCTTCACCTAGCCTGTTGGGAACACAAAGTCTCTTTTCAGTTGCAAACTCCATTCCATACATATATATGGGGAGGGACTAGCTCCAAATTAGTTTTACAGTGAAAACTGCAGGAAGTTCAAAACGGCACTAGGAAACAGACTGAGAAAGCAGAGAAAATGTGTCTCCTGCAACCCATTCCCTTGGTGCTAGATGAACGAAAGTCTCTCCAATTGCTCTTTTCTGAGAGATAAGTGTGTGGGAAAGCCGTCGTTCACCTAGCTTGTTGGGAACACAAAGTTTCTTTTCAGTTGCAAACTCCATTCCATACACATATATGGGGAGGGTACAAGCTCCAACACGGTTTTACAGTGAAAACTGCAGGAAATTCAAAGCGGCACTAGGAAACATACTGGGAAATCAGAGAAAAAGTGTCCCCTGCAACCCGTTCCCTTGGTGCTAAATGAAAGAATGTCCCTCCACTTGCTAATTTCTGACAAATAAATGTGTGTGAAAGCCGTCCTTCAATTAGCTTGTTGGGAACACAAAGTTTCTTTTCAGTAGCAAACACCTCTCCATACATATATATGGGGAGGTACCAGCTCCAACTCGGTTTTACATTGAAAACTGCAGGAACTTCAAACCGGCACTAGGAAACAGACTGGGAAACCAGAGTAAAGTTTCTCCTGCAACCAGTTCCCTTGGTGCTAGATGAACGAACGTCTCTCCACTTGCTCAGTTCAGAGAGATAAGTGTGTGTGAAAGCCGTCCTTCAGCTAGCTTGTTGGGAACACAAAGATCCTTTTCAGTTGCAAACTCCATTCCATACATATATATGGGGAGGTACAAGCTCCAACTCGGTTTTACAGTGAAAACTGCAGGAAATTCAAACCGGCACTAGGAAACAGACTGAGAAAGCAGAGAAAAATTGTCTCCTGCAACCCGTTTCCCTTGGTGCTAGATGAACGAACGTCTTTCCACTTGCTCAGTTCTGAGAGATAAGTGTGTGTGAAAGCCGTCCTTCACCTAGCTTGTTGGGAACACAAAGTTTCTTTTCAGTTGCAAACTCCATTCCATACATATATATGGGGAGGTACAAGCTCCAACTCGGTTTGACAGTGAAAACTGCAGGAACATCAAACCGGCACTAGGAAACAGACTGAGAAAGCAGAGAAAAAGTGTCTCATGCAACCCGTTCCCTTGGTGCTAGATGAACGAACGTCTCTCCACTTGCTCAGTTCTGAGAGACAAGTGTGTTTGAAATCCATCCTTCACCTAGCTTGTTGGGAACACAAAGTTACTTTTCAGTTGCAAATTCCATTCCATACACATATATGGGGATGTACAAGCTCCAACTCGGTTTGACAGTGAAAACTGCAGGAACTTCAAACCGACACTAGGAAACAGACTGAGAAAGCAGAGAAAAATTGTCTCCTACAACCCGTTTTCCTTGGTGCTAGATGAACGAACGTCTCTACACTTGCCCAATTCTGAGAGATAAGTGTGTGTGAAAGCCGTTCTTCACATAGCTTGTTGGGAACACAAAGTTTCTTTTCTGTTGCAAACTCCATTCCATACATATATATATGTGGAGGTACTAGCTCCAACTCGGTTTTACAGTGAAAACTGCAGGAACTTCAAACCGGCACAAGGAAACAGACTGAGAAAGCAGATAAAATGTGTCTCTTGCAACCCGTTCCCTTGGTGCTATATGAACGAAAGTCTCTCCACTTGCTCGGTTCTGAGAGATAATTGTGTGTGAAAGCCGTACTTCACCTAGCTTGTTGGGAACACAAAGTTTCTTTTCAGTTGCAAACTCCATTCCATACATATATATGGGGATGTACTAGCTCCAACTCGGTTTGACATTGAAAACTGCAGGAACTTCAATCCGGCACTAGGAAACAGACTGAGAAAGCAGAGAAAAGTGTCTCCTGCTACCCGTTCCCTAGGTGCTAGATAAACGAACGTCTCTCCACATTCTTAGTTCTGAGAGATAAGTGTGTGTGAAAGCCGTCCTTCACCTAGCTTGTTGGGAACACAAAGTTTCTTTTCAGTTGCAAACTCCATTCCGTACATATATATGGGGAGGTACAAGCTCCAACTCTGTTTGACAGTGAAAACTGCAGGAATTTCAAATCGGCACTAGGAAACAGGCTTAGAAAGCAGAGAAAAAGTGTCTCCTGCAACCCGTTCCCTTGTTGCTAGATGAACGAACGTCTCTCCACTTGCTCAGTTCTGAGAGATAAGTGTGTGTGAAAGCCGTCCTTCACCTAGCTTGTTTGGAACACAAAGTTTCTTTTAAGTTGCAAACTCCTTTCCATACATACATATTGGGAGGTACTAGCTCCAACTCGGTTTTACAGTGAAAACTGCAGGAACTTCAAACCGGCACTAGGAAACAGACTGAGAAAGCAGAGAAAAAGTTTCTCCTGCAAACCGTTCCCTTGGTGCTAGATGAACGTACGTCTCTCCACTTACTCAGTTCTGAGAGATAAGTGTGTGTGAAAGCCGTCCTTCACCTAGCTTGTTGGGAACACAAAGTTTCTTTTCAGTAGCTAACCCCATTCCATACATATATATGGGGAGGTACTAGCTCCAACTCAATTTTACAGTTAAAACTGCAGGAAATTCAAACCGGCACTAGGAAACAGACTGAGAAAGTAGAGAAAATGTGTCTCCTGCAAACCGTTCCCTTGGCGCTAGATGAACGAACGTCTCTCCACTTGCTCAGTTCTGAGAGATAAGTGTGTGTGAAAGCCGTCCTTCACCTAGCTGTTGGGAACACAAAGTTTCTTTTCTGTTGCAAACTCCATTTCATATATATATATGGGGAGGTACAAGCTCAAACACGGTTTTACAGTGAAAACTGCAGGAACTTCAATGCGGCACTAGGAAACAAATTGAGAAAGCAGAGAAAAAGTGTCTCCTGCATCCCGTTCCCTTGGTGCTAAATGAACGAAAGTCCCACCACTTGCTCAGTTCTGAGAAATAAATGTGTGTGAAAGCCGTTCTTCAATTAGCTTGTTGGGAACACAAAGTTTGTTTTCATTAAGAAACTCCTCTCCATATATATATATATGGGGATGTACTAGTTCCAACTTGGTTTTACATTGAAAACTGCAGGAACTTCAAACCGGCACCAGGAAACAGACTGAGAAACCAGAGTAAAAGTTTCTCCTGCAACCCGTTCCCTTTGTGCTACATGAACGAATGTCTCTCCAATTGCCCAGTTCTGTGAGATATGTGTGTGTGAAAGCCGTCCTTCACCTAGCTTGTTGGGAACACATAGATTCTTTTCAGTAGCAAACTCCATTCCATACATATATATGGGGAGGTACTAGCTCCAATTCAGCTTTACAGTTAAAACTGCAGGATCTTCAAACCGGCACTAGGAAACAGACTGAGAATGTAGAGAAAGTGTGTCTCCTGCAAACCGTTCCCTTGGTGCTAGATGAACAAACGTCTCTCCACTTGCTCAGTTCTGAGAGATATGTGTGTGTGAAAGCCGTCCTTCACCTAGTTTGTTGGGAACACAAAGTTTCTTTTCATTTGCAAACTCCATTCTATATATATATATGGGGAGGTACAAGCTCAAACACGGTTGTACAGTGAAAACTGCAGGAATTTCAATGCGGCACTAGGAAACAGATTGAGAAAGTAGAGAAAAAGTGTCTCCTGCATCCCGTTCCCTTGGTGCTAAATGAGCGAAAGTCCCACCACTTGCTCAGTTCTGAGAAATATATGTGTGTGAAAGCCGTCCTTCAATTAGCTTGTTGGGAACACAAACTTTCTTTTAAGTTGCAATCTCCATTCCATACATATATATGGGGAGGTACTAGTTCCAACTCGGTTTTACAGTGAAAATTGCAGGAACTTCAAACTGGCACTAGGAAACAGAATGAGAAAGCAGAGAAAAAGTGTCTCCTGCAACCCGTTCCCTTGGTGCTAGATGAACGAACGTCTCTCCACTTGCTCAGTTCTGAGAGATAATTGTGTGTGAAAGCCGTCCTTCACCAAGCTTGTTGGGAACACAAAGTTTCTTTTCAGTTGCAAACTCCATTCCATACATATATATGGGGCGATACTAGCTCCAACTCGGTTTTACAGTGAAAACTACAGGAACTTCAAACCGGCACTAGGAAACAGACTGAGAAAGCAGAGAAAAAATGTCTCCTGCAACCCGTTCCCTTGGTGCTAGATGAACGAACGTCTCTCCACTTGCTCAGTTCTGAGAGATATGTGTGTGTGAAAGCCGTCCTTCACCTAGCTTGTTGGGAACACAAAGTTTCTTTTCAGTTGCAAACTCCATTCCATACATATATATGGGGTGGTACTAGCTCCAAATCGGTTTTACAGTGAAAACTGCAGGAACTTCAAACCGGCACTAGGAAACTAACTGAGAAAGCAGAGAAAAAGTGTCTCCTGCAACCCGTTCCCTTGGTGATAGATGAACGAACTTCTCTCCACTTGCTCAGTTCTGAGAGATAAGTGTGTGTGAAAGCCGCCCTTCACCTAGCTTGTTGGGAACACAAAGTTTCTTTTCAGTTGCAAACTCCATTCCATACATATATATGGGGATGTACTAGCTCCAACTCGGCTTGACAGTGAAAACTGCAGGAACTTCAAACCGGCACTAGGAAACAGACTGAGAAAGCAGAGAAAAAGTGTCTCCTGCAACCCGTTCCCTTGGTGCTAGATGAACGAACGTCTCTCCACTTGCTCAGTTCTGAGAGATAAGTGTGTGTGAAAGCCGTCCTTCACCTAGCTTGTTTGGAACACAAAGTTTCTTTTAAGTTGCAAACTCCTTTCCATACATACATATTGGGAGGTACTAGCTCCAACTCGGTTTTACAGTGAAAACTGCAGGAACTTCAAACCGGCACTAGGAAACAGACTGAGAAAGTAGAGAAAATGTGTCTCCTGCAAACCGTTCCCTTGGCGCTAGATGAACGAACGTCTCTCCACTTGCTCAGTTCTGAGAGATAAGTGTGTGTGAAAGCCGTCCTTCACCTAGCTGTTGGGAACACAAAGTTTCTTTTCTGTTGCAAACTCCATTTCATATATATATATGGGGAGGTACAAGCTCAAACACGGTTTTACAGTGAAAACTGCAGGAACTTCAATGCGGCACTAGGAAACAGATTGAGAAAGCAGAGAAAAAGTGTCTTCTGCATCCCGTTCCCTTGGTGCTAAATGAACGAAAGTCCCACCACTTGCTCAGTTCTGAGAAATAAATGTGTGTGAAAGCCGTTCTTCAATTAGCTTGTTGGGAACACAAAGTTTGTTTTCATTAAGAAACTCCTCTCCATATATATATATATGGGGATGTACTAGTTCCAACTTGGTTTTACATTGAAAACTGCAGGAACTTCAAACCGGCACCAGGAAACAGACTGAGAAACCAGAGTAAAAGTTTCTCCTGCAACCCGTTCCCTTTGTGCTACATGAACGAATGTCTCTCCAATTGCCCAGTTCTGTGAGATATGTGTGTGTGAAAGCCGTCCTTCACCTAGCTTGTTGGGAACACATAGATTCTTTTCAGTAGCAAACTCCATTCCATACATATATATGGGGAGGTACTAGCTCCAATTCAGCTTTACAGTTAAAACTGCAGGATCTTCAAACCGGCACTAGGAAACAGACTGAGAATGTAGAGAAAGTGTGTCTCCTGCAAACCGTTCCCTTGGTGCTAGATGAACAAACGTCTCTCCACTTGCTCAGTTCTGAGAGATATGTGTGTGTGAAAGCCGTCCTTCACCTAGCTTGTTGGGAACACAAAGTTTCTTTTCATTTGCAAACTCCATTCTATATATATATATGGGGAGGTACAAGCTCAAACACGGTTGTACAGTGAAAACTGCAGGAATTTCAATGCGGCACTAGGAAACAGATTGAGAAAGTAGAGAAAAAGTGTCTCCTGCATCCCGTTCCCTTGGTGCTAAATGAGCGAAAGTCCCACCACTTGCTCAGTTCTGAGAAATAAATGTGTGTGAAAGCCGTCCTTCAATTAGCTTGTTGGGAACACAAACTTTCTTTTAAGTTGCAATCTCCATTCCATACATATATATGGGGAGGTACTAGTTCCAACTCGGTTTTACAGTGAAAATTGCAGGAACTTCAAACTGGCACTAGGAAACAGAATGAGAAAGCAGAGAAAAAGTGTCTCCTGCAACCCGTTCCCTTGGTGCTAGATGAACGAACGTCTCTCCACTTGCTCAGTTCTGAGAGATAATTGTGTGTGAAAGCCGTCCTTCACCAAGCTTGTTGGGAACACAAAGTTTCTTTTCAGTTGCAAACTCCATTCCATACATATATATGGGGCGATACTAGCTCCAACTCGGTTTTACAGTGAAAACTACAGGAACTTCAAACCGGCACTAGGAAACAGACTGAGAAAGCAGAGAAAAAATGTCTCCTGCAACCCGTTCCCTTGGTGCTAGATGAACGAACGTCTCTCCACTTGCTCAGTTCTGAGAGATATGTGTGTGTGAAAGCCGTCCTTCACCTAGCTTGTTGGGAACACAAAGTTTCTTTTCAGTTGCAAACTCCATTCCATACATATATATGGGGTGGTACTAGCTCCAAATCGGTTTTACAGTGAAAACTGCAGGAACTTCAAACCGGCACTAGGAAACTAACTGAGAAAGCAGAGAAAAAGTGTCTCCTGCAACCCGTTCCCTTGGTGATAGATGAACGAACTTCTCTCCACTTGCTCAGTTCTGAGAGATAAGTGTGTGTGAAAGCCGCCCTTCACCTAGCTTGTTGGGAACACAAAGTTTCTTTTCAGTTGCAAACTCCATTCCATACATATATATGGGGATGTACTAGCTCCAACTCGGCTTGACAGTGAAAACTGCAGGAACTTCAAACCGGCACTAGGAAACAGACTGAGAAAGCAGAGAAAAAGTGTCTCCTGCAACCCGTTCCCTTGGTGCTAGATGAACGAACGTCTCTCCACTTGCTCAGTTTTGAGAGATAATTGTGTGTGAAAGCCGTTCTTCAAATAGCTTGTTGGGAACACAAAGTTTCTTTTCAGTTGCAAACTCCATTCCATACATATATATGGGGAGGTACAAGCTCCAACTCGGTTTTACAGGGAGAACTGCAGGAACTTCAAACCGGCACTAGGAAACAGACTGAGAATGCAGAGAAATAGTGTCTCCTGCAACCCGTTCCCTTTGTGCTAGATGAACGAACGTCTCTCCACTTGCTAAGTTCTGAGAGATAAGTGTGTGTGAAAGCCGTCCTTCACCTAGCTTCTTGGGAACACAAAGTTTCTTTTCAGTTGCAAACTCCATTCCATACATATATATGGGGTGATACTAGCTCCAACTCGGTTTTACAGTGAAAACTACAGGAACTTCAAACCGGCACTAGGAAACAGACTGAGAAAGCAGAGAAAAAATGTCTCCTGCAACGCGTTCCCTTGGTGCTAGATGAACGAACGTCTCTCCACTTGCTCAGTTCTGAGAGATATGTGTGTGTGAAAGCCGTCCTTCACCTAGCTTGTTGGGAACACAAAGTTTCTTTTCAGTTGCAAACTCCATTCCATACATATATATGGGGTGGTACTAGCTCCAAATCGGTTTTACAGTGAAAACTGCAGGAACTTCAAACCGGCACTAGGAAACAGACTGAGAAAGCTGAGAAAATGCATCTCCTGCAACCCGTTCCCTTGGTGCTAGATGAACGAACTTCTCTCCACTTGCTCAGTTCTGAGAGATATGTGTGTGTGAAAGCTGTCCTTCACCTAACGTGTTGGGAACATAAAGTTTCTTTTCAGTTGCAAAATCCATTCCATACATATATATGGTGAGGTACAAGCTCCAACACGGTTTTACAGTGAAAACTGCTGGAACTTCAAAGCGGCACTAGGAAACAGATTGAGAAAGCAGAGAAAAAGTGTCTCATGCAAACCGTTCCCTTGGTGCTAAATGAACGAAAGTCCCTCCACTTGCTCAGTTCTGAGAAATAAATGTGTGTGAAAGCCGTCCTTCAATTAGCTTGCTGGGAACACAAAGTTTCTTTTCAGTAGCAAACTCCTCTCCATATATATATATGGGGATATACTAGTTCCAACTCGGTTTTACATTGAAAAATTCAGGAACTTCTATCCGGCACTAGGAAACAGACTGAGAAACCAGAGTAAAGTTTCCCCTGCAACCCGTTCCCTTGGTGCTAAATGAACGAACGTCTCTCCACTTGCTCAGTTCTGAGAGATAAGTGTGTGTGAAAGCCGTCCTTCACCTAGCTTGTTGGGAACACAAAGATTCTTTTCAGTTGCAAACTCCATTCCATACATATATATAGGGAGGTACAAGCTCAAACTCGGTTTTACAGTGAAAACTGCAGGAACTTCAAACCGGCACTTGGAAACAGACTGAGAAAGCAGAGAAAAATTGTCTCCTGCAACCCGTTTCCCTTGGTGCTAGATGAACGAACGTCTCTCCACTTGCCCAGTTCTGAGGGATAAGTGTGTGTGAAAGCCGTCCTTCACCTAGCTTGTTGGGAACACAAAGTTTCTTTTCAGTTGCAAACTCCATTCTATATATATATATGGGGAGGTTCTAGCTCCAACTCGGTTTTACAGTGAAAACTGCAGGAACTTCCAACCGGCATTAGGAAACAGACTGAGAAAGCAGAGAAAAAGTTTCTCCTGAAACCCTTTCCCTTGGTGCTATATGAACGAACGTCTCTCCACTTGCTTGATTCTGAGAGATAAGTGGGTGTGAAAGCCGTCCTGAACCTAGCTTTTTGGGAACACAAAGATTCTTTTCAGTTGCAAACTCCATTCCATACATATATTTGGGGAGGTACAAGCTCCAACACGTTTTTACAGTGAAAACTGCAGGAACTTCAAAGCGGCACTAGGAAAAAGACTGAGAAAGCAGAGAAAAAGTGTCTCCTGCAACCCGTTCCCTTTGTGCTAAATAAACGAAAGTCCCTTCACTTGTTCAATTCTGAGAAATATGTGTGTGTGAAAGCCGTCCTTCAATTAGCTTGTTGGGAACACAAAGTTTCTTTTAAGGTGCAAACTCCTCTCCATGTATATATATGGGGATGTACTAGTTCCAACTCGGTTTTACATTGAAAACTGCAGGAACTTCAAACCGGCACTAGGAAACAGACTGAGAAACCAGAGTAAAGTTTCCCCTGCAACCCATTACCATGTTTCTAGATGAACGAACGTCTCTCCACTTGTTCAGTTCTGAGAGATATGTGTCTGTGAAAGCCAAACTTCACCTAGCTTGTTGGGAACACAAAGTTTCTTTCCAGTTGCAAACCCCAATCCATACATATATATGGGGAGGTTCAAGCTCCAACTCGGTTTTACAGTGAATACTGCAGGAAATTCAAACCGGCAATAGGAAACAGACTGAGAAAGCAGAGAAAATTTGTCTCTTGCAACCGGTTCCCCTGGTGCAACATGAACGAATATCTCTCCACTTGCCAAGTTCTGAGAGATAAGTGTGTGTGAAAGCCGCCCTTCACCTAGCTTGTTGGGAACACAAAGTTTCTTTTCAGTTGCAAACTCCATTCCATACATATATATGGGGATGTACTAGCTCCAACTCGGTTTGACAGTGAAAACTGCAGGAACTTCAAACCGGCACTAGGAAACAGACTGAGAAAGCAGAGAAAAAGTGTCTCCTGCAACCCGTTCCCTTGGTGCTAGATGAACGAACGTCTCTCCACTTGCTCAGTTTTGAGAGATAATTGTGTGTGAAAGCCGTTCTTCAACTAGCTTGTTGGGAACACAAAGTTTCTTTTCAGTTGCAAACTCCATTCCATACATATATATGGGGAGGTACAAGCTCCAACTCGGTTTTACAGGGAGAACTGCAGGAACTTCAAACCGGCACTAGGAAACAGACTGAGAATGCAGAGAAATAGTGTCTCCTGCAACCCGTTCCCTTTGTGCTAGATGAACGAACGTCTCTCCACTTGCTAAGTTCTGAGAGATAAGTGTGTGTGAAAGCCGTCCTTCACCTAGCTTCTTGGGAACACAAAGTTTCTTTTCAGTTGCAAACTCCAATCTATACATATATATGGGGAGGTAAAAGCTCCAACTCGGTTTTACAGTGAAAACTGCAGGAACTTCAAACCGGAACTAGGAAACAGACAGAGAAAGCAGAGAAAAAGTGTCTCCTGCAACCCGTTTCCCTTGGTGCTAGATGAACGAGCGTCTCTCCACTTGCCAAATTCTGAGAGATAAGTGTGTGTGAAAGCCGTCCTTCACCTACTTGTTGGGAACACAAAGTTTCTTTTCAGTAGCAAACTCCTCTCCATGTATATATATGGGGAGGAACAGGCTCCAACTCGGTTTTACATTGAAAACTGCAGGAACTTCAAACCGGCACTAGGAAACAGACTGAGAAAGCAGAGAAAATGTGTATCCTGCAACCCGATCCCTTGGTGCTAGATGAACGAAATTCTCTACACTTGCTCAGTTCTGAGATAAGTGTGTGTGAATGCAGCCTTCAACTAGCTTGTTGGGAACACAAAGTTTCTTTTCAGTTGCAAACCCTATTCCATACATATATTTGGGGAGGTACAAGCTCCAACACGGTTTTACAGTGAAAACTTCAGGAACATCAAAGCGGCACTAGGAAACAGACTGAGAAAGCAGAGAAAAAGTGTCTCCTGCAATCCGTTCCCTTGGTGCTAGAGGAACGAACGTCTCTCCACTTGCCAAGTTCTGAGAGAGATGTGTGTGTGAAAGCCGTCCTTCACCTAGCTTGTTGGGAACACAAAGTTTCTTTTCAGTTGCAAACTCCATTCCATACATATATATGGGGAGGTACAATCTCCAACTCGGTTTTACATTGAAAAGTGCAGGAACTTCAAACCGGCACAAGGAAATAGACTGAGAAAGCAGAGAAAAATTGATCCATGCAACCCGTTCCCTTGGTTGTAGATGAACGAAAGTCTCTCCACTTGCTAAGTTCTGAGAGATAAGTGTGTGTGAAAGCCTTCCTTCACCTAGCTTGTTGGGAACACAAAGTTTCTTTTCTGTTGCAAATTCCATTCCATACATATATCTGGTTAGGTACTAGCTCCAAATCGATTTTACAGTGAAAACAGCAGGAACTTCTAATCGGCACTAGGAAACAAACTGAGAAAGCAGATAAAAAGTTTCTCCTGCAACCCGTTCCCTTGGTGCTACATGAACGAACGTCTCTCCACTTGCTCAGTTCTGAGAGATAAGTGTGTGTGAAAGCCGTCCTTCACCTAGCTTGTTGGGAACACAAAGTTTCTTTTCAGTTGCAAACTCCATTCCATATATATATAAGGGGGGTACAAGCTCCAAATCGGTTTTACAATGAAAACTGCACGAATTTCAAAGCGGCACAAGGAAACAGACTGAGAAAGCAGAGAAAAAGTGTCTCCTGCAAACCGTTCCGTTGGTTCTAAATGAACGAACGTCCCTCCAGTTGCTCAGTTCTGAGAAATAAGTGTGTGTGAAAGCCGTCCTTCAATTAGCTTGTTGGGAACACAAAGTTTCTTTTCAGTAGCAAACTCCTCTCCATGTATATATATGGGGATGAACTAGTTCCAAATCGGTTTTACATTGAATACTGCAGGAACTTTAAACCGGCACTAGGAAACAGACTGAGAAACCAGAGTAAAGATTCTCCTGCAACACGTTCCCTTGGTGCTAGATGAACGAACGTCTCTCCCCTTGCTCAGTTCTGAGAGATAAGTGTTTGTGAAAGCCGTCCTTCACCTAGCTTGTTGGGAACAAAAGTTTCTTTTCAGTTATAAACTCCATTGCATACATATATATGGGGATGTACAAGCTCCAACTCGGTTTTACATTGAAAACTGCAGGAACTTCAATTCGGCACTATGAAATAGACTGAGAAAGCAGACAAAAAGTGTCTCCTGCAACCCGTTCCCTTGGTGGTAGATGAACGAATGTCTCTCCACTTGCTAAGTTCTGAGAGATAAATGTTTGTGAAAGCCTTCCTTCACCTAGCATGTTGGGAACACAAAGTTTCTTTTCTGTTGCAAACGCCATTCCATACATATATATGGGTAGGTACTAGCTCCAAATCGGTTTTACAGTGAAAACAGCAGGAACTTCAAATCGGCACTAGGAAACAAACTGAGAAAGCAGATAAAAAGTGTCTCCTGCAACCCGTTCCCTTGGTGCTAGATGAACGAACGTCTCTCCACTTGCTCAGTTCTGAGAGATAAGTGTGTGTGAAAGCCGTTCTTCACCTAGATTGTTGGGAACACAAAGTTTCTTTTCAGTTGCAAACTCCATTCCATACATATATATGGGGAGGTACTAGCTTAAACTCGGTTTGACAGTGAAAACTGCAGGAACTTCAAACCGGCACTAGGAAGCAGACTGAGAAAGCAGAGAAAAAGTGTCTCCTGCAACCCATTCCCTTGGTGCTAGATGAACGAACGTCTCTCCACTTGCACAGTTCTGAGAGATATGTGTGTGTGAAAGCCATACTTTACCTAGCTTGTTGGGAACACAAAGTTTCTTTTCAGTTGCAAACTCCATTCCTTACATATATATGGGGAGGTACAAGCTCCAACTCGGTTTTACAGTGAAAACTGCAGGAACTTCAAACCGGCACTAGGAAACAGACTGAGAAAGCAGAGAAAATGTGTCTCCTGCAACCCGTTCATTTGTTGCTATATGAAAGAAAGTCTCTCCACTTTCTCAGTTCTGAGAAATAAGTGTGTGTTAAAGCCGTCATTCACCTAGCTTTTTGGGAACACAAAGTTTCTTTTCAGTTGCAAACTCCATTCCATACATATATAAGGGGAGGTACAAGCTCCAACTCGGTTTTACAATGAAAACTGCAGGAACTTCAAAGCGGCACTAGGAAACAGACTGAGAAAGCAGAGAAAATGTGTCTCCTGCAAACCGTTCCCTTGGTGCTAAATGAACGAATGTCCCTCCAGTTGCTCAGTTCTGAGAAAAAAGTGTGTGTGAAAGCCGTCCTTCAATTAGCTTGTTGGGAACACAAAGTTTCTTTTCAGTAGCAAACTGCTCTCCATGTATATATATGGGGATGAACTAGTTCCAAATCTGTTTTACATTGAATACTGCAGGAACTCTAAACCGGCACTAGGAAACAGACTGAGAAACCAGAGTAAAGTTTCTCCTGCAACCCGTTCCCTTGGTGCTAGATGAACGAACGTCTCTCCACTTTCTCAGTTCTGAGAGATAAGTGTGTGTGAAAGCCGTCCTTCACCTAGCTTGTTGGGAACAAAAGTTTCTTTTCAGTTGCAAACTCCATTCCATACATATATATGGGGATGTACAAGCTCCAACTCGGTTTTACATTGAAAACTGCAGGAACTTCAAACCGGCACTATGAAATAGACTGAGAAAGCAGAGAAAAAGTGTCTCCTGCAACCCGTTCCCTTGGTGGTAGATGAACGAAAGTCTCTCCACTTGCTAAGTTCTGAGAGATAAATGTGTGTGAAAGCCTTCCTTCACCAGGCTTGTTGGGAACACAAAGTTTCTTTTCAGTTGCAAACTCCATTCCATACATATATATGGGGAGGTTCTAGCTCCAAATCGGTTTTACAGTTAAAACAGCAGAAACTTCAAAACGGCACTAGGAAACAGACTGAGAAAGCAGATAAAAAGTGCCTCCTGCAACCCGTTCCCTTGGTGCTAGAAAACGAACGCCTCTCCCCTTGCTCAGTGCTGAGAGATAAGTGTGTGTGAAAGCCGTCCTTCACCTAGCTTGTTGGGAACACAAAGTTTCTTTTCAGTTGCAAACTCCATTCCATACATATATAAGGGGAGGTATAAGCTCCAACTCGGTTTTACAATGAAAACTGCAGGAACTTCAAACCGTCACTAGGAAACAGAAAGAGAAGTCAGGGAAAAAGTCTCTCCTGCAACCCGTTCCCTTGGTGCTAAATGAACAAACGTCCTTCCATTTGCTAATTTCTGAGAAATAAGTGTGCATGAAAGCCGTCCTTCAATTAGCTTGTTGGGAACACAAAATTTCTTTTCAGTAGCAAACTCATCTCCATGATGTATATGGGGATGTACTAGTTCCAATTCAGTTTTAAATTGAAAATTGCAGGAACTTCAATCCGGCACTAGGAAACAGACTGAGAAACCAGAGTAAAATTATCCTGCAACCCGTTCCCTTGGTGCTAGATGAACGAACGTCTCTCCACTTGCTCAGTTCTGAGAGATAAGTGTGTGTGAAAGCCGTCCTTCACCTAGCTTGCTGAGAACACAAAGTTTCTTTTCAGTTGCAAACTCCATTCCATACATATATATGGGGAGATACAAGCTCCAACACGGTTTTACATTGAAAACTGCAGGAATTTCAATCCGGTTCTAGGACACAGACTGGGAAAAAGGAGAAAAAGTTTCTCCTTCAAACCGTTCCCTTGGTGCTAGATAAACGAACGTCTCTCCACTTGCTCAGTTCTGAGAGGTAAGTGTGTGTGAAAGCCGTCCTTCACCTAACTTGTTGGGAAAACAAAGTTTCTTTTAAGTTGCAAACTCCATTCCATACATATATATGGGGAGGTACAATCTCCAACTCGGTTTTACAGTGAAAACTGCAGGAACTTCTAAGCGGCACTAGGAAACAGACTGAGAAAGCAGAGAAAAAGTGTCTCCTGCAACCCGTTTCCCTTGGTGCTAGTTGAACGAACGTCTCTCCACTTGCCCAGTTCTGAGAGAAAAGTGTGTGTGAAAGCCGTCATTCACCTAGCTTGTTGGGAACACAAAGTTTCTTTTCAGTTGCAAACTCCATTCCATACATATATATGGGGAGGTACAATCTCCAACTCGGTTTTACATTGAAAAGTGCAGGAACTTCAAACCGGCACAAGGAAATAGACTGAGAAAGCAGAGAAAAATTGATCCATGCAACCCGTTCCCTTGGTTGTAGATGAACGAAAGTCTCTCCACTTGCTAAGTTCTGAGAGATAAGTGTGTGTGAAAGCCTTCCTTCACCTAGCTTTTTGGGAACACAAAGTTTCTTTTCTGTTGCAAATTCCATTCCATACATATATCTGGGTAGGTACTAGCTCCAAATCGATTTTACAGTGAAAACAGCAGGAACTTCAAATCGGCACTAGGAAACAAACTGAGAAAGCAGATAAAAAGTTTCTCCTGCAACCCGTTCCCTTGGTGCTACATGAACGAACGTCTCTCCACTTGCTCAGTTCTGAGAGATAAGTGTGTGTGAAAGCCGTCCTTCACCTAGCTTGTTGGGAACACAAAGTTTCTTTTCAGTTGCAAACTCCATTCCATATATATATAAGGGGAGGTACAAGCTCCAAATCGGTTTTACAATGAAAACTGCACGAAATTCAAAGCGGCACAAGGAAACAGACTGAGAAAGCAGAGAAAAAGTGTCTCCTGCAAACCGTTCCGTTGGTTCTAAATGAACGAACGTCCCTCCAGTTGCTCAGTTCTGAGAAATAAGTGTGTGTGAAAGCCGTCCTTCAATTAGCTTGTTGGGAACACAAAGTTTCTTTTCAGTAGCAAACTCCTCTCCATGTATATATATGGGGATGAACTAGTTCCAAATCGGTTTTACATTGAATACTGCAGGAACTTTAAACCGGCACTAGGAAACAGACTGAGAAACCAGAGTAAAGATTCTCCTGCAACCCGTTCCCTTGGTGCTAGATGAACGAACGTCTCTCCACTTGCTCAGTTCTGAGAGATAAGTGTTTGTGAAAGCCGTCCTTCACCTAGCTTGTTGGGAACAAAAGTTTCTTTTCAGTTATAAACTCCATTGCATACATATATATGGGGATGTACAAGCTCCAACTCGGTTTTACATTGAAAACTGCAGGAACTTCAATTCGGCACTATGAAATAGACTGAGAAAGCAGACAAAAAGTGTCTCCTGCAACCCGTTCCCTTGGTGGTAGATGAACGAATGTCTCTCCACTTGCTAAGTTCTGAGAGATAAATGTGTGTGAAAGCCTTCCTTCACCTAGCATGTTGGGAACACAAAGTTTCTTTTCTGTTGCAAACTCCATTCCATACATATATATGGGTAGGTACTAGCTCCAAATCGGTTTTACAGTGAAAACAGCAGGAACTTCAAATCGGCACTAGGAAACAAACTGAGAAAGCAGATAAAAAGTGTCTCCTGCAACCCGTTCCCTTGGTGCTAGATGAACGAACGTCTCTCCACTTGCTCAGTTCTGAGAGATAAGTGTGTGTGAAAGCCGTTCTTCACCTAGATTGTTGGGAACACAAAGTTTCTTTTCAGTTGCAAACTCCATTCCATACATATATATGGGGAGGTACTAGCTTAAACTCGGTTTGACAGTGAAAACTGCAGGAACTTCAAACCGGCACTAGGAAGCAGACTGAGAAAGCAGAGAAAAAGTGTCTCCTGCAACCCATTCCCTTGGTGCTAGATGAACGAACGTCTCTCCACTTGCTCAGTTCTGAGAGATATGTGTGTGTGAAAGCCATACTTTACCTAGCTTGTTGGGAACACAAAGTTTCTTTTCAGTTGCAAACTCCATTCCATACATATATATGGGGAGGTACTAGCTCCAACTCGGTTTTACAGTGAAAACTGCAGGAACTTCAAACCGGCACTAGGAAACAGTCTGAGAAAGCAGAGAAAATGTGTCTCCTGCAACCCGTTCATTTGTTGCTAAATGAAAGAAAGTCTCTCCACTTTCTCAGTTCTGAGAAATAAGTGTGTGTTAAAGCCGTCATTCACCTAGCTTTTTGGGAACACAAAGTTTCTTTTCAGTTGCAAACTCCATTCCATACATATATAAGGGGAGGTACAAGCTCCAACTCGGTTTTACAATGAAAACTGCAGGAACTTCAAAGCGGCACTAGGAAACAGACTGAGAAAGCAGAGAAAATGTGTCTCCTGCAAACCGTTCCCTTGGTGCTAAATGAACGAACGTCCCTCCAGTTGCTCAGTTCTGAGAAAAAAGTGTGTGTGAAAGCCGTCCTTCAATTAGCTTGTTGGGAACACAAAGTTTCTTTTCAGTAGCAAACTCCTCTCCATGTATATATATGGGGATGAACTAGTTCCAAATCTGTTTTACATTGAATACTGCAGGAACTCTAAACCGGCACTAGGAAACAGACTGAGAAACCAGAGTAAAGTTTCTCCTGCAACCCGTTCCCTTGGTGCTAGATGAACGAACGTCTCTCCACTTTCTCAGTTCTGAGAGATAAGTGTGTGTGAAAGCCGTCCTTCACCTAGCTTGTTGGGAACAAAAGTTTCTTTTCAGTTGCAAACTCCATTCCATACATATATATGGGGATGTACAAGCTCCAACTCGTTTTTACATTGAAAACTGCAGGAACTTCAAACCGGCACTATGAAATAGACTGAGAAAGCAGAGAAAAAGTGCCTCCTGCAACCCGTTCCCTTGGTGCTAGAAAACGAACGCCTCTCCCCTTGCTCAGTGCTGAGAGATAAGTGTGTGTGAAAGCCGTCCTTCACCTAGCTTGTTGGGAACACAAAGTTTCTTTTCAGTTGCAAACTCCATTCCATACATATATAAGGGGAGGTATAAGCTCCAACTCGGTTTTACAATGAAAACTGCAGGAACTTCAAACCGTCACTAGGAAACAGAAAGAGAAGTCAGGGAAAAAGTCTCTCCTGCAACCCGTTCCCTTGGTGCTAAATGAACAAACGTCCCTCCATTTGCTAATTTCTGAGAAATAAGTGTGCATGAAAGCCGTCCTTCAATTAGCTTGTTGGGAACACAAAATTTCTTTTCAGTAGCAAACTCATCTCCATGATGTATATGGGGATGTACTAGTTCCAATTCAGTTTTAAATTGAAAATTGCAGGAACTTCAATCCGGCACTAGGAAACAGACTGAGAAACCAGAGTAAAATTACCCTGCAACCCGTTCCCTTGGTGCTAGATGAACGAACGTCTCTCCACTTGCTCAGTTCTGAGAGATAAGTGTGTGTGAAAGCCGTCCTTCACCTAGCTTGCTGAGAACACAAAGTTTCTTTTCAGTTGCAAACTCCATTCCATACATATATATGGGGAGATACAAGCTCCAACACGGTTTTACATTGAAAACTGCAGGAACTTCAATCCGGTACTAGGACACAGACTGGGAAAAAGGAGAAAAAGTTTCTCCTTCAAACCGTTCCCTTGGTGCTAGATGAACGAACGTCTCTCCACTTGCTCAGTTCTGAGAGATAAGTGTGTGTGAAAGCCGTCCTTCACCTAGCTTGTTGGGAACAAAAGTTTCTTTTCAGTTGTAAACTCCATTCCATACATATATATGGGGATGTACAAGCTCCAACTCGGTTTTACATTGAAAACTGCAGGAACTTCATACCGGCACTCGGAAACAGACTGAGAAAGCAGAGAAAAAGTGTCCCCTGCAACCCATTCCATTGGTGCTAGATGAACGAACGTCTCTCCACTTGCTCAGTTCTGAGAGATATGTGTGTGTGGAAGCCATCCTTCACCTAGCTTGTTGGGAACACAAAGTTTCTTTTCAGTTGCAAACTCCATTCCATACATATATATGGGGAGGTACTAGCTCCAACTCGGTTTTACAGTGAAAACTGCAGGAACTTCAAACCGGCACTAGGAAACAGACTGAGAAAGCAGAGAAAAAGTGTCTCCTGCAACACGTTCACTTGTTGCTAGATGAAAGGAAGTCTCTCCACTTGCTCAGTTCTGAGAGATAAGTGTGTGTGAAAGCCGTCCTTCACCTAGCTTTTTGGGAACACAATGTTTCTTTTCAGTTGCAAACTCCATTCCATACATATATAAGGGGAGGTACAAGCTCCAACTCGGTTTTACAATGAAAACTGCAGGAAATTCAAAGCGGCACTAGGAAACAGACTGAGAAAGCAGAGAAAATGTGTCTCCTGCAAACCGTTCCCTTGGTGCTAAATGAACGAACGTCCCTCCAGTTGCTCAGTTCTGAGAAATAAGTGTGTGTTAAAGCCGTGCTTAACCTAGCTTGTTGGGAACACAAAGTTTCTTTTCAGTTGCAAACTCCATTCCATACATATATATGGGGAGGTACTAGCTCCAACTCGGTTTGACAGTGAAAACTGCAGGAACTTCAAACCGACACTAGGAAATAGACTGAGAAAGCAGAGAAAAAGTGTCTCCTGCAAACCGTTCCCTTGGTGGTAGATGAACGAACGTCTCTCCACTTGCTAAGTTCTGAGAGATAAATGTGTGTGAAAGCCTTCCTTCACCTAGCTTGTTGGGAACACAAAGTTTCTTTTCAGTTGCAAACTCCATTCCATACATAAATATGGGGAGGTTCTAGCTCCAAATCGGTTTTACAGTGAAAACAGCAGAAACTTCAAAACGGCTCTAGGAAACAGACTGAGAAAGCAGATAAAAATGCCTCCTGCAACCCGTTCCCTTGGTGCTAGAAAACGAACGCTTCTCCCCTTGCTCAGTGCTGAGAGATAAGTGTGTGTGAAAGCCGTCCTTCACCTAGCTTGTTGGGAACACAAAGTTTCTTTTCAGTTGCAAACTCCATTCCATACATATATAAGGGGAGGTATAAGCTCCAACTCGGTTTTACAATGAAAACTGCAGGAACTTCAAACCGTCACTAGGAAACAGAAAGAGAAGTCAGGGAAAAAGTCTCTCCTGCAACCCGTTCCCTTGGTGCTAAATGAACAAACGTCCCTCCATTTGCTAAATTCTGAGAAATAAGTGTGCATAAAAGCCGTCCTTCAATTAGCTTGTTGGGAACACAAAATTTCTTTTCAGTAGCAAACTCATCTCCATGATGTATATGGGGATGTACTAGTTCCAATTCGGTTTTAAATTGAAAATTGCAGGAACTTCAATCCGGCACTAGGAAACAGACTGAGAAACCAGAGTAAAATTATCCTGAAACCCGTTCCCTTGGTGCTAGATGAACGAACGTCTCTTCACTTGCTCAGTTCTGAGAGATAAGTGTGTGTGAAAGCCGTCCTTCACCTAGCTTGCTGAGAACACAAAGTTTCTTTTCAGTTGCAAACTCCATTCCATACATATATATGGGGAGATACAAGCTCCAACACGGTTTTACATTGAAAACTGCAGGAACTTCAATCCGGTACTAGGACACAGACTGGGAAAAAGGAGAAAAAGTTTCTCCTTCAAACCGTTCCCTTGGTGCTAGATAAACGAACGTCTCTCCACTTGCTCAGTTCTGAGAGTTAAGTGTGTGTGAAAGCCGTCCTTCACCTAACTTGTTGGGAAAACAAAGTTTCTTTTAAGTTGCAAACTCCATTCCATACATATATATGGGGAGGTACAATCTCCAACTCGGTTTTACAGTGAAAACTGCAGGAACTTCTAAGCGGCACTAGGAAACAGACTGAGAAAGCAGAGAAAAAGTGTCTCCTGCAACCCGTTTCCCTTGGTGCTAGTTGAACGAACGTCTCTCCACTTGCCCAGTTCTGAGAGAAAAGTGTGTGTGAAAGCCGTCATTCACCTAGCTTGTTGGGAACACAAAGTTTCTTTTCAGTTGCAAACTCCATTCCATACATATATATGGGGAGGTACAATCTCCAACTCGTTTTAACATTGAAAACTGCAGGAACTTCAAACCGGCACTAGGAAACAGACAGAGAATGCAGAGGAAAATATCTCCTGCAACCCGTTCCCTTGGTGCTAGATGAACGAACGTCTCTCCACTTGCTCAGTTCTGAGAGATAAGTGTGTGTGAAAGCCGTCCTTCACCTAGCTTGTTGGGAACACAAAGTTTCTTTTCAGTTGCAAACTCCATTCCATTCGTATATATGGGGAGGTACAAGCTCCAAGTCGGTTTTACAGTGAAAACTGCAGGAAATTCAAACCGGCACTAGGAAACAGACTGAGAAAGCAGAGAAAAAGTGTCTCCTGCAAACCGTTCCCTTGGTGCTATATAAACGAACGTCCCTACACTTGCTCAGTTTTAGAAATAAATGTGTGTGAAAGCCGTCCTTCAATTTGCTTGTTGGGAACACAAAGATTCTTTTCAGTAGAAAACTGCTCTCCATGTATATATATGGGGATGTACTAGTTCCAACTCGGTTTTACATTGAAAACTGCAGGAACATCAAACCGGCACTAGGAAACAGACTGAGAAATCAGAGTAAAGTTTCTCCTGCAAACCGTTCCCTTGGTGCTAGATGAACGAACGTCTCTCCACTTGCTCAGTTCTGAGAGATAAGTGTGTGTGAAAGCCGTCCTTCACCTAGCTTGTTGGGAACAAAAGTTTCTTTTCAGTTGTAAACTCCATTCCATACATATATATGGGGATGTACAAACTCCAACTCGGTTTTACATTGAAAACTGCAGGAACTTCATACCGGCACTAGGAAACAGACTGAGAAAGCAGAGAAAAAGTGTCCCCTGCAACCCATTCCCTTGGTGCTAGATGAACGAACGTCTCTCCACTTGCTCAGTTCTGAGAGATATGTGTGTGTGGAAGCCATCCTTCACCTAGCTTGTTGGGAACACAAAGTTTCTTTTCAGTTGCAAACTCCATTCCATACATATATATGGGGAGGTACTAGCTCCAACTAGGTTTTACAGTGTAAACTGCAGGAACTTCAAACCGGCACTAGGAAACAGACTGAGAAAGCAGAGAAAAAGTGTCTCCTGCAACCCGTTCACTTGTTGCTAGATGAAAGAAAGTCTCTCCACTTGCTCAGTTCTGAGAGATAAGTGTGTGTGAAAGCCGTCCTTCACATAGCTTGTTGGGAACTCAAAGTTTCTTTTCAGTTGCAAACTTCATTCCATTCATATATATGGGGAGGTACAAGCTCCAAGCCGGTTTTACAGTGAAAACTGCAGGAAATTCAAACCGGCACTAGGAAACAGACTGAGAAAGCAGAGAAAAAGTGTCTCCTGCAAACCGTTCCCTTGGTGCTATATGAACGTACGTCCCTCCATTTGCTCAGTTTTAGAAATAAGTGTTTGTGAAAGCCGTCCTTCAATTTGCTTGTTGGGAACACAAAGTTTCTTTTCAGTAGCAAACTGCTCTCCATGTATATATATGGGGATGTACTAGTTCCAACTCGGTTTTACATTGAAAACTGCAGGAACATCAAACCGGCACTAGGAAACAGACTGAGAAAACAGAGTAAAGTTTCTCCTGCAACCCGTTCCCTTGGTGCTAGATGAACGAACGTCTCTCCACTTGCTCAGTTCTGAGAGATAAGTGTGTGTTAAAGCCGTCCTTCACCTAGCTTGTTGGGAACACAAAGTTTCTTTTCAGTTGCAATCTCCATTCCATACATATCTATGGGGAGGTTCAAGCTCCAACTCGGTTTTACAGTGAAAACTGCAGGAACTTCAAACCGGCACTAGGAAACAGACTGGGAAAGCAGAGAATAAGTGTCTCCTGCAACCCGTTCCCTTGGTGCTAGATGAACGAACGTCTCTCCAGTTGCTAAGTTCTGAGAGATAAGTGTGTGTGAAAGCCTTCCTTCACCTAGATTGTTGGGAACACAAAGTTTCTTTTCAGTTGCAAACTCCATTCCATACATATATATGGGGAGATACAAGCTCCAAATCGGTTTGACAGTGAAGACTGCAGGAACTTCAAACCGGCACTAGGAAACAGACTGAGAAAGCAGAGAAAAGTTTCTCCTGCAACCCGTTTCCTTGGTGCTAGATGAACGAATGTCTCTCCACTTGCTCAGTTCTGAGAGATAAGTGTGTGTGGAAGCCGTCCTTCACCTAGCTTGTTGGGAACACAAAGTTTCTTTTCAGTTGCAAACTCCATTCCATACATATATTTGGGGAGGTACAAGCTCAAACTCGGTTTTACAGTGAAAACTGCAGGAACTTCATAGCGTCACTAGGAAACAGACTGAGAAAGCAGAGAAAAAGTGTCCCCTTCAACCCGTTTCCCTTGGTGCTAGATGAACGAACGTCTCTCAACTTGCCCAGTTCTGAGAGATAAGTGTGTGTGAAAGCGGACCTTCAATTTGCTTGTTGTGAACACAAAGTTTCTTTTCAGTAGCAAAATCCTCGCCATGTATATATAAGGGGATGTACTAGTTCCAACTAGGTTTTACATTGAAAACTGCAGGAACATCAAACCGGCACTAGGAAACAGACTGAGAAAACAGAGTAAAGTTTCTCCTGCAACCCGTTCCCTTGGTGCTAGATGAACGAACGTCTCTCCACTTGCTCAGTTCTGAGAGATATGTGTGTGTGAAAGCCGTCCTTCACCTAGCTTGTTGGGAACACAAAGTTTCTTTTCAGTTGCAAACTCCATTCCATTCATATGTATGGGGAGTTACAAGCTCCAACTCGGGTTTACAATGAAAACTGCAGGAAATTCAAAGCGGCACTAGGAAACAGACTGAGAATGCAGAGAAAATGTGTCTCCTGCAAACCGTTCCCTTGATGCTAAATGAACGAACGTCCCTCCACTTGCTCAGTTCTGAGGAATAAGTGTGTGTGAAAGCCGTCCTTCAATTAGCTTGTTGGGAACACAAAGTTTCTTTCCAGTAGCAAACTCCTCTCCATATATATATATGGGGATGTACTAGTTCCAAATCGGTTTTACATTGAAAACTGCAGGAAATTTAAAACGGCACTAGGAAACAGACTGAGAAACCAGAGTAAAGTTTCTCCTGCAACCCGTTCCCTTGGTGCTAGATGAACGAACGTCTCTCCACTTGCTCAGTTCTGAGAGATAAGTGTGTGTGAAAGCGGTCCTTCACCAAGCTTGTTGGAAACAAAAGTTCCTTTTCAGTTGCAAACTCCATTCCATACATATATATGGGGCGGTACAAGCTCCAAATCGGTTTTACAGTGAAAACTGCAGGAACTTCAAACCGGCACTAGGAAACAGACTGAGAAAGCAGAGAAAAAGTGTCTCCTGCAACCCGTTCCCTTGGTGCTAGATGAACGAACGTCTCTCCACTTGCCCAGTTCTGAGAGATAAGTGTGTGTGAAAGCCGTACTTCACCTAGCTTGTTGGGAACACAAAGTTTCTTTTCAGTTGCAAACTCCATTTCATACATATATATGGGGTGGTACAAGCTCCAACTCGGTTTTACATTGAAAACTGCCGGAACATCAAACCAGCACTAGGAAATAGAATAAATAAGCAGAAAAAAAGTGTCCCCTGCAACCCGTACCCTTGGTGGTAGATGAACGAAAGTCTCTCCACTTGCTAAGTTCTGAGAGATAAGTGTGTGTGAAAGCCTTCCTTCACCTAGCATGTTGGGAACACAAAGTTTCTTTTCAGTTGCAAACTCCATTCCATACATATATATGGGGAGATACAAGCTCCAAATCGGTTTGACAGTGAAGACTGCAGGAACTTCAAACCGGCACTAGGAAACAGACTGAGAAAGCAGAGAAAAGTTTCTCCTGCAACCCGTTTCCTTGGTGCTAGATGAACGAATGTCTCTCCACTTGCTCAGTTCTGAGAGATAAGTGTGTGTGGAAGCCGTCCTTCAACTAGCTTGTTGGGAACACAAAGTTTCTTTTCAGTTGCAAACTCCATTCCATACATATATTTGGGGAGGTACAAGCTCAAACTCGGTTTTACAGTGAAAACTGCAGGAACTTCAAAGCGGCACTAGGAAACAGACTGAGAAAGCAAAGAAAAAGTGTCTCCTTCAACCCGTTTCCCTTGGTGCTAGATGAACGAACGTCTCTCAACTTGCCCAGTTCTGACAGATAATTGTGTGTGATAGCCGACCTTCAATTTGCTTGTTGTGAACACAAAGTATCTTTTCAGTAGCAAAACCCTCTCCATGTATATATAAGGGGATGTACTAGTTCCAACTCGGTTTTACATTGAAAACTGCAGGAACATCAAACCGGCACTAGGAAACAGACTGAGAAAACAGAGTAAAGTTTCTCCTGCAACCCGTTCCCTTGGTGCTAGATGAACGAAGGTCTCTCCACTTGCTCAGTTCTGAGAGATAAGTGTGTGTTAAAGCCGTCCTTCACCTAGCTTGTTGGGAACACAAAGTTTCTTTTAAGTTGCAAACTCCATTCCATACATATATATGGAGAGGTTCAAGCTCCAACTCGGTTTTACAGTGAAAACTGCAGGAACTTCAAACCGGCACTAGGAAACAGACTGAGAAAGCAGAGAAAAATTGTCTCCTGCAACCCGTTCCCTTGGTGCTAGTTGATAGAACGTCTCTCCACTTGCTCAGTTCTGAGAGATAAGTGTGTGTGAAAGCCGTCCTTCACCTAGCTTGTTGAGAACTCAAAGTTACTTTTCAGTTGCAAACTCCATTCCATTCATATGTATGGGGAGGTACAAGCTCCAAGTCGGTTTTACAGTGAAAAATGCAGGAAATTCAAACCGGCACTAGGAAACAGACTGAGAAAGCAGAGAAGAAGTGTCTCCTGCAACCCGTTTCCCTTGGTGCGAGATGAACGAACGTCTCTCCACTCGCCCAGTTCTGAGAGATAAGAGTGTATGAAAGCCGACATTCACCTACTTGTTGGGAACACAAGATTCTTTTCAGTTGCAAACTCCATTTCATACATATATATGGGGAGGTTCAAGCTCCAACTCGGTTTTACATTGAAAACTGCAGGAAATTCAAACCGGCAGTAGGAAAAAGACTGAGAAAGCAGAGAAAAATTTTCTCCTGCAAACCGTTCCCTTTGTGCTATATGAACGAACGTCCCTCCACTTGCTCAGTATTGAGAAATAAGTGTGTGTGAAAACCGTCCTTCAATTTGCTTGTTGGGAACACAAAGTTTCTTTTCAGTAGCAAACTGCTCTCCATGTATATATATGGGGATGTACTAGTTCCAACTCGGTTTTACATTGAAAACTGCAGGAACATCAAACCGGCACTAGGAAACAGACTGAGAAAACAGAGTAAAGTGTCTCCTGCAACCCGTTCCCTTGGTGCTAGATGAACGAACGTCTCTCCACTTGCTCAGTCCTGAGAGATAAGTGTGTGTTAAAGCCGTCCTTCAACTAGCTTGTTGGGAACACAAAGTTTCTTTTCATTTGCAATCTCCATTCCATACATATCTATGGGGAGGTTCAAGCTCCAACTCTGTTTTACAGTGAAAACTGCAGGAACATCAATCCGGCACTAGGAAACAGACTGAGAAAGCAGATAAAAAGTGTCTCCTGCAACCCGTTCCCTTGGTGCTAGATGAACGAACGTCTCTCCACTTGCTCAGTTCTGAGAGATAAGTGTGTGTGAAAGCCGTCCTTCACCTAGATTGTTGGGAACACAAAGTTTCTTTTCAGTTGCAAACTCCATTCCATACATATATATGGGGAGGTACTAGCTCCAACTCGGTTTGACAGTGAAAACTGCAGGAACTTCAAACTGGCAATAGGAAACAGACTTAGAAAGCAGAGAAAAAGTGTCCCCTGCAACCCATTCCCTTGGTGCTAGATGAACGAACGTCTCTCCACTTGTTCAGTTCTGAGAGATATGTGTGTGTGGAAGCCAACCTTCACCTAGCTTGTTGGGAACACAAAGTTTCTTTTCAGTTGCAAACTCCATTCCATACATATATATGGGTAGGTACTAGCTCCAACTCGGTTTTACAGTGAAAACTGCAGGAACTTCAAACCGGCACTAGGAAACAGACTGAGAAAGCAGAGAAAAAGTGTCTCCTGCAACCCGTTCACTTGTTGCTAGATGAAGGAAAGTCTCTCCACTTGCTCAGTTCTGAGAGATAAATGTGTGTGAAAGCCGTCCTTCACCTAGCTTTTTGGGAACACAAAGTTTGTTTTCAGTTGCAAACTCCATTCCATACATATATAAGGGGAGGTACAAGCTCCAACTCGGTTCGACAGTGAAAACTGCAGGAACTTCAAACTGGCAATAGGAAACAGACTGAGAAAGCAGAGAAAAAGGGTCTCCTGCAAACCGTTCCCTTGGTGCTATATGAACGAACGTCCCTCCACTTGCTCAGTTTTAGAAATAAGTGTGTGTGGAAGCCGTCCTTCAATTTGCTTGTTGGGAACACAAAGTTTCTTTTCAGTTGCAAACTCCATTCCATACATATATATGGGGAGGTACAAGCTCCAACTCGGTTTAACATTGAAAACTGCAGGAACATCAAACCGGCACTAGGAAACAGACTCAGAATGCAGAGGAAAAGTATCTCCTGCAACCCGTTCCCTTGGTGCTAGATGAACGAACGTCTCTCCACTTGCTCAGTTCTGAGAGATAAGTGTGTGTTAAAGCCGTCCTTCACCTAGCTTGTTGGGAACTCAAAGTTTCTTTTCAGTTGCAAACTTCATTCCATTCATATATATGGGGAGGTACAAGCTCCAAGCCGGTTTTACAGTGAAAACTGCAGGAAATTCAAACCGGCACTAGGAAACAGACTGAGAAAGCAGAGAAAAAGTGTCTCCTGCAAACCGTTCCCTTGGTGCTATATGAACGAACGTCTCTCCACTTGCTCAGTTTTAGAAATAAGTGTGTGTGAAAGCCGTCCTTCAATTTGCTTGTTGGGAACACAAAGTTTCTTTTCAGTAGCAAACTGCTCTCCATGTATATATATGGGGATGTACTAGTTCCAACTCGGTTTTACATTGAAAACTGCAGGAACATCAAACCGGCACTAGGAAACAGACTGAGAAAACAGAGTAAAGTTTCTCCTGCAACCCGTTCCCTTGGTGCTAGATGAACGAACGTCTCTCCACTTGCTCAGTTCTGAGAGATAAGTGTGTGTTAAAGCCGTCCTTCACCTAGCTTGTTGGGAACACAAAGTTTCTTTTCAGTTGCAATCTCCATTCCATACATATCTATGGGGAGGTTCAAGCTCCAACTCGGTTTTACAGTGAAAACTGCAGGAACTTCAAACCGGCACTAGGAAACAGACTGGGAAAGCAGAGAATAAGTGTCTCCTGCAACCCGTTCCCTTGGTGCTAGATGAACGAACGTCTCTCCACTTGCTAAGTTCTGAGAGATATGTGTGTGTGAAAGCCTTCCTTCACCTAGCTTGTTGGGAACAGAAAGTTTCTTTTCAGTTGCAAACTCCATTCCATACATATATATGGGTAGGTACAAGCTCCAAATCGGTTTGACAGTGAAGACTGCTGGAACATCAAACCGGCACTAGGAAACAGACTGAGAAAGCAGAGAAAAGTGTCTCCTGCAACCCGTTTCCTTGGTGCTAGATGAACGAATGTCTCTCCACTTGCTCAGTTCTGAGAGATAAGTGTGTGTGGAAGCCGAACTTCAATTTGCTTGTTGTGAACACAAAGTTTCTTTTCAGTAGCAAAATCCTCTCCATGTATATATAAGGGGATGTACTAGTTCCAACTCGGTTTTACATTGAAAACTGCAGGAACATCAAACCGGCACTAGGAAACAGACTGAGAAAACAGAGTAAAGTTTCTCCTGCAACCCGTTCCCTTGGTGCTAGATGAACGAACATCTCTCCACTTGCTCAGTTCTGAGAGATATGTGTGTGTGAAAGCCGTCCTTCACCTAGCTTGTTGGGAACACAAAGTTTCTTTTCAGTTGCAAACTCCATTCCATACATATATATGGGGAGGTACTAGCTCCAACTCGGTTTTACCGTGAAAACTGCAGGAACATCAAACCGGCACTAGGAAACAGACTGAGAAAGCAGAGAAATAGTGTCTCCTGCAACCCGTTCACTTGTTGCTAGATGAAAGAAAGTCTCTCCACTTGCTCAGTTGTGAGAGATAAGTGTGTGTGAAAGCCGAAATTCAGCTAGCTTTTTGGGAACACAAAGTTTCTTTTCAGTTGCAAACTCCATTCCATTTATATATATGGGGAGGTACAAGCTCCAACTCGGTTTTACAATGAAAACTGCAGGAACTTCAAAGCGGCACTAGGAAACAGACTGAGAAAGCAGAGAAAAAGTGTCTCCTGCAAACCGTTCCCTTGGTGCTAAATGAACGAATGTCCCTCCACTTGCTCAGTTCTGAGGAATAAGTGTGTGTGAAAGCCGTCCTTCAATTAGCTTGTTGGGAACACAAAGTTTCTTTCCAGTAGCTAACTCCTCTCCATGTATATATATGGGGATGTACTAGTTCCAAATTGGTTTTACATTGAAAACTGCAGGAAATTTAAACCGGCACTAGGAAACAGTCTGAGAAACCAGAGTAAAGTTTCTCCTGAAACCCGTTCCCTTGGTGCTAGATGAACGAACGTCTATCCACTTGCTCAGTTCTGAGAGATAAGTGTGTGTGAAAGCCGTCCTTCACCAAGCTTGTCGGGAACAAAAGTTCCTTTTCAGTTGCAAACTCCATTCCATACATATATATGGGGAGGTACAAGCTCCAACTCGGTTTTACATTGAAAACTGCCGGAACATCAATCCGGCACTAGGAAATAGACTAAATAAGCAGAAAAAAAGTGTCCCCTGCAACCCGTTCCCTTGGTGGTAGATGAACGAAAGTCTCTCCACTTGCTAAGTTCTGAGAGATAAGTGTGTGTGAAACCTTCCTTCACCTAGCTTGTTGGGAGCACAAAGTTTCTTTTCAGTTGCAAACTCCATTCCATACATATATATGGGGAGATACAAGCTCCAAATCGGTTTGACAGTGAAGACTGCAGGAACTTCAAACCGGCACTAGGAAACAGACTGAGAAAGCAGAGAATAGTTTCTCCAGCAACCCGTTTCCTTGGTGCTAGATGAACGAATGTCTCTCCACTTGCTCAGGTCTGAGAGATAAGTGTGTGTGGAAGCCGTCCTTCACCTAGCTTGTTGGGAACACAAAGTTTCTTTTCAGTTGCAAACACCATTCCATAGATATATTTGGGGAGATACAAGCTCAAACTCGGGTTTAGAGTGAAAACTGCAGGAACTTCAAAGCGGCACTAGGAAACAGACTGAGAAAGCAGAGAAATAGTGTCTCCTTCAACCCGTTTCCCTTGGTGCTAGATGAACGAACGTCTCTCAACTTGCCCAGTTGTGAGAGATAAGTGTGTGTGAAAGCCGAACTTCAATTTGCTTGTTGTGAACACAAAGTTTCTTTTCAGTAGCAAAATCCTCTCCATGTATATATAAGGGGATGTACTAGTTCCAACTCGGTTTTACATTGAAAACTGCAGGAACATCAAACCGGCACTAGGAAACAGACTGAGAAAACAGAGTAAAGTTTCTCCTGCAACCCGTTCCCTTGGTGCTAGATGAACGAAGGTCTCTCCACTTGCTCAGTTCTGAGAGATAAGTGTGTGTTAAAGCCTCCTTCACCTAGCTTGTTGGGAACACAAAGTTTCTTTTAAGTTGCAAACTCCATTCCATACATATATATGGGGAGGTTCAAGCTCCAACTCGGTTTTACAGTGAAAACTGCAGGAACTTCAAACCGGCACTAGGAAACAGACTGAGAAAGCAGAGAAAAATTGTCTCCTGCAACCCGTTCCCTTGGTGCTAGATGAACGAACGTCTCTCCACTTGCTCAGTTCTGAGAGATAAGTGTGTGTGAAAGCCGTCCTTCACCTAGCTTGTTGAGAACTCAAAGTTAATTTTCAGTTGCAAACTCCATTCCATTCATATGTATGGGGAGGTACAAGCTCCAAGTCGGTTTTACAGTGAAAACTGCAGGAACTTCAAACCGGCACTAGGAAACAGACTGAGAAAGCAGAGAAGTGTCTCCTGCAACCCGTTTCCCTTGGTGCGAGATGAACGAACGTCTCTCCACTCGCCCAGTTCTGAGAGATAAGAGTGTGTGAAAGCCGACATTCACCTACTTGTTGGGAACACAAAGATTCGTTTCAGTTGCAAACTCCATTTCATACATATATATGGGGAGGAACAAGCTCCAACTCGGTTTTACATTGAAAACTGCAGGAAATTCAAACCGGCAGTAGGAAAAAGACTGAGAAAGCAGAGAAAAATTGTCTCCTGCAAACCGTTCCCTTGGTGCTATATGAACGAACGTCCCTCCACTTGCTCAGTATTGAGAAATAAGTGTGTGTGAAAGCCGTCCTTCAATTTGCTTGTTGGGAACACAAAGTTTCTTTTCAGTAGCAAACTGCTCTCCATGTATATATATGGGGTGTACTAGTTCCAACTAGGTTTTACATTGAAAACTGCAGGAACATCAAACCGGCACTAGGAAACAGACTGAGAAAACAGAGTAAAGATTCTCCTGCAACCCGTTCCCTTGGTGCTAGATGAACGAACGTCTCTCCACTTGCTCAGTTCTGAGAGATAAGCGTGTGTTAAAGCCGTCCTTCAACTAGCTTGTTCGGAACACAAAGTTTCTTTTCAGTTGCAATCTCCATTCCATACATATCTATGGGGAGGTTCAAGCTCCAACTCGGTTTTACAGTGAAAACTGAAGGAACTTCAAACCGGCACTAGGAAACAGACTGAGAAAGCAGAGAAAAAGTGTTTCCTGCAACCCGTTCCCTTGGTGCTCGATGAACGAACGTCTCTCCACTTGCCTAGTTCTGAGAGATATGTCTGTGTGAAAGCCGTCCTTCACCTAGCTTGTTGGGAACATAAAGTTTCTTTTCAGTTGCAATCTCCATTCCATACATATATATGGGGAGGTATTAGCTCCAACCCGGTTTTACATTGAAAACTGCAGGAACTTCAAACCGGCACTAGGAAATAGACTGAGAAAACAGAGAAAAATTGTCTCCTGCAAACCATTCCCTTGGTGATAGATGAACGAAAGTCTCTCCACTTGCTCAGTTCTGAGAGATAAGTGTGTGTGAAAGCGTTACTTCCCCTAGCTTGTTGGGAACACAAAGTTTCTTTTCAGTTGCAAACTCCATTCCATACATATATATGGGGAGGTACAAGCTCCAACTCGGTTTTACAGTGAAAACAGCAGGATCTTCAAACCGGCACTAGGAAACAGACTGAGAAAGCAGAGAAAAAGTGTCTCCTGCAACCCGTTCCCTTGGTGCTAGATGAACGAACGTCTATCCACTTGCCCAGTTCTGAGAGAAAATTGTGTGTGAATGCCGTCATTCACCTAGCTGGTTGGGAACACAAAGTTTCTTTTCAGTTGCAAACTCCATTCCATAAATATATATGGGGAGATACAAGCTCCAAATCGGTTTGACAGTGAAGACTGCAGGAACTTCAAACCGGCACTAGGAAACAGACTGAGAAAGCAGAGAAAAAGTGTCTCCTGCAATCCGTTCCCTTGGTGCTAAATGAACGAACGTCCCTCCACTTGCTCAGTTCTGAGAAAAAAGTTTGTGTGAAAGCCGTCCTTCAATTAGCTTGTTGGGAACACAAAGTTTCTTTTCAGTTGCAAACTCCATTCAATACATATATATGCGGAGGTACAAGCTCCAACTCGGTTTTACACTGAAAACTGCAGGAATTCAAACTGGCACAAGGAAAGAGACTGAGAAATCAGAGAATAATTGTCTCCTGCAAATCGTTCCCTTGGTGCTAGATGAACGAGCGTCTCTCCACTTGCCAAGTTCTGAGAGAAAAGTGTGTGTGAAAGCCGTCCTTCAACTAGCTTGTTGTGAACACAAAGTTTCTTTTCAGTTGCAAACTACATTCCATACATATATATGGGGAGGTACTAGCTCCAACTCGGTTTGAAAGTGAAAACTGCAGGAACTTCAAACCGGCACTAGGAAACAGACTGAGAAAGCAGAGAAAAAGTGTCCCCTGCAACCCATTCCCTTGGTGCTAGATGAACGAACGTCTCTCCACTTGCTCAGTTCTGAGAGATATGTGTGTGTGAAAGCCGTCCTTCATCTAGCTTGTTGGTACCACAAAGTTTCTTTTCAGTTGCAAACTCCATTCCATACATATATAAGGGGAGGTACAAGCTCCAACTCGGTTTTACAATGAAAACTGCAGGAACTTAAAAGCGGCACTAGGAAACAGACTGAGAAAGCAGAGAAAAAGGGTCTCCTGCAAACCGTTCCCTTGGTGCTAAATGAACGAACGTCCCTCCACTTGCTCAGTTCTGAGAAATAATTGTGTGTGAAAGCCGTCCTTCAATTAGCTTGTTGGGAACACAAAGTTTCTTTTCAGTAGCAAACTCCTCTACATGTGTATATATGGGGATGTACTAGTTCCAAATCGGTTTCACATTGAAAACTGCAGGAACTTTAAACCGGCACTAGGAAACAGACTGAGAAACCAGAGAAAAGTTTCTCCTGCAACCCGTTCCCTTGGTGCTACATGAACGAACGTCTCTCCACTTGCTCAGTTCTGAGAGATAAGTGTGTGTGAAAGCCGTCCTTCACCTAGCTTGTTGGGAACACAAGTTTCTTTTCAGTTGCAAACTCCATTCCATACATATATATGGGAAGGTACAAGCTCCACATCGGTTTTACAGTGAAAACTGCAGGAACTTCAAACCGGCACTAGGAAACAGACTGAGAAAGCAGAGAAAAATTGTCTCCTGCAAACCGATCCCTTGGTGCTAGATGAACGAACGTCTATCCACTTGCCCAGTTCTGAGAGATAATTGTGTGTGAAAGCCGTACTTCACCTAGCTTGTTGGGAACACAAAGTTTCTTTTCAGTTGCTAACTCCATTCCATACATATATATGGGGAGATACAAGCTCCAAATCGGTTTGACAGTGAAGACTGCAGGAACTTCAAACCGGCACTAGGAAACAGACTGAGAAAGCAGAGAAAAAGTGTCTCCTGCAATCCGTTCCCTTGGTGCTAAATGAACGAACGTCCCTCCACTTGCTCAGTTCAGAGAAAAAAGTTTGTGTGAAAGCCGTCCTTCAATTAGCTTGTTGGGAACACAAAGTTTCTTTTCAGTTGCAAACTCCATTCAATACATATATATGCGGAGGTACAAGCTCCAACTCGGTTTTACACTGAAAACTGCAGGAATTCAAACTGGCACAAGGAAAGAGACTGAGAAATCAGAGAATAATTGTCTCCTGCAACTCGTTCCCTTGGTGCTAGATGAACGAGCGTCTCTCCACTTGCCAAGTTCTGAGAGAAAATTGTGTGTGAACGCCGTCCTTCACCTAGCTTGTTGTGAACACAAAGTTTCTTTTCAGTTGCAAACTACATTCCATACATATATATGGGGAGGTACTAGCTCCAACTCGTTTTGACAGTGAAAACTGCAGGAACTTCAAACAGGCACTAGGAAACAGACTGAGAAAGCAGAGAAAAAGTGTCCCCTGCAACCCATTCCCTTGGTGCTAGATGAACGAACGTCTCTCCACTTGCTCAGTTCTGAGAGATATATGTGTGTGTAAGCCGTCCTTCATCTAGCTTGTTGGTACCACAAAGTTTCTTTTCAGTTGCAAACACCATTCCATACATATATAAGGGGAGGTACAAGCTCCAACTCGGTTTTACAATGAAAACTGCAGGAACTTAAAAGCGGCACAAGGAAACAGACTGAGAAAGCAGAGAAAAAGGGTCTCCTGCAAACCGTTCCCTTGGTGCTAAATGAACGAACTTCCCTCCACTTGCTCAGTTCTGAGAAATAAGTGTGTGTGAAAGCCGTCCTTCAATTAGCTTGTTGGGAACACAAAGTTTCTTTTCAGTAGCAAACTCCTCTACATGTGTATATATGGGGATGTACTAGTTCCAAATCGGTTTCACATTGAAAACTGCAGGAACTTTAAACCGGCACTAGGAAACAGACTGAGAAACCAGAGAAAAGTTTCTCCTGCAACCCGTTCCCTTGGTGCTACATGAACGAACGTCTCTCCACTTGCTCAGTTCTGAGAGATAAGTGTGTGTGAAAGCCGTCCTTCACCTAACTTGTTGGTAACACAAGTTTCTTTTCAGTTGCAAACTCCATTCCATACATATATATGGGGAGGTACAAGCTCCAAATCGGTTTTACAGTGAAAACTGCAGGAACTTCAAACCGGCACTAGGAAACAGACTGAGAAAGCAGAGAAAAATTGTCTCCTGCAAACCGATCCCTTGGTGCTAGATGAACGAACGTCTCTCTACTTGCTTAGTTCTGAGAGATAATTGTGTGTGAAAGCCGTACTTCACCTAGCTTGTTGGGAACACAAAGTTTCTTTTCAGTTGCAAACTCCATTCCATACATATATATGGGGAGATACAAGCTCCAAATCGGTTTGACAGTGAAGACTGCAGGAACTTCAAACCGGCACTAGGAAACAGACTGAGAAAGCAGAGAAAAGTTTCTCCTGCAACCCGTTTCCTTGGTGCTAGATGAACGAATGTCTCTCCACTTGCTCAGTTCTGAGAGATAAGTGTGTGTGGAAGCCGTCCTTCAACTAGCTTGTTGGGAACACAAAGTTTCTTTTCAGTTGCAAACTCCATTCCATACATATATTTGGGGAGGTACAAGCTCAAACTCGGTTTTACAGTGAAAACTGCAGGAACTTCAAAGCGGCACTAGGAAACAGACTGAGAAAGCAAAGAAAAAGTGTCTCCTTCAACCCGTTTCCCTTGGTGCTAGATGAACGAACGTCTCTCAACTTGCCCAGTTCTGACAGATAATTGTGTGTGATAGCCGACCTTCAATTTGCTTGTTGTGAACACAAAGTATCTTTTCAGTAGCAAAACCCTCTCCATGTATATATAAGGGGATGTACTAGTTCCAACTCGGTTTTACATTGAAAACTGCAGGAACATCAAACCGGCACTAGGAAACAGACTGAGAAAACAGAGTAAAGTTTCTCCTGCAACCCGTTCCCTTGGTGCTAGATGAACGAAGGTCTCTCCACTTGCTCAGTTCTGAGAGATAAGTGTGTGTTAAAGCCGTCCTTCACCTAGCTTGTTGGGAACACAAAGTTTCTTTTAAGTTGCAAACTCCATTCCATACATATATATGGAGAGGTTCAAGCTCCAACTCGGTTTTACAGTGAAAACTGCAGGAACTTCAAACCGGCACTAGGAAACAGACTGAGAAAGCAGAGAAAAATTGTCTCCTGCAACCCGTTCCCTTGGTGCTAGTTGATAGAACGTCTCTCCACTTGCTCAGTTCTGAGAGATAAGTGTGTGTGAAAGCCGTCCTTCACCTAGCTTGTTGAGAACTCAAAGTTACTTTTCAGTTGCAAACTCCATTCCATTCATATGTATGGGGAGGTACAAGCTCCAAGTCGGTTTTACAGTGAAAAATGCAGGAAATTCAAACCGGCACTAGGAAACAGACTGAGAAAGCAGAGAAGAAGTGTCTCCTGCAACCCGTTTCCCTTGGTGCGAGATGAACGAACGTCTCTCCACTCGCCCAGTTCTGAGAGATAAGAGTGTATGAAAGCCGACATTCACCTACTTGTTGGGAACACAAGATTCTTTTCAGTTGCAAACTCCATTTCATACATATATATGGGGAGGTTCAAGCTCCAACTCGGTTTTACATTGAAAACTGCAGGAAATTCAAACCGGCAGTAGGAAAAAGACTGAGAAAGCAGAGAAAAATTTTCTCCTGCAAACCGTTCCCTTTGTGCTATATGAACGAACGTCCCTCCACTTGCTCAGTATTGAGAAATAAGTGTGTGTGAAAACCGTCCTTCAATTTGCTTGTTGGGAACACAAAGTTTCTTTTCAGTAGCAAACTGCTCTCCATGTATATATATGGGGATGTACTAGTTCCAACTCGGTTTTACATTGAAAACTGCAGGAACATCAAACCGGCACTAGGAAACAGACTGAGAAAACAGAGTAAAGTGTCTCCTGCAACCCGTTCCCTTGGTGCTAGATGAACGAACGTCTCTCCACTTGCTCAGTCCTGAGAGATAAGTGTGTGTTAAAGCCGTCCTTCAACTAGCTTGTTGGGAACACAAAGTTTCTTTTCATTTGCAATCTCCATTCCATACATATCTATGGGGAGGTTCAAGCTCCAACTCTGTTTTACAGTGAAAACTGCAGGAACATCAATCCGGCACTAGGAAACAGACTGAGAAAGCAGATAAAAAGTGTCTCCTGCAACCCGTTCCCTTGGTGCTAGATGAACGAACGTCTCTCCACTTGCTCAGTTCTGAGAGATAAGTGTGTGTGAAAGCCGTCCTTCACCTAGATTGTTGGGAACACAAAGTTTCTTTTCAGTTGCAAACTCCATTCCATACATATATATGGGGAGGTACTAGCTCCAACTCGGTTTGACAGTGAAAACTGCAGGAACTTCAAACTGGCAATAGGAAACAGACTTAGAAAGCAGAGAAAAAGTGTCCCCTGCAACCCATTCCCTTGGTGCTAGATGAACGAACGTCTCTCCACTTGTTCAGTTCTGAGAGATATGTGTGTGTGGAAGCCAACCTTCACCTAGCTTGTTGGGAACACAAAGTTTCTTTTCAGTTGCAAACTCCATTCCATACATATATATGGGTAGGTACTAGCTCCAACTCGGTTTTACAGTGAAAACTGCAGGAACTTCAAACCGGCACTAGGAAACAGACTGAGAAAGCAGAGAAAAAGAGTCTCCTGCAACCCGTTCACTTGTTGCTAGATGAAGGAAAGTCTCTCCACTTGCTCAGTTCTGAGAGATAAATGTGTGTGAAAGCCGTCCTTCACCTAGCTTTTTGGGAACACAAAGTTTCTTTTCAGTTGCAAACTCCATTCCATACATATATAAGGGGAGGTACAAGCTCCAACTCGGTTCGACAGTGAAAACTGCAGGAACTTCAAACTGGCAATAGGAAACAGACTGAGAAAGCAGAGAAAAAGGGTCTCCTGCAAACCGTTCCCTTGGTGCTATATGAACGAACGTCCCTCCACTTGCTCAGTTTTAGAAATAAGTGTGTGTGGAAGCCGTCCTTCAATTTGCTTGTTGGGAACACAAAGTTTCTTTTCAGTTGCAAACTCCATTCCATACATATATATGGGGAGGTACAAGCTCCAACTCGGTTTAACATTGAAAACTGCAGGAACATCAAACCGGCACTAGGAAACAGACTCAGAATGCAGAGGAAAAGTATCTCCTGCAACCCGTTCCCTTGGTGCTAGATGAACGAACGTCTCTCCACTTGCTCAGTTCTGAGAGATAAGTGTGTGTTAAAGCCGTCCTTCACCTAGCTTGTTGGGAACTCAAAGTTTCTTTTCAGTTGCAAACTTCATTCCATTCATATATATGGGGAGGTACAAGCTCCAAGCCGGTTTTACAGTGAAAACTGCAGGAAATTCAAACCGGCACTAGGAAACAGACTGAGAAAGCAGAGAAAAAGTGTCTCCTGCAAACCGTTCCCTTGGTGCTATATGAACGAACGTCTCTCCACTTGCTCAGTTTTAGAAATAAGTGTGTGTGAAAGCCGTCCTTCAATTTGCTTGTTGGGAACACAAAGTTTCTTTTCAGTAGCAAACTGCTCTCCATGTATATATATGGGGATGTACTAGTTCCAACTCGGTTTTACATTGAAAACTGCAGGAACATCAAACCGGCACTAGGAAACAGACTGAGAAAACAGAGTAAAGTTTCTCCTGCAACCCGTTCCCTTGGTGCTAGATGAACGAACGTCTCTCCACTTGCTCAGTTCTGAGAGATAAGTGTGTGTTAAAGCCGTCCTTCACCTAGCTTGTTGGGAACACAAAGTTTCTTTTCAGTTGCAATCTCCATTCCATACATATCTATGGGGAGGTTCAAGCTCCAACTCGGTTTTACAGTGAAAACTGCAGGAACTTCAAACCGGCACTAGGAAACAGACTGGGAAAGCAGAGAATAAGTGTCTCCTGCAACCCGTTCCCTTGGTGCTAGATGAACGAACGTCTCTCCACTTGCTAAGTTCTGAGAGATATGTGTGTGTGAAAGCCTTCCTTCACCTAGCTTGTTGGGAACAGAAAGTTTCTTTTCAGTTGCAAACTCCATTCCATACATATATATGGGTAGGTACAAGCTCCAAATCGGTTTGACAGTGAAGACTGCTGGAACATCAAACCGGCACTAGGAAACAGACTGAGAAAGCAGAGAAAAGTGTCTCCTGCAACCCGTTTCCTTGGTGCTAGATGAACGAATGTCTCTCCACTTGCTCAGTTCTGAGAGATAAGTGTGTGTGGAAGCCGAACTTCAATTTGCTTGTTGTGAACACAAAGTTTCTTTTCAGTAGCAAAATCCTCTCCATGTATATATAAGGGGATGTACTAGTTCCAACTCGGTTTTACATTGAAAACTGCAGGAACATCAAACCGGCACTAGGAAACAGACTGAGAAAACAGAGTAAAGTTTCTCCTGCAACCCGTTCCCTTGGTGCTAGATGAACGAACATCTCTCCACTTGCTCAGTTCTGAGAGATATGTGTGTGTGAAAGCCGTCCTTCACCTAGCTTGTTGGGAACACAAAGTTTCTTTTCAGTTGCAAACTCCATTCCATACATATATATGGGGAGGTACTAGCTCCAACTCGGTTTTACCGTGAAAACTGCAGGAACATCAAACCGGCACTAGGAAACAGACTGAGAAAGCAGAGAAATAGTGTCTCCTGCAACCCGTTCACTTGTTGCTAGATGAAAGAAAGTCTCTCCACTTGCTCAGTTGTGAGAGATAAGTGTGTGTGAAAGCCGAAATTCAGCTAGCTTTTTGGGAACACAAAGTTTCTTTTCAGTTGCAAACTCCATTCCATTTATATATATGGGGAGGTACAAGCTCCAACTCGGTTTTACAATGAAAACTGCAGGAACTTCAAAGCGGCACTAGGAAACAGACTGAGAAAGCAGAGAAAAAGTGTCTCCTGCAAACCGTTCCCTTGGTGCTAAATGAACGAATGTCCCTCCACTTGCTCAGTTCTGAGGAATAAGTGTGTGTGAAAGCCGTCCTTCAATTAGCTTGTTGGGAACACAAAGTTTCTTTCCAGTAGCTAACTCCTCTCCATGTATATATATGGGGATGTACTAGTTCCAAATTGGTTTTACATTGAAAACTGCAGGAAATTTAAACCGGCACTAGGAAACAGTCTGAGAAACCAGAGTAAAGTTTCTCCTGAAACCCGTTCCCTTGGTGCTAGATGAACGAACGTCTATCCACTTGCTCAGTTCTGAGAGATAAGTGTGTGTGAAAGCCGTCCTTCACCAAGCTTGTCGGGAACAAAAGTTCCTTTTCAGTTGCAAACTCCATTCCATACATATATATGGGGAGGTACAAGCTCCAACTCGGTTTTACATTGAAAACTGCCGGAACATCAATCCGGCACTAGGAAATAGACTAAATAAGCAGAAAAAAAGTGTCCCCTGCAACCCGTTCCCTTGGTGGTAGATGAACGAAAGTCTCTCCACTTGCTAAGTTCTGAGAGATAAGTGTGTGTGAAACCTTCCTTCACCTAGCTTGTTGGGAGCACAAAGTTTCTTTTCAGTTGCAAACTCCATTCCATACATATATATGGGGAGATACAAGCTCCAAATCGGTTTGACAGTGAAGACTGCAGGAACTTCAAACCGGCACTAGGAAACAGACTGAGAAAGCAGAGAATAGTTTCTCCAGCAACCCGTTTCCTTGGTGCTAGATGAACGAATGTCTCTCCACTTGCTCAGGTCTGAGAGATAAGTGTGTGTGGAAGCCGTCCTTCACCTAGCTTGTTGGGAACACAAAGTTTCTTTTCAGTTGCAAACACCATTCCATAGATATATTTGGGGAGATACAAGCTCAAACTCGGGTTTAGAGTGAAAACTGCAGGAACTTCAAAGCGGCACTAGGAAACAGACTGAGAAAGCAGAGAAATAGTGTCTCCTTCAACCCGTTTCCCTTGGTGCTAGATGAACGAACGTCTCTCAACTTGCCCAGTTGTGAGAGATAAGTGTGTGTGAAAGCCGAACTTCAATTTGCTTGTTGTGAACACAAAGTTTCTTTTCAGTAGCAAAATCCTCTCCATGTATATATAAGGGGATGTACTAGTTCCAACTCGGTTTTACATTGAAAACTGCAGGAACATCAAACCGGCACTAGGAAACAGACTGAGAAAACAGAGTAAAGTTTCTCCTGCAACCCGTTCCCTTGGTGCTAGATGAACGAAGGTCTCTCCACTTGCTCAGTTCTGAGAGATAAGTGTGTGTTAAAGCCTCCTTCACCTAGCTTGTTGGGAACACAAAGTTTCTTTTAAGTTGCAAACTCCATTCCATACATATATATGGGGAGGTTCAAGCTCCAACTCGGTTTTACAGTGAAAACTGCAGGAACTTCAAACCGGCACTAGGAAACAGACTGAGAAAGCAGAGAAAAATTGTCTCCTGCAACCCGTTCCCTTGGTGCTAGATGAACGAACGTCTCTCCACTTGCTCAGTTCTGAGAGATAAGTGTGTGTGAAAGCCGTCCTTCACCTAGCTTGTTGAGAACTCAAAGTTAATTTTCAGTTGCAAACTCCATTCCATTCATATGTATGGGGAGGTACAAGCTCCAAGTCGGTTTTACAGTGAAAACTGCAGGAACTTCAAACCGGCACTAGGAAACAGACTGAGAAAGCAGAGAAGTGTCTCCTGCAACCCGTTTCCCTTGGTGCGAGATGAACGAACGTCTCTCCACTCGCCCAGTTCTGAGAGATAAGAGTGTGTGAAAGCCGACATTCACCTACTTGTTGGGAACACAAAGATTCGTTTCAGTTGCAAACTCCATTTCATACATATATATGGGGAGGAACAAGCTCCAACTCGGTTTTACATTGAAAACTGCAGGAAATTCAAACCGGCAGTAGGAAAAAGACTGAGAAAGCAGAGAAAAATTGTCTCCTGCAAACCGTTCCCTTGGTGCTATATGAACGAACGTCCCTCCACTTGCTCAGTATTGAGAAATAAGTGTGTGTGAAAGCCGTCCTTCAATTTGCTTGTTGGGAACACAAAGTTTCTTTTCAGTAGCAAACTGCTCTCCATGTATATATATGGGGTGTACTAGTTCCAACTAGGTTTTACATTGAAAACTGCAGGAACATCAAACCGGCACTAGGAAACAGACTGAGAAAACAGAGTAAAGATTCTCCTGCAACCCGTTCCCTTGGTGCTAGATGAACGAACGTCTCTCCACTTGCTCAGTTCTGAGAGATAAGCGTGTGTTAAAGCCGTCCTTCAACTAGCTTGTTCGGAACACAAAGTTTCTTTTCAGTTGCAATCTCCATTCCATACATATCTATGGGGAGGTTCAAGCTCCAACTCGGTTTTACAGTGAAAACTGAAGGAACTTCAAACCGGCACTAGGAAACAGACTGAGAAAGCAGAGAAAAAGTGTTTCCTGCAACCCGTTCCCTTGGTGCTCGATGAACGAACGTCTCTCCACTTGCCTAGTTCTGAGAGATATGTCTGTGTGAAAGCCGTCCTTCACCTAGCTTGTTGGGAACATAAAGTTTCTTTTCAGTTGCAATCTCCATTCCATACATATATATGGGGAGGTATTAGCTCCAACCCGGTTTTACATTGAAAACTGCAGGAACTTCAAACCGGCACTAGGAAATAGACTGAGAAAACAGAGAAAAATTGTCTCCTGCAAACCATTCCCTTGGTGATAGATGAACGAAAGTCTCTCCACTTGCTCAGTTCTGAGAGATAAGTGTGTGTGAAAGCGTTACTTCCCCTAGCTTGTTGGGAACACAAAGTTTCTTTTCAGTTGCAAACTCCATTCCATACATATATATGGGGAGGTACAAGCTCCAACTCGGTTTTACAGTGAAAACAGCAGGATCTTCAAACCGGCACTAGGAAACAGACTGAGAAAGCAGAGAAAAAGTGTCTCCTGCAACCCGTTCCCTTGGTGCTAGATGAACGAACGTCTATCCACTTGCCCAGTTCTGAGAGAAAATTGTGTGTGAATGCCGTCATTCACCTAGCTGGTTGGGAACACAAAGTTTCTTTTCAGTTGCAAACTCCATTCCATAAATATATATGGGGAGATACAAGCTCCAAATCGGTTTGACAGTGAAGACTGCAGGAACTTCAAACCGGCACTAGGAAACAGACTGAGAAAGCAGAGAAAAAGTGTCTCCTGCAATCCGTTCCCTTGGTGCTAAATGAACGAACGTCCCTCCACTTGCTCAGTTCTGAGAAAAAAGTTTGTGTGAAAGCCGTCCTTCAATTAGCTTGTTGGGAACACAAAGTTTCTTTTCAGTTGCAAACTCCATTCAATACATATATATGCGGAGGTACAAGCTCCAACTCGGTTTTACACTGAAAACTGCAGGAATTCAAACTGGCACAAGGAAAGAGACTGAGAAATCAGAGAATAATTGTCTCCTGCAAATCGTTCCCTTGGTGCTAGATGAACGAGCGTCTCTCCACTTGCCAAGTTCTGAGAGAAAAGTGTGTGTGAAAGCCGTCCTTCAACTAGCTTGTTGTGAACACAAAGTTTCTTTTCAGTTGCAAACTACATTCCATACATATATATGGGGAGGTACTAGCTCCAACTCGGTTTGAAAGTGAAAACTGCAGGAACTTCAAACCGGCACTAGGAAACAGACTGAGAAAGCAGAGAAAAAGTGTCCCCTGCAACCCATTCCCTTGGTGCTAGATGAACGAACGTCTCTCCACTTGCTCAGTTCTGAGAGATATGTGTGTGTGAAAGCCGTCCTTCATCTAGCTTGTTGGTACCACAAAGTTTCTTTTCAGTTGCAAACTCCATTCCATACATATATAAGGGGAGGTACAAGCTCCAACTCGGTTTTACAATGAAAACTGCAGGAACTTAAAAGCGGCACTAGGAAACAGACTGAGAAAGCAGAGAAAAAGGGTCTCCTGCAAACCGTTCCCTTGGTGCTAAATGAACGAACGTCCCTCCACTTGCTCAGTTCTGAGAAATAATTGTGTGTGAAAGCCGTCCTTCAATTAGCTTGTTGGGAACACAAAGTTTCTTTTCAGTAGCAAACTCCTCTACATGTGTATATATGGGGATGTACTAGTTCCAAATCGGTTTCACATTGAAAACTGCAGGAACTTTAAACCGGCACTAGGAAACAGACTGAGAAACCAGAGAAAAGTTTCTCCTGCAAACCGTTCCCTTGGTGCTACATGAACGAACGTCTCTCCACTTGCTCAGTTCTGAGAGATAAGTGTGTGTGAAAGCCGTCCTTCACCTAGCTTGTTGGGAACACAAGTTTCTTTTCAGTTGCAAACTCCATTCCATACATATATATGGGAAGGTACAAGCTCCACATCGGTTTTACAGTGAAAACTGCAGGAACTTCAAACCGGCACTAGGAAACAGACTGAGAAAGCAGAGAAAAAGTGTTTCCTGCAACCCGTTCCCTTGGTGCTCGATGAACGAACGTCTCTCCACTTGCCTAGTTCTGAGAGATATGTCTGTGTGAAAGCCGTCCTTCACCTAGCTTGTTGGGAACATAAAGTTTCTTTTCAGTTGCAATCTCCATTCCATACATATATATGGGGAGGTATTAGCTCCAACCCGGTTTTACATTGAAAACTGCAGGAACTTCAAACCGGCACTAGGAAATAGACTGAGAAAACAGAGAAAAATTGTCTCCTGCAAACCATTCCCTTGGTGATAGATGAACGAAAGTCTCTCCACTTGCTCAGTTCTGAGAGATAAGTGTGTGTGAAAGCGTTACTTCCCCTAGCTTGTTGGGAACACAAAGTTTCTTTTCAGTTGCAAACTCCATTCCATACATATATATGGGGAGGTACAAGCTCCAACTCGGTTTTACAGTGAAAACAGCAGGATCTTCAAACCGGCACTAGGAAACAGACTGAGAAAGCAGAGAAAAAGTGTCTCCTGCAACCCGTTCCCTTGGTGCTAGATGAACGAACGTCTATCCACTTGCCCAGTTCTGAGAGAAAATTGTGTGTGAATGCCGTCATTCACCTAGCTGGTTGGGAACACAAAGTTTCTTTTCAGTTGCAAACTCCATTCCATAAATATATATGGGGAGATACAAGCTCCAAATCGGTTTGACAGTGAAGACTGCAGGAACTTCAAACCGGCACTAGGAAACAGACTGAGAAAGCAGAGAAAAAGTGTCTCCTGCAATCCGTTCCCTTGGTGCTAAATGAACGAACGTCCCTCCACTTGCTCAGTTCTGAGAAAAAAGTTTGTGTGAAAGCCGTCCTTCAATTAGCTTGTTGGGAACACAAAGTTTCTTTTCAGTTGCAAACTCCATTCAATACATATATATGCGGAGGTACAAGCTCCAACTCGGTTTTACACTGAAAACTGCAGGAATTCAAACTGGCACAAGGAAAGAGACTGAGAAATCAGAGAATAATTGTCTCCTGCAAATCGTTCCCTTGGTGCTAGATGAACGAGCGTCTCTCCACTTGCCAAGTTCTGAGAGAAAAGTGTGTGTGAAAGCCGTCCTTCAACTAGCTTGTTGTGAACACAAAGTTTCTTTTCAGTTGCAAACTACATTCCATACATATATATGGGGAGGTACTAGCTCCAACTCGGTTTGAAAGTGAAAACTGCAGGAACTTCAAACCGGCACTAGGAAACAGACTGAGAAAGCAGAGAAAAAGTGTCCCCTGCAACCCATTCCCTTGGTGCTAGATGAACGAACGTCTCTCCACTTGCTCAGTTCTGAGAGATATGTGTGTGTGAAAGCCGTCCTTCATCTAGCTTGTTGGTACCACAAAGTTTCTTTTCAGTTGCAAACTCCATTCCATACATATATAAGGGGAGGTACAAGCTCCAACTCGGTTTTACAATGAAAACTGCAGGAACTTAAAAGCGGCACTAGGAAACAGACTGAGAAAGCAGAGAAAAAGGGTCTCCTGCAAACCGTTCCCTTGGTGCTAAATGAACGAACGTCCCTCCACTTGCTCAGTTCTGAGAAATAATTGTGTGTGAAAGCCGTCCTTCAATTAGCTTGTTGGGAACACAAAGTTTCTTTTCAGTAGCAAACTCCTCTACATGTGTATATATGGGGATGTACTAGTTCCAAATCGGTTTCACATTGAAAACTGCAGGAACTTTAAACCGGCACTAGGAAACAGACTGAGAAACCAGAGAAAAGTTTCTCCTGCAAACCGTTCCCTTGGTGCTACATGAACGAACGTCTCTCCACTTGCTCAGTTCTGAGAGATAAGTGTGTGTGAAAGCCGTCCTTCACCTAGCTTGTTGGGAACACAAGTTTCTTTTCAGTTGCAAACTCCATTCCATACATATATATGGGAAGGTACAAGCTCCACATCGGTTTTACAGTGAAAACTGCAGGAACTTCAAACCGGCACTAGGAAACAGACTGAGAAAGCAGAGAAAAATTGTCTCCTGCAAACCGATCCCTTGGTGCTAGATGAACGAACGTCTATCCACTTGCCCAGTTCTGAGAGATAATTGTGTGTGAAAGCCGTACTTCACCTAGCTTGTTGGGAACACAAAGTTTCTTTTCAGTTGCTAACTCCATTCCATACATATATATGGGGAGATACAAGCTCCAAATCGGTTTGACAGTGAAGACTGCAGGAACTTCAAACCGGCACTAGGAAACAGACTGAGAAAGCAGAGAAAAAGTGTCTCCTGCAATCCGTTCCCTTGGTGCTAAATGAACGAACATCCCTCCACTTGCTCAGTTCAGAGAAAAAAGTTTGTGTGAAAGCCGTCCTTCAATTAGCTTGTTGGGAACACAAAGTTTCTTTTCAGTTGCAAACTCCATTCAATACATATATATGCGGAGGTACAAGCTCCAACTCGGTTTTACACTGAAAACTGCAGGAATTCAAACTGGCACAAGGAAACAGACTGAGAAATCAGAGAATAATTGTCTCCTGCAACTCGTTCCCTTGGTGCTAGATGAACGAGCGTCTCTCCACTTGCCAAGTTCTGAGAGAAAATTGTGTGTGAACGCCGTCCTTCACCTAGCTTGTTGTGAACACAAAGTTTCTTTTCAGTTGCAAACTACATTCCATACATATATATGGGGAGGTACTAGCTCCAACTCGTTTTGACAGTGAAAACTGCAGGAACTTCAAACAGGCACTAGGAAACAGACTGAGAAAGCAGAGAAAAAGTGTCCCCTGCAACCCATTCCCTTGGTGCTAGATGAACGAACGTCTCTCCACTTGCTCAGTTCTGAGAGATATGTGTGTGTGAAAGCCGTCCTTCATCTAGCTTGTTGGTACCACAAAGTTTCTTTTCAGTTGCAAACACCATTCCATACATATATAAGGGGAGGTACAAGCTCCAACTCGGTTTTACAATGAAAACTGCAGGAACTTAAAAGCGGCACAAGGAAACAGACTGAGAAAGCAGAGAAAAAGGGTCTCCTGCAAACCGTTCCCTTGGTGCTAAATGAACGAACTTCCCTCCACTTGCTCAGTTCTGAGAAATAATTGTGTGTGAAAGCCGTCCTTCAATTAGCTTGTTGGGAACACAAAGTTTCTTTTCAGTAGCAAACTCCTCTACATGTGTATATATGGGGATGTACTAGTTCCAAATCGGTTTCACATTGAAAACTGCAGGAACTTTAAACCGGCACTAGGAAACAGACTGAGAAACCAGAGAAAAGTTTCTCCTGCAACCCGTTCCCTTGGTGCTACATGAACGAACGTCTCTCCACTTGCTCAGTTCTGAGAGATAAGTGTGTGTGAAAGCCGTCCTTCACCTAACTTGTTGGTAACACAAGTTTCTTTTCAGTTGCAAACTCCATTCCATACATATATATGGGGAGGTACAAGCTCCAAATCGGTTTTACAGTGAAAACTGCAGGAACTTCAAACCGGCACTAGGAAACAGACTGAGAAAGCAGAGAAAAATTGTCTCCTGCAAACCGATCCCTTGGTGCTAGATGAACGAACGTCTCTCTACTTGCTTAGTTCTGAGAGATAATTGTGTGTGAAAGCCGTACTTCACCTAGCTTGTTGGGAACACAAAGTTTCTTTTCAGTTGCAAACTCCATTCCATACATATATATGGGGAGATACAAGCTCCAAATCGGTTTGACAGTGAAGACTGCAGGAACTTCAAACCGGCACTAGGAAACAGACTGAGAAAGCAGAGAAAAGTTTCTCCTGCAACCCGTTTCCTTGGTGCTAGATGAACGAATGTCTCTCCACTTGCTCAGGTCTGAGAGATAAGTGTGTGTGGAAGCCGTCCTTCACCTAGCTTGTTGGGAACACAAAGTTTCTTTTCAGTTGCAAACTCCATTCCATACATATATTTGGGGAGGTACAAGCTCAAACTCGGTTTTACAGTGAAAACTGCAGGAACTTCAAAGCGGCACTAGGAAACACACTGAGAAAGCAGAGAAAAAGTGGCTCCTTCAACCCGTTTAACTTGGTGTTAGATGAACGAACGTCTCTCAACTTGCCCAGTTCTGAGAGATAAGTGTGTGTGAAAGCCGAACTTCAATTTGCTTGTTGTGAACACAAAGTTTCTTTTCAGTAGCAAAATCCTCTCCATGTATATATAAGGGGATATACTAGTTCCAACTCGGTTTTACGTTGAAAACTGCAGGAACATCAAACCGGCACTAGGAAACAGACTGAGAAAACAGAGTAAAGTTTCTCCTGCAACCCGTTCCCTTGGTGCTAGATGAACGAAGGTCTCTCCACTTGCTCAGTTCTGAGAGATAAGTGTGTGTTAAAGCCGTCCTTCACCTAGCTTGTTGGGAACACAAAGTTTCTTTTAAGTTGCAAACTCCATTCCATACATATATATGGGTAGGTTCAAGCTCCAACTCGGTTTTACAGTGAAAACTGCAGGAACTTCAAACCGGCACTAGGAAACAGACTGAGAAAGCAGAGAAAAATTGTCTCCTGCAACCCGTTCCCTTGGTGCTAGATGAACGATCGTCTCTCCACTTGCTTAGTTCTGAGAGATAAGTGTGTGTGAAAGCCGTCCTTCACCTAGCTTGTTGAGAACTCAAAGTTACTTTTCAGTTGCAAACTCCATTCCATTCATATGTATGGGGAGGTACAAGCTCCAAGTCGGTTTTACAGTGAAAACTGCAGGAAATTCAAACCGGCACTAGGAAACAGACTGAGAAAGCAGAGAAAAAGTGTCTCCTGCAACCCGTTTGCCTTGGTGCGAGATGAACGAACGTCTCTCCACTCGCCCAGTTCTGAGAGATAAGAGTGTGTGAAAGCCGACATTCACCTACTTGTTGGGAACACAAAGATTCTTTTCAGTTGCAAACTCCATTTCATACATATATATGGGGAGGAACAAGCTCCAACTCGGTTTTACATTGAAAACTGCAGGAAATTCAAACCGGCAGTAGGAAATAGACTGAGAAAGCAGAGAAAAATTGACTCCTGCAAACCGTTCCCTTGGTGCTATATGAACGAACGTCCCTCCACTTGCTCAGTTCTGAGAAAAAAGTGTGTGTGAAAGCCGTCCTTCAATTAGCTTGTTGGGAACACAAAGTTTCTTTTCAGTAGCAAACTCCTCTCCATGAATATATATGGGGAGGAACAAGCTCCAACTCGGTTTTACATTGAAAACTGAAGGAATTCAAACCGGCACTAGGAAACAGACTGAGAAAACAGAGAAAAAGTGTTTCCTGCAACCCGTTCCCTTGGTGCTAGATGAACGAAAGTCTCTACACTTGCTCAGTTCTGAGAGATAAGTGTGTGTGAAAGCCGACTTTCACCTAGCTTGTTGGGAACAAAAAGTTTCTTTTCAGTTGCAAACTCCATTCCATACATATATATGGGGAGGTACAAGCTCCAACTCGGTTTTACACTGAAAACTGCAGGAACTTCTTACCGGCACTAGGAAACAGACTGAGAAATCAGAGAATAAGTGTTTCCTGCAACCCGTTCCCTTGGTGCTAGATGAACGAACGTCTCTCCACTTGCCAAGTTCTGAGAGATAAGTGTGTGTGAAAGCCATTCTTCACATAGCTTGTTGGGAAAACAAAGTTTCTTTTCAGTTGCATACTCCATTCCATACATATATATGGGGAGGTAATAGCTCCAAGTCGTTTTGACAGTAAAAACTGCAGGAACTTCAAACCGGCACTAGGAAACAGACTGAGAAAGCAGAGAAAAAGTGTCTCCTGCAACCCATTCCATTGGTGCTAGATGAACGAACGTCTCTTCACTTGCTCAGTTCTGTGAGATATGTGTGTGTGAAAGCCGTCCTTCACCTAGCTTGTTGGGAACACAAAGTTTCTTTTCAGTTGCAAACTCCATTCCATACATATATATGGGGAGGTACAAGCTCCAACTCGGTTTTACAGTGAAAACTGCAGGAATTTCAAACCGGCACTAGGAAACAGACTGAGAAAGCAGAGAAAAAGTGTCTCCTGCAACCCGTTCACTTGATGTTAGATGAAAGAAAGTCTCTCCACTTGCTCATTTCTAAAAGATAAGTGTGTGTGAAAGCCGTCCTTCAACTAGCTGGTTGGGAACACAAAGTTTCTTTTCAGTTGCAAACTCCATTCCATACATATATAAGGGGAGGTACAAGCTCCAACTCGGTTTTACAATGAAAACTGCAGGAACTTCAAAGCGGCACTAGGAAACAGACTGAGAATGCAGAGAAAAAGTGTCTCCTGCAAACCGTTCCCTTGGTGCTAAATGAACGAACGTCCCTCCACTTGCTCAGTTCTGAGAAATAAGTGTGTGTGAAAGCCGTCTTCAATTAGCTTGTTTCGAACACAAAGTTTCTTTTCAGTAGCAAACTCCTCTCCATGAATATATATGGGGATGTACTAGTTCCATATCGGTTTTACATTGAAAACTGCAGGAACTTTAAACCAGCACTAGGAAACAGACTGAGAAACCAGAGTAAAGTTTCTCCTGCAACCCATTCCCTTGGTGCTAGATGAACGAACGTCTCTCCACTTGCTCAGTTCTGAGAGATAAGTGTGTGTGAAAGCCGTCCTTCACCTAGCTTGTTGGGAACAAAAGTTTCTTTTCAGTTGCAAACTCCATTCCATACATATATATGGGGAGATACAAGCTCCAAATCGGTTTGACAGTGAAGACGGCAGGAACTTCAAACCGGCACTAGGAAACAGACTGAGAAACAGAGAAAATGTTTCTCACAACCCGTTTCCTTGTTGCTAGATGAACGAACGTCTCTCCACTTGCTCATTTCTGAGAGATAATTGTGTGTGAAAGCCGTCCTTCACCTAGCTTGTTGGGAACACAAAGTTCTTTTCAATTGAAAACTCCATTCCATACATATATTTGGGGAGGTACAAGCACAAACTCGGTTTTAGAGTGAAAACTGCAGGAACTTCAATGCGGCACTAGGAAACAGACTGAGAAAGCAGAGAAAAAGTGTCTCCTTCAACACGTTTCCATTGGTGATAGATGAACGAACGTCTACACACTTGCCCAGTTCTGAGATATAAGTGTGTGTGAAAGCCGTCATTCACCTAGCTTGTTGGGAACACAAAGTTTCTTTTCAGTTGCAAACTCCATTCCATACAAATATATGGGAAGGTACAAGCTCCAACTCGGTTTTACATTGAAAACTGAAGTAACTTCAAACCGGCACTAGGAAACAGACTGAGAAAGCAGAGAAAAAGTGTCTCCTGCAACCCGTTCCCTTGGTTCTAGATGAACGAACGTCTCTCCACTTGTTCAGTTCTGAGAGATAAGTGTGTGTGAAAGCCGTTCTTCACCTAGCTTGTTGGGAACACAAATTTTATTTTCAGTAGCAAACTCCTCTCTATGTATATATATGGGGATGTAATAATTCCAGTTCGATTTTACATTGAAAAATGCAGGAACTTCAAACCGGCACTAGGATACAGACTGAGAAAGCAGAGTAAAGTTTCCCTGCAACCCGTTACCTTGGTGCTAGATGAACGAACGTCTCTCCACTTGCTCAGTTCTGAGAGATAAGTGTGTGTGAAAGCCGTCCTTCACCTAGCTGCTGGGAACACAAAGTTTCTTTCAGTTGCAAACTCCATTCCATACATATATATGGGGATGTACAAGTTCCAATTCGGTTTTACATTGAAAACTGCAGGAACTTCAAACCGGCACTAGGAAACAGACTGAGAAACCAGAGTAAATTTTCCTGCAACCCGTTCCCTTGGTGCTAGATGAACGAACGTCTCTCCACTTGCTCAGTTCTGAGAGATAAGTGTGTGTGAAAGCCGTACTTCACCTAGCTTGTTGGGAACACAAAGTTTCTTTTCAGCTGCAAACTCCAGTCCATACATATATAAGGGGAGGTACAAGCTCCAACTCGGTTTTACAATGAAAACTGCAGGAACTTCAAAGCGTCACTAGGAAACAGACTGAGAAAGCAGAGAAAAAGTGTTTCCTGTAACCCGTTCCATTGGTGTTAGATGAACGAACGTCCCTCGACTTGCTCAGTTCAGAGAATTAAGTGTGTGTGAAAGCCGTTCTTCAATTAGCTTGTTGGGAACACAAAGTTTCTTTTCAGTAGCAAACTCCTCTCCATGTATATATATGGGGATGTACTAGTTCCACCTCGGTTTTACATTGAAAACTGAAGGAACTTTAAACCGGCACTAGGAAACAGACTGAGAAACCAGAGTAAAGTTTCTCCTGCAACCCGTTCCCTTGGTGCTAGATGAACGTACGTCTCTCCACTTGCTCAGTTCTGAGAGATAATTGTGTGTGAAAGCCGTCCTTCAACTTGCTTGTTGGGAACACAAAGTTTCTTTACAGATGCAAACTCCATTCCATATATATATATGGGGAGGTACAAGCTCCAAATCGGTTTTACAGTGAAAACTGCAGGAACTTCAAACCGGCACTAGGAAACAGACTGAGAATGCAGAGAAAAAGTGTCTCCTGCAACCAGTTCCTTTGGTGCTAGATGAACGAACGTCTCTCCACTTGCCCAGTTCTGAGAGATAAGTGTGTGTGAAAGCCGTCCTTCACCTAGCTTGTTGGGAACACAAAGTTTCTTTTCAGTTGCAAACTCCATTCCATACATATATATGGGGAGGTACAAGCTCCAACACGGTTTTACATTTAAATATGCAGGAGCTTCAAACCGGCTCTAGGAAATAGACTGATAAAGCAGAGAAAAAGTGTCTCCTGCAACCCGTTCCCTTTCTGGTAGATGAACGAAAGTCTCTCCACTTGCTCATTTCTGAGATATAATTGTGCGTGAAAGCCTTCCTTAACCTAGCTTGTTGGGAACACAAAGTTGCTTTTCAGTTGCAAACTCCATTCCAAAAAATATATATGGGGAGGTACTAGCTCCAAATCGGTTTTACAGTGAAAACAGAAGGGACTTCAAACCGGCACTAGGAAACAGACTGAGAAAGCAGAGAAAAAGTGTCTCCTATAACACGTTCCCTTAGTGCTACATGAACGAAAGTCTCTCCACTTGCTCAGTTCTGAGAGATAAGTGTGTCTGAAAGCCGTCCTTCACCTAGCTTGTTGGGAACACAAAGTTTCTTTTAAGTTGCTAACTCCATTCCATACTTATATATGGGAGGTACTAGCTGCAACTCGGTTTGACAGTGAAAACTGCAGGAACTTCAAACCGGCACTAGGAAACAGACTGAGAATGCAGAGAAAAAGTGTCTACTGCAACCAGTTCCTTTGGTGCTAGATGAACGAACGCCTCTACACTTGCTCAGTTCTGAGAGATAAGTGTGTATGAAAGCCGTCCTTCACCTAGCTTGCTGAGAACACAAAGTTTCTTTTCAGTTGCAAACTCCATTCCATACATATATATGGGGAGATACAAGCTCCAACACGGTTTTACATTGAAAACTGCAGGAACTTCAAACCGGCACTAGGAAACAGACTGAGAAAACAGAGAAAAATTGCCTCCGGCAACCCGTTCCCTTGTTGCTAGATGAACGAACCTCTCTCCACTTGCTCAGTTCTGAGAGATAAGTGTGTGTGAAAGCCGTCCTTCACATAACTTGTTGGGAACACAAAGTTTCTTTTCAGTTTCAAACTCCATTCCATACATATATATGGGGAGGTTCAATCTCCAACACGGTTTTACAGTGAAAACTGCAGGAACTTCAATGCGGCACTAGGAAACAGACTGGGAAAGCAGATAAAAAGTGTCTCCTGCAACCCGTTTCCCTTGGTGCTAGATGAACGAACTTCTCTCCACTTGCCCAGTTCTGAGTGAAAAGTGTGGGTGAAAGCCGACATTCACCTAACTTGTTGGGAACACAAAGTTTCTTTTCAGTTGCAAACACCATTCCATATATATATATGGGGAGGTACAAGCTCCAACTCGTTTTTACATTGAAAACTGCAGGAACTTCAAACCGGCACTAGGAAACAGACTGAGAATGCAGAGGAAAATATGTCTCCTGCAACCCGTTCCCTTGGTGCTAGATGAACGAACGTCTCTCCACTTGCTCAGTTCTGAGAGATAAGTGTGTGTGCAAGCCGTCCTTCACATAGCTTGTTGGAAACTCAAAGTTTCTTTTCAGGTGCAAACTCCATTCCATACATATATATAGGGAGGAAAAAGCTCCAAATCGGTTTTACAGTGAAAACTGCAGGAACTTCAAACCGGCACTAGGAAACAGACTGAGAAACAGAGAAAAAGTGTCTCCTGCAACCCGTTTCCCTTGGTGCGAGATGAACGAAAGTCTCTCCACTTGCCCAGTTCTGAGAGATAAGAGTGTGTGAAAGCCGTCATTCACCTACTTGTTGGGAACACAAAGATTCTTTTCAGTTGCAAACTCCATTCCATACATATATATGGGGAGGTACAAGCTCCAACTCGGTTTTACAATGAAAACTGCAGGAACTTCAAACCGGCACTAAGAAACAGACTGAGAAAGCAGAGAAAAATTGTCTCCAGCAAACCGTTCCCTTGGTGCTATATGAACGAACGTCTAACCACTTGCTCAGTTTTGAGAAATAAGTGTGTGTGAAAGCCGTCCTTCAATTAGCTTGTTGGGAACACAAAGTTTCTTTTCAGTAGCTTACTCCTCTCCATGTATATATATGGGGATGTACTAGATCCAACTCGGTTTTACATTGAAAACTGCAGGAACATCAAACCGGCACTAGGAAACAGACTGAGAAAACAGAGTAAAGTTTCTCCTGCAACCCGTTCCCTTGGTGCTAGATGAACGAACGTTTCTCCACTTACTCAGTTCTGAGAGATAAGTGTGTGTGAAAGCCGTCCTTCACCTAGCTTTTTGTGAACACAAAGTTTCTTTTCAGTTGCAAACTCCATTCCATACATATATATTGGGAGGTACCAGCTCAAATTCGGTTTTACAGTGAAAAGAGCAGGAACTTCAAACCGGCACTAGGAAACAGACTGAGAAAGCAGATAAAAAGTGTCTCCTGCAACCCGTTCCCTTGGTGCTAAATGAACGAACGTCTCTCCACTTGCCCAGTTCTGAGAGATCAGTGTGTGTGAATGCCGACATTCACCTAGCTGGTTGGGAACACAAAGTTTCTTTTCAGTTGCAAACTCCATTCCATACATATATATGGGGAGGTACAAGCTCCAACTCGCTTTGACAGTGAAAATTGCAGGAACTTCAAACGGGCACTAGGAAACAGACTGAGAAAGCAGAGAAATATTGTCTCCTGAAACCCGTTCCCTTGGTGCTAGATGAACGAACGTCTCTCCACTTGCTCAGTTCTGAGACATAAGTGTGTGTGAAAGCCGTTCTTCACCTAGCTTGTTGGGAACACAAAGTTCCTTTTCAGTTGCAAACTCCATTCCATACATATATTTGGGGAGGTACAAGCTCCAACTCGGTTTTACAGTGAAATCTGCAGGAAATTCAAAGCGGCACTAGGAAACAGACTGAGAAAGCAGGGAAAAAGTGTCCCTGCAACCCGTTCCCTTGGTGCTAGATGAACGAAGGTCTCTCCACTTGCTCAGTTCTGAGAGAGAAATGTGTGTGAAAGCCGACCTTCACCTAGCTTGTTGGGAACACAAAGCTTCTTTTCAGTTGCAAACTCCATTCCATACATATAAATGGGGAGGTACTAGCTCCAACTTGGTTTTACAGTGAAAACTGCAGGAAGTTCAAACCGGCACTAGGAAACAGACTGAGAAAGCAGAGAAAAAGTGTCTCCTGCAAACCATTCCCGTGGTGCTAGATGAACGGATATCTCTCCACTTGCAGAGTTCTGTGAGATAAGTGTGTGTGAATCCGTGCTTCACCTAGGTTGTTGGGAACACAAAGTTTCTTTTCAGTTGCAAACTCCATTCCATACAGAAATATGGGGAGGTGCTAACTCCAAATCGGTTTTACAGTGAAAACTGCAGGAACTTCAAACCGGCACTAGGAAACAGACTGAGAAAGCAGAGAAATAGTTTCTCCTGCAACCCGTTCCATTGGTGCTAGATGAACGAACGTCTCTCCACTTGATCAGTTCTGAGAGATATGTGTGTGTGAAAGCCGTCCTTCACCTAGCTTGTTGGGAACACAAAGTTTCTTTTCAGTTGCAAACCCCATTCCATACATATATTTGGGTAGGTACAAGCTCCAACACGGTTTTACACTGAAAACTTCAGGAACTTCAAAGCGGCACTAGGAAACAGACTGAGAAAGCAGAGAAAAAGTGTCTCCTGCAACCCGTTTACCTTGGTGCTAGATGAACGAACGTCTCTCCACTTGCCCAGTTCTGAGAGATAAGTGTGTGTGAAAGCCGTCATTCACCGAGCTTGTTGGGAACACAAAGTTTCTTTTCAGTTGCAAACTCCATTCCATACATATATAAGGGGAGGTACAAACTCCAACTCGGTTTTACATTGAAAACTGCAGGAATATCAAACCGGCACTAGGAAACAGACTGAGAAAGCAGAGAAAAAGTGTCTCCTGCAACCCGTTTCCCTTGGTGTTAGATGAACGAACGTCTCTCCACTTGCCCATTTCTGAGAGATAAGTGGGTTTGGAAGCCGTCATTCACCTAGCTTGTTGGGAACACAAAGTTTCTTTTCAGATGCAAACTCCATTCCATACATATATATGGGGAGGTACAAGGTCCAACTCCGTTTTACATTGAAAACTGCAGGAACTTCAAACCGGCAATAGGAATCAGAATGAGAAAGCAGAGAAAAAGTGTCTCCTGCAACCCGTTCCCTTGGTGCTAGATGAACGAACGTCTCTCCACTTGTTCAGTTCTGAGAGATAAGTGTGTGTGAAAGCCGTTCTTCACCTAGCTTGTTGGGAACACAAAGTTTCTTTTCAGTAGCAAACTCCTCTCCATGTATATATATGGGGATGTACTAATTCCAATTCGGTTTTACATTGAAAATTTAAGGAACTTCAAACCTGCACTAGGAAACAGACTGAGAAACCAGAATAAAGTTTTCCTGCAACCCGTTCCCTTGGTGCTAGATGAACGAACGTCTCTCCACTTGCTCAGTTCTGAGAGATAAGTGTGTGTTAAAGCCGTCTTTCACCTAGCTTTTTGGGAATACAAAGTTTCTTTTCAGTTGCCAACTCCATTCCATACTTATATATGGGGAGATACAAGCTCCAATACTGTTTTACATTGAAAACTGCAGGAACTTCAAACCGGCACTAGGAAACAGACTGAGAAACCAGAGTAAAATTTCTCCTGCAACCCGTTCCATTGGTGCTAGATGAACGAAAGTCCCTCCACTTGCTCAGTTCTGAGAAATAAGTGTGTGTGAAAGCCGTCCTTCAATTAGCTTGTTGGGAACTCAAAGTTTCTTTTCAGTAGCAAACACCTCTCCATGTATATATATGGGGATGTACTAGTTCCAACTCGGTTTTACATTGAAAACTGCATTAAATTCAAACAGGCACTAGGAAACAGACTGAGAAACCAGAGTAAAGTTTCTCCTGCAACCCGTTCCCTTGGTGCTAGATGAACGAACGTCTCTGCAGTTGCTCAGTTCTGAGATATAAGTGTGTGTGAAAGCCGTCCTTCACCTAGCTTTTTGGGAACACAAGTTTATTTTCAGTTGCAAACACCATTCCATACATATATATGGGGAGGTACAAGCTCCAACTCGGTTTTACAGTGAAAACTGCAGGAACTTCAAACCGGCACTAGGAAACAGACTGAGAAAGCAGAGAAAATGTGTATCCTGCAACCCGTTCCCTAGGTGCTAGATGAACGAAAGTCTCTCTACTTGCCCAGTTCTGAGAGAGAAGTGTGTGTGAAAGCCTTCCTTCACCTAGCTTGTTGGGAACACAAAGTTTCTTTTCAGTAGCAAACTCCTCTCCATGTATATATATGGGGATGTACTAGTTCCAACTCGGTTTTACATTGAAAACTGCAGGAACTTCAAACCGGCACTAGGAAACAGACTGAGAAACCAGAGTAAAGTTTCTCCTGCAACCCGTTCCATTGGTGCTAGATGAACGAACGTCCCTCCACTTGCTCAGTTCTGAGAAATAAGTGTGTGTGAAAGCCGTCCTTCAATTAGCTTGTTGGGAACTCAAAGTTTCTTTTCAGTAGCAAACACCTCTCCATGTATATATATGGGGATGTACTAGTTCCAACTCGGTTTTACATTGAAAACTGCAGGAACTTCAAACCGGCACTAGGAAACAGACTGAGAAACCAGAGTAAAGTTTCTCCTGCCACCCGTTCCCTTGGTGCTAGATGAACGAACGTCTCTGCACTTGCTCAGTTCTGAGAAATAAGTGTGTGTGAAAGCCGTCCTTCAATTAGCTTGTTGGGAACTCAAAGTTTCTTTTCAGTAGCAAACACCTCTCCATGTATATATATGGGGATGTACTAGTTCCAACTCGGTTTTACATTGAAAACTGCATTAAATTCAAACAGGCACTAGGAAACAGACTGAGAAACCAGAGTAAAGTTTCTCCTGCAACCCGTTCCCTTGGTGCTAGATGAACGAACGTCTCTGCAGTTGCTCAGTTCTGAGATATAAGTGTGTGTGAAAGCCGTCCTTCACCTAGCTTTTTGGGAACACAAGTTTATTTTCAGTTGCAAACACCATTCCATACATATATATGGGGAGGTACAAGCTCCAACTCGGTTTTACAGTGAAAACTGCAGGAACTTCAAACCGGCACTAGGAAACAGACTGAGAAAGCAGAGAAAATGTGTATCCTGCAACCCGTTCCCTAGGTGCTAGATGAACGAAAGTCTCTCTACTTGCCCAGTTCTGAGAGAGAAGTGTGTGTGAAAGCCTTCCTTCACCTAGCTTGTTGGGAACACAAAGTTTCTTTTCAGTAGCAAACTCCTCTCCATGTATATATATGGGGATGTACTAGTTCCAACTCGGTTTTACATTGAAAACTGCAGGAACTTCAAACCGGCACTAGGGAACAGACTGAGAAACCAGAGTAAAGTTTCTCCTGCAACCCGTTCCATTGGTGCTAGATGAACGAACGTCCCTCCACTTGCTCAGTTCTGAGAAATAAGTGTGTGTGAAAGCCGTCCTTCAATTAGCTTGTTGGGAACTCAAAGTTTCTTTTCAGTAGCAAACACCTCTCCATGTATATATATGGGGATGTACTAGTTCCAACTCGGTTTTACATTGAAAACTGCAGGAACTTCAAACCGGCACTAGGAAACAGACTGAGAAACCAGAGTAAAGTTTCTCCTGCCACCCGTTCCCTTGGTGCTAGATGAACGAACGTCTCTGCACTTGCTCAGTTCTGAGATATAAGTGTGTGTGAAAGCCGAACTTCACCTAGCTTGTTGGGAACACAAAGTTTCTTTTCAGTTGCAAACTCCATTCCATACATATAAATGGGGAGGTACTAGCTCCAACTCGGTTTTACAGTGAAAACTGCAGGAACTTCAAACCGGCACTAGGAAACAGAATGAGAAAGCAGAGAAATAGTGTCTCCTGCAACCCATTCCCGTGGTGCTAGATGAACGAATATCTCTCCACTTGCAGAGTTCTGTGAGATAATTGTGTGTGAATCCTTGCTTCACCTAGGTTGTTGGGAACACAAAGTTTCTTTTCAGTTGAAAACTCCATTCCATACAGAAATATGGGGAGGTGCTAACTCCAAATCGGTTTTACATTGAAAACTGCAGGAATTTCAAACCGGCACTAGGAAACAGACTGAGAAAGCAGAGAAAAAGTTTCTCCTGCAACCCGTTCCCTTGGTGCTAGATGAACGAACGTCTCTCCACTTGCTCAGTTCTGAGAGATATGTGTGTGTGAAAGCCGTCCTTCACCTAGCTTGTTGGGAACACAAAGTTTCTTTTCAGTTGCAAACTCCATTCCATACATATATTTGGGTAGGTACAAGCTCCAACTCGGTTTTACAGTGAAAACTGCCGGAACTTCAAAGCGGCACTAGGAAACAGACTGAGAAATCAGAGAAAAAGTGTCTCCTGCAACCCGTTTACCTTGGTGCTAGATGAACGAACGTCTCCCCACTTGCCCAGTTCTGAGAGATAAGTGTGTGTGAAAGCCGTCGTTCACCTAACTTGTTGGGAACACAAAGTTTCTTTTCAGTTGAAAACTCCATTCCATACATATATAAGGGGAGGTACAAGCTCCAACTCGGTTTTACATTGAAAACTGCAAGACCATCAAACCGGCACTAGGAAACAGACTGAGAAAGCAGAGAAAAAGTGTCTCCTGCAAACCGTTCCCTTGGTGCTAGATGAACGAACGTCTCTCCACTTGCTCAGTTCTGAGAGATAATTGTGTGTGAAAGCCGTTCTTCACCAAGCTTGTTAGGAACACAAAGTTTCTTTTCAGTTGCAAACTCCATTCCATACATATATATGGGGATGTACTACCTCCAACTGAGTTTGACAGTGAAAATTGCAGGAACTTCAAACCGGAACTAGGAAAGAGACTGAGAAAGCAGAGAAAAAGTGTCCCCTGCAACCCGTTCCCTTGGTGATAGATGAACGAACGTCTCTCAAATTGCTCAGTTCTGAGAGATAAGTGTGTGTGAAAGCCGTCCTTCACCTAGCTTGTTGGGAACACAAAGTTTCTTTTCAGTTGCAAACTCCATTCCAAACATATATATGGGGAGGTACAAGCTCCAACTCCTTTTGACAGTTAACACTGCAGGAACTTCAAACGGGCACTAGGAAACAGACTGAGAAAGCAGAGAAAAAGTGTCTCCTGCAACCCGTTCCCATGGTGCTAGATGAACGAACATCTCTCCACTTGCTCAGTTCTGAGAGATAAGTGTGTGTGAAAGCCGTACTTCACCTAGCTTGTTGGGAACACAAAGTTCCTTTTCAGTTGCAAACACCATTCCATACATATATTTGGGGAGGTACAAGCTTCAACTCGTTTTTACAGTGAAATCTGCAGGAAATTCAAAGCGGCACTAGGAAACAGACTGAGAAAGCAGAGAAAAAGTGTCTCCTGCAACCCGTTCCCTTGGTGCTAAATGAACGAAAGTCCCTCCACTTGCTCAGTTCTGAGAAATAAGTGTGTGTGAAAGCCGTCCTTCAATTAGGTTGTTGGGAACACAAAGTTTCTTTTCAGTAGCAAACTCCTCTCCATGTATATATATGGAGATGTACTAGTTCCAACTCGGTTTTACATTGAAAACTGCAGGAACTTCAAACCGGCACGAGGAAACAGACTGAGAAACAGAGAAAAAGCGACACTTGCAACCCATTCCCGTGGTGCTAGATGAACGAATATCTCTCCACTTGCTCATTTCTGAGAGATAAGTGTGTGTGAAACAGTGCTTCACCTAGCTTGTTGGGAACACAAAGATTCTTTTCAGTTGCTAACTCCAGTCCATACATATATATGGGGAGGTACTAGCTCCAAATCTCTTTTACAGTGAAAACTGCGGGAACTTCGAACCGGCACTAGGAAACAGACTGAGAAAGCAGAGAAAAAGTGTCACCTGCAACACGTTCCCTTGGTACTAGATGAACGAAAGTCTCTCCACTTGCCCAGTTCTGAGAGGTAAGTGTGTGTGAAAGCCTTCCTTCACCTAGCTTTTTGGGAACACAAAGTTTCTTTTCAGTTGCAAACTCCATTCCATACATATATATGGGGAGGTACTAGCTCAACTCGGTTTTACAGTGAAAACAGCAGGAACTTCAAAACGGCACTAGGAAAGAGTCTGAGAAAGCAGATAAAAAGTATCTCCTGCAATCCGTTCCCTTGGTGCTAGGTGAACGAACGTCTCTCCACTTGCTCAGTTCTGAGAGATAAGTGTGTGTGAAAGCCGTACTTCACCTAGCTTGTTTGGAACACAAAGTTTCTTTTCAGTTGCAAACTCCATTCCATACATATATATGGGGAGGTACTAGCTCCAACTCGGTTTTACAGTGAAAACAGCAGGAACTTCAAACCGGCACTAGGAAACAGACTGAGAAAGCAGAGAAAAAGTGTCACCTGCAACCGTTCCCTTGGTGCTAGATGAACGAACGTCTCTCCACTTGCCCAGTTCTGAGAGATAAGTGTGTGTGAAAGCCTTCCTTCACCTAGCTTGTTGGGAACACAAAGTTTCTTTTCAGTTGCAAACTCCATTCCATACATATATATGGGGAGGTACTAGCTCCAACTCTGTTTTACAGTGAAAACAGCAGTAACTTCAAACCGGCACTAGGAAAGTGTCTGCGAAAGCAGATAAAAAGTGTCTCCTGCAATCCGTTCTCTTGGTGCTAGGTGAACGAACGTCCCTCCACTTGCTCAGTTCTGAGAGATAAGTGTGTGTGAAAGCCGTACTTCACCTAGCTTGTTGGGAACACAAAGTTTCTTTTCAGTTGCAAACTCCATTCCATACATATATATGGGGAGGTACTAGCTCCAACTCGGTTTTACAGTGAAAACAGCAGGAACATCAAACCGGCACTAGGAAACAGACTGAGAAAGCAGAGAAAAAGTTTCACCTGCAACCCGTTCCCTTGGGGCTAGATGAACGAACGTCTCTCCACTTGCCCATTTCTGAGAGATAAGTGTGTGTGAAAGCCTTCCTTCACTTAGCTTGTTGGGAACACAAAGTTTCTTTTCAGTTGCAAACTCCATTCCATACATATATATGGGGAGGTACAAGCTCCAACTCGATTTTACAGTGAAAACAGCAGGAACTTCAAACAGGCACTAGGAAAGAGTCTGAGAAAGCAGATAAAAAGTGTCTCCTGCAATCCGTTCCCTTGGTGCTAGGTGAACGAATGTCTCTTCACTTGCTCAGTTCTGAGAGATAAGTGTGTATGAAAGCCGTCCTTCACCTAGCTTGTTGGGAACACAAAGTTTCTTTTCAGTTGTAAATTCCATTGCATAAATATATATGGGGACGTACTAGCTCCAAATCGGTTTTACAGTGAAAACTGCAGGAATTTCAAACCGGCACTAGGAAATAGACTGAGAAAGCAGAGAAAAAGTATCTCCTGCAAACCGTTCCCTTGGTGCTAGATGAACGAACGTCTCTCCACTTACTCAGTTCTGAGAGATAAGTGTGTGTGAAAGCCGTCCTTCACCTAGCTTGTTGGGAACACAAAGTTTCTTTTCACTTGCAAACTCAATTCCATACATATATAAGGGGTGGTAGTATCTCCAACTCGGTTTTACAGTGAAAACAGCAGGAACTTCAAACCGGCACTAAGAAACAGACGGAGAAAGCAGAGAAAAAGTGTAACCTGCAAACCGTTCCCTTGGTGCTAGATGAACGAACGTCTCTCCAATTGCCAAGTTCTGAGAGATAAGTGTGTTTGAAAGCCTTCCTTCACCTAGCGTGTTGGAACACAAAGTTTCTTTTCAGTTGCAAACTCCATTCCATACATATATATGGGGAGGTACTAGCTCCAACTCGGTTTTACAGTGAAAACAGCAGGAACTTCAAACCGGCACTAAGAAACAGACGGAGAAAGCAGAGAAAAAGTGTAACCTGCAAACCGTTCCCTTGGTGCTAGATGAACGAACGTCTCTCCAATTGCCAAGTTCTGAGAGATAAGTGTGTTTGAAAGCCTTCCTTCACCTAGCGTGTTGGAACACAAAGTTTCTTTTCAGTTGCAAACTCCATTCCATACATATATATGGGGAGGTAATAGCTCCAACTCGGTTTTACAGTGAAAACAGCAGGAAATTCAAACCGGCACTAGGAAAGAGTCTGAGAAAGCAGATAAAAAGTGTCTCCAGCAAACCGTTCCCTTGGTGCTAGGTGAACGAACGTCTCTTCACTTGCTCAGTTCTGAGAGATAAGTGTGTGTGAAAGCCGTCCTTCAGCTAGCTTGTTGGGAACACAAAGTTTCTTTTCAGTTGCAAACTCCATTCCATACATATATATGGGGATGTACTAGCTCCAACTGAGTTTGACAGTGAAAATTGCAGGAACTTCAAACCGGAACTAGGAAAGAGACTGAGAAAGAAGAGAAAAAGTGTCCCCTGCAACCCGTTCCCTTGGTGATAGATGAACGAACGTCTCTCAAATTGCTCAGTTCTGAGAGATAAGTGTGTGTGAAAGCCGTCCTTCAATTAGGTTGTTGGGAACACAAAGTTTCTTTTCAGTAGCAAACTCCTCTCCATGTATATATATGGAGATGTACTAGTTCCAACTCGGTTTTACATTGAAAACTGCAGGAACTTCAAACCGGCACGAGGAAACAGACTGAGAAACAGAGAAAAAGCGACACTTGCAACCCATTCCCGTGGTGCTAGATGAACGAATATCTCTCCACTTGCTCATTTCTGAGAGATAAGTGTGTGTGAAACAGTGCTTCACCTAGCTTGTTGGGAACACAAAGATTCTTTTCAGTTGCTAACTCCAGTCCATACATATATATGGGGAGGTACTAGCTCCAAATCTCTTTTACAGTGAAAACTGCAGGAACTTCGAACCGGCACTAGGAAACAGACTGAGAAAGCAGAGAAAAAGTGTCACCTGCAACACGTTCCCTTGGTTCTAGATGAACGAAAGTCTCTCCACTTGCCCAGTTCTGAGAGGTAAGTGTGTGTGAAAGCCTTCCTTCACCTAGCTTCTTGGGAACACAAAGTTTCTTTTCAGTTGCAAACTCCATTCCATACATATATATGGGGAGGTACTAGCTCCAACTCGGTTTTACAGTGAAAACAGCAGGAACTTCAAAACGGCACTAGGAAAGAGTCTGAGAAAGCAGATAAAAAGTATCTCCTGCAATCCGTTCCCTTGGTGCTAGGTGAACGAACGTCTCTCCACTTGCTCAGTTCTGAGAGATAAGTGTGTGTGAAAGCCGTACTTCACCTAGCTTGTTTGGAACACAAAGTTTCTTTTCAGTTGCAAACTCCATTCCATACATATATATGGGGAGGTACTAGCTCCAACTCGGTTTTACAGTGAAAACAGCAGGAACTTCAAACCGGCACTAGGAAACAGACTGAGAAAGCAGAGAAAAAGTGTCACCAGCAACCGTTCCCTTGGTGCTAGATGAACGAACGTCTCTCCACTTGCCCAGTTCTGAGAGATAAGTGTGTGTGAAAGCCTTCCTTCACCTAGCTTGTTGGGAACACAAAGTTTCTTTTCAGTTGCAAACTCCATTCCATACATATATATGGGGAGGTACTAGCTCCAACTCTGTTTTACAGTGAAAACAGCAGTAACTTCAAACCGGCACTAGGAAAGTGTCTGCGAAAGCAGATAAAAAGTGTCTCCTGCAATCCGTTCTCTTGGTGCTAGGTGAACGAACGTCCCTCCACTTGCTCAGTTCTGAGAGATAAGTGTGTGTGAAAGCCATACTTCACCTAGCTTGTTGGGAACACAAAGTTTCTTTTCAGTTGCAAACTCCATTCCATACATATATATGGGGAGGTACTAGCTCCAACTCGGTTTTACAGTGAAAACAGCAGGAACATCCAACCGGCACTAGGAAACAGACTGAGAAAGCAGAGAAAAAGTTTCACCTGCAACCCGTTCCCTTGGGGCTAGATGAACGAACGTCTCTCCACTTGCCCATTTCTGAGAGATAAGTGTGTGTGAAAGCCTTCCTTCACTTAGCTTGTTGGGAACACAAAGTATCTTTTCAGTTGCAAACTCCATTCCATACATATATATGGGGAGGTACAAGCTCCAACTCGATTTTACAGTAAAAACAGCAGGAACTTCAAACAGGCACTAGGAAAGAGTCTGAGAAAGCAGATAAAAAGTGTCTCCTGCAATCCGTTCCCTTGGTGCTAGGTGAACGAACGTCTCTTCACTTGCTCAGTTCTGAGAGATAAGTGTGTATGAAAGCCGTCCTTCACCTAGCTTGTTGGGAACACAAAGTTTCTTTTCAGTTGTAAACTCCATTGCATAAATATATATGGGGACGTACTAGCTCCAAATCGGTTTTACAGTGAAAACTGCAGGAATTTCAAACCGGCACTAGGAAATAGACTGAGAAAGCAGAGAAAAAGTATCTCCTGCAAACCGTTCCCTTGGTGCTAGATGAACGAACGTCTCTCCACTTACTCAGTTCTGAGAGATAAGTGTGTGTGAAAGCCGTCCTTCACCTAGCTTGTTGGGAACACAAAGTTTCTTTTCACTTGCAAACTCAATTCCATACATATATAAGGGGTGGTAGTATCTCCAACTCGGTTTTACAGTGAAAACAGCAGGAACTTCAAACCGGCACTAAGAAACAGACGGAGAAAGCAGAGAAAAAGTGTAACCTGCAAACCGTTCCCTTGGTGCTAGATGAACGAACGTCTCTCCAATTGCCAAGTTCTGAGAGATAAGTGTGTTTGAAAGCCTTCCTTCACCTAGCGTGTTGGAACACAAAGTTTCTTTTCAGTTGCAAACTCCATTCCATACATATATATGGGGAGGTACTAGCTCCAACTCGGTTTTACAGTGAAAACAGCAGGAACTTCAAACCGGCACTAAGAAACAGACGGAGAAAGCAGAGAAAAAGTGTAACCTGCAAACCGTTCCCTTGGTGCTAGATGAACGAACGTCTCTCCAATTGCCAAGTTCTGAGAGATAAGTGTGTTTGAAAGCCTTCCTTCACCTAGCGTGTTGGAACACAAAGTTTCTTTTCAGTTGCAATCTCCTTTCCATACATATATATGGGGAGGTAATAGCTCCAACTCGGTTTTACAGTGAAAACAGCAGGAAATTCAAACCGACACTAGGAAAGAGTCTGAGAAAGCAGATAAAAAGTGTCTCCAGCAATCCGTTCCCTTGGTGCTAGGTGAACGAACGTCTCTTCACTTGCTCAGTTCTGAGAGATAAGTGTGTGTGAAAGCCTTCCTTCATCTAGCTTGTTGGGAACACAAAGTTTCTTTTCAGTTACAAACTCAATTCCATACATATATAAGGGGAGGTAGTATCTCCAACTCGGTTTTACATTGAAAACTGCGGGAACATCAAACCGGCACTAGGAAACAGACTGAGAAAGCAGAGATAAAATGTCCCCTGCAACAAGTTCCCTTGGTGCTAGATGAACGAACGTCCCTTCTCTTGCTCAGTTCTGAGATATAAGTGTGTGTGAAAGCCGACCTTCACCTAGCTTGTTGGGAACACAAAGTTTCTTTTCAGTTGCAAACTCCATTCCATACATATAAATGGGGAGGTACTAGCTCCAACTCGGTTTTACAGTGAAAACTGCAGGAACTTCAAACCGGCACTAGGAAACAGAATGAGAAAGCAGAGAAAAAGTGTCTCCTGCAACCCATTCCCGTGGTGCTAGATGAACGAATATCTCTCCAATGCAGAGTTCTGTGAGATAAGTGTGTGTGAATCCGTGCTTCACCTAGGTTGTTGGGAACACAAAGTTTCTTTTCAGTTGCAAACTCCATTCCATACAGAAATATGGGGAGGTGCTAACTCCAAATTGGTTTTACATTGAAAACTGCAGGAACTTCAAACCGGCACTGGGAAACAGACTGAGAAAGCAGAGAAAAAGTTTCTCCTGCAACCCGTTCCCTTGGTGCTAGATGAACGAACGTCTCTCCACTTGCTCAGTTCTGAGAGATAAGTGTGTGTGAAAGCCGTCCTTCACCTAGCTTGTTGGGAACACAAAGTTTCTTTTCACTTGCAAACTCAATTCCATACATATATAAGGGGTGGTAGTATCTCCAACTCGGTTTTACAGTGAAAACAGCAGGAACTTCAAACCGGCACTAAGAAACAGACGGAGAAAGCAGAGAAAAAGTGTAACCTGCAAACCGTTCCCTTGGTGCTAGATGAACGAACGTCTCTCCAATTGCCAAGTTCTGAGAGATAAGTGTGTTTGAAAGCCTTCCTTCACCTAGCGTGTTGGAACACAAAGTTTCTTTTCAGTTGCAAACTCCATTCCATACATATATATGGGGAGGTACTAGCTCCAACTCGGTTTTACAGTGAAAACAGCAGGAACTTCAAACCGGCACTAAGAAACAGACGGAGAAAGCAGAGAAAAAGTGTAACCTGCAAACCGTTCCCTTGGTGCTAGATGAACGAACGTCTCTCCAATTGCCAAGTTCTGAGAGATAAGTGTGTTTGAAAGCCTTCCTTCACCTAGCGTGTTGGAACACAAAGTTTCTTTTCAGTTGCAATCTCCTTTCCATACATATATATGGGGAGGTAATAGCTCCAACTCGGTTTTACAGTGAAAACAGCAGGAAATTCAAACCGACACTAGGAAAGAGTCTGAGAAAGCAGATAAAAAGTGTCTCCAGCAATCCGTTCCCTTGGTGCTAGGTGAACGAACGTCTCTTCACTTGCTCAGTTCTGAGAGATAAGTGTGTGTGAAAGCCTTCCTTCATCTAGCTTGTTGGGAACACAAAGTTTCTTTTCAGTTACAAACTCAATTCCATACATATATAAGGGGAGGTAGTATCTCCAACTCGGTTTTACATTGAAAACTGCGGGAACATCAAACCGGCACTAGGAAACAGACTGAGAAAGCAGAGATAAAATGTCCCCTGCAACAAGTTCCCTTGGTGCTAGATGAACGAACGTCCCTTCTCTTGCTCAGTTCTGAGATATAAGTGTGTGTGAAAGCCGACCTTCACCTAGCTTGTTGGGAACACAAAGTTTCTTTTCAGTTGCAAACTCCATTCCATACATATAAATGGGGAGGTACTAGCTCCAACTCGGTTTTACAGTGAAAACTGCAGGAACTTCAAACCGGCACTAGGAAACAGAATGAGAAAGCAGAGAAAAAGTGTCTCCTGCAACCCATTCCCGTGGTGCTAGATGAACGAATATCTCTCCAATGCAGAGTTCTGTGAGATAAGTGTGTGTGAATCCGTGCTTCACCTAGGTTGTTGGGAACACAAAGTTTCTTTTCAGTTGCAAACTCCATTCCATACAGAAATATGGGGAGGTGCTAACTCCAAATTGGTTTTACATTGAAAACTGCAGGAACTTCAAACCGGCACTAGGAAACAGACTGAGAAAGCAGAGAAAAAGTTTCTCCTGCAACCCGTTCCCTTGGTGCTAGATGAACGAACGTCTCTCCACTTGCTCAGTTCTGAGAGATATGTGTGTGTGAAAGCCGTCCTTCACATAGCTTGTTGGGAACACAAAGTTTCTTTTCAGTTGCAAACCCCATTCCATACATATATTTGGGTAGGTACAAGCTCCAACTCGGTTTTACAGTGAAAACTGCCGGAACTTCAAAGCGGCACTAGGAAACAGACTGAGAAAGCAGAGAAAAAGTGTCTCCTGCAACCCGTTTACCTTGGTGCTAGATGAACGAACGTCTCCCCACTTGCCCAGTTCTGAGAGATAAGTGTGTGTGAAAGCCGTCATTAACCTAGCTTGTTGGGAACACAAAGTTTCTTTTCAGTTGCAAACTCCATTCCATACATATATATGGGGAGGTACAAGCTCCAACCCGGTTTTACATTGAAAACTGCAGGAACATCAAACCGGCACTAGGAAACAGACTGAGAAAGCAGAGAAAAAGTGTCCCCTGCAAACCGTTCCCTTGGTGCTAGATGAACGAACGTCTATCCACTTGCTCAGTTCTGAGAGATAAGTGTGTGTGAAAGCCGTCCTTCACCTAGCTTGATGTGAACAAAAAGTTTCTTTTCAGTTGCAAACTCCATTCCATACATATATATGGGGATGTACTAGCTCCAACTGAGTTTGACAGTGAAAATTGCAGGAACTTCAAACCGGAACTAGGAAAGAGACTGAGAAAGCAGAGAAAAAGTGTCCCCTGCAACCCGTTCCCTTGGTGATAGATGAACGAACGTCTCTCAAATTGCTCAGTTCTGAGAGATAATTGTGTGTGAAAGCCGTCCTTCACCTAGCTTGTTGGGAACACAAAGTTTCTTTTCAGTTGCAAACTCCATTCCAAACATATATATGGGGAGGTACAAGCTCCAACCCCTTTTGACAGTTAACACTGCAGGAACTTCAAACGGGCACTAGGAAACAGACTGAGAAAGCAGAGAAAAAGTGTCTCCTGCAACCCGTTCCCTTGGTGCTAGATGAACGAACGTCCCTCCACTTGCTCAGTTCTGAGAGATAAGTGTGTGTGAAAGCCGTCCTTCACCTAGCTTGTTGGGAACACAAAGTTTCTTTTCAGTTGCAAACTCCATTCCATACATATATTTGGGGAGGTACAAGCTCCAACTCGGTTTTACAGTGAAATCTGCAGGAAATTCAAAGCCGCACTAGGAAACAGACTGAGAAAGCAGAGAAAAAGTGTCTCCTGCAACCCGTTCCCTTGGTGCTAAATGAACGAACGTCCCTCCACTTGCTCAGTTCTGAGAAATAAGTGTGTGTGAAAGCCGTCCTTCAATTAGGTTGTTGGGAACACAAAGTTTCTTTTCAGTAGCAAACTGCTCTCCATGTATATATATGGAGATGTACTAGTTCCAACTCGGTTTTACATTGAAAACTGCAGGAACTTCAAACCGGCACGAGGAAACAGACTGAGAAACAGAGAAAAAGCGACACTTGCAACCCATTCCCGTGGTGCTAGATGAACGAATATCTCTCCACTTGCTCATTTCTGAGAGATAAGTGTGTGTGAAAAAGTGCTTCACCTAGCTTGTTGGGAACACAAAGATTCTTTTCAGTTGCTAACTCCAGTCCATACATATATATGGGGAGGTACTAGCTCCAAATCTCTTTTACAGTGAAAACTGCAGGAACTTCGAACCGGCACTAGGAAACAGACTGAGAAAGCAGAGAAAAGTTTCTCCTGCAAACCCTTCCCTTGGTGCTAGATGAACGAACGTCTCTCCACTTGCCCAGTTCTGAGAAATAAGTGTTTGTGAAAGCCGTACTTCAACTAGCTTGTTGGGAACACAAAGTTTCTTTTCAGTTGCAAACACCATTCCATACATATATATGGGGAGGTACTAGCTCCTACTCGGTTTGACAGTGAAAACTGCAGGAACTTCAAACCAGCACTAGGAAACAGACTGAGAAAGCAGAGAAAAAGTGTCACCTGCAACACGTTCCCTTGGTGCTAGATGAACGAACGTCTCTCCACTTGCCCAGTTCTGAGAGATAAGTGTGTGTGAAAGAATTCCTTCACCTAGCTTTTTGGGAACACAAAGTTTCTTTTCAGTTGCAAACTCCATTCCATAAATATATATGGGGAGGTACTAGCTCCAACTCGGTTTTACAGTGAAAACAGCAGGAACTTCAAAACGGCACTAGGAAAGAGTCTGAGAAAGCAGAAAAAAGTATCTCCTGCAATCCGTTCCCTTGGTGCTAGGTGAACGAACGTCTCTCCACTTGCTCAGTTCTGAGAGATAAGTGTGTGTGAAAGCCGTACTTCACCTAGCTTGTTTGGAACACAAAGTTTCTTTTCAGTTGCAAACTCCATTCCATACATATATATGGCGAGGTACTAGCTCCAACTCTGTTTTACAGTGAAAACAGCAGGAACTTCAAACCGGCACTAGGAAACAGACTGAGAAACCAGAGTAAAGTTTCTCCTGCAACCCGTTCTCTTGGTGCTAGTTGAACGAACGTCCCTCCACTTGCTCAGTTCTGAGAAAAAAGTGTGTGTGAAAGCCGTCCTTCAATTATGTTGTTGGGAACACAAAGTTTCTTTTCAGTTGCAAACTCCATTCCATACATATATATGGGGAGGTACTAGCTCCAACTCGGTTTTACAGTGAAAACAGCAGTAACTTCAAACCGGCACTAGGAAAGTGTCTGCGAAAGCAGATAAAAAGTATCTCCTGCAATCCGTTCTCTTGGTGCTAGGTGAACGAACGTCCCTCCACTTGCTCAGTTCTGAGAGATAAGTGTGTGTGAAAGCCGTACTTCACCTAGCTTGTTGGGAACACAAAGTTTCTTTTCAGTTGCAAACCCCATTCCATACATATATATGGGGAGGTACTAGCTCCAACTCGGTTTTAGAGTGAAAACAGCAGGAACATCAAACCGGCACTAGGAAACAGACTGAGAAAGCAGAGAAAAAGTTTCACCTGCAACCCGTTCCCTTGGGGCTAGATGAACAAACGTCTCTCCACTTGCCCATTTCTGAGAGATAAGTGTGTGTGAAAGCCTTCGTTCACTTAGCTTGTTGGGAACACAAAGTTTCTTTTCAGTTGCAAACTCCATTCCATACATATATATGGGGAGGTACAAGCTCCAACTCGATTTTACAGTGAAAACAGCAGGAACTTCAAACCGGGACTAGGAAAGAGTCTGAGAAAGCAGATAAAAAGTGTCTCCTGCAATCCGTTCCCTTGGTGCTAGGTGAACGAACGTCTTTTCTCTTGCTCAGTTCTGAGAGATAAGTGTGTATGAAAGCCGTCCTTCACCTAGCTTGTTGGGAACACAAAGTTTCTTTTCAGTTGCAAACTCCATTGCATAAATATATATGGGGACGTACTAGCTCCAAATCGGTTTTACAGTGAAAACTGCAGGAATTTCAAACCGGCACTAGGAAATAGACTGAGAAAGCAGAGAAAAAGTATCTCCTGCAAACCGTTCCCTTGGTGCTAGATGAACGAACGTCTCTCCACTTACTCAGTTCTGAGAGATAAGTGTGTGTGAAAGCCGTTCTTCACCTAGCTTGTTGGGAACACAAAGTTTCTTTTCACTTGCAAACTCAATTCCATACATATATAAGGGGAGGTAGTATCTCCAACTCGGTTTTACAGTGAAAACAGCAGGAACATCAAACCGGCACTAGGAAAGAGTCTGAGAAAGCAGATAAAAAGTGTCTCCTGCAATCCGTTCCCTTGGTGCTAGATGAACGAACGTCTCTCCAATTGCCAAGTTCTGAGAGATAAGTGTGTTTGAAAGCCTTCCTTCACCTAGCGTGTTGGAACACAAAGTTTCTTTTCAGTTGCAAACTCCATTCCATACATATATATGGGGAGGTACTAGCTCCAACTCGGTTTTACAGTGAAAACAGCAGGAAATTCAAACCGGCACTAGGAAAGAGTCTGAGAAAGCAGATAAAAAGTGTCTCCAGCAATCCGTTCCCTTGGTGCTAGGTGAACGAACGTCTCTTCACTTGCTCAGTTCTGAGAGATAAGTGTGTGTGAAAGCCGTCCTTCACCTAGCTTGTTGGGAACACAAAGTTTCTTTTCAGTTACAAACTCAATTCCATACATATATAAGGGGAGGTAGTATCTCCAACTCGGTTTTACATTGAAAACTGCGGGAACATCAAACCGGCACTAGGAAACAGACTGAGAAAGCAGAGAAAAAATGTCCCCTGCAACAAGTTCCCTTGGTGCTAGATGAACGAACGTCCCTTCTCTTGCTCAGTTCTGAGAGATATGTGTGTGTGAAAGCCGTTTTTCACCTAGCTTGTTGGGAACACAAAGTTTCTTTTCAGTTGTAAACTCCATTCCAAACATATATATGCTGAGGTACTATCTCCAACACGGTTTTACAGTGAAAACAGCAGGAACTTCAAACCGGCACTAAGAAACAGACGGAGAAAGCAGAGAAAAATTGTCTCCTGCAACCCGTTCCCTTGGTGCTAGATGAACGAACGTCTCTCCACTTGCCAAGTTCTGAGAGATAAGTGTGTGTGAAAGCCTTCCTTCACCTAGCTTGTTGGGAACACAAAGTTTCTTTTCACTTGCAAACTCAATTCCATACATATATAAGGGGAGGTAGTATCTCAAACTCGGTTTTACAGTGAAAACAGCAGGAACTTCAAACCGGCACTAGGAAAGAGTCTGAGAAAGCAGATAAAAAGTGTCTCCTGCAATCCGTTCCCTTGGTGCTAGGTGAATGAATGTCTCTCCACTTGCTCAGTTCTGAGAGATAAGTGTGTGTGAAAGCCGTACTTCACCTAGTTTGTTGGGAACACAAAGTTTCTTTTCAGTTGCAAACTTCATTCCATAAATATATATGGGGAGGTACAAGCTCCATCTCGGTTTTACATTGAAAACTGCAGGAACATCAAACCGGCACTAGGAAACAGACTGAGAAAGCAGAGAAAAAGTGTCCCCTGCAAACCGTTCCCTTGTTGCTAGATGAACGAACGTCTCTCCACTTGCTCAGTTCTGAGAGATAAGTGTGTGTGAAAGCCGTCCTTCACCTAGCTTGATGGGAACAAAAAGTTTCTTTTCAGTTGCAAACTCCATTCCATACATATATATGGGAATGTACTAGCTCCAACTGAGTTTGACAGTGAAAATTGCAGGAAATTCAAACCGGAACTAGGAAAGAGACTGAGAAAGCAGAGAAAAAGTGTCCCCTGCAACCCGTTCCTTTGGTGATAGATGAACGAACGTCTCTCAAATTGCTCAGTTCTGAGAGATAAGTGTGTGTGAAAGCCGTCCTTCACCTAGCTTGTTGGGAACACAAAGTTTCTTTTCAGTTGCAAACTCCATTCCAAACATATATATGGGGAGGTACAAGCTCCAACTCCTTTTGACAGTTAACACTGCAGGAACTTCAAACGGGCACTAGGAAACAGACTGAGAAAGCAGAGAAAAAGTGTCTCCTGCAACCCGTTCCCTTGGTGCTAGATGAAAGAACGTCCCTCCACTTGCTCAGTTCTGAGAGATAAGTGTGTGTGAAAGCCGTCCTTCAGCTAGCTTGTTGGGAACACAAAGTTTCTTTTCAGTTGCAAACTCCATTCCATACATATATATGGGAGGTACAAGCTCCAACTCGGTTTTACAGTGAAAACTGCAGGAACTTGAAACCGGCACTAGGAAATAGACTGAGAAAGCAGAGAAAATGTGTCTCCTGCAACCCGATCCCTTGGTGCTAGATGAACGAACGTCTCTCCACTTGCTCAGTTCTGAGAGATAAGTGTGTGTGAAAGCCGTCCTTCAGCTAGCTTGTTGGGAACACAAAGTTTCTTTTCAGTTGCAAACTCCATTCCATACATATATATGGGAAGTACAAGCTCCAACTCGGTTTTACAGTGAAAACTGCAGGAACTTCAAACCGGCACTAGGAAACAGACTGAGAAAGATGAGAAAAAGTGTCTCCTGCAACCCGTTCCCTTGGTGCTAAATGAACGAACGTCCCTCCACTTGCTCAGTTCTGAGAAATAAGTGTGTGTGAAAGCCGTCCTTCAATTAGGTTGTTGGGAACACAAAGTTTCTTTTCAGTAGCAAACTGCTCTCCATGTATATATATGGAGATGTACTAGTTCCAACTCGGTTTTACATTGAAAACTGCAGGAACTTCAAACCGGCACGAGGAAACAGACTGAGAAACAGAGAAAAAGCGACACCTGCAACCTATTCCCGTGGTGCTAGATGAACGAATATCTCTCCACTTGCTCATTTCTGAGAGATAAGTGTGTGTGAAACAGTGCTTCACCTAGCTTGTTGGGAACACAAAGATTCTTTTCAGTTGCTAACCCCAGTCCATACATATATATGGGGAGGTACTAGCTCCAAATCTCTTTTACAGTGAAAACTGCAGGAACTTCGAACCGGCACTAGGAAACAGACTGAGAAAGCAGAGAAAAAGTTTCTCCTGCAAACCCTTCCTTTGGTGCTAGATGAACGAACGTCTCTCCACTTGCTCAGTTCTGAGAGATAAGTGTGTGTGAAAGCCGTACTTCACCTAGCTTGTTTGGAACACAAAGTTTCTTTTCAGTTGCAAACTCCATTCCATAAATATATATGGGGAGGTACTAGCTCCAACTCGGTTTTACAGTGAAAACAGCAGGAACTTCAAACCGGCACTAAGAAACAGACGGAGAAAGCAGAGAAAAAGTGTAACCTGCAAACCGTTTCCTTGGTGCTAGATGAACGAACGTCTCTCCAATTGCCAAGTTCTGAGAGATAAGTGTGTTTGAAAGCCTTCCTTCACCTAGCGTGTTGGAACACAAAGTTTCTTTTCAGTTGCAAACTCCATTCCATACTTATATATGGGGAGGTACTAGCTCCAACTCGGTTTTACAGTGAAAACAGCAGGAAATTCAAACCGGCACTAGGAAAGAGTCTGAGAAAGCAGATAAAAAGTGTCTCCAGCAATCCGTTCCCTTGGTGCTAGGTGAACGAACGTCTCTTCACTTGCTCAGTTCTGAGAGATAAGTGTGTGTGAAAGCCGTCCTTCACCTAGCTTGTTGGGAACACAAAGTTTCTTTTCAGTTACAAACTCAATTCCATACATATATAAGGGGAGGTAGTATCTCCAACTCGGTTTTACATTGAAAACTGCGGGAACATCAAACCGGCACTAGGAAACAGACTGAGAAAGCAGAGAATAAATGTCCCCTGCAACAAGTTCCCTTGGTGCTAGATGAACGAACGTCCCTTCTCTTGCTCAGTTCTGAGAGATATGTGTGTGTGAAAGCCGTTTTTCACCTAGCTTGTTGGGAACACAAAGTTTCTTTTCAGTTGTAAACTCCATTCCAAACATATATATGCTGAGGTACTATCTCCAACACGGTTTTACAGTGAAAACAGCAGGAACTTCAAACCGGCACTAAGAAACAGACGGAGAAAGCAGAGAAAAAGTGTAACCTTCAAACCGTTCCCTTGGTGCTAGATGAACGAACGTCTCTCCACTTGCCACGTTCTGAGAGATAAGTGTGTGTGAAAGCCTTCCTTCACCTAGCTTGTTGGGAACACAAAGTTTCTTTTCACTTGCAAACTCAATTCCATACATATATAAGGGGAGGTAGTATCTCAAACTCGGTTTTACAGTGAAAACAGCAGGAACTTCAAACCGGCACTAGGAAAGAGTCTGAGAAAGCAGATAAAAAGTGTCTCCTGCAATCCGTTCCCTTGGTGCTAGGTGAATGAAAGTCTCTCCACTTGCTCAGTTCTGAGAGATAAGTGTGTGTGAAAGCCGTACTTCACCTAGTTTGTTGGGAACACAAAGTTTCTTTTCAGTTGCAAACTTCATTCCATAAATATATATGGGGAGGTACAAGCTCCAACTCGGTTTTACATTGAAAACTGCAGGAACATCAAACCGGCACTAGGAAACAGACTGAGAAAGCAGAGAAAAAGTGTCCCCTGCAAACCGTTCCCTTGTTGCTAGATGAACGAACGTCTCTCCACTTGCTCAGTTCTGAGAGATAAGTGTGTGTGAAAGCCGTCCTTCACCTAGCTTGATGGGAACAAAAAGTTTCTTTTCAGTTGCAAACTCCATTCCATACATATATATGGGAATGTACTAACTCCAACTGAGTTTGACAGTGAAAATTGCAGGAACTTCAAACCGGAACTAGGAAAGAGACTGAGAAAGCAGAGAAAAAGTGTCCCCTGCAACCCGTTCCCTTGGTGATAGATGAACGAACGTCTCTCAAATTGATCAGTTCTGAGAGATAAGTGTGTGTGAAAGCCGTCCTTCACCTAGCTTGTTGGGAACACAAAGTTTCTTTTCAGTTGCAAACTCCATTCCATACATATATTTGGGGAGGTACAAGCTCCAACTCGGTTTTACAGTGAAATCTGCAGGAAATTCAAAGCCGCACTAGGAAACAGACTGAGAAAGCAGAGAAAAAGTGTCTCCTGCAACCCGTTCCCTTGGTGCTAAATGAACGAACGTCCCTCCACTTGCTCAGTTCTGAGAAATAAGTGTGTGTGAAAGCCGTCCTTCAATTAGGTTGTTGGGAACACAAAGTTTCTTTTCAGTAGCAAACTGCTCTCCATGTGTATATATGGAGATGTACTAGTTCCAACTCGGTTTTACATTGAAAACTGCAGGAACTTCAAACCGGCACGAGGAAACAGACTGAGAAACAGAGAAAAAGCGACACCTGCAACCTTTTCCGTGGTGCTAGATGAACGAATATCTCTCCACTTGCTCATTTCTGAGAGATAAGTGTGTGTGAAACAGTGCTTCACCTAGCTTGTTGGGAACACAAAGATTCTTTTCAGTTGCTAACTCCAGTCCATACATATATATGGGGAGGTACTAGCTCCAAATCTCTTTTACAGTGAAAACTGCAGGAACTTCGAACCGGCACTAGGAAACAGACTGAGAAAGCAGAGAAAAAGTTTCTCTTGCAAACCCTTCCCTTGATGCTAGATGAACGAACGTCTCTCCACTTGCCCAGTTCTGAGAAATAAGTGTTTGTGAAAGCCGTACTTCAACAAGCTTGTTGGGAACACAAAGTTTCTTTTCAGTTGCAAACACCATTCCATACATATATATGGGGAGGTACTAGCTCCTACTCGGTTTGACAGTGAAAACTGCAGGAACTTCAAACTGGCACTAGGAAACAGACTGAGAAAGCAGAGAAAAAGTGTCACCTGCAACACGTTCCCTTGGTGCTAGATGAACGAACGTCTCTCCACTTGCACAGTTCTGAGAGATAAGTGTGTGTGAAATCCTTCCTTCACCTAGCTTTTTGGGAACACAAAGTTTCTTTTCAGTTGCAAACTCCATTCCATACATATATATGGGGAGGTACAAGCTCCAACTCGGTTTTACAGTGAAAAGAGCAGGAACTTCAAAACGGCACTAGGAAAGAGTATGAGAAAGCAGATAAAAAGTATCTCCTGCAATCCGTTCCCTTGGTGCTAGGTGAACGAACGTCTCTCCACTTGCTCAGTTCTGAGAGATAAGTGTGTGTGAAAGCCGTACTTCACCTAGCTTGTTTGGAACACAAAGTTTCTTTTCAGTTGCAAATTCCATTCCATACATATATATGGGGAGGTACTAGCTCCAACTCGGTTTTACAGTGAAAACAGCAGGAACTTCAAACCGGCACTAGGAAACAGACTGAGAAAGCAGAGAAAAAGTGTCACCTGCAACCGTTCCCTTGGTGCTAGATGAACGAACGTCCCTCCACTTGCTCAGTTCTGAGAAATAAGTGTGTGTGAAAGCCGTCCTTCAATTAGGTTGTTGGGAACACAAAGTTTCTTTTCAGTAGCAAACTGCTCTCCATGTATATATATGGAGATGTACTAGTTCCAAATCGGTTTTACATTGAAAACTGCAGGAACTTCAAACCGGCATGAGGAAACAGACTGAGAAACAGAGAAAAAGCGACACCTCAACCTATTCCCGTGGTGCTAGATGAACGAACGTCTCTCCACTTGCTCAGTTCTGAGAGATAAGTGTGTGTGAAAGCCGTCCTTCACCTAGCTTGATGGGAACAAAAAGTTTCTTTTCAGTTGCAAACTCCATTCCATACATATATATGGGGATGTACTAGCTCCAACTGAGTTTGACAGTGAAAATTGCAGGAACTTCAAACCGGAACTAGGAAAGAGACTGAGAAAGCAGAGAAAAAGTGTCCCCTGCAACCCGTTCCCTTGGTGATAGATGAACGAACGTCTCTCCACTTGCCCAGTTCTGAGAGATAAGTGTGTGTGAAAGCCTTCCTTCACCTAGCTTGTTGGGAACACAAAGTTTCTTTTCAGTTGCAAACTCCATTCCATACATATATATGGGGAGGTACTAGCTCCAACTCGGTTTTACAGTGAAAACAGCAGTAACTTCAAACCGGCACTAGGAAAGTGTCTGCGAAAGCAGATAAAAAGTGTCTCCTGCAATCCGTTCTCTTGGTGCTAGGTGAACGAACGTCTCTTCTCTTGCTCAGTTCTGAGAAATAAGTGTGTGTGAAAGCCGTCCTTCAATTAGGTTGTTGGGAACACAAAGTTTCTTTTCAGTAGCAAACTGCTCTCCATGTATATATATGGAGATGTACTAGTTCCAAATCGGTTTTACATTGAAAACTGCAGGAACTTCAAACCGGCATGAGGAAACAGACTGAGAAACAGAGAAAAAGCGACACCTGCAACCTATTCCCGTGGTGCTAGATGAACGAACGTCTCTCCACTTGCTCAGTTCTGAGAGATAAGTGTGTGTGAAAGCCGTCCTTCACCTAGCTTGATGGGAACAAAAAGTTTCTTTTCAGTTGCAAACTCCATTCCATACATATATATGGGGATGTACTAGCTCCAACTGAGTTTGACAGTGAAAATTGCAGGAACTTCAAACCGGAACTAGGAAAGAGACTGAGAAAGCAGAGAAAAAGTGTCCCCTGCAACCCGTTCCCTTGGTGATAGATGAACGAACGTCTCTCCACTTGCCCAGTTCTGAGAGATAAGTGTGTGTGAAAGCCTTCCTTCACCTAGCTTGTTGGGAACACAAAGTTTCTTTTCAGTTGCAAACTCCATTCCATACATATATATGGGGAGGTACTAGCTCCAACTCGGTTTTACAGTGAAAACAGCAGGAACATCAAACCGGCACTAGGAAACAGACTGAGAAAGCAGAGAAAAAGTTTCACCTGCAACCCGTTCCCTTGGGGCTAGATGAACGAACGTCTCTCCACTTGCCCATTTCTGAGAGATAAGTGTGTGTGAAAGCCTTCCTTCACTTAGCTTGTTGGGAACACAAAGTTTCTTTTCAGTTGCAAACTCCATTCCATACATATATATGGGGAGGTACAAGCTCCAACTCGATTTTACAGTGAAAACAGCAGGAACTTCAAACCGGGACTAGGAAAGAGTCTGAGAAAGCAGATAAAAAGTGTCTCCTGCAATCCGTTCACTTGGTGCTAGGTGAACGAACGTCTCTTCTCTTGCTCAGTTCTGAGAGATAAGTGTGTATGAAAGCCGTACTTCACCTAGCTTGTTGGGAACACAAAGCTTCTTTTCAGTTGCAAACTCCATTGCATAAATATATATGGGGACGTACTAGCTCCAAATCGGTTTTACAATGAAAACTGCAGGAATTTCAAACCGGCACTAGGAAATAGACTGAGAAAGCAGAGAAAAAGTATCTCCTGCAAACCGTTCCCTTGGTGCTAGATGAACGAACGTCTCTCCACTTACTCAGTTCTGAGAGATAAGTGTGTGTGAAAGCCGTCCTTCACCTAGCTTGTTGGGAACACAAAGTTTCTTTTCACTTGCAAACTCAATTCCATACATATATAAGGGGAGGTAGTATCTCCAACTCGGTTTTACAGTGAAAACAGCAGGAACTTCAAACCGGCACTAGGAAAGAGTCTGAGAAAGCAGATAAAAAGTGTCTCCTGAAATCCGTTCCCTTGGTGCTAGGTGAATGAAAGTCTCTCCACTTGCTCAGTTCTGAGAGATAAGTGTGTGTGAAAGCCGTACTTCACCTAGCTTGTTGGGAACACAAAGTTTCTTTTCAGTTGCAAACTTCATTCCATAAATATATATGGGGAGGTACTAGCTCCAACTCGGTTTTACAGTGAAAACAGCAGGAACTTCAAACCGGCACTAAGAAACAGACGGAGAAAGCAGAGAAAAAGTGTAACCTGCAAACCGTTTCCTTGGTGCTAGATGAACGAACGTCTCTCCAATTGCTAAGTTCTGAGAGATAAGTGTGTTTGAAAGCCTTCCTTCACCTAGCGTGTTGGAACACAAAGTTTCTTTTCAGTTGCAAACTCCATTCCATACATATATATGGGGAGGTACTAGCTCCAACTCGGTTTTACAGTGAAAACAGCAGGAAATTCAAACCGGCACTAGGAAAGAGTCTGAGAAAGCAGATAAAAAGTGTCTCCAGCAATCCGTTCCCTTGGTGCTAGGTGAACGAACGTCTCTTCACTTGCTCAGTTCTGAGAGATAAGTGTGTGTGAAAGCCGTCCTTCACCTAGCTTGTTGGGAACACAAAGTTTCTTTTCAGTTACAAACTCAATTCCATACATATATAAGGGGAGGTAGTATCTCCAACTCGATTTTACATTGAAAACTGCAGGAACATCATACCGACACTAGGAAACAGACTGAGAAAGCAGAGAAAAAATGTCCCCTGCAACAAGTTCCCTTGGTGCTAGATGAACGAACGTCCCTTCTCTTGCTCAGTTCTGAGAGATATGTGTGTGTGAAAGCCGTTTTTCACCTAGCTTGTTGGGAACACAAAGTTTCTTTTCAGTTGTAAACTCCATTCCAAACATATATATGCTGAGGTACTATCTCCAACACGGTTTTACAGTGAAAACAGCAGGAACTTCAAACCGGCACTAAGAAACAGACGGAGAAAGCAGAGAAAAAGTGTAACCTTCAAACCGTTCCCTTGGTGCTAGATGAACGAACGTCTCTCCACTTGCCAAGTTCTGAGAGATAAGTGTGTGTGAAAGCCTTCCTTCACCTAGCTTGTTGGGAACACAAAGTTTCTTTTCACTTGCAAACTCAATTCCATACATATATAAGGGGAGGTAGTATCTCAAACTCGGTTTTACAGTGAAAACAGCAGGAACTTCAAACCGGCACTAGGAAAGAGTCTGAGAAAGCAGATAAAAAGTGTCTCCTGCAATCCGTTCCCTTGGTGCTAGGTGAATGAAAGTCTCTCCACTTGCTCAGTTCTGAGAGATAAGTGTGTGTGAAAGCCGTACTTCACCTAGTTTGTTGGGAACACAAAGTTTCTTTTCAGTTGCAAACTTCATTCCATAAATATATATGGGGAGGTACTAGCTTCAACTCGTTTTGACAGTGAAAACTGCAGGAACTTCAAACCGGCACTAGGAAACAGACTGAGTAAGCAGAGAAAAAGTGTCTCCTGCAACCCGTTCCCTTGGTGCTAGATGAACGAACGTTTTTCCACTTGCTCAGTTCTGAGAAATGTGTGTGTGATGCCGTCCTTCACGAAGCTGTGTGGGAACCAATGTTTCTTTTCAGTTGCAAACTTCATTTCATACATATATATGGGGAGGTACTAGCTCCAACTCGGTTTGACAGTGAAAACTGCAGGAACATCAAACCGGCACTAGGAAACAGACTGAGAAAGCACAGAAAAAGTGTCTCCTGCAACCCGTTCCCTTGGTGCTAGATGAACGAACGTCTCTCCACTTGCTCAGTTCTGAGAGATAAGTGTGTGTGAAAGCCTTCCTTCACCTTGCTTTTTGGGAACACAAAGTTTCTTTTCAGTTGCAAACTCCATTCCATACATATATATGGGGAGGTACTAGCTCCAACTCGGTTTTACGGTGAAAACTGCAGGAACATCAAACCGGCACTAGGAAAGAGACTGAGAAAGCAGAGAAAAAGTGTCTCCTGCAACCCGTTCCCGTGGTGCTAGATGAACGAACGTCTCTCCACTTGCTTAGTTCTGAGAGATAAGTGTGTGTGAAAGCCGTCCTTCACCTAGCTTGTTGGGAACACAAAGTTTCTTTTCAGTTGCAAACTCCATTCCATACATATATATGGGGAGGTACTAGCTCCAACTCGGTTTTATGGTGAAAACTGCAGGAACATCAAACCGGCACTAGGAAACAGACTGAGAAAGCAGAGAAAAAGTGTCTCCTGCAACCCGTTCCCTTGGTGCTAGATGAACGAACATCTCGCCACTTGCTCAGTTCCGAGAGATAAGTGTGTGTGAAAGCCGTAATTCACCTAGCTTGTTGGGAACACAAAGTTTCTTTTCAGTTGCAAACTCCATTCCATACATATATATGGGGAGGTGTAAGGTCCAACTCCGTTAAACAGTGAAAACTGTAGGAACTTCAAACCGGCACTAGGAAACAGACTGAGAAAGCAGAGAAAATGTGTCTCCTTCAGCCCGTTCCCTTGGTGCTAGATGAACGAACGTCTCTCCACTTGCTCATTTCTGAGAAATTTGTGTGTGAAAGCCGTTCTTCACCAAGCTTTGTGGGAACCAAAGTTTCTTTTCAGTTGCAAACTCCATTCCATACATATATATATTGGGAGTTACTAGCTCCAACTCGGTTTTACAGTGAAAACTGCAGGAACATCAAACTGGCACTAGGAAACATACTGAGAAAGCAGAGAAAAAGTGTCTCCTGCAACCCGTTCCCTTGGTGCTAGATGAACGAACGTCTCTCCCCTTGCTCAGTTCTGAGAGATAAGTGTGTGTGAAAGCCGTCCTTCACCTAGCTTGTTGGGAACATAAAGTTTCTTTTCAGTTGCAAACTCCATTCCATACATATATATGGGGAGGTACAAGCTCCAACTCTGTTTTACAGTGAAAACTGCAGGATCTTCAAACCGGCACTAGGAAACAGACTGAGAAAGTAGAGAAAAATTGTCTCCTGCAACCCGTTCCCTTGGTGCTAGATGAACGAACGTCTCTCCACTTGCTCAGTTCTGAGAGATAACTGTGTGTGAAAGCCGTCCTTCACCTAGCTTGTTTGGAACACAAAGTTTCTTTTCAGTTGCAATCAACAATCCATACATATATATGGGGAGTTACTAGCTCCAACCCGGTTTTACAGTGAAAACTGCAGGAACTTCAAACAGGCACTAGGGAACAGACTGGGAAAGCATAGAAAAAGTGTCTCCAGCAACCCGTTCCCTTGGTGCTAGATGAACGAACGTCTCTCCACTTGCCAAGTTCTGAGAGATAAGTGTGTGTGAAAGCCTTCCTTCACCTAGCTTGTTGGGAACACAAAGTTTCTTTTCACTTGCAAACTCAATTCCATACATATATAAGGGGAGGTAGTATCTCAAACTCGGTTTTACAGTGAAAACAGCAGGAACTTCAAACCGGCACTAGGAAAGAGTCTGAGAAAGCAGATAAAAAGTGTCTCCTGCAATCCGTTCCCTTGGTGCTAGGTGAATGAAAGTCTCTCCACTTGCTCAGTTCTGAGAGATAAGTGTGTGTGAAAGCCGTACTTCACCTAGTTTGTTGGGAACACAAAGTTTCTTTTCAGTTGCAAACTTCATTCCATAAATATATATGGGGAGGTACTAGCTTCAACTCGTTTTGACAGTGAAAACTGCAGGAACTTCAAACCGGCACTAGGAAACAGACTGAGTAAGCAGAGAAAAAGTGTCTCCTGCAACCCGTTCCCTTGGTGCTAGATGAACGAACGTTTTTCCACTTGCTCAGTTCTGAGAAATGTGTGTGTGATGCCGTCCTTCACGAAGCTGTGTGGGAACCAATGTTTCTTTTCAGTTGCAAACTTCATTTCATACATATATATGGGGAGGTACTAGCTCCAACTCGGTTTGACAGTGAAAACTGCAGGAACATCAAACCGGCACTAGGAAACAGACTGAGAAAGCACAGAAAAAGTGTCTCCTGCAACCCGTTCCCTTGGTGCTAGATGAACGAACGTCTCTCCACTTGCTCAGTTCTGAGAGATAAGTGTGTGTGAAAGCCTTCCTTCACCTTGCTTTTTGGGAACACAAAGTTTCTTTTCAGTTGCAAACTCCATTCCATACATATATATGGGGAGGTACTAGCTCCAACTCGGTTTTACGGTGAAAACTGCAGGAACATCAAACCGGCACTAGGAAAGAGACTGAGAAAGCAGAGAAAAAGTGTCTCCTGCAACCCGTTCCCGTGGTGCTAGATGAACGAACGTCTCTCCACTTGCTTAGTTCTGAGAGATAAATGTGTGTGAAAGCCGTCCTTCACCTAGCTTGTTGGGAACACAAAGTTTCTTTTCAGTTGCAAACTCCATTCCATACATATATATGGGGAGGTACTAGCTCCAACTTGGTTTTATGGTGAAAACTGCAGGAACATCAAACCGGCACTAGGAAACAGACTGAGAAAGCAGAGAAAAAGTGTCTCCTGCAACCCGTTCCCTTGGTGCTAGATGAACGAACATCTCGCCACTTGCTCAGTTCCGAGAGATAAGTGTGTGTGAAAGCCGTAATTCACCTAGCTTGTTGGGAACACAAAGTTTCTTTTCAGTTGCAAACTCCATTCCATACATATATATGGGGAGGTGTAAGGTCCAACTCCGTTAAACAGTGAAAACTGTAGGAACTTCAAACCGGCACTAGGAAACAGACTGAGAAAGCAGAGAAAATGTGTCTCCTTCAGCCCGTTCCCTTGGTGCTAGATGAACGAACGTCTCTCCACTTGCTCATTTCTGAGAAATTTGTGTGTGAAAGCCGTTCTTCACCAAGCTTTGTGGGAACCAAAGTTTCTTTTCAGTTGCAAACTCCATTCCATACATATATATATTGGGAGTTACTAGCTCCAACTCGGTTTTACAGTGAAAACTGCAGGAACATCAAACTGGCACTAGGAAACATACTGAGAAAGCAGAGAAAAAGTGTCTCCTGCAACCCGTTCCCTTGGTGCTAGATGAACGAACGTCTCTCCCCTTGCTCAGTTCTGAGAGATAAGTGTGTGTGAAAGCCGTCCTTCACCTAGCTTGTTGGGAACATAAAGTTTCTTTTCAGTTGCAAACTCCATTCCATACATATATATGGGGAGGTACAAGCTCCAACTCTGTTTTACAGTGAAAACTGCAGGATCTTCAAACCGGCACTAGGAAACAGACTGAGAAAGTAGAGAAAAATTGTCTCCTGCAACCCGTTCCCTTGGTGCTAGATGAACGAACGTCTCTCCACTTGCTCAGTTCTGAGAGATAACTGTGTGTGAAAGCCGTCCTTCACCTAGCTTGTTTGGAACACAAAGTTTCTTTTCAGTTGCAATCAACAATCCATACATATATATGGGGAGTTACTAGCTCCAACCCGGTTTTACAGTGAAAACTGCAGGAACTTCAAACAGGCACTAGGGAACAGACTGGGAAAGCATAGAAAAAGTGTCTCCAGCAACCCGTTCCCTTGGTGCTAGATGAACGAAAGTCCCTCCACTTGCTCAGTTCTGAGAAATAAGTGTGTGAGAAAGCCGTCCTTCAATTAGGTTGTTGGGAACACAAAGTTTCTTTTCAGTAGCAAAGTGCTCTCCATGTATATATATGGAGATGTACTAGTTCCAACTCGGTTTTACATTGAAAACTGCAGGAACTTCAAACCGGCACGAGGAAACAGACTGAGAAACAGAGAAAAAGCGACACCTGCAACCTATTCCCGTGGTGCTAGATGAACGAATATTTCTCCACTTGCTCATTTCTGAGAGATAAGTGTGTGTGAAACAGTGCTTCACCTAGCTTGTTGGGAACACAAAGATTCTTTTCAGTTGCTAAATCCAGTCCATACATATATATGGGGAGGTACTAGCTCCAAATCTCTTTTACAGTGAAAACTGCAGGAACTTCGAACCGGCACTAGGAAACAGACTGTGAAAGCAGAGAAAAAGTTTCTCCTGCAAACCCTTCCCTTGGTGCTAGATGAACGAACGTCTCTCCACTTGCCCAGTTCTGAGAAATAAGTGTTTGTGAAAGCCGTACTTCAACTAGCTTGTTGGGAACACAAAGTTTCTTTTCAGTTGCAAACACCATTCCATACATATATACGGGGAGGTACTAGCTCCTACTCGGTTTGACAGTGAAAACTGCAGGAACTTCAAACCGGCACTAGGAAACAGACTGAGAAAGCAGAGAAAAAGTGTCACCTGCAACACGTTCCCTTGGTGCTAGATGAACGAACGTCTCTCCACTTGCCCAGTTCTGAGAGATAAGTGTGTGTGAAAGCCGTACTTCACCTAGCTTGTTTGGAACACAAAGTTTCTTTTCATATGCAAACTCCATTCCATAAATATATATGGGGAGGTACTAGCTCCAACTCGGTTTTAAAGTGAAAACAGCAGGAACTTCAAACCGGCACTAGGAAACAGACTGAGAAAGCAGAGAAAAAGTTTCACCTGCAACCGTTCCCTTGGTGCTAGATGAACGAACGTCTCTCCACTTGCCCAGTTCTGAGAGATAAGTGTGTGTGAAAGACTTCCTTCACCTAGCTTGTTGGGAACACAAAGTTTCTTTTCAGTTGCAAACTCCATTCCATACATATATATATGGGGAGGTACTAGCTCCAACTCGGGTTTACAGTGAAAACAGCAGTAACTTCAAACCGGCACTAGGAAAGTGTCTGCGAAAGCAGATAAAAAGTGTCTGCTGCAATCCGTTCTCTTGGTGCTAGGTGAACGAACGTCCCTCCACTTGCTCAGTTCTGAGAGATAAGTGTGTGTGAAAGCCGTACTTCAGCTAGCTTGTTGGGAACACAAAGTTTCTTTTCAGTTGCAAACTCCATTCCATATATATATATGGGGAGGTACTAGCTCCAACTCGGTTTTACAGTGAAAACAGCAGGAACATCAAACCGGCACTAGGAAACAGACTGAGAAAGCAGAGAAAAAGTTTCACCTGCAACCCGTTCCCTTGGGGCTAGATGAACGAACGTCTCTCCACTTGCCCATTTCTGAGAGATAAGTGTGTGTGAAAGCCTTCCTTCACTTAGATTGTTGGGAACACAAAGTTTCTTTTCAGTTGCAAACTCCATTCCATACGTATATATGGGGAGGTACTAGCTCCTACTCGTTTTTACAGTGAAAACTGCAGGAACTTCAAACCGGCACTAGGAAACAGACTGAGAAAGCAGAGAAAAAGTGTCTCCTGCAACCCGTTCCCTTGGTGCTAGATGAACGAACATCTCGCCACTTGCTCAGTTCCGAGAGATAAGTGTGTGTGAAAGCCGTAATTCACCTAGCTTGTTGGGAACACAAAGTTTCTTTTCAGTTGCAAACTCCATTAAATACATATATATGGGGAGGTACTAGCTCCAACTCGGTTTTACGGTGAAAACTGCAGGAACATCAAACCGGCACTAGGAAACATACTGAGAAAGCAGAGAAAAAGTGTCCCCTGCAACCCGTTCCCTTGGTACTAGATGAATGAATGTCTCCCCACTTGCTAAGTTCTGAGAGGTATGTGAGTGTGAAAGCCGTCCTTCAACTAGCTTGTTGAGAACACAATGTTTCTTTTCAGTTGCAAACTCCATTCCACAAATATATATGGGGAGGTACAAGCTCCAAAACGGTTTTACAGTGAAAACTGCAGGAACTTCAAACCGGCACTAGGAAACAGACTCAGAAAGCAGAGAAAAAGTGTCTCCTGCAACCCGTTCCCTTGGTGCTAGATGAACGAAAATCTCGCCACTTGCTCAGTTCCGAGAGATAAGTGTGTGTGAAAGCCGTCCTTCACCTAGCTTGTTGGGAACACAAAGTTTCTTTTCAGTTGCAAACTCCATTCCATATATATATATGGGGAGGTACAAGGTCCAACTCCGTTTTACAGTGAAAACTGTAGGAACTTCAAACCGGCACTAGGAAACAGACTGAGAAAGCAGAGAAAATGTGTCTCCTTCAGCCCGTTCCCTTGGTGCTAGATGAACGAACGTCTCTCCACTTGCTCAGTTCTGAGAAATCTGTGTGTGAAAGCCGTTCTTCACCAAGCTTTGTGGGAACCAAAGTTTCTTTTCAGTTGCAAACTCCATTCCATACATATATATATATTGGGAGTTACTAGCTCCAACTCGGTTTTACAGTGAAAACTGCAGGAACATCAAACAGGCACTAGGAAACATACTGAGAAAGCAGAGAAAAAGTGTCTCCTGCAACCCGTTCCCTTGGTGCTAGATGAACGAACGTCTCTCCCCTTGCTCAGTTCTGAGAGATAAGTGTGTGTGAAAGCAGTCCTTCACCTAGCTTGTTGGGAACATAAAGTTTCTTTTCAGTTGCAAACTCCATTCCATACGTATATATGGGGAGGTACTAGCTCCAACTCGGTTTTACACTGAAAACTGCAGGAACTTCAAACCGGCACTAGGAAACAGACTGAGAAAGCAGAGAAAAAGTGTCTCCTGCAACCCGTTCCCTTGGTGCTAGATGAACGAACATCTCGCCACTTGCTCAGTTCCGAGAGATAAGTGTGTGTGAAAGCCGTAATTCACCTAGCTTGTTGGGAACACAAAGTTTCTTTTCAGTTGCAAACTCCATTCCATACGTATATATGGGGAGGTACTAGCTCCTACTCGGTTTTACAGTGAAAACTGCAGGAACTTCAAACCGGCACTAGGAAACAGACTGAGAAAGCAGAGAAAAAGTGTCTCCTGCAACCCGTTCCCTTGGTGCTAGATGAACGAACATCTCGCCACTTGCACAGTTCCGAGAGATAAGTGTGTGTGAAAGCCGTAATTCACCTAACTTGTTGGGAACACAAAGTTTCTTTTCAGTTGCAAACTCCATTAAATACATATATATGGGGAGGTACTAGCTCCAACTCGGTTTTACGGTGAAAACTGCAGGAACATCAAACCGGCACTAGGAAACATACTGAGAAAGCAGAGAAAAAGTGTCTCCTGCAACCCGTTCCCTTGGTACTAGATGAATGAATGTCTCTCCACTTGCTCAGTTCTGAGAGATATGTGTGTGTGAAAGGCGTACTTCAACTAGCTTGTTGAGAACACAATGTTTCTTTTCAGTTGCAAACTCCATTCCATAAATATATATGGGGAGGTACAAGCTCCAACTCGATTTTACAGTGAAAACAGCAGGAACTTCAAACCGGGACTTGGAAAGAGTCTGGGAAAGCAGATAAAAAGTGTCTCCTGCAATCCGTTCCCTTGGTGCTAGGTGAACGAACGTCTCTTCACTTGCTCAGTTCTGAGAGATAAGTGTGTATGAAAGCCGTCCTTTACCTAGCTTGTTGGGAACACAAAGTTTCTTTTCAGTTGCAAACTCCATTGCATAAATATATATGGGGACGTACTAGCTCCAAATCGGTTTTACAGTGAAAACTGCAGGAATTTCAAACCGGCACTAGGAAATAGACTGAGAAAGCAGAGAAAAAGTATCTCCTGCAAACTTTTCCCTTGGTGCTAGATGAACAAACGTCTCTCCACTTACTCAGTTCTGAGAGATAAGTGTGTGTGAAAGCCGTCCTTCACCTAGCTTGTTGGGAACACAAAGTTTCTTTTCACTTGCAAACTCAATTCCATATATATATAAGGGGAGGTAGTATCTCCAACTCGGTTTTACAGTGAAAACAGCAGGAACTTCAAACCGGCACTAGGAAAGAGTCTGAGAAAGCAGATAAAAAGTGTCTCCTGCAATCCGTTCCCTTGGTGCTAGGTGAATGAAAGTCTCTCTACTTGCTCAGTTCTGAGAGATAAGTGTGTGTGAAAGCCGTACTTCACCTAGCTTGTTGGGAACACAAAGTTTCTTTTCAGTTGCAAACTTCATTCCATAAATATATATGGGGAGGAACTAGCTCCAACTCGGTATTACAGTGAAAACAGCAGGAACTTCAAACCGGCACTAAGAAACAAACGGAGAAAGCAGAGAAAAAGTGAAACCTGCAAACCGTTCCCTTGGTGCTAGGTGAACGAACGTCTCTTCACTTGCTCAGTTCTGAGAGATAAGTGTGTGTGAAAGCCGTCCTTCACCTAGCTTGTTGTGAACACAAAGTTTCTTTTCAGTTACAAACTCAATTCCATACATATATAAGGGGAGGTAGAATCTCCAACTCGGTTTTACATTGAAAACTGCGGGAACATCAAACCGGCACTAGGAAACAGACTGAGAAAGCAGAGAAAAAATGTCCCCTGCAACAAGTTCCCTTGGTGCTAGATGAACGAACGTCCCTTCTCTTGCTCAGTTCTGAGAGATATGTGTGTGTGAAAGCCGTTTTTCACCTAGCTTGTTGGGAACACAAAGTTTCTTTTCAGTTGTAAACTCCATTCCAAACATATATATGCTGAGGTACTATCTCCAACACGGTTTTACAGTGAAAACAGCAGGAACTTCAAACCGGCACTAAGAAACAGACGGGGAAAGCAGAGAAAAAGTGTAACCTTCAAACCGTTCCCTTGGTGCTAGATGAACGAACGTCTCTCCACTTGCCAAGTTCTGAGAGATAAGTGTGTGTGAAAGCCTTCCTTCACCTAGCTTGTTGGGAACACAAAGTTTCTTTTCACTTGCAAACTCAATTCCATACATATATAAGGGGAGGTAGTATCTCCAACTCGGTTTTACAGTGAAAACAGCAGGAACTTCAAACCGGCACTAGCAAAGAGTCTGAGAAAGCAGATAAAAAGTGTCTCCTGCAATCCGTTCCCTTGGTGCTAGGTGAATGAAATTCTCTCCACTTGCTCAGTTCTGAGAGATAAGTGTGTGTGAAAGCCGTACTTCACCTAGTTTGTTGGGAACACAAAGTTTCTTTTCAGTTGCAAACTTCATTCCATAAATATATATGGGGAGGTACTAGCTTCAACTCGTTTTGACAGTGAAAACTGCAGGAACTTCAAACCGGCACTAGGAAACAGACTGAGTAAGCAGAGAAAAAGTGTCTCCTGCAACCCGTTCCCTTGGTGCTAGATGAACGAACGTTTTTCCACTTGCTCAGTTCTGAGAAATGTGTGTGTGATGCCGTCCTTCACGAAGCTGTGTGGGAACCAATGTTTCTTTTCAGTTGCAAAATTCATTTCATACATATATATGGGGAGGTACTAGCTCCAACTCGGTTTTATGGTGAAAACTGCAGGAACATCAAACCGGCACTAGGAAACAGACTGAGAAAGCACAGAAAAAGTGTCTCCTGCAACCCGTTCCCTTGGTGCTAGATGAACGAACGTCTCTCCACTTGCTCAGTTCTGAGAGATAAGTGTGTGTGAAAGCCGTCCTTCACCTTGCTTGTTGGGAACACAAAGTTTCTTTTCAGTTGCAAACTCCATTCCATACATATATATGGGGAGGTACAAGCTCCAACTCGGTTTTACGGTGAAAACTGCAGGAACATCAAATCGGCACTAGGAAACAGACTGAGAAAGCTGAGAAAAAGTGTCTCCTGCATCCCGTTCCCGTGGTGCTAGATGAACGAACGTCTCTCCACTTGCTCAGTTCTGAGAGATAAGTGTGTGTGAAAGCCGTCCTTCACCTAGCTTGTTGAGAACACAAAGTTTCTTTTCAGTTGCAAACTCCATTCCATAAATATATATGGGGAGGTACAAGCTCCAAAACGGTTTTACATTGAAAACTGCAGGAACTTCAAACCGGCAGTAGGAAACAGACTGAGAAAGCAGAGAAAAAGTGTATCCTGCAACCCGTTCCCTTGGTGCTAGATGAACGAACATCTCGCCACTTGCTCAGTTCTAAGAGATAAGTGTGTGTGAAAGCCGTAATTCACCTAGCTTTTTGGGAACACAAAGTTTCTTTTCAGTTGCAAACTCCATTAAATACATATATATGGGGAGGTACTAGCTCCAACTCGGTTTTACGGTGAAAACTGCAGTAACATCAAACCGGCACTAGGAAACAGACTGAGAAAGCAGAGAAAAAGTGTCTCCTGCAACCCGTTCCCTTGGTGCTAGATGAATGAACGTCTCTACACTTGCTCAGTTCTGAGAGATATGTGTGTGTGAAAGCCGTCCTTCAACTAGCTTGTTGAGAACACAAAGTTTCTTTTCAGTTGCAAACTCCATTCCATAAATATATATGGGGAGGTACAAGCTCCAAAACGGTTTTACAGTGAAAACTGCAGGAACTTCAAACCGGCACTAGGAAACAGACTCAGAAAGCAGAGAAAAAGTGTCCCTGCAACCCGTTCCCTTGGTGCTAGATGAACGAAAATCTCGCCACTTGCTCAGTTCCGAGAGATAAGTGTGTGTGAAAGCCGTCCTTCACCTAGCTTGTTGGGAACACAAAGTTTCTTTTCAGTTGCAAACTCCATTCCATACATATATAAGGGTAAGTACTAGCTCCAAAACGGTTTTACAGTGAAAACTGCAGGAACTTCAAACAGGCACTAGGAAACAGACTGGGAAAGCAGAGAAAAAGTGTCTCCAGCAACACGTTCCCTTGGGGCTAGATGAACGAATGTCTCTCCACTTGCTCAGTTCTGAGAGATAAGTGTGTGTGAAAGCCGTCCTTCACCTATCTTGTTGGGAACACAAAGTTTCTTTTCAGTTGCAAACTCCATTCCATACATATATATGGGGAGGTACAAGGTCCAACTCCGTTTTACAGTGAATACTGTAGGAACTTCAAACCGGCACTAAGAAACAGACTGAGAAAGCAGAGAAAATGTGTCTCCTTCAGCCAGTTCCCTTGGTGCTAGATGAACGAACGTCTCTCCACTTGCTCAGTTCTGAGAAATTTGTGTGTGAAAGCCGTCCTTCAACAAGCTTTGTGTGAACCAAAGTTTCTTTTCAGTTGCAAACTCCATTCCATACATATATATATTGGGAGTTACTAGCTCCAACTCGGTTTTACAGTGAAAACTGCAGGAACATCAAACTGGCACTTGGAAATATACTGAGAAAGCAGAGAAAAAGTGTCTCCTGCAAACCGTTCCCTTGGTGCTAGATGAACGAACGTCTCTCCCCTTGCTCAGTTCTGAGAGATAAGTGTGTGTGAAAGCCGTCCTTCACCTAGCTTGTTGGGAACACAAAGTTTCTTTTCAGTTGCAAACTCCATTCCATACATATATATGGGGAGGTACTAGCTCCAACTCGGTTTTACGGTGAAAACTGCAGGAACTTCAAACCGGCACTAGGAAACAGCCTGAGAAAGCAGAGAAAAAGTGTCTCCTGCAACCCGTTCCCTTGGTGCTAGATGAAAGAACGTCTCTCCACTTGCTCAGTTCAGATAGAAAAGTGTGTGTGAATGCCGTCCTTCACCTAGCTTGTTGGGAACACAAAGTTTCTTTTCAGTTGCAAACTCCATCCATACGTATATATGGGGAGGTACTAGCTCCAACTCGGTTTTACGGTGAAAACTGCAGGAACATCAAACCGGCACTAGGAAACAGACTGAGAAAGCAGAGAAAAAGTGTCTCCTGCAACCCGTTCCCTTGGTGCTAGATGAACGAACGTCTCTCCACTTGCTCAATTCTGAGAGATAAGTGTGTGTGAAAGCCGTCCTTCACCTAGCTTGTTGAGAACACAAAGTTTCTTTTCAGTTGCAAACTCCATTCCATAAATATATATGAGGAGGTACAAGCTCCAAAACGGTTTTACAGTGAAAACTGCAGGAACTTCAAACCGGCACTAGGAAACAGACTGAGAAAGCAGAGAAAAAGTGTCTCCTGCAACCCGTTCCCTTGGTGCTAGATGAACGAACATCTCGCCACTTGCTCAGTTCCGAGAGATAAGTGTGTGTGAAAGCCGTAATTCACCTAGCTTGTTGGGAACACAAAGTTTCTTTTCAGTTGCAAACTCCATTAAATACATATATATGGGGAGGTACTAGCTCCAACTCGGTTTTACGGTGAAAACTGCAGGAACATCAAACCGGCACTAGGAAACATACTGAGAAAGCAGAGAAAAAGTGTCTCCTGGAACCCGTTCCCTTGGTACTAGATGAATGAATGTCTCTCCACTTGCTCAGTTCTGAGAGATATGTGTGTGTGAAAGCCGTCCTTCAACTAGCTTGTTGAGAACACAATGTTTCTTTTCAGTTGCAAACTCAATTCCATAAATATATATGGGGAGGTACAAGCTCCAAAACGGTTTTACAGTGAAAACTGCAGGAACTTCAAACCGGCACTAGGAAACAGACTCAGAATGCAGAGAAAAAGTGTCTCCTGCAACCCGTTCCCTTGGTGCTAGATGAACGAAAATCTCGCCACTTGCTCAGTTCCGAGAGATAAGTGTGTGTGAAAGCCGTCCTTCACCTAGCTTGTTGGGAACACAAAGTTTCTTTTCAGTTGCAAACTCCATTCCATACATATATATGGGGAGGTAAAAGGTCCAACTCCGTTTTACAGTGAAAACTGTAGGAACTTCAAACCGGCACTAGGAAACAGACTGAGAAAGCAGAGAAAATGTGTCTCCTTCAGCCCGTTCCCTTGGTGCTAGATGAACGAACGTCTCTCCACTTGCTCAGTTCTGAGAAATTTGTGTGTGAAAGCCGATCTTCACCAAGCTTTGTGGGAACCAAAGTTTCTTTTCAGTTGCAAACTCCATTCCATACATATATATATTGGGAGTTACTAGCTCCAACTCGGTTTTACAGTGAAAACTGCAGGAACATCAAAATGGCACTAGGAAACATACTGAGAAAGCAGAGAAAAAGTGTCTCCTGCAACCCGTTCCCTTGGTGCTAGATGAACGAACGTCTCTCCCCTTGCTCAGTTCTGAGAGATAAGTGTGTGTGAAAGCCGTAATTCACCTAGCTTTTTGGGAACACAAAGTTTCTTTTCAGTTGCAAACTCCATTAAATACATATATATGGGGAGGTACTAGCTCCAACTCGGTTTTACGGTGAAAACTGCAGTAACATCAAACCGGCACTAGGAAACAGACTGAGAAAGCAGAGAAAAAGTGTCTCCTGCAACCCGTTCCCTTGGTGCTAGATGAATGAACGTCTCTACACTTGCTCAGTTCTGAGAGATATGTGTGTGTGAAAGCCGTCCTTCAACTAGCTTGTTGAGAACACAAAGTTTCTTTTCAGTTGCAAACTCCATTCCATAAATATATATGGGGAGGTACAAGCTCCAAAACGGTTTTACAGTGAAAACTACAGGAACTTCAAACCGGCACTAGGAAACAGACTCAGAAAGCAGAGAAAAAGTGTCCCTGCAACCCGTTCCCTTGGTGCTAGATGAACGAAAATCTCGCCACTTGCTCAGTTCCGAGAGATAAGTGTGTGTGAAAGCCGTCCTTCACCTAGCTTGTTGAGAACACAAAGTTTCTTTTCAGTTGCAAACTCCATTCCATACATATATAAGGGTAAGTACTAGCTCCAAAACGGTTTTACAGTGAAAACTGCAGGAACTTCAAACAGGCACTAGGAAACAGACTGGGAAAGCAGAGAAAAAGTGTCTCCAGCAACACGTTCCCTTGGGGCTAGATGAACGAATGTCTCTCCACTTGCTCAGTTCTGAGAGATAAGTGTGTGTGAAAGCCGTCCTTCACCTATCTTGTTGGGAACACAAAGTTTCTTTTCAGTTGCAAACTCCATTCCATACATATATATGGGGAGGTACAAGGTCCAACTCCGTTTTACAGTGAATACTGTAGGAACTTCAAACCGGCACTAAGAAACAGACTGAGAAAGCAGAGAAAATGTGTCTCCTTCAGCCAGTTCCCTTGGTGCTAGATGAACGAACGTCTCTCCACTTGCTCAGTTCTGAGAAATTTGTGTGTGAAAGCCGTCCTTCAACAAGCTTTGTGTGAACCAAAGTTTCTTTTCAGTTGCAAACTCCATTCCATACATATATATATTGGGAGTTACTAGCTCCAACTCGGTTTTACAGTGAAAACTGCAGGAACATCAAACTGGCACTTGGAAATATACTGAGAAAGCAGAGAAAAAGTGTCTCCTGCAACCCGTTCCCTTGGTGCTAGATGAACGAACGTCTCTCCCCTTGCTCAGTTCTGAGAGATAAGTGTGTGTGAAAGCCGTCCTTCACCTAGCTTGTTGGGAACACAAAGTTTCTTTTCAGTTGCAAACTCCATTCCATACATATATATGGGGAGGTACTAGCTCCAACTCGGTTTTACGGTGAAAACTGCAGGAACTTCAAACCGGCACTAGGAAACAGCCTGAGAAAGCAGAGAAAAAGTGTCTCCTGCAACCCGTTCCCTTGGTGCTAGATGAAAGAACGTCTCTCCACTTGCTCAGTTCAGATAGAAAATTGTGTGTGAATGCCGTCCTTCACCTAGCTTGTTGGGAACACAAAGTTTCTTTTCAGTTGCAAACTCCATCCATACGTATATATGGGGAGGAACTAGCTCCAACTCGGTTTTACGGTGAAAACTGCAGGAACATCAAACCGGCACTACTAAACAGACTGAGAAAGCAGAGAAAAAGTGTCTCCTGCAACCCGTTCCCTTGGTGCTAGATGAACGAACGTCTCTCCACTTGCTCAATTCTGAGAGATAAGTGTGTGTGAAAGCCGTCCTTCACCTAGCTTGTTGAGAACACAAAGTTTCTTTTCAGTTGCAAACTCCATTCCATAAATATATATGAGGAGGTACAAGCTCCAAAACGGTTTTACAGTGAAAACTGCAGGAACTTCAAACCAGCACTAGGAAACAGACTGAGAAAGCAGAGAAAAAGTGTCTCCTGCAACCCGTTCCCTTGGTGCTAGATGAACGAACATCTCGCCACTTGCTCAGTTCCGAGAGATAAGTGTGTGTGAAAGCCGTAATTCACCTAGCTTGTTGGGAACACAAAGTTTCTTTTCAGTTGCAAACTCCATTAAATACATATATATGGGGAGGTACTAGCTCCAACTCGGTTTTACGGTGAAAACTGCAGGAACATCAAACCGGCACTAGGAAACATACTGAGAAAGCAGAGAAAAAGTGTCTCCTGCAACCCGTTCCCTTGGTACTAGATGAATGAATGTCTCTCCACTTGCTCAGTTCTGAGAGATATGTGTGTGTGAAAGCCGACCTTCAACTAGCTTGTTGAGAACACAATGTTTCTTTTCAGTTGCAAACTCCATTCCATAAATATATATGGGGAGGTACAAGCTCCAAAACGGTTTTACAGTGAAAACTGCAGGAACTTCAAACCGGCACTAGGAAACAGACTCAGAATGCAGAGAAAAAGTGTCTCCTGCAACCCGTTCCCTTGGTGCTAGATGAACGAAAATCTCGCCACTTGCTCAGTTCCGAGAGATAAGTGTGTGTGAAAGCCGTCCTTCACCTAGCTTGTTGGGAACACAAAGTTTCTTTTCAGTTGCAAACTCCATTCCATACATATATATGGGGAGGTAAAAGGTCCAACTCCGTTTTACAGTGAAAACTGTAGGAACTTCAAACCGGCACTAGGAAACAGACTGAGAAAGCAGAGAAAATGTGTCTCCTTCAGCCCGTTCCCTTGGTGCTAGATGAACGAACGTCTCTCCACTTGCTCAGTTCTGAGAAATTTGTGTGTGAAAGCCGATCTTCACCAAGCTTTGTGGGAACCAAAGTTTCTTTTCAGTTGCAAACTCCATTCCATACATATATATATTGGGAGTTACTAGCTCCAACTCGGTTTTACAGTGAAAACTGCAGGAACATCAAAATGGCACTAGGAAACATACTGAGAAAGCAGAGAAAAAGTGTCTCCTGCAACCCGTTCCCTTGGTGCTAGATGAACGAACGTCTCTCCCCTTGCTCAGTTCTGAGAGATAAGTGTGTGTGAAAGCCGTCCTTCACCTAGCTTGTTGGGAACATAAAGTTTCTTTTCAGTTGCAAACTCCATTCCATACATATATATGGGGAGGTACTAGCTCCAACTCTGTTTTACAGTGAAAACTGCAGGATCTTCAAACCGGCACTAGGAAACAGACTGAGAAAGTAGAGAAAAAGTGTCCCCTGCAACCCGTTCCCTTGGTGCTAGATGAACGAACGTCTCTCCACTTGCTCAGTTCTGAGAGATAACTGTGTGTGAAAGCCGTCCTACACCTTGCTTGTTTGGAATACAAAGTTTCTTTTCAGTTGCAATCACCAATCAATACATATATATGGGGAGTTACTAGCTCCAACCCGGTTTTACAGTGAAAACTGCAGGAACTTCAAACAGGCACTAGGAAACAGACTGGGAAAGCATATAAAATGTGTCTCCAGCAACCCGTTCCCTTGGTGCTAGATGAACGAACGTCTCTCCACTTGCTCAGTTCTGAGAGATAAATGTGTGTGAAAGCCGTCCTTCAGCTAGCTTGTTGGGAACACAAAGTTTTTTTCAGCTGCAAACTGCATTCCATACATATATATGGGGAGGTACTAGCTCCAACTAGTTTTGAAAGTGAAAACTGCAGGAACATCAATCCGGCACTAGGAAACAGAATGAGAAAGCAGAGAAAAAGTGTCTCCTGCAATCCGTTCTCTTGGTGCTAGGTGAACGAACGTCCCTCCACTTGCTCAGTTCTGAGAGATAAGTGTGTGTGAAAGCCGTACTTCACCTAGCTTGTTGGGAACACAAAGTTTCTTTTCAGTTGCAAACTCCATTCCATACATATATATGGGGAGGTACTAGCTCCAACTCGGTTTTACAGTGTAAACAGCAGGAACATCAAACCGGCACTAGGAAACAGACTGAGAAAGCAGAGAAAAAGTTTCACCTGCAACCCGTTCCCTTGGGGCTAGATGAACGAACGTCTCTCCACTTGCCCATTTCTGAGAGATAAGTGTGTGTGAAAGCCGTCCTTCACCTAGCTTGTTGGGAACACAAAGTTTCTTTTCAGTTGCAAACTCCATTCCATACATATATATGGGGAGGTACTAGCTCCAACTCGGTTTTACGGTGAAAACTGCAGGAACTTCAAACCGGCACTAGGAAACAGCCTGAGAAAGCAGAGAAAAAGTGTCTCCTGCAACCCCTTCCCTTGGTGCTAGATGAAAGAACGTCTCTCCACTTGCTCAGTTCAGATAGAAAAGTGTGTGTGAATGCCGTCCTTCACCTAGCTTGTTGGGAACACAAAGTTTCTTTTCAGTTGCAAACTCCATCCATACGTATATATGGGGAGGTACTAGCTCCAACTCGGTTTTACGGTGAAAACTGCAGGAACATCAAACCGGCACTAGGAAACAGACTGAGAAAGCAGAGAAAAAGTGTCTCCTGCAACCCGTTCCCTTGGTGCTAGATGAACGAACGTCTCTCCACTTGCTCAATTCTGAGAAATAAGTGTGTGTGAAAGCCGTCCTTCACCTAGCTTGTTGAGAACACAAAGTTTCTTTTCAGTTGCAAACTCCATTCCATAAATATATATGAGGAGGTACAAGCTCCAAAACGGTTTTACAGTGAAAACTGCAGGAACTTCAAACCGGCACTAGGAAACAGACTGAGAAAGCAGAGAAAAAGTGTCTCCTGCAACCCGTTCCCTTGGTGCTAGATGAACGAACATCTCGCCACTTGCTCAGTTCCGAGAGATAAGTGTGTGTGAAAGCCGTAATTCACCTAGCTTGTTGGGAACACAAAGTTTCTTTTCAGTTGCAAACTCCATTAAATACATATATATGGGGAGGTACTAGCTCCAACTCGGTTTTACGGTGAAAACTGCAGGAACATCAAACCGGCACTAGGAAACATACTGAGAAAGCAGAGAAAAAGTGTCTCCTGCAACCCGTTCCCTTGGTACTAGATGAATGAATGTCTCTCCACTTGCACAGTTCTGAGAGATATGTGTGTGTGAAAGCCGACCTTCAACTAGCTTGTTGAGAACACAATGTTTCTTTTCAGTTGCAAACTCAATTCCATAAATATATATGGGGAGGTACAAGCTCCAAAACGGTTTTACAGTGAAAACTGCAGGAACTTCAAACCGGCACTAGGAAACAGACTCAGAATGCAGAGAAAAAGTGTCTCCTGCAACCCGTTCCCTTGGTGCTAGATGAACGAAAATCTCGCCACTTGCTCAGTTCCGAGAGATAAGTGTGTGTGAAAGCCGTCCTTCACCTAGCTTGTTGGGAACACAAAGTTTCTTTTCAGTTGCAAACTCCATTCCATACATATATATGGGGAGGTAAAAGGTCCAACTCCGTTTTACAGTGAAAACTGTAGGAACTTCAAACCGGCACTAGGAAACAGACTGAGAAAGCAGAGAAAATGTGTCTCCTTCAGCCCGTTCCCTTGGTGCTAGATGAACGAACGTCTCTCCACTTGCTCAATTCTGAGAAATTTGTGTGTGAAAGCCGATCTTCACCAAGCTTTGTGGGAACCAAAGTTTCTTTTCAGTTGCAAACTCCATTCCATACATATATATATTGGGAGTTACTAGCTCCAACTCGGTTTTACAGTGAAAACTGCAGGAACATCAAAATGGCACTAGGAAACATACTGAGAAAGCAGAGAAAAAGTGTCTCCTGCAACCCGTTCCCTTGGTGCTAGATGAACGAACGTCTCTCCCCTTGCTCAGTTCTGAGAGATAAGTGTGTGTGAAAGCCGTCCTTCACCTAGCTTGTTGGGAACATAAAGTTTCTTTTCAGTTGCAAACTCCATTCCATACATATATATGGGGAGGTACTAGCTCCAACTCTGTTTTACAGTGAAAACTGCAGGATCTTCAAACCGGCACTAGGAAACAGACTGAGAAAGTAGAGAAAAAGTGTCCCCTGCAACCCGTTCCCTTGGTGCTAGATGAACGAACGTCTCTCCACTTGCTCAGTTCTGAGAGATAACTGTGTGTGAAAGCCGTCCTACACCTTGCTTGTTTGGAATACAAAGTTTCTTTTCAGTTGCAATCACCAATCCATACATATATATGGGGAGTTACTAGCTCCAACCCGGTTTTACAGTGAAAACTGCAGGAACTTCAAACAGGCACTAGGAAACAGACTGGGAAAGCATATAAAATGTGTCTCCAGCAACCCGTTCCCTTGGTGCTAGATGAACGAACGTCTCTCCACTTGCTCAGTTCTGAGAGATAAATGTGTGTGAAAGCCGTCCTTCAGCTAGCTTGTTGGGAACACAAAGTTTTTTTCAGCTGCAAACTGCATTCCATACATATATATGGGGAGGTACTAGCTCCAACTAGTTTTGAAAGTGAAAACTGCAGGAACATCAATCCGGCACTAGGAAACAGAATGAGAAAGCAGAGAAAAAGTGTCTCCTGCAATCCGTTCTCTTGGTGCTAGGTGAACGAACGTCCCTCCACTTGCTCAGTTCTGAGAGATAAGTGTGTGTGAAAGCCGTACTTCACCTAGCTTGTTGGGAACACAAAGTTTCTTTTCAGTTGCAAACTCCATTCCATACATATATATGGGGAGGTACTAGCTCCAACTCGGTTTTACAGTGAAAACAGCAGGAACATCAAACCGGCACTAGGAAACAGACTGAGAAAGCAGAGAAAAAGTATCTCCTGCAAACCGTTCCCTTGGTGCTAGATGAACGAACGTCTCTCCACTTACTCAGTTCTGAGAGATAAGTGTGTGTGAAAGCCGTCCTTCACCTAGCTTGTTGGGAACACAAAGTTTCTTTTCACTTGCAAACTCAATTCCATACATATATAAGGGGAGGTAGTATCTCCAACTCGGTTTTACAGTGAAAACAGCAGGAACTTCAAACCGGCACTAGGAAAGAGTCTGAGAAAGCAGATAAAAAGTGTCTCCTGCAAACCGTTCCCTTGGTGCTAGGTGAATGAAAGTCTCTCCACTTGCTCAGTTCTGAGAGATAAGTGTGTGTGAAAGCCGTACTTCACCTAGCTTGTTGGGAACACAAAGTTTCTTTTCAGTTGCAAACTTCATTCCATAAATATATATGGGGAGGTACTAGCTCCAACTCGGTTTTACAGTGAAAACAGCAGGAACTTCAAACCGGCACTAAGAAACAGACGGAGAAAGCAGAGAAAAAGTGTAACCTGCAAACCGTTTCCTTGGTGCTAGATGAACGAACGTCTCTCCAATTGCCAAGTTCTGAGAGATAAGTGTGTTTGAAAGCCTTCCTTCACCTAGCGTGTTGGAACACAAAGTTTCTTTTCAGTTGCAAACTCCATTCCATACATATATATGGGGAGGTACTAGCTCCAACTCGGTTTTACAGTGAAAACAGCAGGAAATTCAAACCGGCACTAGGAAAGAGTCTGAGAAAGCAGATAAAAAGTGTCTCCAGCAATCCGTTCCCTTGGTGCTAGGTGAACGAACGTCTCTTCACTTGCTCAGTTCTGAGAGATAAGTGTGTGTGAAAGCCGTCCTTCACCTAGCTTGTTGGGAACACAAAGTTTCTTTTCAGTTACAAACTCAATTCCATACATATATAAGGGGAGGTAGTATCTCCAACTCGGTTTTACATTGAAAACTGCAGGAACATCAAACCGGCACTAGGAAACAGACTGAGAAAGCAGAGAAAAAATGTCCCCTGCAACAAGTTCCCTTGGTGCTAGATGAACGAACGTCCCTTCTCTTGCTCAGTTCTGAGAGATATGTGTGTGTGAAAGCCGTTTTTCACCTAGCTTGTTGGGAACACAAAGTTTCTTTTCAGTTGTAAACTCCATTCCAAACATATATATGCTGAGGTACTATCTCCAACACGGTTTTACAGTGAAAACAGCAGGAACTTCAAACCGGCACTAAGAAACAGACGGAGAAAGCAGAGAAAAAGTGTAACCTTCAAACCGTTCCCTTGGTGCTAGATGAACGAACGTCTCTCCACTTGCCAAGTTCTGAGAGATAAGTGTGTGTGAAAGCCTTCCTTCACCTAGCTTGTTGGGAACACAAAGTTTCTTTTCACTTGCAAACTCAATTCCATACATATATAAGGGGAGGTAGTATCTCAAACTCGGTTTTACAGTGAAAACAGCAGGAACTTCAAACCGGCACTAGGAAAGAGTCTGAGAAAGCAGATAAAAAGTGTCTCCTGCAATCCGTTCCCTTGGTGCTAGGTGAATGAAAGTCTCTCCACTTGCTCAGTTCTGAGAGATAAGTGTGTGTGAAAGCCGTACTTCACCTAGTTTGTTGGGAACACAAAGTTTCTTTTCAGTTGCAAACTTCATTCCATAAATATATATGGGGAGGTACTAGCTTCAACTCGTTTTGACAGTGAAAACTGCAGGAACTTCAAACCGGCACTAGGAAACAGACTGAGTAAGCAGAGAAAAAGTGTCTCCTGCAACCCGTTCCCTTGGTGCTAGATGAACGAACGTTTTTCCACTTGCTCAGTTCTGAGAAATGTGTGTGTGATGCCGTCCTTCACGAAGCTGTGTGGGAACCAATGTTTCTTTTCAGTTGCAAACTTCATTTCATACATATATATGGGGAGGTACTAGCTCCAACTCGGTTTGACAGTGAAAACTGCAGGAACATCAAACCGGCACTAGGAAACAGACTGAGAAAGCACAGAAAAAGTGTCTCCTGCAACCCGTTCCCTTGGTGCTAGATGAACGAACGTCTCTCCACTTGCTCAGTTCTGAGAGATAAGTGTGTGTGAAAGCCTTCCTTCACCTTGCTTGTTGGGAACACAAAGTTTCTTTTCAGTTGCAAACTCCATTCCATACATATATATGGGGAGGTTCTAGCTCCAACTCGGTTTTACGGTGAAAACTGCAGGAACATCAAACCGGCACTAGGAAAGAGACTGAGAAAGCAGAGAAAAAGTGTCTCCTGCAACCCGTTCCCGTGGTGCTAGATGAACGAACGTCTCTCCACTTGCTTAGTTCTGAGAGATAAGTGTGTGTGAAAGCCGTCCTTCACCTAGCTTGTTGGGAACACAAAGTTTCTTTTCAGTTGCAAACTCCATTCCATACATATATATGGGGAGGTACTAGCTCCAACTCGGTTTTATGGTGAAAACTGCAGGAACATCAAACCGGCACTAGGAAACAGACTGAGAAAGCAGAGAAAAAGTGTCTCCTGCAACCCGTTCCCTTGGTGCTAGATGAACGAACATCTCACCACTTGCTCAGTTCCGAGAGATAAGTGTGTGTGAAAGCCGTAATTCACCTAGCTTGTTGGGAACACAAAGTTTCTTTTCAGTTGCAAACTCCATTCCATACATATATATGGGGAGGTACAAGGTCCAACTCCGTTAAACAGTGAAAACTGTAGGAACTTCAAACCGGCACTAGGAAACAGACTGAGAAAGCAGAGAAAATGTGTCTCCTTCAGCCCGTTCCCTTGGTGCTAGATGAATGAACGTCTCTCCACTTGCTCATTTCTGAGAAATTTGTGTGTGAAAGCCGTTCTTCACCAAGCTTTGTGGGAACCAAAGTTTCTTTTCAGTTGCAAACTCCATTCCATACATATATATATTGGGAGTTACTAGCTCCAACTCGGTTTTACAGTGAAAACTGCAGGAACATCAAACTGGCACTAGGAAACATACTGAGAAAGCAGAGAAAAAGTGTCTCCTGCAACCCGTTCCCTTGGTGCTAGATGAACGAACGTCTCTCCCCTTGCTCAGTTCTGAGAGATAAGTGTGTGTGAAAGCCGTCCTTCACCTAGCTTGTTGGGAACATAAAGTTTCTTTTCAGTTGCAAACTCCATTCCATACATATATATGGGGAGGTACAAGCTCCAACTCTGTTTTACAGTGAAAACTGCAGGATCTTCAAACCGGCACTAGGAAACAGACTGAGAAAGTAGAGAAAAAGTGTCCCCTGCAACCCGTTCCCTTGGTGCTAGATGAACGAACGTCTCTCCACTTGCTCAGTTCTGAGAGATAACTGTGTGTGAAAGCCGTCCTTCACCTAGCTTGTTTGGAACACAAAGTTTCTTTTCAGTTGCAATCAACAATCCATACATATATATGGGGAGTTACTAGCTCCAACCCGGTTTTACAGTGAAAACTGCAGGAACTTCAAACAGGCACTAGGGAACAGACTGGGAAAGCATAGAAAAAGTGTCTCCAGCAACCCGTTCCCTTGGTGCTAGATGAACGAACGTCCCTCCACTTGCTCAGTTCTGAGAAATAAGTGTGTGAGAAAGCCGTCCTTCAATTAGGTTGTTGGGAACACAAAGTTTCTTTTCAGTAGCAAAGTGCTCTCCATGTATATATATGGAGATGTACTAGTTCCAACTCGGTTTTACATTGAAAACTGCAGGAACTTCAAACCGGCACGAGGAAACAGACTGAGAAACAGAGAAAAAGCGACACCTGCAACCTATTCCCGTGGTGCTAGATGAACGAATATCTCTTCACTTGCTCATTTCTGAGAGATAAGTGTGTGTGAAACAGTGCTTCACCTAGCTTGTTGGGAACACAAAGATTCTTTTCAGTTGCTAAATCCAGTCCATACATATATATGGGTAGGTACTAGCTCCAAATCTCTTTTACAGTGAAAACTGCAGGAACTTCGAACCGGCACTAGGAAACAGACTGTGAAAGCAGAGAAAAATTTTCTCCTGCAAACCCTTCCCTTGGTGCTAGATGAACGAACGTCTCTCCACTTGCCCAGTTCTGAGAAATAAGTGTTTGTGAAAGCCGTACTTCAACTAGCTTGTTGGGAACACAAAGTTTCTTTTCAGTTGCAAACACCATTCCATAAATATATATATGGGGAGGTACTAGCTCCTACTCGGTTTGACAGTGAAAACTGCAGGAACTTCAAACCGGCACTAGGAAACAGACTGAGAAAGCAGAGAAAAAGTGTCACCTGCAACACGTTCCCTTGGTGCTAGATGAACGAACGTCTCTCCACTTGCCCAGTTCTGAGAGATAATTGTGTGTGAAAGCCTTTCTTCACCTAGCTTTTTGGGAACACAAAGTTCCTTTTCATTTGCAAACTCCATTCCATACATATATATGGGGAGGTACTAGCTCCAACTCGGTTTTACAGTGAAAACAGCAGGAACTTCAAAACGGCACTAGGAAAGAGTCTGAGAAAGCAGATAAAAAGTATCTCCTGCAATCCGTTCCCTTGGTGCTAGGTGAACGAACGTCTCTCCACTTGCTCAGTTCTGAGAGATAAGTGTGTGTGAAAGCCGTACTTCACCTAGCTTGTTTGGAACACAAAGTTTCTTTTCATATGCAAACTCCATTCCATACATATATATGGGGAGGTACTAGCTCCAACTCGGTTTTAAAGTGAAAACAGCAGGAACTTCAAACCGGCACTAGGAAACAGACTGAGAAAGCAGAGAAAAAGTTTCACCTGCAACCGTTCCCTTGGTGCTAGATGAACGAACGTCTCTCCAGTTGCCCAGTTCTGAGAGATAAGTGTGTGTGAAAGACTTCCTTCACCTAGCTTGTTGGGAACACAAAGTTTCTTTTCAGTTGCAAACTCCATTCCATACATATATATATGGGGAGGTACTAGCTCCAACTCGGTTTTACAGTGAAAACAGCAGTAACTTCAAACCGGCACTAGGAAAGTGTCTGCGAAAGCAGATAAAAAGTGTCTGCTGCAATCCGTTCTCTTGGTGCTAGGTGAACGAACGTCCCTCCACTTGCTCAGTTCTGAGAGATAAGTGTGTGTGAAAGCCGTACTTCAGCTAGCTTATTGGGAACACATAGTTTCTTTTCAGTTGCAAACTCCATTCCATATATATATATGGGGAGGTACTAGCTCCAACTCGGTTTTACAGTGAAAACAGCAGGAACATCAAACCGGCACTAGGAAACAGACTGAGAAAGCAGAGAAAATGTGTCTCCTTCAGCCCGTTCCCTTGGTGCTAGATGAACGAACGTCTCTCCACTTGCTCAGTTCTGAGAAATTTGTGTGTGAAAGCCGTTCTTCACCAAGCTTTGTGGGAACCAAAGTTTCTTTTCAGTTGCAAACTCCATTCCATACATATATATATATTGGGAGTTACTAGCTCCAACTCGGTTTTACAGTGAAAACTGCAGGAACATCAAACAGGCACTAGGAAACATACTGAGAAAGCAGAGAAAAAGTGTCTCCTGCAACCCGTTCCCTTGGTGCTAGATGAACGAACGTCTCTCCCCTTGCTCAGTTCTGAGAGATAAGTGTGTGTGAAAGCAGTCCTTCACCTAGCTTGTTGGGAACATAAAGTTTCTTTTCAGTTGCAAACTCCATTCCATACGTATATATGGGGAGGTACTAGCTCCTACTCTGTTTTACAGTGAAAACTGCAGGAACTTCAAACCGGCACTAGGAAACAGACTGAGAAAGCAGAGAAAAAGTGTCTCCTGCAACCCGTTCCCTTGGTGCTAGATGAACGAACATCTCGCCACTTGCTCAGTTCCGAGAGATAAGTGTGTGTGAAAGCCGTAATTCACCTAGCTTGTTGGGAACACAAAGTTTCTTTTCAGTTGCAAACTCCATTCCATACGTATATATGGGGAGGTACTAGCTCCTACTCGGTTTTACAGTGAAAACTGCAGGAACTTCAAACCGGCACTAGGAAACAGACTGAGAAAGCAGAGAAAAAGTGTCTCCTGCAACCCGTTCCCTTGGTGCTAGATGAACGAACATCTCGCCACTTGCACAGTTCCGAGAGATAAGTGTGTGTGAAAGCCGTAATTCACCTAACTTGTTGGGAACACAAAGTTTCTTTTCAGTTGCAAACTCCATTAAATACATATATATGGGGAGGTACTAGCTCCAACTCGGTTTTACGGTGAAAACTGCAGGAACATCAAACCGGCACTAGGAAATAGACTGAGAAAGCAGAGAAAAAGTATCTCCTGCAAACTGTTCCCTTGGTGCTAGATGAACAAACGTCTCTCCACTTACTCAGTTCTGAGAGATAAGTGTGTGTGAAAGCCGTCCTTCACCTAGCTTGTTGGGAACACAAAGTTTCTTTTCACTTGCAAACTCAATTCCATATATATATAAGGGGAGGTAGTATCTCCAACTCGGTTTTACAGTGAAAACAGCAGGAACTTCAAACCGGCACTAGGAAAGAGTCTGAGAAAGCAGATAAAAAGTGTCTCCTGCAATCCGTTCCCTTGGTGCTAGGTGAATGAAAGTCTCTCCACTTGCTCAGTTCTGAGAGATAAGTGTGTGTGAAAGCCGTACTTCACCTAGCTTGTTGGGAACACAAAGTTTCTTTTCAGTTGCAAACTTCATTCCATAAATATATATGGGGAGGTACTAGCTCCAACTCGGTTTTACAGTGAAAACAGCAGGAACTTCAAACCGGCACTAAGAAACAAACGGAGAAAGCAGAGAAAAAGTGTAACCTGCAAACCGTTCCCTTGGTGCTAGGTGAACTTACGTCTCTTCACTTGCTCAGTTCTGAGAGATAAGTGTGTGTGAAAGCCGTCCTTCACCTAGCTTGTTGTGAACACAAAGTTTCTTTTCAGTTACAAACTCAATTCCATACATATATAAGGGGAGGTAGAATCTCCAACTCGGTTTTACATTGAAAACTGCGGGAATATCAAACCGGCACTAGGAAACAGACTGAGAAAGCAGAGAAAAAATGTCCCCTGCAACAAGTTCCCTTGGTGCTAGATGAACGAACGTCCCTTCTCTTGCTCAGTTCTGAGAGATATGTGTGTGTGAAAGCCGTTTTTCACCTAGCTTGTTGGGAACACAAAGTTTCTTTTCAGTTGTAAACTCCATTCCAAACATATATATGCTGAGGTACTATCTCCAACACGGTTTTACAGTGAAAACAGCAGGAACTTCAAACCGGCACTAAGAAACAGACGGGGAAAGCAGAGAAAAAGTGTAACCTTCAAACCGTTCCCTTGGTGCTAGATGAACGAACGTCTCTCCACTTGCCAAGTTCTGAGAGATAAGTGTGTGTGAAAGCCTTCCTTCACCTAGCTTGTTGGGAACACAAAGTTTCTTTTCACTTGCAAACTCAATTCCATACATATATAAGGGGAGGTAGTATCTCCAACTCGGTTTTACAGTGAAAACAGCAGGAACTTCAAACCGGCACTAGCAAAGAGTCTGAGAAAGCAGATAAAAAGTGTCTCCTGCAATCCGTTCCCTTGGTGCTAGGTGAATGAAATTCTCTCCACTTGCTCAGTTCTGAGAGATAAGTGTGTGTGAAAGCCGTACTTCACCTAGTTTGTTGGGAACACAAAGTTTCTTTTCAGTTGCAAACTTCATTCCATAAATATATATGGGGAGGTACTAGCTTCAACTCGTTTTGACAGTGAAAACTGCAGGAACTTCAAACCGGCACTAGGAAACAGACTGAGTAAGCAGAGAAAAAGTGTCTCCTGCAACCCGTTCCCTTGGTGCTAGATGAACGAACGTTTTTCCACTTGCTCAGTTCTGAGAAATGTGTGTGTGATGCCGTCCTTCACGAAGCTGTGTGGGAACCAATGTTTCTTTTCAGTTGCAAACTTCATTTCATACATATATATGGGGAGGTACTAGCTCCAACTCGGTTTTATGGTGAAAACTGCAGGAACATCAAACCGGCACTAGGAAACAGACTGAGAAAGCACAGAAAAAGTGTCTCCTGCAACCCGTTCCCTTGGTGCTAGATGAACGAACGTCTCTCCACTTGCTCAGTTCTGAGAGATAAGTGTGTGTGAAAGCCGTCCTTCACCTTGCTTGTTGGGAACACAAAGTTTCTTTTCAGTTGCAAACTCCATTCCATACATATATATGGGGAGGTACTAGTTCCAACTCGATTTTACGGTGAAAACTGCAGGAACATCAAATCGGCACTAGGAAACAGACTGAGAAAGCTGAGAAAAAGTGTCTCCTGCAACCCGTTCCCGTGGTGCTAGATGAACGAACGTCTCTCCACTTGCTCAGTTCTGAGAGATAAGTGTGTGTGAAAGCCGTCCTTCACCTAGCTTGTTGAGAACACAAAGTTTCTTTTCAGTTGCAAACTCCATTCCATAAATATATATGGGGAGGTACAAGCTCCAAAACGGTTTTACAGTGAAAACTGCAGGAACTTCAAACCGGCACTAGGAAACAGACTGAGAAAGCAGAGAAAAAGTGTATCCTGCAACCCGTTCCCTTGGTGCTAGATGAACGAACATCTCGCCACTTGCTCAGTTCCGAGAGATAAGTGTGTGTGAAAGCCGTAATTCACCTAGCTTTTTGGGAACACAAAGTTTCTTTTCAGTTGCAAACTCCATTAAATAAATATATATGGGGAGGTACTAGCTCCAACTCGGTTTTACGGTGAAAACTGCAGTAACATCAAACCGGCACTAGGAAACAGACTGAGAAAGCAGAGAAAAAGTGTCTCCTGCAACCCGTTCCCTTGGTGCTAGATGAATGAACGTCTCTACACTTGCTCAGTTCTGAGAGATATGTGTGTGTGAAAGCCGTCCTTCAACTAGCTTGTTGAGATCACAAAGTTTCTTTTCAGTTGCAAACTCCATTCCATAAATATATATGGGGAGGTACAAGCTCCAAAACGGTTTTACAGTGAAAACTGCAGGAACTTCAAACCGGCACTAGGAAACAGACTCAGAAAGCAGAGAAAAAGTGTCCCTGCAACCCGTTCCCTTGGTGCTAGATGAACGAAAATCTCGCCACTTGCTCAGTTCCGAGAGATAAGTGTGTGTGAAAGCCGTCCTTCACCTAGCTTGTTGGGAACACAAAGTTTCTTTTCAGTTGCAAACTCCATTCCATACATATATAAGGGTAAGTACTAGCTCCAAAACGGTTTTACAGTGAAAACTGCAGGAACTTCAAACAGGCACTAGGAAACAGACTGGGAAAGCAGAGAAAAAGTGTCTCCAGCAACACGTTCCCTTGGGGCTAGATGAACGAATGTCTCTCCACTTGCTCAGTTCTGAGAGATAAGTGTGTGTGAAAGCCGTCCTTCACCTATCTTGTTGGGAACACAAAGTTTCTTTTCAGTTGCAAACTCCATTCCATACATATATATTGGGAGGTACAAGGTCCAACTCCGTTTTACAGTGAATACTGTAGGAACTTCAAACCGGCACTAAGAAACAGACTGAGAAAGCAGAGAAAATGTGTCTCCTTCAGCCAGTTCCCTTGGTGCTAGATGAACGAACGTCTCTCCACTTGCTCAGTTCTGAGAAATTTGTGTGTGAAAGCCGTCCTTCAACAAGCTTTGTGTGAACCAAAGTTTCTTTTCAGTTGCAAACACCATTCCATACATATATATATTGGGAGTTACTAGCTCCAACTCGGTTTTACAGTGAAAACTGCAGGAACATCAAACTGGCACTTGGAAATATACTGAGAAAGCAGAGAAAAAGTGTCTCCTGCAACCCGTTCCCTTGGTGCTAGATGAACGAACGTCTCTCCCCTTGCTCAGTTCTGAGAGATAAGTGTGTGTGAAAGCCGTCCTTCACCTAGCTTGTTGGGAACACAAAGTTTCTTTTCAGTTGCAAACTCCATTCCATACATATATATGGGGAGGTACTAGCTCCAACTCGGTTTTACGGTGAAAACTGCAGGAACTTCAAACCGGCACTAGGAAACAGCCTGAGAAAGCAGAGAAAAAGTGTCTCCTGCAACCCGTTCCCTTGGTGCTAGATGAAAGAACGTCTCTCCACTTGCTCAGTTCAGATAGAAAAGTGTGTGTGAATGCCGTCCTTCACCTAGCTTGTTGGGAACACAAAGTTTCTTTTCAGTTGCAAACTCCATCCATACGTATATATGGGGAGGTACTAGCTCCAACTCGGTTTTACGGTGAAAACTGCAGGAACATCAAACCGGCACTAGGAAACAGACTGAGAAAGCAGAGAAAAAGTGTCTCCTGCAACCCGTTCCCTTGGTGCTAGATGAACGAACGTCTCTCCACTTGCTCAATTCTGAGAGATAAGTGTGTGTGAAAGCCGTCCTTCACCTAGCTTGTTGAGAACACAAAGTTTCTTTTCAGTTGCAAACTCCATTCCATAAATATATATGAGGAGGTACAAGCTCCAAAACGGTTTTACAGTGAAAACTGCAGGAACTTCAAACCGGCACTAGGAAACAGACTGAGAAAGCAGAGAAAAAGTGTCTCCTGCAACCCGTTCCCTTGGTGCTAGATGAACGAACATCTCGCCACTTGCTAAGTTCCGAGAGATAAGTGTGTGTGAAAGCCGTAATTCACCTAGCTTGTTGGGAACACAAAGTTTCTTTTCAGTTGCAAACTCCATTAAATACATATATATGGGGAGGTACTAGCTCCAACTCGGTTTTACGGTGAAAACTGCAGGAACATCAAACCGGCACTAGGAAACATACTGAGAAAGCAGAGAAAAAGTGTCTCCTGCAACCCGTTCCCTTGGTACTAGATGAATGAATGTCTCTCCACTTGCTCAGTTCTGAGAGATATGTGTGTGTGAAAGCCGTCCTTCAACTAGCTTGTTGAGAACACAATGATTCTTTTCAGTTGCAAACTCAATTCCATAAATATATATGGGGAGGTACAAGCTCCAAAACGGTTTTACAGTGAAAACTGCAGGAACTTCAAACCGGCACTAGGAAACAGACTCAGAAAGCAGAGAAAAAGTGTCTCCTGCAACCCGTTCCCTTGGTGCTAGATGAACGAAAATCTCGCCACTTGCTCAGTTCCGAGAGATAAGTGTGTGTGAAAGCCGTCCTTCACCTAGCTTGTTGGGAACACAAAGTTTCTTTTCAGTTGCAAACTCCATTCCATACATATATATGGGGAGGTACAAGGTCCAACTCCGTTTAACAGTGAAAACTGTAGGAACTTCAAACCGGCACTAGGAAACAGACTGAGAAAGCAGAGAAAATGTGTCTCCTTCAGCCCGTTCCCTTGGTGCTAGATGAACGAACGTCTCTCCACTTGCTCAGTTCTGAGAAATTTGTGTGTGAAAGCCGATCTTCACCAAGCTTTGTGGGAACCAAAGTTTCTTTTCAGTTGCAAACTCCATTCCATACATATATATATTGGGAGTTACTAGCTCCAACTCGGTTTTACAGTGAAAACTGCAGGAACATCAAAATGGCACTAGGAAACATACTGAGAAAGCAGAGAAATAGTGTCTCCTGCAACCCGTTCCCTTGGTGCTAGATGAACGAATGTCTCTCCCCTTGCTCAGTTCTGAGAGATAAGTGTGTGTGAAAGCCGTCCTTCACCTAGCTTGCTGGGAACATAAAGTTTCTTTTCAGTTGCAAACTCCATTCCATACATATATATGGGGAGGTACTAGCTCCAACTCTGTTTTACAGTGAAAACTGCAGGATCTTCAAACCGGCACTAGGAAACAGACTGAGAAAGTAGAGAAAAAGTGTCCCCTGCAACCCGTTCCCTTGGTGCTAGATGAACGAACGTCTCTCCACTTGCTCAGTTCTGAGAGATAACTGTGTGTGAAAGCCGTCCTTCACCTTGCTTCTTTTGAATACAAAGTTTCTTTTCAGTTGCAATCACCAATCCATACATATATATGGGGAGTTACTAGCTCCAACCCGGTTTTACAGTGAAAACTGCAGGAACTTCAAACAGGCACTAGGAAACAGACTGGGAAAGCATATAAAATGTGTCTCCAGCAACCCGTTCCCTTGGTGCTAGATGAACGAACGTCTCTCCACTTGCTCAGTTCTGAGAGATAAATGTGTGTGAAAGCCGTCCTTCAGCTAGCTTGTTGGGAACACAAAGTTTTTTTCAGCTGCAAACTGCATTCCATACATATATATGGGGAGGTACTAGCTCCAACTAGTTTTGAAAGTGAAAACTGCAGGAACATCAATCCGGCACTAGGAAACAGAATGAGAAAGCAGAGAAAAAGTGTCTCCTGCAAACCGTTCCCTTGGTGCTAGATTAACGAACATCTCGCCACTTGCTCAGTTCCGAGAGATAAGTGTGTTTGAAAGCCGTAATTCACCTAGCTTGTTGGGAACACTAAGTTTCTTTTCAGTTGCAAAATCTATTCCATACATATATATGGGGAGGTACTAGCTCCAACTCGGTTTTACGGTGAAAACTGCAGGAACTTCAAACCGGCACTAGGATACAGCCTGAGAAAGCAGAGAAAAAGTGTCTCCTGCAACCCGTTCCCTTGGTGCTAGATGAACGAACGTCTCTCCACTTGCTCAGTTCTGATAGATATGTGTGTGTGAAAGCCGTCCTTCACCTAGCTTGTTGGGAACACAAAGTTTCTTTTCAGTTGCAAACTCCATTCCATACATATATATGGGGAGGTACAAGCTCCAACTCGGTTTTACGGTGAAAACTGCAGGAACTTCAAACCGGCACTAGGAAACAGACTGAGAAAGCAGCGAAAAAGTGTCCCTGCAAACCGATCCCTTGGTGTTAGATGAACGAACGTCCCTCCACTTGCTCAGTTCTGAGAAATAAGTGTGTGTGAAAGCCGTACTTCACCAAGCTTTGTGGGAACCAAAGTTTCTTTTCAGTTGCAAACTCCATTCCATACATATATATGGGGAGGTACTAGCTCCAACACGATTTTACGGTGAAAACTGCAGGAACATCAAACAGGCACTAGGAAACAGACTGAGAAAGCAGAGAAAAAGTGTCTCCTGCAACCCGTTCCCTTGGTGCTAGATGAATGAACGTCTCTACACTTGCTCAGTTCTGAGAGATATGTGTGTGTGACAGCCGTCCTTCAACTAGCTTGTTGAGAACACAAAGTTTCTTTTCAGTTGCAAACTCCATTCCATACATATATATGGGGAGGTACAAGCTCCAAAACGGTTTTACAGTGAAAACTGCAGGAACTTCAAACCGGCACTAGGAAACAGACTGAGAAAGCAGAGAAAAAGTGTCTCCTGCAACCCGTTCCCTTGGTGCTAGATGAACGAAAATCTCGCCACTTGCTCAGTTCCGAGAGATAAGTGTGTGTGAAAGCCGTCCTTCACCTAGCTTGTTGGGAACACAAAGTTTCTTTTCAGTTGCAAACTCCATTCCATACATATATAAGGGGAGGTACTAGCTCCAAATCGGTTTTACAGTGAAAACTGCAGGAACTTCAAACAGGCACTAGGAAACAGACGGGGAAAGCAGAGAAAAAGTGTCTCCATCAACCCGTTCCCTTGGGGCTAGATGAACGAACGTCTCTCCACTTGCTCAGTTCTGAGAAATTTGTGTGTGAAAGCCGTCCTTCACCAAGCTTTGTGTGAACCAAAGTTTCTTTTCAGTTGCAAACTCCATTCCATACATATATATATTGGGAGTTACTAGCTCCAAATCGGTTTTACAGTGAAAACTGCAGGAACATCAAACTGGCACTTGGAAACATACTGAGAAAGCAGAGAAAAAGTGTCTCCTGCAACCCGTTCCCTTGGTGCTAGATGAACGAACGTCTCTCCCCTTGCTCAGTTCTGAGAGATAAGTGTGTGTGAAAGCCGTCCTTCACCTAGCTTGTTGGGAACATAAAGTTTCTTTTCAGTTGCAAACTCCATTCCATACATATATATGGGGAGGTACTAGCTCCAACTCTGTTTTACAGTGAAAACTGCAGGATCTTCAAACCGGCACTAGGAAACAGACTGAGAAGGCAGAGAAAAAGTGTCCCCTGCAACCCGTTCCCTTGGTGCTAGATGAACGAACGTCTCTCCCCTTGCTCAGTTCTGAGAGATAAGTGTGTGTGAAAGCCGTCCTTCACCTAGCTTGTTGGGAACACAAAGTTTCTTTTCAGTTGCAAACTCCATTCCATACATATATATGGGGAGGTACTAGCTCCAACTCGGTTTTACGGTGAAAACTGCAGGAACTTCAAAACGGCACTAGGTAAGAGTCTGAGAAAGCAGATAAAAAGTATCTTCTGCAATCCGTTCCCATGGTGCTAGGTGAACGAACGTCTCTCCACTTGCTCAGTTCTGAGAGATAAGTGTGTGTGAAAGCCGTACTTCACCTAGCTTGTTTGGAAAACAAAGTTTCTTTTCAGTTGCAAACTCCATTCCATACATATATATGGGGAGGTACTAGCTCAAACTCGGTTTTACAGTGAAAACAGCAGGAACTTCAAACCGGCACTAGGAAACAGACTGAGAAACCAGAGTAAAGTTTCTCCTGCAACCCGTTCTCTTGGTGCTATTTGAACGAACGTCCCTCCACTTGCTCAGTTCTGAGAAAAAATTGTGTGTGAAAGCGGTCCTTCAATTATGTTGTTGGGAACACAAAGTTTCTTTTCAGTTGCAAACTCCATTCCATACATATATATGGGGAGGTACTAGCTCCAACTCGGTTTTACAGTGAAAACAGCAGTAACTTCAAACCGGCACTAGGAAAGTGTCTGCGAAAGCAGATAAAAAGTGTCTCCTGCAATCCGTTCTCTTGGTGCTAGGTGAACGAACGTCCCTCCACTTGCTCAGTTCTGAGAGATAAGTGTGTGTGAAAGCCGTCCTTCACCTAGCTTGTTGGGAACACAAAGTTTCTTTTCAGTTGCAAACTCCATTCCATACATATATATGGGGAGGTACTAGCTCCAACTCGTTTTTACAGTGAAAACAGCAGGAACATCAAACCGGCACTAGGAAACAGACTGAGAAAGCAGAGAAAAAGTTTCACGTGCAACCCGTTCCCTTGGGGCTAGATGAACGAACGTCTCTCCACTTGCCCATTTCTGAGAGATAAGTGTGTGTGAAAGCCTTCCTTCACTAAGCTTGTTGGGAACACAAAGTTTCTTTTCAGTTGCAAACTCCATTCCATACATATATATGGGGAGGTACAAGCTCCAAAACGGTTTTACAGTGAAAACAGCAGGAACTTCAAACCGGGACTAGGAAAGAGTCTGAGAAAGCAGATAAAAAGTGTCTCCTGCAATCCGTTCCCTTGGTGCTAGGTGAACGAACGTCTCTTCTCTTGCTCAGTTCTGAGAGATAAGTGTGTATGAAAGCCGTCCTTCACCTAGCTTGTTGGGAACACAAAGTTTCTTTTCAGTTGCAAACTCCATTGCATAAATATATATGGGGACGTACTAGCTCCAAATCGGTTTTACAGTGAAAACTGCAGGAATTTCAAACCGGCACTAGGAAATAGACTGAGAAAGCAGAGAAAAAGTATCTCCTGCAAACCGTTCCCTTGGTGCTAGATGAACGAACGTCTCTCCACTTACTCAGTTCTGAGAGATAAGTGTGTGTGAAAGCCGTCCTTCACCTAGCTTGTTGGGAACTCAAAGTTTCTTTTCACTTGCAAACTCAATTCCATACATATATAAGGGGAGGTAGTATCTCCAACTCGGTTTTACAGTGAAAACAGCAGGAACTTCAAACCGGCACTAGGAAAGAGTCTGAGAAAGCAGATAAAAAGTGTCTCCTGCAATCCGTTCCCTTGGTGCTAGGTGAATGAAAGTCTCTCCACTTGCTCAGTTCTGAGAGATAAGTGTGTGTGCAAGCCGTACTTCACCTAGCTTGTTGGGAACACAAAGTTTCTTTTCAGTTGCAAACTTCATTCCATAAATATATATGGGGAGGTACTAGCTCCAACTCGGTTTTACAGTGAAAACAGCAGGAACTTCAAACCGGCACTAAGAAACAGACGGAGAAAGCAGAGAAAAAGTGTAACCTGCAAACCGTTTCCTTGGTGCTAGATGAACGAACGTCTCTCCAATTGCCAAGTTCTGAGAGATAAGTGTGTTTGAAAGCCTTCCTTCACCTAGCGTGTTGGAACACAAAGTTTCTTTTCAGTTGCAAACTCCATTCCATACATATATATGGGGAGGTACTAGCTCCAACTCGGTTTTACAGTGAAAACAGCAGGAAATTCAAACCGGCACTAGGAAAGACTCTGAGAAAGCAGATAAAAAGTGTCTCCAGCAATCCGTTCCCTTGGTGCTAGGTGAACGAACGTCTCTTCACTTGCTCAGTTCTGAGAGATAAGTGTGTGTGAAAGCCGTCCTTCACATAGCTTGTTGGGAACACAAAGTTTCTTTTCAGTTACAAACTCAATTCCATACATATATAAGGGGAGGTAGTATCTCCAACTCGGTTTTACATTGAAAACTGCGGGAACATTAAACCGGCACTAGGAAACAGACTGAGAAAGCAGAGAAAAAATGTCCCCTGCAACAAGTTCCCTTGGTGCTAGATGAACGAACGTCCCTTCTCTTGCTCAGTTCTGAGAGATATGTGTGTGTGAAAGCCATTTTTCACCTAGCTTGTTGGGAACACAAAGTTTATTTTCAGTTGTAAACTTCATTCCAAACATATATATGATGAGGTACTATCTCCAACACGGTTTTACAGTGAAAACAGCAGGAACTTCAAAGCGGCACTAGGAAACAGACTGAGAAAGCAGAGAAAAAGTGTCTCCTGCAACCCGTTCCCTTGGTGTTAAATGAACGAACGTCCCTCCACTTGCTCAGTTCTGAGAAATAAGTGTGTGTGAAAGCCGTCCTTCAATTAGGTTGTTGGGAACACAAAGTTTCTTTTCAGTAGCAAACTGCTCTCCATGTATATATATGGAGATGTACTAGTTCCAACTCGGTTTTACATTGAAAACTGCAGGAACTTCAAACCGGCACGAGGAAACAGACTGAGAAACAGAGAAAAAGCGACACCTGCAACCTATTCCCGTGGTGCTAGATGAACGAATATCTCTCCACTTGCTCATTTCTGAGAGATAAGTGTGTGTGAAACAGTGCTTCACCTAGCTTGTTGGGAACACAAAGTTTCTTTTCAGTTGCAAACTCCATTCCATACATATATATGGGGAGGTACAAGCTCCAACTCGGTTTTACAGTGAAAACTGCAGGAACTTCAAACCGGCACTAGGAAACAGACTGAGAAACAGAGAAAAAGTGTCTCCTGCAACCCGTTCCCTTGGTGCTAGATGAACGAACTTCTCTCCACTTGCTCAGTTCTGAGAGATAAGTGTGTGTGAAAGCCGTCCTTCAGCTAGCTTGTTGGGAACACAAAGTTTCTTTTCATTTGCAAACTCCATTCCATACATATATATGGGAGGTACAAGCTCCAACTCGGTTTTACAGTGAAAACTGCAGGAACTTCAAACCGGCACTAGGAAATAGACTGAGAAAGCAGAGAAAAAGTGTCTCCTGCAACCCGTTCCCTTGGTGCTAGATGAACGAACGTCTCTCCACTTGCTCAGTTCTGAGAGATAAGTGTGTGTGAAAGCCGTCCTTCAGCTAGCTTGTTGGGAACACCAAGTTTCTTTTCAGTTGCAAACTTCATTCCATAAATATATATGGGGAGGTACTAGCTCCAACTCGGTTTTACAGTGAAAACAACAGGAACTTCAAACCGGCCCTAAGAAACAGACGGGGAAAGCAGAGAAAAAGTATAACCTGCAAACCGTTTCCTTGGTGCTAGATGAACGAACGTCTCTCCAATTGCCAAGTTCTGAGAGATAAGTGTGTTTGAAAGCCTTCCTTCACCTAGCGTGTTGGAACACAAAGTTTCTTTTCAGTTGCAAACTCCATTCCATACATATATATGGGGAGGTACTAGCTCCAACTCGGTTTTACAGTGAAAACAGCAGGAAATTCAAACCGGCACTAGGAAAGAGTCTGAGAAAGCAGATAAAAAGTGTCTCCAGCAATCCGTTCCATTGGTGCTAGGTGAACGAACGTCTCTTCACTTGCTCAGTTCTGAGAGATAAGTGTGTGTGAAAGCCGTCCTTCACCTAGCTTGTTGGGAACACAAAGTTTCTTTTCAGTTACAAACTCAATTCCATACATATATATGGGGAGGTAGTATCTCCAACTCGGTTTTACATTGAAAACTGCGGGAACATCAAACCGGCACTAGGAAACAGACTGAGAAAGCAGAGAAAAAATGTCCCCTGCAACAAGTTCCCTTGGTGCTAGATGAACGAACGTCCCTTCTCTTGCTCAGTTCTGAGAGATATGTGTGTGTGAAAGCCGTTTTTCACCTAGCTTGTTGGGAACACAAAGTTTCTTTTCAGTTGTAAACTCCATTCCAAACATATATATGATGAGGTACTATCTCCAACACGGTTTTACAGTGAAAACAGCAGGAACTTCAAAGCGGCACTAGGAAACAGACTGAGAAAGCAGAGAAAAAGTGTCTCCTGCAACCCGTTCCCTTGGTGCTAAATGAACGAACGTCCCTCCACTTGCTCAGTTCTGAGAAATAAGTGTGTGTGAAAGCCGTCCTTCAATTAGGTTGTTGCGAACACAAAGTTTCTTTTCAGTAGCAAACTGCTCTCCATGTATATATATGGAGATGTACTAGTTCCAACTCGGTTTTACATTGAAAAATGCAGGAACTTATAACCGGCACGAGGAAACAGACTGAGAAACAGAGAAAAAGCGACACCTGCAACCTATTCCCGTGGTGCTAGATGAACGAATATCTCTCCACTTGCTCATTTCTGAGAGATAATTGTGTGTGAAACAGTGCTTCACCTAGCTTGTTGGGAACACAAAGTTTCTTTTCAGTTGCAAACTCCATTCCATACATATATATGGGGAGGTACAAGCTCCAACTCGGTTTTACAGTGAAAACTGCAGGATCTTCAAACCGGCACTAGGAAACAGACTGAGAAAGCAGAGAAAAAGTGTCTCCTGCAACCCGTTCCCTTGGTGCTAGATGAACGAACTTCTCTCCACTTGCTCAGTTCTGAGAGATAAGTGTGTGTGAAAGCCGTCCTTCAGCTAGCTTGTTGGGAACACAAAGTTTCTTTTCATTTGCAAACTCCATTCCATACATATATATGGGAGGTACAAGCTCCAACTCGGTTTTACAGTGAAAACTGCAGGAACTTCAAACCGGCACTAGGAAAGTGTCTGCGAAAGCAGAGAAAAAGTGTCTCCTGCAACCCGATCCCTTGGTGCTAGATGAACGAACGTCTCTCCACTTGCTCAGTTCTGAGAGATAAGTGTGTGTGAAAGCCGTCCTTCAGCTAGCTTGTTGGGAACACCAAGTTTCTTTTCAGTTGCAAACTCCATTCCATACATACATATGGGGAGGTACAAGCTCCAACTCGGTTTTACAGTGAAAACTGCAGGAACTTCAAACCGGCACTAGCAAACAGACTGAGAAAGCAGAGAAAAAGTGTCTCCTGCAACCCGTTCCATTGGTGCTAGATGAACGAACGTCTCTCCACTTGCTCAGTTCTGAGAGATAAGTGTGTGTGAAAGCCGTCCTTCACCTAGCTTGTTGGGAACACAAAGTTTCTTTTCAGTTGCAAACTCCATTCCATACATATATATGGGGAGGTACAAGCTCCAACTCGGGTTTACAGTGAAAACTGCAGGAACTTCAAACTGGCACTAGGAAACAGACTGAGAAACCTGAGAAAAAGTGTCTCCTGCAACCCGTTCCCTTGGTGCTAGATGAACGAACGTCTCTCCACTTGCTCAGTTCTGAGAGATAAGTGTGTGTGAAAGCCGTACTTCACCTAGCTTGTTGGGAACACAAAGTTTCTTTTCAGTTGCAAACTCCATTCCATACATATATATGGGGAGGTACAAGCTCCAACTCGGTTTTACAGTGAAAACTGCAGGAAATTCAAAACGGCACTAGGAAACAGACTGAGAAAGCAGAGAAAAAGTGTCTCCTGCAACCCGTTCCCTTGGTGCTAGATGAACGAACGTCTCTCCACTTGCTCAGTTCTGAGAGATAAGTGTGTTTGAAAGCCGTCCTTCAGCTAGCTTGTTGGGAACACAAAGTTTCTTTTCAGTTGCAAACTCCATTCCATACATATATATGGGAGGTACAAGCTCCAACTCGGTTTTACAGTGAAAAATGCAGGAACTTCAAACCGGCACTAGGAAATAGACTGAGAAAGCAGAGAAAAAGTGTCTCCTGCAACCCGTTCCCTTGGTGCTAGATGAACGAACGTCTCTCCACTTGCTCAGTTCTGATAGATAAGTGTGTGTGAAAGCCGTCCTTCAGCTAGCTTGTTGGGAACACAAAGTTTCTTTTCAGTTGCAAACTCCATTCCATACATATATATGGGAGGTACAAGCTCCAACTCGGTTTTACAGTGAAAACTGCAGGAACTTGAAACCGGCACTAGGAAATAGACTGAGAAAGCAGAGAAAAAGTGTCTCCTGCAAACCGTTCCCTTGGTGCTAGATGAACGAACGTCTCTCCACTTGCTCAGTTCTGAGAGATAAGTGTGTGTGAAAGCCGTCCTTCAGCTAGCCTGTTGGGAACACCAAGTTTCTTTTCAGTTGCAAACTCCATTCCATACATATATATGGGGAGGTCCAAGCTCCAACTCGGTTTTACAGTGAAAACTGCAGGAACTTCAAACCGGCACTAGCAAACAGACTGAGAAAGCAGAGAAAAAGTCTCTCATGCAACCCGTTCCCTTGGTGATAGATGAACGAACGTCTCTCCACTTGCTCAGTTCTGAGAGATAAGTGTGTGTGAAAGCCGTCCTTCACCTAGCTTGTTGGGAACACAAAGTTTCTTTTCAGTTGCAAACTCCATTCCATACATATATATGGGGAGGTACAAGCTCCAACTCGGTTTTACAGTGAAAACTGCAGGAACTTCAAACCGGCACTAGGAAACAGACTGAGAAAGCTGAGAAAAAGTGTCTCCTGCAACTCGTTCCCTTGGTGCTAGATGAACGAACGTCTCTCCACTTGCTCAGTTCTGAGAGATAAGTGTGTGTGAAAGCCGTCCTTCAGCTAGCTTGTTGGGAACACAAAGTTTCTTTTCAGTTGCAAACTTCATTCCATACATATATATGGGGAGGTAAAAGCTCCAACTCGGTTTTACAGTGAAAAATGCAGGAACTTCAAACCGGCACTAGGAAACAGACTGAGAAAGCTGAGAAAAAGTGTCTCCTGCAACCCGTTCCCTTGGTGCTAGATGAACGAACGTCTCTCCACTTGCTCACTTCTGAGAGATAAGTGTGTGTGAAAGCCGTCCTTCACCTAGCTTGTTGGGAACACAAAGTTTCTTTTCAGTTGCAAACTCCATTCCATACATATATATGGGGAGGTACAAGCTCCAACTCGGTTTTACAGTGAAAACTGCAGGAACTTCAAACCGGCACTACGAAACAGACTGAGAAAGCTGAGAAAAAGTGTCTCCTGCAACCCGTTCCCTTGGTGCTAGATGAACGAACGTCTCTCCATTTGCTCAGTTCTGAGAGATAAGTGTGTGTGAAAGCCGTCCTTCACCTAGCTTGTTGGGAACACAAAGTTTCTTTTCAGTTGCAAACTCCATTCCATACATATATATGGGGAGGTACAAGCTCCAACTCGGGTTTACAGTGAAAACTGCAGGAACTTGAAACCGGCACTAGCAAACAGACTGAGAAAGCAGAGAAAAAGTGTCTCCTGCAACCCGTTCCCTTGGTGCTAGATGAACGAACGTCTCTCCACTTGCTCAGTTCTGAGAGATAAGTGTGTGTGAAAGCCGTCCTTCAGCTAGCTTGTTGGGAACACCAAGTTTCTTTTCAGTTGCAAACTCCATTCCATACATATATATGGGAAGGTACAAGCTCCAACTCTGTTTTACAGTGAAAACTGCAGGAACTTCAAACCGGCACTAGCAAACAGACTGAGAAAGCAGAGAAAAAGTGACTCCTGCAACCCGTTCCCTTGGTGCTAGATGAACGAACGTCTCTCCACTTGCTCAGTTCTGAGAGATAAGTGTGTGTGAAAGCCGTCCTTCACCTAGCTTCTTGGGAACACCAAGTTTCTTTTCAGTTGCAAACTCCATTCCATACATATATATGGGGAGGTACAAGCTCCAAATCGATTTTACAGTGAAAACTGCAGGAACTTCTAACCGGCACAAGAAACAGACCGAGAAAGCAGAGAAAAAGTGTCTCCTGCAACCCGTTCCCTTGGTGATAGATGAACGAACGTCTCTCCACTTGCTCAGTTCTGAGAGATAAGTGTGTGTGAAAGCCGTCCTTCACCTAGCTTGTTGGGAACACAAAGTTTCTTTTCAGTTGCAAACTTCATTCCATACATATATATGGGGAGGTACAAGCTCCAACTCGGTTTTACAGTGAAAACTGCAGGAACTTCAAACCGGCACTAGGAAACAGACTGAGAAAGCAGAGAAAAAGTGTCTCCTGCAACCCGTTCCCTTGGTGCGAGATGAACGAACATCTCTCCACTTGCTCAGTTCTGAGAGATAAGTGTGTGTGAAAGCCGTCCTTCACCTAGCTTGTTGGGAACACAAAGTTTCTTTTCAGTTGCAAACTCCATTCCATACATATATATGGGGAGGTACAAGCTCCAACTCGGTTTTACAGTGAAAACTGCAGGAACTTCAAACCGGCACTAGGAAACAGACTGAGAAAGCTGAGAAAAAGTGTCTCCTGCAATCCGTTCCCTTGGTGCTAGATGAACGAACGTCTCTCCACTTGCTCAGTTCTGAGAGATAAGTGTGTGTGAAAGCCGTCCTTCAGCTAGCTTGTTGGGAACACAAAGTTTCTTTTCAGTTGCAAACTCCATTCCATACATATATATGGGGAGGTACAAGCTCCAACTCGGGTTTACAGTGAAAACTGCAGGAACTTCAAACCGGCACTAGCAAACAGACTGAGAAAGCAGAGAAAAAGTGTCTCCTGCAACCCTTTCCCTTGGTGCTAGATGAACGAACGTCTCTCCACTTGCTCAGTTCTGAGAGATAAGTGTGTGTGAATGCCGTCCTTCAGCTAGCTTGTTGGGAACACAAAGTTTCTTTTCAGTTGCAAACTCCATTCCATACATATATATGGGGAGGTACAAGCTCCAACTCGGTTTTACAGTGAAAACTGCAGGAACTTCAAACCGGCACTAGGAAATAGACTGAGAAAGCAGAGAAAAAATGTCTCCTGCAACCCGTTCCCTTGGTGCTAGATGAACGAACGTCTCTCCACTTGCTCAGTTCTGAGAGGTAAGTGTGTGTGAAAGCCGTCCTTCAGCTAGCTTGTTGGGAACACAAAGTTTCTTTTCAGTTGCAAACTCCATTCCATACATATATATGGGGAGGTACAAGCTCCAACTCGGTTTTACAGTGAAAACTGCAGGAACTTCAAACCGGCACTAGGAACCAGACTGAGAAAGCAGAGAAAAAGTGTCTCCTGCAACCCGTTCCCTTGGTGCTAGATGAACGAACGTCTCTCCACTTGCTCAGTTCTGAGAGATAAGTGTGTGTGAAAGCCGTCCTTTAGCTAGCTTGTTGGGAACACAAAGTTTCTTTTCAGTTGCAAACTCCATTCCATACATATATATGGGAGGTACAAGCTCCAACTCGCTTTTACAGTGAAAACTGCAGGAACTTCAAACCGGCACTAGGAAATAGACTGAGAATGCAGAGAAAAAGTGTCTCCTGCAACCCGTTCCCTTGGTGCTAGATGAACGAACGTCTCTCCACTTGCTCAGTTCTGAGAGATAAGTTTTTGTGAAAGCCGTCCTTCAGCTAGCTTGTTGGGAACACAAAGTTTCTTTTCAGTTGCAAACTCCATTCCATACATATATATGGGGGGTACAAGCTCCAACTCGGTTTTACAGTGAAAACTGCAGGAACTTCAAACCGGCACTAGGAAATAGAATGAGAAAGCAGAGAAAAAGTGTCTCCTGCAAACTGTTCCCTTGGTGCTAGATGAACGAACGTCTCTCCACTTGCTCAGTTCTGAGACACAAGTGTGTGTGAAAGCCGTCCTTCAGCTAGCTTGTTGGGAACACCAAGTTTCTTTTCAGTTGCAAACTCCATTCCATACATATATATGGGGAGGTACAAGCTCCAACTCGGTTTTACAGTGAAAACTGCAGGAACTTCAAAACGGCACTAGGAAACAGACTGAGAAAGCAGAGAAAAAGTGTCTCCTGCAACCCGTTCCCTTGGTGCTAGATGAACGAACGTCTCTCCACTTGCTCAGTTCTGAGAGATAAGTGTGTGTGAAAGCCGTCCTTCAGCTAGCTTGTTGGGAACACAAAGTTTCTTTTCAGTTGCAAACTTCATACCATACATATATATGGGGAGGTACAAACTCCAACTCGGTTTTACAGTGAAAACTGCAGGAACTTGAAACCGGCACTAGGAAACAGACTGAGAAAGCTGAGAAAAAGTGTCTCCTGCAACCCGTTCCCTTGGTGCTAGATGAACGAACGTCTCTCCACTTGCTCAGTTCTGAGAGATAAGTGTGTGTGAAAGCCATCCTTCAGCTAGCTTGTTGGGAACACAAAGTTTCTCTTCAGTTGCAAACTCCATTCCATACATATATATGGGGAGGTACAAGCTCCAACTCGGTTTTACAGTGAAAACTGCAGGAACTTCAAACCGGCACTAGGAAACAGACTGAGATAGCAGAGAAAAAGTGTCTCCTGCAACCCGTTCCCTTGGTGCTAGATGAACGAACGTCTCTCCATTTGCTCAGTTCTGAGAAATAAGTGTGTGTGAAAGCCATCCTTCAGCTAGCTTGTTGGGAACACAGTTTCTTTTCAGTTGCAACCTCCATTCCATTAATATATATGGGGAGGTACAAGCTCCAACTCGGTTTTACAGTGAAAACTGCAGGAAATTCAAACCGGCACTAGGAAACAGACTGAGAAAGCTGAGAAAAAGTGTCTCCTGCAACCCGTTCCCTTGGTGCTAGATGAACGAAAGTCTCTCCACTTGCTCAGTTCTGAGAGATAAGTGTGTGTGAAAGCCGTCCTTCAGCTAGCTTGTTGGGAACACAAAGTTTCTTTTCAGTTGCAAACTCCATTCCATACATATATATGGGGAGGTACAAGCTCCAACTCTGTTTTACAGTGAAAACTGCAGGAACTTCAAACCGGCACTAGGAAACAGACTGAGAAAGCAGAGAAAAAGTGTCTCCTGCAACCCGTTCCCTTGGTGCTAGATGAACGATCGTCTCTCCACTTGCTCAGTTCTGAGACTCAAGTGTGTGTGAAAGCCGTCCTTCAGCTAGTTTGTTGGGAACACAAAGTTTCTTTTCAGTTGCAAACTCCATTCCATACATATATATGGGGAGGTACAAGCTCCAACTCGGTTTTACAGTGAAAACTGCAGGAACTTCAAACCGGCACTAGGAAATAGACTGAGAAAGCAGAGAAAAGTGTCTCCTGCAACCCGTTCCCTTGGTGCTAGATGAACGATCGTCTCTCCACTTGCTCAGTTCTGAGACTCAAGTGTGTGTGAAAGCCGTCCTTCAGCTAGCTTGTTGGGAACACAAAGTTTCTTTTCAGTTGCAAACTCCATTCCATACATATATATGGGGAGGTACAAGCTCCAACTCGGTTTTACAGTGAAAACTGCAGGAACTTCAAAACGGCACTAGGAAATAGACTGAGAAAGCAGAGAAAAATTGTCTCCTGCAACCCGTTCCCTTGGTGCTAGATGAACGAACGTCTCTCCACTTGCTCAGTTCTGAGAGATATGTGTGTGTGAAAGCCGTTCTTCAGCTAGCTTGTTGGGAACACAAAGTTTCTTTTCAGTTGCAAACTCCATTCCATACATATATATGGGAGGTACAAGCTCCAACTCGGTTTTACAGTGAAAACTGCAGGAACTTGAAACCGGCACTAGGAAACAGACTGAGAAAGCTGAGAAAAAGTGTATCCTGCAACCCGTTCCCTTGGTGCTAGATGAACGAACGTCTCTCCACTTGCTCAGTTCTGAGAGATAAGTGTGTGTGAAAGCCATCCTTCAGCTAGCTTGTTGGGAACACAAAGTTTCTCTTCAGTTGCAAACTCCATTCCATACATATATATGGGGAGGTACAAGCTCCAACTCGGTTTTACAGTGAAAACTGCAGGAACATCAAACCGGCACTAGGAAACAGACTGAGAAAGCTGAGAAAAAGTGTCTCCTGCAACCCGTTCCCTTGGTGCTAGATGAACGAACGTCTCTCCACTTGCTCAGTTCTGAGAAATAAGTGTGTGTGAAAGCCATCCTTCAGCTAGCTTGTTGGGAACACAGTTTCTTTTCAGTTGCAAACTCCATTCCATACATATATATGGAGAGGTACAAGCTCCAACTCGGTTTTACAGTGAAAACTGCAGGAACTTCAAACCGGCACTAGGAAACAGACTGAGAAAGCTGAGAAAAAGTGTCTCCTGCAACCCGTTCCCTTGGTGCTAGATGAACGAACGTCTCTCCACTTGCTCAGTTCTGAGAGATATGTGTGTGTGAAAGCCGTCCTTCACCTAGCTTGTTGGGAACACAAAGTTGCTTTTCAGTTGCAAACTCCATTCCATACATATATATGGGGAGGTACAAGCTCCAACTCGGTTTTACAGTGAAAACTGCAGAAACTTCAAACCGGCACTAGGAAACAGACTGAGAAAGCAGAGAAAAAGTGTCTCCTGCAACCCGTTCCCTTGGTGCTAGATGAACGAACGTCTCTCCACTTGCTCAGTTCTGAGAGATAAGTGTGTGTGAAAGCCGTCCTTCAGCTAGCTTGTTGGGAACACAAAGTTTCTTTTCAGTTGCAAACTCCATTCCATACATATATATGGGGAGGTACAAGCTCCAACTCGGTTTTACAGTGAAAACTGCAGGAACTTCAAACCGGCACTAGGAAACAGACTGAGAAAGCACAGAAAAAGTGTCTCCTGCAACCCGTTCCCTTGGTGCTAGATGAACGAACGTCTCTCCACTTGCTCAGTTCTGAGAGATAAGTGTGTGTGAAAGCCGTACTTCAGCTATCTTGTTTTGAACACAAAGTTTCTTTTCAGTTGCAAACTCCATTCCATACATATATATGGGAGGTACAAGCTCCAACTCGGTTTTACGGTGAAAACTGCAGGAACTTGAATTCGGCACTAGGAAATAGACTGAGAAAGCAGAGAAAAAGTGTCTCCTGCAAACCGTTCCCTTGGTGCTAGATGAACGAACGTCTCTCCACTTGCTCAGTTCTGAGAGATAAGTGTGTGTGAAAGCCGTCCTTCACCTAGCTTGTTCGGAACACAAAGTTTCTTTTCAGTTGCAAACTCCATTCCATACATATATATGGGGAGGTACAAGCTCCAACTCGGTTTTACAGTGAAAACTGCAGGAACTTCAAACCGGCACTAGGAAACAGACTGAGAAAGCAGAGAAAAAGTGTCTCCTGCAACCCGTTCCCTTGGTGCTAGATGAACGAACGTCTCTCCACTTGCTCAGTTCTGAGACACAAGTGTGTGTGAAAGCCGTCCTTCAGCTAGCTTGTTGGGAACACAAAGTTTCTTTTCAGTTGCAAACTCCATTCCATACATATATATGGGGAGGTACAAGCTCCAACTCGGTTTTACAGTGAAAACTGCAGGAACTTCAAACCGGCACTAGGAAACAGACTGAGAAAGCAGAGAAAAAGTGTCTCCTGCAACCCGTTCCCTTGGTGCTAGATGAACGAACGTCCCTCCACTTGCTCAGTTCTGAGACACAAGTGTGTGTGAAAGCCGTCCTTCAGCTAGCTTGTTGGGAACACAAAGTTTCTTTTCAGTTGCAAACTCCATTCCATACATATATATGGGAGGTACAAGCTCCAGCTCGGTTTTACAGTGAAAACTGCAGGAACTTCAAACCGGCACTAGGAAACAGACTGAGAAAGCAGAGAAAAAGTGTCTCCTGCAACCCGTTCCCTTGGTGCTAGATGAACGAACGTCTCTCCACTTGCTCAGTTCTGAGAGATAAGTGTGTGTGAAAGCCGTCCTTCAGCTAGCTTGTTGGGAACACAAAGTTTCTTTTCAGATGCAAACTCCATTCCATACATATATATGGGGAGGTACAAGCTCCAACTCGGTTTTACAGTGAAAACTGCAGGAACTTCAAACCGGCACTAGGAAACAGACTGAGAAACCAGAGAAATAGTGTCTCCTGCAACCCGTTCCCTTGGTGCTGGATGAACGAACGTCTCTCCACTTGCTCAGTTCTGAGAGATAAGTGTGTGTGAAAGCCGTCCTTCAGCTAGCTTGTTGGGAACACAAAGTTTCTTTTCAGTTGCAAACTCCATTCCATACATATATATGGGAGGTACAAGCTCCAACTCGGTTTTACAGTGAAAACTGCAGGAACTTCAAACCGGCACTAGGAAACAGACTGAGAAAGCTGAGAAAACGTGTCTCCTGCAACCCGTTCCCTTGGTGCTAGATGAGCGAACGTCTCTCCACTTGCTCAGTTCTGAGAGATATGTGTGTGTGAAAGCCGTCCTTCACCTAGCTTGTTCGGAACACAAAGTTTCTTTTCAGTTGCAAACTCCATTCCATACATATATATGGGGAGGTACAAGCTCCAACTCGGTTTTACAGTGAAAACTGCAGGAACTTCAAACCGGCACTAGGAAACAGACTGAGAAAGCAGAGAAAAAGTGTCTCCTGCAACCCGTTCCCTTGGTGCTAGATGAACGAACGTCTCTCCACTTGCTCAGTTCTGAGAGATAAGTGTGTGTGAAAGCCGTCCTTCAGCTAGCTTTTTGGGAACACAAAGTTTCTTTTCAGTTGCAAACTCCATTCCATACATATATATGGGGAGGTACAAGCTCCAACTCGGTTTTACAGTGAAAACTGCAGGAACTTCAAACCGGCACTAGGAAATAGACAGAGAAAGCAGAGAAAAATTGTCTCCTGCAACCCGTTCCCTTGGTGCTAGATGAACGAACGTCTCTCCACTTGCTCAGTTCTGAGAGATAAGTGTGTGTGAAAGCCGTACTTCAGCTAGCTTGTTGGGAACACAAAGTTTCTTTTCAGTTGCAAACTCCATTCCATACATATATATGGGAGGTACAAGCTCCAACTCGGTTTTACAGTGAAAACTGCAGGAACTTGAAACCGGCACTAGGAAATAGACTGAGAAAGCAGAGAAAAAGTGTCTCCTGCAATCCGTTCCCTTGGTGCTAGATGAACGAACGTCTCTCCACTTGCTCAGTTCTGAGAGATAAGTGTGTGTGAAAGCCGTCCTTCACCTAGCTTGTTCGGAACACAAAGTTTCTTTTCAGTTGCAAACTCCATTCCATACATATATATGGGGAGGTACAAGCTCCAACTCGGTTTTACAGTGAAAACTGCAGGAACTTCAAACCGGCACTAGGAAACAGACTGAGAAAGCAGAGAAAAAGTGTCTCCTGCAACCCGTTCCCTTGGTGCTAGATGAACGAACGTCTCTCCACTTGCTCAGTTCTGAGACACAAGTGTGTGTGAAAGCCGTCCTTCAGCTAGCTTGTTGGGAACACAAAGTTTCTTTTCAGTTGCAAACTCCATTCCATACATATATATGGGGAGGTACAAGCTCCAACTCGGTTTTACAGTGAAAACTGCAGGAACTTCAAACCGGCACTAGGAAACAGACTGAGAAAGCAGAGAAAAAGTGTCTCCTGCAACCCGTTCCCTTGGTGCTAGATGAACGAACGTCTCTCCACTTGCTCAGTTCTGAGACACAAGTGTGTGTGAAAGCCGTCCTTCAGCTAGCTTGTTGGGAACACAAAGTTTCTTTTCAGTTGCAAACTCCATTCCATACATATATATGGGGAGGTACAAGCTCCAACTCGGTTTTACAGTGAAAACTGCAGGAACTTCAAACCGGCACTAGGAAACAGACTGAGAAAGCAGAGAAAAAGTGTCTCCTGCAACCCGTTCCCTTGGTGCTAGATGATCGAACGTCTCTCCACTTGTTCAGTTCTGAGACACAAGTGTGTGTGAAAGCCGTCCTTCAGCTAGCTTGTTGGGAACACAAAGTTTCTTTTCAGTTGCAAACTCCATTCCATACATATATATGGGGAGGTACAAGCTCCAACTCGGTTTTACAGTGAAAACTGCAGGAACTTCAAACCGGCACTAGGAAACAGACTGAGAAAGCAGAGAAAAAGTGTCTCCTGCAACCCGTTCCATTGGTGCTAGATGAACGAACGTCTCTCCACTTGCTAAGTTCTGAGACACAAGTGTGTGTGAAATACGTCCTTCAGCTAGCTTTTTGGGAACACAAAGTTTCTTTTCAGTTGCAAACTCCATTCCATACATATATATGGGGAGGTACAAGCTCCAACTCGGTTTTACAGTGAAAACTGCAGGAACATCAAACCGGCACTAGGAAACAGACTGAGAAAGCAGAGAAAAAGTGTCTCCTGCAACCCGTTCCCTTGGTGCTAGATGAACGAACGTCTCTCCACTTGCTCAGTTCTGAGACACAGGTGTGTGTGAAAGCCGTCCTTCAGCTAGCTTGTTGGGAACACAAAGTTTCTTTTCAGATGCAAACTCCATTCCATACATATATATGGGGAGGTACAAGCTCCAACTCGGTTTTACAGTGAAAACTGCAGGAACTTCAAACCGGCACTAGGAAACAGACAGAGAAAGCAGAGAAAAAGTATCTCCTGCAACCCGTTCCCTTGGTGCTAGATGAACGAACGTCTCTCCACTTGCTCAGTTCTGAGAGATAAGTGTGTGTGAAAGCCGTCCTTCAGCTAGCTTGTTGGGAACACAAAGTTTCTTTTCAGTTGCAAACTCCATTCCATACATATATATGGGAGGTACAAGCTCCAACTCGGTTTTACAGTGAAAACTGCAGGAACTTCAAACCGGCACTAGGAAACAGACTGAGAAAGCTGAGAAAACGTGTCTCCTGCAACCCGTTCCCTTGGTGCTAGATGAGCGAACGTCTCTCCACTTGCTCAGTTCTGAGAGATATGTGTGTGTGAAAGCCGTCCTTCACCTAGCTTGTTGGGAACACAAAGTTTCTTTTCAGTTGCAAACTCCATTCCATACATATATATGGGGAGGTACAAGCTCCAACTCGGTTTTACAGTGAAAACTGCAGGAACTTCAAACCGGCACTAGGAAACAGACTGAGAAAGCAGAGAAAAAGTGTCTCCTGCAACCCGTTCCCTTGGTGCTAGATGAACGAACGTCTCTCCACTTGCTCAGTTCTGAGAGATAAGTGTGTGTGAAAGCCGTCCTTCAGCTAGCTTTTTGGGAACACAAAGTTTCTTTTCAGTTGCAAACTCCATTCCATACATATATATGGGGAGGTACAAGCTCCAACTCGGTTTTACAGTGAAAACTGCAGGAACTTCAAACCGGCACTAGGAAATAGACAGAGAAAGCAGAGAAAAATTGTCTCCTGCAACCCGTTCCCTTGGTGCTAGATGAACGAACGTCTCTCCACTTGCTCAGTTCTGAGAGATAAGTGTGTGTGAAAGCCGTACTTCAGCTAGCTTGTTGGGAACACAAAGTTTCTTTTCAGTTGCAAACTCCATTCCATACATATATATGGGAGGTACAAGCTCCAACTCGGTTTTACAGTGAAAACTGCAGGAACTTGAAACCGGCACTAGGAAATAGACTGAGAAAGCAGAGAAAAAGTGTCTCCTGCAATCCGTTCCCTTGGTGCTAGATGAACGAACGTCTCTCCACTTGCTCAGTTCTGAGAGATAAGTGTGTGTGAAAGCCGTCCTTCACCTAGCTTGTTCGGAACACAAAGTTTCTTTTCAGTTGCAAACTCCATTCCATACATATATATGGGGAGGTACAAGCTCCAACTCGGTTTTACAGTGAAAACTGCAGGAACTTCAAACCGGCACTAGGAAACAGACTGAGAAAGCAGAGAAAAAGTGTCTCCTGCAACCCGTTCCCTTGGTGCTAGATGAACGAACGTCTCTCCACTTGCTCAGTTCTGAGACACAAGTGTGTGTGAAAGCCGTCCTTCAGCTAGCTTGTTGGGAACACAAAGTTTCTTTTCAGTTGCAAACTCCATTCCATACATATATATGGGGAGGTACAAGCTCCAACTCGGTTTTACAGTGAAAACTGCAGGAACTTCAAACCGGCACTAGGAAACAGACTGAGAAAGCAGAGAAAAAGTGTCTCCTGCAACCCGTTCCCTTGGTGCTAGATGAACGAACGTCTCTCCACTTGCTCAGTTCTGAGACACAAGTGTGTGTGAAAGCCGTCCTTCAGCTAGCTTGTTGGGAACACAAAGTTTCTTTTCAGTTGCAAACTCCATTCCATACATATATATGGGGAGGTACAAGCTCCAACTCGGTTTTACAGTGAAAACTGCAGGAACTTCAAACCGGCACTAGGAAACAGACTGAGAAAGCAGAGAAAAAGTGTCTCCTGCAACCCGTTCCCTTGGTGCTAGATGATCGAACGTCTCTCCACTTGTTCAGTTCTGAGACACAAGTGTGTGTGAAAGCCGTCCTTCAGCTAGCTTGTTGGGAACACAAAGTTTCTTTTCAGTTGCAAACTCCATTCCATACATATATATGGGGAGGTACAAGCTCCAACTCGGTTTTACAGTGAAAACTGCAGGAACTTCAAACCGGCACTAGGAAACAGACTGAGAAAGCAGAGAAAAAGTGTCTCCTGCAACCCGTTCCATTGGTGCTAGATGAACGAACGTCTCTCCACTTGCTAAGTTCTGAGACACAAGTGTGTGTGAAATACGTCCTTCAGCTAGCTTTTTGGGAACACAAAGTTTCTTTTCAGTTGCAAACTCCATTCCATACATATATATGGGGAGGTACAAGCTCCAACTCGGTTTTACAGTGAAAACTGCAGGAACATCAAACCGGCACTAGGAAACAGACTGAGAAAGCAGAGAAAAAGTGTCTCCTGCAACCCGTTCCCTTGGTGCTAGATGAACGAACGTCTCTCCACTTGCTCAGTTCTGAGACACAGGTGTGTGTGAAAGCCGTCCTTCAGCTAGCTTGTTGGGAACACAAAGTTTCTTTTCAGATGCAAACTCCATTCCATACATATATATGGGGAGGTACAAGCTCCAACTCGGTTTTACAGTGAAAACTGCAGGAACTTCAAACCGGCACTAGGAAACAGACAGAGAAAGCAGAGAAAAAGTATCTCCTGCAACCCGTTCCCTTGGTGCTAGATGAACGAACGTCTCTCCACTTGCTCAGTTCTGAGAGATAAGTGTGTGTGAAAGCCGTCCTTCAGCTAGCTTGTTGGGAACACAAAGTTTCTTTTCAGTTGCAAACTCCATTCCATACATATATATGGGAGGTACAAGCTCCAACTCGGTTTTACAGTGAAAACTGCAGGAACTTGAAACCGGCACTAGGAAATAGACTGAGAAAGCAGAGAAAAAGTGTCTCCTGCAACCCGTTCCCTTGGTGCTAGATGAACGAACGTCTCTCCACTTGCTCAGTTCTGAGAGATAAGTGTGTGTGAAAGCCGTCCTTCAGCTAGCTTGTTGGGAACACAAAGTTTCTTTTCAGTTGCAAACTCCATTAAATACATATATATGGGGAGGTACAAGCTCCAACTCGGTTTTACAGTGAAAACTGCAGGAACTTCAAACCGGCACTAGGAAACAGACTGAGAAAGCAGAGAAAAAGTGTCTCCTGCAACCCGTTCCCTTGGTGCTAGATGAACGAACGTCTCTCCACTTGCTCAGTTCTGAGACACAAGTGTGTGTGAAAGCCGTCCTTCAGCTAGCTTGTTGGGAACACAAAGTTTCTTTTCAGTTGCAAACTCCATTCCATACATATATATGGGGAGGTACAAGCTCCAACTCGGTTTTACAGTGAAAACTGCAGGAACTTCAAACCGGCACTAGGAAACAGACTGAGAAAGCAGAGAAAAAGTGTCTCCTGCAACCCGTTCCCTTGGTGCTAGATGAACGAACGTCTCTCCACTTGCTCAGTTCTGAGACACAAGTGTGTGTGAAAGCCGTCCTTCAGCTAGCTTGTTGGGAACACAAAGTTTCTTTTCAGTTGCAAACTCCATTCCATACATATATATGGGGAGGTACAAGCTCCAACTCGGTTTTACAGTGAAAACTGCAGGAACTTCAAACCGGCACTAGGAAACAGACTGAGAAAGCAGAGAAAAAGTGTCTCCTGCAACCCGTTCCCTTGGTGCTAGATGAACGAACGTCTCTCCACTTGCTCAGTTCTGAGACACAAGTGTGTGTGAAAGCCGTCCTTCAGCTAGCTTGTTGGGAACACAAAGTTTCTTTTCAGTTGCAAACTCCATTCCATACATATATATGGGGAGGTACAAGCTCCAACTCGGTTTTACAGTGAAAACTGCAGGAACTTCAAACCGGCACTAGGAAACAGACTGAGAAAGCAGAGAAAAAGTGTCTCCTGCAACCCGTTCCCTTGGTGCTAGATGAACGAACGTCTCTCCACTTGTTCAGTTCTGAGACACAAGTGTGTGTGAAAGCCGTCCTTCAGCTAGCTTGTTGGGTACACAAAGTTTCTTTTCAGTTGCAAACTCCATTCCATACATATATATGGGAGGTACAAGCTCCAACTCGGTTTTACAGTGAAAACTGCAGGAACTTCAAACCGGCACTAGGAAACAGACTGAGAAACCTGAGAAAAAGTGTCTCCTGCAACCCGTTCCCTTGGTGCTAGATGAACGAACGTCTCTCCACTTGCTCAGTTCTGAGAGATAAGTGTGTGCGAAAGCCATCCTTCAGCTAGCTTGTTGGGAACACAAAGTTTCTCTTCAGTTGCAAACTCCATTCCATACATATATATGGGGAGGTACAAGCTCCAACTCGGTTTTACAGTGAAAACTGCAGGAACTTCAAACCGGCACTAGGAAACAGACTGAGAAAGCAGAGAAAAATTGTCTCCTGCAACCCGTTCCCTTGGTGCTAGATGAACGAACGTCTCTCCACTTGCTCAGTTCTGAGAGATAAGTGTGTGTGAAAGCCGTCCTTCAGCTAGCTTGTTGGGAACACAAAGTTTCTTTTCAGTTGCAAACTCCATTCCATACATATATATGGGAAGTACAAGCTCCAACTCGGTTTTACAGTGAAAACTGCAGGAACTTCAAACCGGCACTAGGAAACAGACTGAGAAAGCTGAGAAAAAGTGTCTCCTGCAACCCGTTCCCTTGGTGCTAGATGAACGAACGTCTCTCGACTTGCTCAGTTCTGAGAGATAAGTGTGTGTGAAAGCCGTCCTTCAGCTAGCTTGTTGGGAACACAAAGTTTCTTTTCAGATGCAAACTCCATTCCATACATATATATGGGGAGGTACAAGCTCCAACTCGGTTTTACAGTGAAAACTGCAGGAACTTCAAACCGGCACTAGGAAACAGACTGAGAAAGCAGAGAAAAAGTGTCTCCTGCAACCCGTTCCCTTGGTGCTAGATGAACGAACGTCTCTCCACTTGCTCAGTTCTGAGACACAGGTGTGTGTGAAAGCCGTCCTTCAGCTAGCTTGTTGGGAACACAAATTTTCTTTTCAGTTGCAAACTCCATTCCATACATATATATGGGGAGGTACAAGCTCCAACTCGGTTTTACAGTGAAAACTGCAGGAACTTCAAACCGGCACTAGGAAATAGACTGAGAAAGCAGAGAAAAATTGTCTCCTGCAACCCGTTCCCTTGGTGCTAGATGAACGAACGTCTCTCCACTTCCTCAGTTCTGAGAGATAATTGTGTGTGAAAGCCGTCCTTCAGCTAGCTTGTTGGGAACACAAAGTTTCTTTTCAGTTGCAAACTCCATTCCATACATATATATGGGAAGTACAAGCTCCAACTCGGTTTTACAGTGAAAACTGCAGGAACTTCAAACCGGCACTAGGAAACAGACTGAGAAAGCTGAGAAAAAGTGTCTCCTGCAACCCGTTCCCTTGGTGCTAGATGAACGAACGTCTCTCCACTTGCTCAGTTCTGAGAGATAAGTGTGTGTGAAAGCCGTCCTTCAGCTAGCTTGTTGGGAACACAAAGTTTCTTTTCAGTTGCAAACTCCATTCCATACATATATATGGGAAGTACAAGCTCCAACTCGGTTTTACAGTGAAAACTGCAGGAACTTCAAACCGGCACTAGGAAACAGACTGAGAAAGCTGAGAAAAAGTGTCTCCTGCAACCCGTTCCCTTGGTGCTAGATGAACGAACGTCTCTCGACTTGCTCAGTTCTGAGAGATAAGTGTGTGTGAAAGCCGTCCTTCAGCTAGCTTGTTGGGAACACAAAGTTTCTTTTGAGCTGCAAACTCCATTCCATACATATATATGGGGAGGTACAAGCTCCAACTCGGTTTTACAGTGAAAACTGCAGGAACTTCAAACCGGCACTAGGAAACAGACTGAGAAAGCAGAGAAAAAGTGTCTCCTGCAACCCGTTCCCTTGGTGCTAGATGAACGAACGTCTCTCCACTTGCTCAGTTCTGAGACACAGGTGTGTGTGAAAGCCGTCCTTCAGCTAGCTTGTTGGGAACACAAAGTTTCTTTTCAGTTGCAAACTCCATTCCATACATATATATGGGGAGGTACAAGCTCCAACTCGGTTTTACAGTGAAAACTGCAGGAACTTCAAACCGGCACTAGGAAATAGACTGAGAAAGCAGAGAAAAATTGTCTCCTGCAACCCGTTCCCTTGGTGCTAGATGAACGAACGTCTCTCCACTTCCTCAGTTCTGAGAGATAAGTGTGTGTGAAAGCCGTCCTTCAGCTAGCTTGTTGGGAACACAAAGTTTCTTTTCAGTTGCAAACTCCATTCCATACATATATATGGGAAGTACAAGCTCCAACTCGGTTTTACAGTGAAAACTGCAGGAACTTCAAACCGGCACTAGGAAACAGACTGAGAAAGCTGAGAAAAAGTGTCTCCTGCAACCCGTTCCCTTGGTGCTAGATGAACGAACGTCTCTCCACTTGCTCAGTTCTGAGAGATAAGTGTGTGTGAAAGCCGTCCTTCAGCTAGCTTGTTGGGAACACAAAGTTTCTTTTCAGATGCAAACTCCATTCCATACATATATATGGGGAGGTACAAGCTCCAACTCGGTTTTACAGTGAAAACTGCAGGAACTTCAAACCGGCACTAGGAAACAGACTGAGAAAGCAGAGAAAAAGTGTCTCCTGCAACCCGTTCCCTTGGTGCTAGATGAACGAACGTCTCTCCACTTGCTCAGTTCTGAGAGATAAGAGTGTGTGAAAGCCGTCCTTCAGCTAGCTTGTTGGGAACACAAAGTTTCTTTTCAGGTGCAAACTCCATTCCATACATATATATGGGAGGTACAAGCTCCAACTCGGTTTTACAGTGAAAACTGCAGGAACTTGAAACCGGCACTAGGAAATAGACTGAGAAAGCAGAGAAAAAGTGTCTCCTGCAACCCGTTCCCTTGGTGCTAGATGAACGAACGTCTCTCCACTTGCTCAGTTCTGAGAGATAAGTGTGTGTGAAAGCCGTCCTTCAGCTAGCTTGTTGGGAACACAAAGTTTCTTTTCAGTTGCAAACTCCATTCCATACATATATATGGGAGGTACAAGCTCCAACTCGGTTTTACAGTGAAAACTGCAGGAACTTGAAACCGGCACTAGGAAATAGACTGAGAAAGCAGAGAAAAAGTGTCTCCTGCAACCCGTTCCCTTGGTGCTAGATGAACGAACGTCTCTCCACTTGCTCAGTTCTGAGAGATAAGTGTGTGTGAAAGCCATCCTTCAGCTAGCTTGTTGGGAACACAAAGTTTCTTTTCAGTTGCAAACTCCATTCCATACATCTATATGGGAGGTACAAGCTCCAACTCGGTTTTACAGTGAAAACTGCAGGAACTTCAAACTGGCACTAGGAAACAGACTGAGAAACCTGAGAAAAAGTGTCTCCTGCAACCCGTTCCCTTGGTGCTAGATGAACGAACGTCTCTCCACTTGCTCAGTTCTGAGAGATAAGTGTGTGTGAAAGCCATCCTTCAGCTAGCTTGTTGGGAACACAAAGTTTCTCTTCAGTTGCAAACTCCATTCCATACATATATATGGGGAGGTACAAGCTCCAACTCGGTTTTACAGTGAAAACTGCAGGAACTTCAAACCGGCACTAGGAAACAGACTGAGAAAGCTGAGAAAAAGTTTCTCCTGCAACCCGTTCCCTTGGTGCTAGATGAACGAACGTCTCTCCACTTGCTCAGTTCTGAGAGATAAGTGTGTGTGAAAGCCGTCCTTCACCTAGCTTGTTCGGAACACAAAGTTTCTTTTCAGATGCAAACTCCATTCCATACATATATATGGGGAGGTACAAGCTCCAACTCGGTTTTACAGTGAAAACTGCAGGAACTTCAAACCGGCACTAGGAAATAGATTGAGAAAGCAGAGAAAAAGTGTCTCCTGCAACCCGTTCCCTTGGTGCTAGATGAACGAACGTCTCTCCACTTGCTCAGTTCTGAGACACAAGTGTGTGTGAAAGCCGTCCTTCAGCTAGCTTGTTGGGAACACAAAGTTTCTTTTCAGTTGCAAACTCCATTCCATACATATATATGGGGAGGCACAAGCTCCAACTCGGTTTTACAGTGAAAACTGCAGGAACTTCAAACCGGCACTAGGAAATAGACTGAGAAAGCAGAGAAAAATTGTCTCCTGCAACCCGTTCCATTGGTGCTAGATGAACGAACGTCTCTCCACTTGCTCAGTTCTGAGAGATAAGTGTGTGTGAAAGCCGTCCTTCAGCTAGCTTGTTGGGAACACAAAGTTTCTTTTCAGTTGCAAACTCCATTCCATACATATATATGGGAAGTACAAGCTCCAACTCGGTTTTAAAGTGAAAACGGCAGGAACTTCAAACCGGCACTAGGAAACAGACTGAGAAAGCTGAGAAAAAGTGTCTCCTGCAACCCGTTCCCTTGGTGATAGATGAACGAACGTCTCTCCACTTGCTCAGTTCTGAGAGATAAGTGTGTGTGAAAGCCGTCCTTCAGCTAGCTTGTTGGGAAAACAAAGTTTCTTTTCAGATGCAAACTCCATTTCATACATATATATGGGGAGGTACAAGCTCCAACTCGGTTTTACAGTGAAAACTGCAGGAAATTCAAACCGGCACTAGGAAAAAGACTGAGAAAGCAGAGAAAAAGTGTCTCCTGCAAACCGTTCCCTTGGTGCTAGATGAACGAACGTCTCTCCACTTGCTCAGTTCTGAGAGATAAGTGTGTGTGAAAGCCGTCCTTCAGCTAGCTTGTTGGGAACACAAAGTTTCTTTTCAGTTGCAAACTCCATTCCATACATATATATGGGAGGTACAAGCTCCAACTCCGTTTTACAGTGAAAACTGCAGGAACTTGAAACCGGCACTAGGAAATAGACTGAGAAAGCAGAGAAAAAGTGTCTCCTGCAACCCGTTCCCTTGGTGCTAGATGAACGAACGTCTCTCCACTTGCTCAGTTCTGAGAGATAAGTGTGTGTGAAAGCCGTCCTTAAGCTAGCTTGTTGGGAACACCAAGTTTCTTTTCAGTTGCAAACTCCATTCCATACATATATATGGGGAGGTACCAGCTCCAACTCGGTTTTACAGTGAAAACTGCAGGAACTTCAAACCGGCACTAGGAAATAGACTGAGAAAGCAGAGAAAAAGTGTCTCCTGCAACCCGTTCCCTTGGTGCTAGATGAACGAACGTCTCTCCACTTGCTCAGTTCTGAGAGATAAGTGTGTGTGAAAGCCATCCTTCAGCTAGCTGGTTGGGAACACAAAGTTTCTTTTCAGTTGCAAACTCCATTCCATACATATATATGGGAGGTACAAGCTCCAACTCGGTTTTACAGTGAAAACTGCAGGAACTTCAAACCGGCACTAGGAAACAGACTGAGAAAGCTGAGAAATAGTGTCTCCTGCAACCCGTTCCCTTGGTGCTAGATGAACGAACGTCTCTCCACTTGCTCAGTTCTGAGAGATAAGTGTGTGTGAAAGCCATCCTTCAGCTAGCTTGTTGGGAACACAAAGTTTCTCTTCAGTTGCAAACTCCATTCCATACATATATATGGGTAGGTACAAGCTCCAACTCGGTTTTACAGTGAAAACTGCAGGAACTTCAAACCGGCACTAGGAAACAGACTGAGAAAGCTGAGAAAAAGTGTCTCCTGCAACCCGTTCCCTTGGTGCTAGATGAACGAACGTCTCTCCACTTGCTCAGTTCTGAGAAATAAGTGTGTGTGAAAGCCATCCTTCAGCTAGCTTGTTGGGAACAATTTTTTTTTCAGTTGCAAACTCCATTCCATACATATATATGGGGAGGTAGAAGCTCCAACTCGGTTTTACAGTGAAAACTGCAGGAACTTCAAACCGGCACTAGGAAACAGACTGAGAAAGCTGAGAAAAAGTGTCTCCTGCAACCCGTTCCCTTGGTGCTAGATGAACGAACGTCTCTCCACTTGCTCAGTTCTGAGAGATAAGTGTGTGTGAAAGCCGTCCTTCACCTAGCTTGTTCGGAACACAAAGTTTCTTTTCAGTTGCAAACTCCATTCCATACATATATATGGGGAGGTAGAAGCTCCAACTCGGTTTTACAGTGAAAACTGCAGGAACTTCAAACCGGCACTAGGAAACAGACTGAGAAAGCAGAGAAAAAGTGTCTCCTGCAACCCGTTCCCTTGGTGCTAGATGAACGAACGTCTCTCCACTTGCTCAGTTCTGAGACACAAGTGTGTGTGAAAGCCGTCCTTCAGCTAGCTTGTTGGGAACACAAAGTTTCTTTTCAGTTGCAAACTCCATTCCATACATATATATGGGGTGGTACAAGCTCCAACTCGGTTTTACAGTGAAAACTGCAGGAACTTCAAACCGGCACTAGGAAATAGACTGAGAAAGCAGAGAAAAATTGTCTCCTGCAACCCGTTCCCTTGGTGCTAGATGAACGAACGTCTCTCCACTTGCTCAGTTCTGAGAGATAAGTGTGTGTGAAAGCCGTCCTTCAGCTAGCTTGTTGGGAACACAAAGTTTCTTTTCAGTTGCAAACTCCATTCCATACATATATATGGGAGGTACAAGCTCCAACTCGGTTTTACAGTGAAAACTGCAGGAACTTGAAACCGGCACTAGGAAATAGACTGAGAAAGCAGAGAAAAAGTGTCTCCTGCAAACCGTTCCCTTGGTGCTAGATGAACGAAAGTCTCTCCACTTGCTCAGTTCTGAGAGATAAGTGAGTGTGAAAGCCGTCCTTCAGCTAGCTTGTTGGGAACACAAAGTTTCTTTTCAGTTGCAAACTCCATTCCATACATATATATGGGGAGGTACAAGCTCCAACTCAGTTTTACAGTGAAAACTGCAGGAACTTCAAACCGGCACTAGGAAACAGACTGAGAAAGCAGAGAAAAAGTGTCTCCTGCAACCCGTTCACTTGGTGCTAGATGAACGAACGTCTCTCCACTTGCTCAGTTCTGAGACACAAGTGTGTGTGAAAGCCGTCCTTCAGCTAGCTTGTTGGGAACACAAAGTTTCTTTTCAGTTGCAAACTCCATTCCATACATATATATGGGGAGGTACAAGCTCCAACTCGGTTTTACAGTGAAAACTGCAGGAACTTCAAACCGGCACTATTAAATAGACTGAGAAAGCAGAGAAAAATTGTCTCCTGCAACCCGTTCCCTTGGTGCTAGATGAACGAACGTCTCTCCACTTGCTCAGTTCTGAGAGATAAGTGTGTGTGAAAGCCGTCCTTCAGCTAGCTTGTTGGGAACACAAAGTTTCTTTTCAGTTGCAAACTCCATTCCATACATCTATATGGGAGGTACAAGCTCCAACTCGGTTTTACAGTGAAAACTGCAGGAACTTGAAACCGGCACTAGGAAATAGACTGAGAAAGCAGAGAAAAAGTGTCTCCTGCAAACCGTTCCCTTGGTGCTAGATGAACGAACGTCTCTCCACTTGCTCAGTTCTGAGAGATAAGTGTGTGTGAAAGCCGTCCTTCACCTAGCTTGTTGGGAACACAAAGTTTCTTTTCAGTTGCAAACTCCATTCCATACATATATATGGGGAGGTACAAGCTCCAACTCGGTTTTACAGTGAAAACTGCAGGAACTTCAAACCGGCACTAGGAAACAGACTGAGAAAGCAGAGAAAATGTGTCCCATGCAACCCGTTCCCTTGGTGCTAGATGAACGAACGTCTCTCCACTTGCTCAGTTCTGAGAGATAAGTGTGTGTGAAAGCCGTCCTTCAGCTAGCTTGTTGGGAACACAAAGTTTCTTTTCAGTTGCAAACTCCATTCCATACATATATATGGGGAGGTACAAGCTCCAACTCGGTTTTACAGTGAAAACTGCAGGAACTTCAAACCGGCACTAGGAAACAGACTGGGAAAGCAGAGAAAAAGTGTCTCCTGCAACCCGTTCCCTTGGTGCTAGATGAACGAACGTCTCTCCACTTGCTCAGTTCTGAGAGATAAGTGTGTGTGAAAGCCGTCCTTCAGCTAGCTTGTTGGGAACACAAAGTTTCTTTTCAGTTGCAAACTTCATTCCATACATATATATGGGGAGGTACAAGCTCCAACTCGGCTTTACAGTGAAAACTGCAGGAACTTCAAACCGGCACTAGGAAACAGACTGAGAAAGCAGAGAAAAAGTGTCTCCTGCAACCCGTTCCCTTGGTGCTAGATGAACGAACGTCTCTCCACTTGCTCAGTTCTGAGAGATAAGTGTGTGTGAAAGCCGTCCTTCAGCTAGCTTGTTGGGAACACAAAGTTTCTTTTCAGTTGCAAACTCCATTCCATACATATATATGGGGAGTTACAAGCTCCAACTCGGTTTTACAGTGAAAACTGCAGGAACTTCAAACCGGCTTTAGCAAACAGACTGAGAAAGCAGAGAAAAAGTGTCTCCTGCAACCCGTTCCCTTGGTGCTAGATGAACGAACGTCTCTCCACTTGCTAAGTTCTGAGACACAAGTGTGTGTGAAAGCCGTCCTTCAGCTAGCTTGTTGGGAACACAAAGTTTCTTTTCAGTTGCAAACTCCATTCCATACTTATATATGGGGAGGTACAAGCTCCAACTCGGTTTTACAGTGAAAACTGCAGGAACTTGAAACCGGCACAAGGAAACAGACTGAGAAAGCAGAGAAAAAGTGTCTCCTGCAACCCGTTCCCTTGGTGCTAGATGAACGAACGTCTCTCCACTTGCTCAGTTCTGAGAGATAAGTGTGTGTGAAAGCAGTCCTTCAGCTAGCTTGTTGGGAACACAAAGTTTCTTTTCAGTTGCAAACTCCATTCCATACATATATATGGGGAGGTACAAGCTCCAACTCGGTTTTACAGTGAATACTGCAGGAACTTCAAACCGGCACTAGGAAACAGACTGAGAAAGCAGAGAAAAAGTGTCTCCTGCAACCCGTTCCCTTGGTGCTAGATGACCGAACGTCTCTCCACTTGCTCAGTTCTGAGAAATAAGTGTGTGTGAAAGCCATCTTTCAGCTAGCTTGTTGGGAACACAAAGTTTCTTTTCAGTTGCAAACTCCATTCCATACATATATATGGGGAGGTACAAGCTCCAACTCGGTTTTACAGTGAAAACTGCAGGAACTTCAAACCGGCACTAGGAAACAGACTGAGAAAGCTGAGAAAAAGTGTCTCCTGCAACCCGTTCCCTTGGTGCTAGATGAACGAACGTCTCTCCACTTGCTCAGTTCTGAGAGATAAGTGTGTGTGAAAGCCGTCCTTCACCTAGCTTGTTGGGAACACAAAGTTTCTTTTCAGTTGCAAACTCCATTCCATACATATATATGGGGAGGTACAAGCTCCAACTCGGTTTTACAGTGAAAACTGCAGGAACTTCAAACCGGCACTAGGAAACAGACTGAGAAAGCAGAGAAAAAGTGTCTCCTGCAACCCGTTCCCTTGGTGCTAGATGAACGAACGTCTCTCCACTTGCTCAGTTCTGAGACACAAGTGTGTGTGAAAGCCGTCCTTCAGCTAGCTTGTTGGGAACACAAAGTTTCTTTTCAGTTGCAAACTCCATTCCATACATATATATGAGGAGGTACAAGCTCCAACTCGGTTTTACAGTGAAAACTGCAGGAACTTCAAACCGGCACTAGGAAACAGAGTGAGAAAGCAGAGAAAAAGTGTCTCCTGCAACCCGTTCCCTTGGTGCTAGATGAACGAACGTCTCTCCACTTGCTCAGTTCTGAGAGATAAGTGTGTGTGAAAGCCGTCCTTCAGGTAGCTTGTTGGGAACACAAAGTTTCTTTTCAGTTGCAAACTCCATTCCATACATATATATGGGAGGTACAAGCTCCAACTTGGTTTTACAGTGAAAACTACAGGAACTTGAAACCGGCACTAGGAAATAGACTGAGAAAGCAGAGAAAATGTGTCTCCTGCAACCCGTTCCCTTGGTGCTAGATGAACGAACGTCTCTCCACTTGCTCAGTTCTGAGAGATAAGTGTGTGTGAAAGCCGTCCTTCAGCTAGCTTGTTGGGAACACAAAGTTTCTTTTCAGTTGCAAACTCCATTCCATACATATATATGGGAAGTACAAGCTCCAACTCGGTTTTACAGTGAAAACTGCAGGAACTTCAAACCGGCACTAGGAAACAGACTGAGAAAGCTGAGAAAAAGTGTCTCCTGCAACCCGTTCCCTTGGTGCTAGATGAACGAACGTCTCTCCACTTGCTCAGTTCTGAGAGATAAGTGTGTGTGAAAGCCGTCCTTCAGCTAGCTTGTTGGGAACACAAAGTTTCTTTTCAGATGCAAACTCCATTCCATACATATATATGGGGAGGTACAAGCTCCAACTCGGTTTTACAGTGAAAACTGCAGGAACTTCAAACCGGCACTAGGAAACAGACTGAGAAAGCACAGAAAAAGTGTCTCCTGCAACCCGTTCCCTTGGTGCTAGATGAACGAACGTCTCTCCACTTGCTCAGTTCTGAGAGATAAGTGTGTGTGAAAGCCGTCCTTCAGCTAGCTTGTTGGGAACACAAAGTTTCTTTTCAGTTGCAAACTCCATTCCATATATATATATGGGGAGGTACAAGCTCCAAATCGGTTTTACAGTGAAAACTGCAGGAACTTCAAACCGGCACTAGGAAACAGACTGAGAAAGCAGAGAAAAAGTGTCTCCTGAAACCCGTTCCCTTGGTGCTAGATGAACGAACGTCTCTCCACTTGCTCAGTTCTGAGAGATAAGTGTGTGTGAAAGCCGTCCTTCAGCTAGCTTGTTGGGAACACAAGGTTTCTTTTCAGTTGCAAACTCCATTCCATACATATATATGGGGAGGTACAAGCTCCAACTCGGTTTTACAGTGAAAACTGCAGGAACTACAAACCGGCACTAGGAAACAGACTGGGAAAGCAGAGAAAAAGTGTCTCCTGCAACCCGTTCCCTTGGTGCTAGATGAACGAACGTCTCTCCACTTGCTCAGTTCTGAGAGATAAGTGTGTGTGAAAGCCGTCCTTCAGCTAGCTTGTTGGGAACACAAAGTTTCTTTTCAGTTGCAAACTCCATTCCATACATATATATGGGTAGGTACAAGCTCCAACTCGGTTTTACAGTGAAAACTGCAGGAACTTCAAACCGGCTTTAGCAAACAGACTGAGAAAGCAGAGAAAAAGTTTCTCCTGCAACCCGTTCCCTTGGTGCTAGATGAACGAACGTCTCTCCACTTGCTCAGTTCTGAGACACAAGTGTGTGTGAAAGCCGTCCTTCAGCTAGCTTGTTGGGAACACAAAGTTTCTTTTCAGTTGCAAACTCCATTCCATACATATATATGGGGAGGTACAAGCTCCAACTCGGTTTTACAGTGAAAACTGCAGGAACTTGAAACCGGCACAAGGAAACAGACTGAGAAAGCAGAGAAAAAGTGTCTCCTGCAACCCGTTCCCTTGGTGCTAGATGAACGAACGTCTCTCCACTTGCTCAGTTCTGAGAGATAAGTGTGTGTGAAAGCAGTCCTTCAGCTAGCTTGTTGGGAACACAAAGTTTCTTTTCAGTTGCAAACTCCATTCCATACATATATATGGGGAGGTACAAGCTCCAACTCGGTTTTACAGTGAAAACTGCAGGAACTTCAAACCGGCACTAGGAAACAGACTGAGAAAGCAGAGAAATAGTGTCTCCTGCAACCCGTTCCCTTGGTGCTAGATGAACGAACGTCTCTCCACTTGCTAAGTTCTGAGAAATAAGTGTGTGTGAAAGCCATCTTTCAGCTAGCTTGTTGGGAACACAAAGTTTCTTTTCAGTTGCAAACTCCATTCCATACATATATATGGGGAGGTACAAGCTCCAACTCGGTTTTACAGTGAAAACTGCAGGAACTTCAAACCGGCACTAGGAAACAGACTGAGAAAGCTGAGAAAAAGTGTCTCCTGCAACCCGTTCCCTTGGTGCTAGATGAACGAACGTCTCTCCACTTGCTCAGTTCTGAGAGATAAGTGTGTGTGAAAGCCGTCCTTCACCTAGCTTGTTGGGAACACAAAGTTTCTTTTCAGTTGCAAACTCCATTCCATACATATATATGGGGAGGTACAAGCTCCAACTCGGTTTTACAGTGAAAACTGCAGGAACTTCAAACCGGCACTAGGAAACAGACTGAGAAAGCAGAGAAAAAGTGTCTCCTGCAACCCGTTCCCTTGGTGCTAGATGAACGAACGTCTCTCCACTTGCTCAGTTCTGAGACACAAGTGTGTGTGAAAGCCGTCCTTCAGCTAGCTTGTTGGGAACACAAAGTTTCTTTTCAGTTGCAAACTCCATTCCATACATATATATGAGGAGGTACAAGCTCCAACTCGGTTTTACAGTGAAAACTGCAGGAACTTCAAACCGGCACTAGGAAACAGACTGAGAAAGCAGAGAAAAAGTGTCTCTTGCACCCCGTTCCCTTGGTGATAGATGAACGAACGTCTCTCCACTTGCTCAGTTCTGAGAGATAAGTGTGTGTGAAAGCCGTCCTTCAGCTAGCTTGTTGGGAACACAAAGTTTCTTTTCAGTTGCAAACTCCATTCCATACATATATATGGGAGGTACAAGCTCCAACTTGGTTTTACAGTGAAAACTACAGGAACTTGAAACCGGCACTAGGAAATAGACTGAGAAAGCAGAGAAAATGTGTCTCCTGCAACCCGTTCCCTTGGTGCTAGATGAACGAACGTCTCTCCACTTGCTCAGTTCTGAGAGATAAGTGTGTGTGAAAGCCGTCCTTCAGCTAGCTTGTTGGGAACACAAAGTTTCTTTTCAGTTGCAAACTCCATTCCATACATATATATGGGAAGTACAAGCTCCAACTCGGTTTTACAGTGAAAACTGCAGGAACTTCAAACCGGCACTAGGAAACAGACTGAGAAAGCTGAGAAAAAGTGTCTCCTGCAACCCGTTCCCTTGGTGCTAGATGAACGAACGTCTCTCCACTTGCTCAGTTCTGAGAGATAAGTGTGTGTGAAAGCCGTCCTTCAGCTAGCTTGTTGGGAACACAAAGTTTCTTTTCAGATGCAAACTCCATTCCATACATATATATGGGGAGGTACAAGCTCCAACTCGGTTTTACAGTGAAAACTGCAGGAACTTCAAACCGGCACTAGGAAACAGACTGAGAAAGCACAGAAAAAGTGTCTCCTGCAACCCGTTCCCTTGGTGCTAGATGAACGAACGTCTCTCCACTTGCTCAGTTCTGAGAGATAAGTGTGTGTGAAAGCCGTCCTTCAGCTAGCTTGTTGGGAACACAAAGTTTCTTTTCAGTTGCAAACTCCATTCCATACATATATATGGGAGGTACAAGCTCCAACTCGGTTTTACAGTGAAAACTGCAGGAACTTGAAACCGTCACTAGGAAATAGACTGAGAAAGCAGAGAAAAAGTGTCTCCTGCAACCCGTTCCCTTGGTGCTAGATGAACGAACGTCTCTCCACTTGCTCAGTTCTGAGAGATAAGTGTGTGTGAAAGCCGTCCTTCAGCTAGCTTGTTGGGAACACAAAGTTTCTTTTCAGTTGCAAACTCCATTCCATACATATATATGGGATGTACAAGCTCCAACTCGGTTTTACAGTGAAAACTGCAGGAACTTCAAACCGGCACTAGGAAATAGACTGAGAAAGCAGAGAAAAAGTGTCTCCTGCAACCCGTTCCCTTGGTGCTAGATGAACGAACGTCTCTCCACTTGCTCAGTTCTGAGAGATAAGCGTGTGTGAAAGCCATCCTTCAGCTAGCTTGTTGGGAACACAAAGTTTCTTTTCAGTTGCAAACTCCATTCCATACATATATATGGGAGGTACAAGCTCCAACTCGGTTTTACAGTGAAAACTGCAGGAACTTCAAACCGGCACTAGGAAATAGACTGAGAAAGCAGAGAAAAAGTGTCTCCTGCAACCCGTTCCCTTGGTGCTAGATGAACGAACGTCTCTCCACTTGCTCAGTTCTGAGAGATAAGTGTGTGTGAAAGCCGTCCTTCACATAGCTTGTTGGGAACACAAAGTTTCTTTTCAGTTGCAAACTCCATTCCATACATATATATGGGGAGGTACAAGCTCCAACTCGGTTTTACAGTGAAAACGGCAGGAACTTGAAACCGGCACTAGGAAACAGACTGAGAAAGCTGAGAAAAAGTGTCTCCTGCAACCCGTTCCCTTGGTGCTAGATGAACGAACGTCTCTCCACTTGCTCAGTTCTGAGAGGTAAGTGTGTGTGAAAGCCGTCCTTCAGCTAGCTTGTTGGGAACACAAAGTTTCTTTTCAGATGCAAACTCCATTCCTTACATATATATGGGGAGGTACAAGCTCCAACTCGGTTTTACAGTGAAAACTGCAGGAACTTCAAACCGGCACTAGGAAACAGACTGAGAAAGCACAGAAAAAGTGTCTCCTGCAACCCGTTCCCTTGGTGCTAGATGAACGAACGTCTCTCCACTTGCTCAGTTCTGAGAGATAAGTGTGTGTGAAAGCCGTCCTTCAGCTAGCTTGTTGGGAACACAAAGTTTCTTTTCAGTTGCAAACTCCATTCCATATATATATATGGGGAGGTACAAGCTCCAAATCGGTTTTACAGTGAAAACTGCAGGAACTTCAAACCGGCACTAGGAAACAGACTGAGAAAGCAGAGAAAAAGTGTCTCCTGAAACCCGTTCCCTTGGTGCTAGATGAACGAACGTCTCTCCACTTGCTCAGTTCTGAGAGATAAGTGTGTGTGAAAGCCGTCCTTCAGCTAGCTTGTTGGGAACACAAGGTTTCTTTTCAGTTGCAAACTCCATTCCATACATATATATGGGGAGGTACAAGCTCCAACTCGGTTTTACAGTGAAAACTGCAGGAACTACAAACCGGCACTAGGAAACAGACTGGGAAAGCAGAGAAAAAGTGTCTCCTGCAACCCGTTCCCTTGGTGCTAGATGAACGAACGTCTCTCCACTTGCTCAGTTCTGAGAGATAAGTGTGTGTGAAAGCCGTACTTCAGCTAGCTTGTTGGGAACACAAAGTTTCTTTTCAGTTGCAAACTCCATTCCATACATATATATGGGTAGGTACAAGCTCCAACTCGGTTTTATAGTGAAAACTGCAGGAACTTCAAACCGGCTTTAGCAAACAGACTGAGAAAGCAGAGAAAAAGTGTCTCCTGCAACCCGTTCCCTTGGTGCTAGATGAACGAACGTCTCTCCACTTGCTCAGTTCTGAGACACAAGTGTGTGTGAAAGCCGTCCTTCAGCTAGCTTGTTGGGAACACAAAGTTTCTTTTCAGTTGCAAACTCCATTCCATACATATATATGGGGAGGTACAAGCTCCAACTCGGTTTTACAGTGAAAACTGCAGGAACTTGAAACCGGCACAAGGAAACAGACTGAGAAAGCAGAGAAATAGTGTCTCCTGCAACCCGTTCCCTTGGTGCTAGATGAACGAACGTCTCTCCACTTGCTCAGTTCTGAGAGATAAGTGTGTGTGAAAGCAGTCCTTCAGCTAGCTTGTTGGGAACACAAAGTTTCTTTTCAGTTGCAAACTCCATTCCATACATATATATGGGGAGGTACAAGCTCCAACTCGGTTTTACAGTGAAAACTGCAGGAACTTCAAACCGGCACTAGGAAACAGACTGAGAAAGCAGAGAAATAGTGTCTCCTGCAACCCGTTCCCTTGGTGCTAGATGAACGAACGTCTCTCCACTTGCTCAGTTCTGAGAGATAAGTGTGTGTGAAAGCCGTCCTTCAGCTAGCTTGTTGGGAACACAAAGTTTCTTTTCAGTTGCAAACTCCATTCCATACATATATATGGGGAGGTACAAGCTCCAACTCGGTTTTACAGTGAAAACTGCAGGAACTTCAAACCGGCACTAGGAAACAGACTGAGAAAGCTGAGAAAAAGTGTCTCCTGCAACCCGTTCCCTTGGTGCTAGATGAACGAACGTCTCTCCACTTGCTCAGTTCTGAGAGATAAGTGTGTGTGAAAGCCGTCCTTCACCTAGCTTGTTGGGAACACAAAGTTTCTTTTCAGTTGCAAACTCCATTCCATACATATATATGGGGAGGTACAAGCTCCAACTCGGTTTTACAGTGAAAACTGCAGGAACTTCAAACCGGCACTAGGAAACAGACTGAGAAAGCAGAGAAAAAGTGTCTCCTGCAACCCGTTCCCTTGGTGCTAGATGAACGAACGTCTCTCCACTTGCTCAGTTCTGAGACACAAGTGTGTGTGAAAGCCGTCCTTCAGCTAGCTTGTTGGGAACACAAAGTTTCTTTTCAGTTGCAAACTCCATTCCATACATATATATGAGGAGGTACAAGCTCCAACTCGGTTTTACAGTGAAAACTGCAGGAACTTCAAACCGGCACTAGGAAACAGACTGAGAAAGCAGAGAAAAAGTGTCTCCTGCAACCCGTTCCCTTGGTGATAGATGAACGAACGTCTCTCCACTTGCTCAGTTCTGAGAGATAAGTGTGTGTGAAAGCCGTCCTTCAGGTAGCTTGTTGGGAACACAAAGTTTCTTTTCAGTTGCAAACTCCATTCCATACATATATATGGGAGGTACAAGCTCCAACTTGGTTTTACAGTGAAAACTACAGGAACTTGAAACCGGCACTAGGAAATAGACTGAGAAAGCAGAGAAAATGTGTCTCCTGCAACCCGTTCCCTTGGTGCTAGATGAACGAACGTCTCTCCACTTGCTCAGTTCTGAGAGATAAGTGTGTGTGAAAGCCGTCCTTCAGCTAGCTTGTTGGGAACACAAAGTTTCTTTTCAGTTGCAAACTCCATTCCATACATATATATGGGAAGTACAAGCTCCAACTCGGTTTTACAGTGAAAACTGCAGGAACTTCAAACCGGCACTAGGAAACAGACTGAGAAAGCTGAGAAAAAGTGTCTCCTGCAACCCGTTCCCTTGGTGCTAGATGAACGAACGTCTCTCCACTTGCTCAGTTCTGAGAGATAAGTGTGTGTGAAAGCCGTCCTTCAGCTAGCTTGTTGGGAACACAAAGTTTCTTTTCAGATGCAAACTGCATTCCATACATATATATGGGGAGGTACAAGCTCCAACTCGGTTTTACAGTGAAAACTGCAGGAACTTCAAACCGGCACTAGGAAACAGACTGAGAAAGCAGAGAAAAAGTGTCTCCTGCAACCCGTTCCCTTGGTGCTAGATGAACGAACGTCTCTCCACTTGCTCAGTTCTGAGAGATAAGTGTGTGTGAAAGCCGTCCTTCAGCTAGCTTGTTGGGAACACAAAGTTTCTTTTCAGTTGCAAACTCCATTCCATACATATATATGGGAGGTACAAGCTCCAACTCGGTTTTACAGTGAAAACTGCAGGAACTTGAAACCGTCACTAGGAAATAGACTGAGAAAGCAGAGAAAAAGTGTCTCCTGCAACCCGTTCCCTTGGTGCTAGATGAACGAACGTCTCTCCACTTGCTCAGTTCTGAGAGATAAGTGTGTGTGAAAGCCGTCCTTCAGCTAGCTTGTTGGGAACACAAAGTTTCTTTTCAGTTGCAAACTCCATTCCATACATATATATGGGATGTACAAGCTCCAACTCGGTTTTACAGTGAAAACTGCAGGAACTTGAAACCGGCACTAGGAAATAGACTGAGAAAGCAGAGAAAAAGTGTCTCCTGCAACCCGTTCCCTTGGTGCTAGATGAACGAACGTCTCTCCACTTGCTCAGTTCTGAGAGATAAGTGTGTGTGAAAGCCATCCTTCAGCTAGCTTGTTGGGAACACAAAGTTTCTTTTCAATTGCAAACTCCATTCCATACATATATATGGGAGGTACAAGCTCCAACTCGGTTTTACAGTGAAAACTGCAGGAACTTCAAACCGGCACTAGGAAATAGACTGAGAAAGCAGAGAAAAAGTGTCTCCTGCAACCCGTTCCCTTGGTGCTAGATGAACGAACGTCTCTCCACTTGCTCAGTTCTGAGAGATAAGTGTGTGTGAAAGCCGTACTTCACATAGCTTGTTGGGAACACAAAGTTTCTTTTCAGTTGCAAACTCCATTCCATACATATATATGGGTAGGTACAAGCTCCAACTCGGTTTTACAGTGAAAACGGCAGGAACTTGAAACCGGCACTAGGAAACAGACTGAGAAAGCAGAGAAAAAGTGTCTCCTGCAACCCGTTCCCTTGGTGATAGATGAACGAACGTCTCTCCACTTGCTCAGTTCTGAGAGATAAGTGTGTGTGAAAGCCGTCCTTCACCTAGCTTGTTGGGAACACAAAGTTTCTTTTCAGTTGCAAACTCCATTCCATACATATATATGGGGAGGTACAAGCTCCAAATCGGTTTTACAGTGAAAACTGCAGGAACTTCAAACCGGCACTAGGAAACAGACTGAGAAAGCAGAGAAAAAGTGTCTCCTGCAACCCGTTCCCTTGGTGCTAGATGAACTAACGTCTCTCCACTTGCTCAGTTCTGAGAGATAAGTGTGTGTGAAAGCCGTCCTTCAGCTAGCTTGTTGGGAACACAAAGTTTCTTTTCAGTTGCAAACTCCATTCCATACATATATATGGGGAGGTACAAGCTCCAACTCGGTTTTACAGTGAAAACTGCAGGAACTTTAAACCGGCACTAGGAAACAGACTGAGAAAGCAGAGAAAAAGTGTCTCCTGCAACCCGTTCCCTTGGTGCTAGATGAACGAACGTCTCTCCACTTGCTCAGTTCTGAGAGATAAGTGTGTGTGAAAGCCGTCCTTCAGCTAGCTTGTTGGGAACACAAAGTTTCTTTTCAGTTGCAAACTCCATTCCATACATATATATGGGAGGTACAAGCTCCAACTCGGTTTTACAGTGAAAACTGCAGGAACTTGAAACCGGCACTAGGAAATAGACTGAGAATGCAGAGAAAAAGTGTCTCCTGCAACCCGTTCCCTTGGTGCTAGATGAACGAACGTCTCTCCACTTGCTCAGTTCTGAGAGATAAGTTTTTGTGAAAGCCGTCCTTCAGCTAGCTTGTTGGGAACACAAAGTTTCTTTTCAGTTGCAAACTCCATTCCATACATATATATGGGGGGTACAAGCTCCAACTCGGTTTTACAGTGAAAACTGCAGGAAATTGAAACCGGCACTAGGAAATAGAATGAGACAGCAGAGAAAAAGTGTCTCCTGCAAACCGTTCCCTTGGTGCTAGATGAACGAACGTCTCTCCACTTGCTCAGTTCTGAGAGATAAGTGTGTGTGAAAGCCGTCCTTCAGCTAGCTTGTTGGGAACACCAAGTTTCTTTTCAGTTGCAAACTCCATTCCATACATATATATGGGGAGGTACAAGCTCCAACTCGGTTTTACAGTGAAAACTGCAGGAACTTCAAACCGGCACTAGCAAACAGACTGAGAAAGCAGAGAAAAAGTGTCTCCTGCAACCCGTTCCCTTGGTGCTAGATGAACGAACGTCTCTCCACTTGCTAAGTTCTGAGACACAGCTGTGTGTGAAAGCCGTCCTTCAGCTAGCTTGTTGGGAACACAAAGTTTCTTTTCAGTTGCAAACTCCATTCCATACATATATATGGGGAGGTACAAGCTCCAAATCGGTTTTACAGTGAAAACTGCAGGAACTTGAAACCGGCACTAGGAAACAGACTGAGAAACCTGAGAAAAAGTGTCTCCTGCAACCCGTTCCCTTGGTGCTAGATGAACGAACGTCTCTCCACTTGCTCAGTTCTGAGAGATAAGTGTGTGTGAAAGCCGTCCTTCAGCTAGCTTGTTGGGAACACAAAGTTTCTTTTCAGTTGCAAACTCCATTCCATACATATATATGGGAGGTACAAGCTCCAACTTGGTTTTACAGTGAAAACTGCAGGAACTTGAAACCGGCACTAGGAAATAGACTGAGAAAGCAGAGAAAAAGTGTCTCCTGCAAACCGTTCCCTTGGTGCTAGATGAACGAACGTCTCTCCACTTGCTCAGTTCTGAGAGATAAGTGTGTGTGAAAGCCGTCCTTCACCTAGCTTGTTGGGAACACAAAGTTTCTTTTCAGTTGCAAACTCCATTCCATACATATATATGGGGAGGTACAAGCTCCAACTCGGTTTTACAGGGAAAACTGCAGGAACTTCAAACCGGCACTAGGAAACAGACTGAGAAAGCTGAGAAAACGTGTCTCCTGCAACCCGTTCCTTTGGTGACAGATGAACGAACGTCTCTCCACTTGCTCAGTTCTGAGAGATAAGTGTGTGTGAAAGCCGTCCTTCAGCTAGCTTGTTGGGAACACAAAGTTTCTTTTCAGTTGCAAACTCCATTCCATACATATATATGGGGAGGTACAAGCTCCAACTCGGTTTTACAGTGAAAACTGCAGGAACTTCAAACCGGCACTAGGAAACAGACTGAGAAAGCTGAGAAAATTGTCTCCTGCAACCCGTTCCCTTGGTGCTAGATGAACGAACGTCTCTCCACTTGCGCAGTTCTGAGAGATAAGTGTGTGTGAAAGCCATCCTTCAGCTAACTTGTTGGGAACACAAAGTTTCTTTTCAGTTGCAAACTCCATTCCATACATATATATGGGGAGGTACAAGCTCCAACTCGGTTTTACAGTGAAAACTGCAGGAACTTCAAACCGGCACTAGGAAACAGACTGAGAAAGCTGAGAAAAAGTGTCTATTGCAACACGTTCCCTTGGTGCTAGATGAACGAACGTCTCTCCACTTGCTCAGTTCTGAGAGATAAGTGTGTGTGAAAGCCGTCCTTCAGATAGCTTGTTGGGAACACAAAGTTTCTTTTCAGTTGCAAACTCCATTCCATACATATATATGGGGAGGTACAAGCTCCAACTCGGTTTTACAGTGAAAACTGCAGGAACTTCAAACCGGCACTAGGAAACAGACTGAGAAAGCTGAGAAAAAGTGTCTCCTGCAACCCGTTCCCTTGGTGCTAGATGAACGAACGTCTCTCCACTTGCTCAGTTCTGAGAGATAAGTGTGTGTGAAAGCCGTCCTTCAGCTAGCTTGTTGGGAACACAAAGTTTCTTTTCAGTTGCAAACTTCATTCCATACATATATATGGGGAGGTACAAGCTCCAACTCGGTTTTAAAGTGAAAACTGCAGGAACTTCAAACCGGCACTAGGAAACAGACTGAGAAAGCTGAGAAAAAGTGTCTCCTGCAACCCGTTCCCTTGGTGCTAGATGAACGAACGTCTCTCAACTTGCTCAGTTCTGAGAGATAAGTGTGTGTGAAAGCCGTCCTTCAGCTAGCTTGTTGGGAACACAAAGTTTCTTTTCAGTTGCAAACTCCATTCCATACATATATATGGGGAGGTACAAGCTCCAACTCGGTTTTACAGTGAAAACTGCAGGAACTTCAAACCGGCACTAGGAAACAGACTGAGAAAGCTGAGAAAAAGTGTCTATTGCAACCCGTTCCCTTGGTGCTAGATGAACGAACGTCTCTCCACTTGCTCAGTTCTGAGAGATAAGTGTGTGTGAAAGCCGTCCTTCAGATAGCTTGTTGGGAACACAAAGTTTCTTTTCAGTTGCAAACTCCATTCCATACATATATATGGGGAGGTACAAGCTCCAACTCGGTTTTACAGTGAAAACTGCAGGAACTTCAAACCGGCACTAGGAAACAGACTGAGAAAGCAGAGAAAAATTGTCTATTGCAACCCGTTCCCTTGGTGCTTGATGAACGAACGTCTCTCCACTTGCTCAGTTCTGAGAGATAAGTGTGTGTGAAAGCCGTCCTTCAGCTAGCTTGTTGGGAACACAAAGTTTCTTTTCAGTTGCAAACTCCATTCCATACATATATATGGGGAGGTACAAGCTCCAACTCGGTTTTACAGGGAAAACTGCAGGAACTTTAAACCGGCACTAGGAAACAGACTGAGAAAGCTGAGAAAAAGTGTCTCCTGCAACCCGTTCCTTTGGTGACAGATGAACGAACGTCTCTCCACTTGCTCAGTTCTGAGAGATAAGTGTGTGTGAAAGCCGTCCTTCAGCTAGCTTGTTGGGAACACAAAGTTTCTTTTCAGTTGCAAACTCCATTCCATACATATATATGGGATGTACAAGCTCCAACTCGGTTTTACAGTGAAAACTGCAGGAACTTGAAACCGGCACTAGGAAATAGACTGAGAAAGCAGAGAAAAAGTGTCTCCTGCAACCCGTTCCCTTGGTGCTAGATGAACGAACGTCTCTCCACTTGCTCAGTTCTGAGAGATAAGTGTGTGTGAAAGCCATCCTTCAGCTAGCTTGTTGGGAACACAAAGTTTCTTTTCAGTTGCAAACTCCATTCCATACATATATATGGGAGGTACAAGCTCCAACTCGGTTTTACAGTGAAAACTGCAGGAACTTCAAACCGGCACTAGGAAATAGACTGAGAAAGCAGAGAAAAAGTGTCTCCTGCAACCCGTTCCCTTGGTGCTAGATTAACGAACGTCTCTCCACTTGCTCAGTTCTGAGAGATAAGTGTGTGTGAAAGCCGTCCTTCACATAGCTTGTTGGGAACACAAAGTTTCTTTTCAGTTGCAAACTCCATTCCATACATATATATGGGGAGGTACAAGCTCCAACTCGGTTTTACAGTGAAAACGGCAGGAACTTGAAACCGGCACTAGGAAACAGACTGAGAAAGCAGAGAAAAAGTGTCTCCTGCAACCCGTTCCCTTGGTGATAGATGAACGAACGTCTCTCCACTTGCTCAGTTCTGAGAGATAAGTGTGTGTGAAAGCCGTCCTTCACCTAGCTTGTTGGGAACACAAAGTTTCTTTTCAGTTGCAAACTCCATTCCATACATATATATGGGGAGGTACAAGCTCCAAATCGGTTTTACAGTGAAAACTGCAGGAACTTCAAACCGGCACTAGGAAACAGACTGAGAAAGCAGAGAAAAAGTGTCTCCTGCAACCCGTTCCCTTGGTGCTAGATGAACTAACGTCTCTCCACTTGCTCAGTTCTGAGAGATAAGTGTGTGTGAAAGCCGTCCTTCAGCTAGCTTGTTGGGAACACAAAGTTTCTTTTCAGTTGCAAACTCCATTCCATACATATATATGGGGAGGTACAAGCTCCAACTCGGTTTTACAGTGAAAACTGCAGGAACTTCAAACCGGCACTAGGAAACAGACTGAGAAAGCAGAGAAAAAGTGTCTCCTGCAACCCGTTCCCTTGGTGCTAGATGAACGAACGTCTCTCCACTTGCTCAGTTCTGAGAGATAAGTGTGTGTGAAAGCCGAACTTCAGCTAGCTTGTTGGGAACACAAAGTTTCTTTTCAGTTGCAAACTCCATTCCATACATATATATGGGAGGTACAAGCTCCAACTCGGTTTTACAGTGAAAACTGCAGGAACTTGAAACCGGCACTAGGAAATAGACTGAGAATGCAGAGAAAAAGTGTCTCCTGCAACCCGTTCCCTTGGTGCTAGATGAACGAACGTCTCTCCACTTGCTCAGTTCTGAGAGATAAGTTTTTGTGAAAGCCGTCCTTCAGCTAGCTTGTTGGGAACACAAAGTTTCTTTTCAGTTGCAAACTCCATTCCATACATATATATGGGGGGTACAAGCTCCAACTCGGTTTTACAGTGAAAACTGCAGGAAATTGAAACCGGCACTAGGAAATAGAATGAGACAGCAGAGAAAAAGTGTCTCCTGCAAACCGTTCCCTTGGTGCTAGATGAACGAACGTCTCTCCACTTGCTCAGTTCTGAGAGATAAGTGTGTGTGAAAGCCGTCCTTCAGCTAGCTTGTTGGGAACACCAAGTTTCTTTTCAGTTGCAAACTCCATTCCATACATATATATGGGGAGGTACAAGCTCCAACTCGGTTTTACAGTGAAAACTGCAGGAACTTCAAACCGGCACTAGCAAACAGACTGAGAAAGCAGAGAAAAAGTGTCTCCTGCAACCCGTTCCCTTGGTGCTAGATGAACGAACGTCTCTCCACTTGCTAAGTTCTGAGACACAGGTGTGTGTGAAAGCCGTCCTTCAGCTAGCTTGTTGGGAACACAAAGTTTCTTTTCAGTTGCAAACTCCATTCCATACATATATATGGGGAGGTACAAGCTCCAAATCGGTTTTACAGTGAAAACTGCAGGAACTTGAAACCGGCACTAGGAAACAGACTGAGAAAGCTGAGAAAAAGTGTCTCCTGCAACCCGTTCCCTTGGTGCTAGATGAACGAACGTCTCTCCACTTGCTCAGTTCTGAGAGATAAGTGTGTGTGAAAGCCGTCCTTCAGCTAGCTTGTTGGGAACACAAAGTTTCTTTTCAGTTGCAAACTCCATTCCATACATATATATGGGAGGTACAAGCTCCAACTTGGTTTTACAGTGAAAACTGCAGGAACTTGAAACCGGCACTAGGAAATAGACTGAGAAAGCAGAGAAAAAGTGTCTCCTGCAAACCGTTCCCTTGGTGCTAGATGAACGAACGTCTCTCCACTTGCTCAGTTCTGAGAGATAAGTGTGTGTGAAAGCCGTCCTTCACCTAGCTTGTTGGGAACACAAAGTTTCTTTTCAGTTGCAAACTCCATTCCATACATATATATGGGGAGGTACAAGCTCCAACTCGGTTTTACAGGGAAAACTGCAGGAACTTCAAACCGGCACTAGGAAACAGACTGAGAAAGCTGAGAAAACGTGTCTCCTGCAACCCGTTCCTTTGGTGACAGATGAACGAACGTCTCTCCACTTGCTCAGTTCTGAGAGATAAGTGTGTGTGAAAGCCATCCTTCAGCTAGCTTGTTGGGAACACAAAGTTTCTTTTCAGTTGCAAACTCCATTCCATACATATATATGGGGAGGTACAAGCTCCAACTCGGTTTTACAGTGAAAACTGCAGGAACTTCAAACCGGCACTAGGAAACAGACTGAGAAAGCTGAGAAAAAGTGTCTCCTGCAACCCGTTCCCTTGGTGCTAGATGAACGAACGTCTCTCCACTTGCGCAGTTCTGAGAGATAAGTGTGTGTGAAAGCCATCCTTCAGCTAGCTTGTTGGGAACACAAAGTTTTTTTTCAGTTGCAAACTTCATTCCATACATATATATGGGGAGGTACAAGCTCCAACTCGATTTTACAGTGAAAACTGCAGGAACTTCAAACCGGCACTAGGAAACAGACTGAGAAAGCTGAGAAAAAGTGTCTCCTGCAACCCGTTCCCTTGGTGCTAGATGAACGAACGTCTCTCCACTTGCTCAGTTCTGAGAGATAAGTGTGTGTGAAAGCCATCCTTCAGCTAGCTTGTTGGGAACACAAAGTTTCTTTTCAGTTGCAAACTTCATTCCATACATATATATGGGGAGGTACAAGCTCCAACTCGGTTTTACAGTGAAAACTGCAGGAACTTCAAACCGGCACTAGGAAACAGACTGAGAAACTGAGAAAAAGTGTCTCCTGCAACCCGTTCCCTTGGTGCTAGATGAACGAACGTCTCTCCACTTGCTCAGTTCTGAGAGATAAGTGTGTGTGAAAGCCATCCTTCAGCTAGCTTGTTGGGAACACAAAGTTTCTTTTCAGTTGCAAACTCCATTCCATACATATATATGGGGAGGTACAAGCTCCAACTCGGTTTTACAGTGAAAACTGCAGGAACTTCAAACCGGCACTAGGAAACAGACTGAGAAAGCTGAGAAAAAGTGTCTATTGCAACCCGTTCCCTTGGTGCTAGATGAACGAACGTCTCTCCACTTGCTCAGTTCTGAGAGATAAGTGTGTGTGAAAGCCGTCCTTCAGATAGCTTGTTGGGAACACAAAGTTTCTTTTCAGTTGCAAACTCCATTCCATACATATATATGGGGAGGTACAAGCTCCAACTCGGTTTTACAGTGAAAACTGCAGGAACTTCAAACCGGCACTAGGAAACAGACTGAGAAAGCTGAGAAAAAGTGTCTCCTGCAACCCGTTCCCTTGGTGCTAGATGAACGAACGTCTCTCAACTTGCTCAGTTCTGAGAGATAAGTGTGTGTGAAAGCCGTCCTTCAGCTAGCTTGTTGGGAACACAAAGTTTCTTTTCAGTTGCAAACTCCATTCCATACATATATATGGGGAGGTACAAGCTCCAACTCGGTTTTACAGTGAAAACTGTAGGAACTTCAAACCGGCACTAGGAAACAGACTGAGAAAGCTGAGAAAAAGTGTCTCCTGCAACCCGTTCCCTTGGTGCTAGATGAACGAACGTCTCTCCACTTGCTCAGTTCTGAGAGATAAGTGTGTGTGAAAGCCGTCCTTCAGCTAGCTTGTTGGGAACACAAAGTTTCTTTTCAGTTGCAAACTTCATTCCATACATATATATGGGTAGGTACAAGCTCCAACTCGGTTTTAAAGTGAAAACTGCAGGAACTTCAAACCGGCACTAGGAAACAGACTGAGAAAGCTGAGAAAAAGTGTCTCCTGCAACCCGTTCCCTTGGTGCTAGATGAACGAACGTCTCTCAACTTGCTCAGTTCTGAGAGATAAGTGTGTGTGAAAGCCGTCCTTCAGCTAGCTTGTTGGGAACACAAAGTTTCTTTTCAGTTGCAAACTCCATTCCATACATATATATGGGGAGGTACAAGCTCCAACTCGGTTTTACAGTGAAAACTGCAGGAACTTCAAACCGGCACTAGGAAACAGACTGAGAAAGCTGAGAAAAAGTGTCTATTGCAACCCGTTCCCTTGGTGCTAGATGAACGAACGTCTCTCCACTTGCTCAGTTCTGAGAGATAAGTGTGTGTGAAAGCCGTCCTTCAGATAGCTTGTTGGGAACACAAAGTTTCTTTTCAGTTGCAAACTCCATTCCATACATATATATGGGGAGGTACAAGCTCCAACTCGGTTTTACAGTGAAAACTGCAGGAACTTCAAACCGGCACTAGGAAACAGACTGAGAAAGCAGAGAAAAATTGTCTCCTGCAACCCGTTCCCTTGGTGCTAGATGAACGAACGTCTCTCCACTTGCTCAGTTCTGAGAGATAAGTGTGTGTGAAAGCCGTCCTTCAGCTAGCTTGTTGGGAACACAAAGTTTCTTTTCAGTTGCAAACTCCATTCCATACATATATATGGGGAGGTACAAGCTCCAACTCGGTTTTACAGGGAAAACTGCAGGAACTTTAAACCGGCACTAGGAAACAGACTGAGAAAGCTGAGAAAAAGTGTCTCCTGCAACCCGTTCCTTTGGTGACAGATGAACGAACGTCTCTCCACTTGCTCAGTTCTGAGAGATAAGTGTGTGTGAAAGCCATCCTTCAGCTAGCTTGTTGGGAACACAAAGTTTCTTTTCAGTTGCAAACTTCATTCCATACATATATATGGGGAGGTACAAGCTCCAACTCGGTTTTACAGTGAAAACTGCAGGAACTTCAAACCGGCACTAGGAAACAGACTGAGAAAGCTGAGAAAAAGTGTGTCCTGCAACCCGTTCCCTTGGTGCTAGATGAACGAACGTCTCTCCACTTGCGCAGTTCTGAGAGATAAGTGTGTGTGAAAGCCATCCTTCAGCTAGCTTGTTGGGAACACAAAGTTTCTTTTCAGTTGCAAACTTCATTCCATACATATATATGGGGAGGTACAAGCTCCAACTCGGTTTTACAGTGAAAACTGCAGGAACTTCAAACCGGCACTAGGAAACAGACTGAGAAAGCTGAGAAAAAGTGTCTCCTGCAACCCGTTCCCTTGGTACTAGATGAACGAAAGTCTCTCCACTTGCTCAGTTCTGAGAGATAAGTGTGTGTGAAAGCCATCCTTCAGCTAGCTTGTTGGGAACACAAAGTTTCTTTTCAGTTGCAAACTTCATTCCATACATATATATGGGGAGGTACAAGCTCCAACTCGATTTTACAGTGAAAACTGCAGGAACTTCAAACCGGCACTAGGAAACAGACTGAGAAAGCTGAGAAAAAGTGTCTCCTGCAACCCGTTCCCTTGGTGCTAGATGAACGAACGTCTCTCCACTTGCTCAGTTCTGAGAGATAAGTGTGTGTGAAAGCCATCCTTCAGCTAGCTTGTTGGGAACACAAAGTTTCTTTTCAGTTGCAAACTCCATTCCATACATATATATGGGGAGGTACAAGCTCCAACTCGGTTTTACAGTGAAAACTGCAGGAACTTCAAACCGGCACTAGGAAACAGACTGAGAAAGCTGAGAAAAAGTGTCTCCTGCAACCCGTTCCCTTGGTGCTAGATGAACGAACGTCTCTCCACTTGCTCAGTTCTGAGAGATAAGTGTGTGTGAAAGCCATCCTTCAGCTAGCTTGTTGGGAACACAAAGTTTCTTTTCAGTTGCAAACTCCATTCCATACATATATATGGGGAGGTACAAGCTCCAACTCGGTTTTACAGTGAAAACTGCAGGAACTTCAAACCGGCACTAGGAAACAGACTGAGAAAGCTGAGAAAAAGTGTCTCCTGCAACCCGTTCCCTTGGTGCTAGATGAACGAACGTCTCTCCACTTGCTCAGTTCTGAGAGATAAGTGTGTGTGAAAGCCATCCTTCAGCTAGCTTGTTGGGAACACAAAGTTTCTTTTCATTTGCAAACTTCATTCCATACATATATATGGGGAGGTACAAGCTCCAACTCGGTTTTACAGTGAAAACTGCAGGAACTTCAAAACGGCACTAGGAAACAGACTGAGAAAGCTGAGAAAAAGTGTCTCCTGCAAACCGTTCCCTTGGTGCTAGATGAACGAACGTCTCTCAACTTGCTCAGTTCTGAGAGATAAGTGTGTGTGAAAGCCGTCCTTCAGCTAGCTTGTTGGGAACACAAAGTTTCTTTTCAGTTGCAAACTCCATTCCATACATATATATGGGGAGGTACAAGCTCCAACTCGGTTTTACAGTGAAAACTGTAGGAACTTCAAACCGGCACTAGGAAACAGACTGAGAAAGCTGAGAAAAAGTGTCTCCTGCAACCCGTTCCCTTGGTGCTAGATGAACGAACGTCTCTCCACTTGCTCAGTTCTGAGAGATAAGTGTGTGTGAAAGCCGTCCTTCAGCTAGCTTGTTGGGAACACAAAGTTTCTTTTCAGTTGCAAACTACATTCCATACATATATATGGGGAGGTACAAGCTCCAACACGGTTTTAAAGTGAAAACTGCAGGAACTTCAAACCGGCACTAGGAAACAGACTGAGAAAGCTGAGAAAAAGTGTCTCCTGCAACCCGTTCCCTTGGTGCTAGATGAACGAACGTCTCTCAACTTGCTCAGTTCTGAGAGATAAGTGTGTGTGAAAGCCGTCCTTCAGCTAGCTTGTTGGGAACACAAAGTTTCTTTTCAGTTGCAAACTCCATTCCATACATATATATGGGGAGGTACAAGCTCCAACTCGGTTTTACAGTGAAAACTGCAGGAACTTCAAACCGGCACTAGGAAACAGACTGAGAAAGCTGAGAAAAATTGTCTCCTGCAACCCGTTCCCTTGGTGCTAGATGAACGAACGTCTCTCCACTTGCTCAGTTCTGAGAGATAAGTGTGTGTGAAAGCCGTCCTTCAGATAGCTTGTTGGGAACACAAAGTTTCTTTTCAGTTGCAAACTCCATTCCATACATATATATGGGGAGGTACAAGCTCCAACTCGGTTTTACAGTGAAAACTGCAGGAACTTCAAACCGGCACTAGGAAACAGACTGAGAAAGCAGAGAAAAATTGTCTCCTGCAACCCGTTCCCTTGGTGCTAGATGAACGAACGTCTCTCCACTTGCTCAGTTCTGAGAGATAAGTGTGTGTGAAAGCCGTCCTTCAGCTAGCTTGTTGGGAACACAAAGTTTCTTTTCAGTTGCAAACTCCATTCCATACATATATATGGGAAGTACAAGCTCCAACTCGGTTTTACAGTGAAAACTGCAGGAACTTCAAACCGGCACTAGGAAACAGACTGAGAAAGCTCAGAAAAAGTGTCTCCTGCAACCCGTTTCCTTGGTGCTAGATGAACGAACGTCTCTCCACTTGCTCAGTTCTGAGACACAAGTGTGTGTGAAAGCCGTCCTTCAGCTAGCTTGTTGGTAACACCAAGTTTCTTTTCAGTTGCAAACTCCATTCCATACATATATATGGGGAGGTACAAGCTCCAACTCGGTTTTACAGTGAAAACTGCAGGAACTTCAAACCGGCACTAGGAAACAGCCTGAGAAAGCAGAGAAAAAGTGTCTCATGCAACCCGTTCCCTTGGTGATAGATGAACGAACGTCTCTCCACTTGCTCAGTTCTGAGAGTTAAGTGTGTGTGAAAGCCGTCCTTAACCTAGCTTGTTTGGAACACAAAGTTTCTTTTCAGTTGCAAACTCCATTCCATACATATATATGGGGAAGTACAAGCTCCAAATCGTTTTTACAGTGAAAACTGCAGGAACTTCAAACCGGCACTAGGAAACAGACTGAGAAAGCTGAGAAAAAGTGTCTCCTGCAACCCGTTCCCTTTGTGCTAGATGAACGAACGTCTCTCCACTTGCTCAGTTCTGAGAGATAAGTGTGTGTGAAAGCTGTCCTTCAGCTAGCTTGTTGGGAACACAAAGTTTCTTTTCAGTTGCAAACTTCATTCCATACATATATATGGGGAGGTAAAAGCTCCAACTCGGTTTTACAGTGAAAACTGCAGGAACTTCAAACCGGCACTAGGAAACAGATGAGAAAGCTAAGAAAAAGTGTCTCCTGCAACCCGTTCCCTTGGTGCTAGATGAACGAACGTCTTTCCACTTGCTCAGTTCTGAGAGATACTTGTGTGTGAAAGCCGTCCTTCAGCTAGCTTGTTGGGAACACAAAGTTTCTTTTCAGTTGCAAACTCCATTCCATACATATATATGGGGAGGTACAAGCTCCAACTCGGTTTTACAGTGAAAACTGCAGGAACTTCAAACCGGCACTACGAAACAGACTGAGAAAGCTGAGAAAAAGTGTCTCCAGCAACCCGTTCCCTTGGTGCTAGATGAACGAACGTCTCTCCATTTGCTCAGTTCTGAGAGATAAGTGTGTGTGAAAGCCGTCCTTCAGCTAGCTTGTTGGGAACACAAAGTTTCTTTTCAGTTGCAAACTCCATTCCATACATATATATGGGGAGGTACAAGCTCCAACTCGGGTTTACAGTGAAAACTGCAGGTAGTTGAAACCGGCACTAGCAAACAGACTGAGAAAGCAGAGAAAAAGTGTCTCCTGCAACCCGTTCCCTTGGTGCTAGATGAACGAACGTCTCTCCACTTGCTCAGTTCTGAGAGATAAGTGTGTGTGAAAGCCGTGCTTCACCTAGCTTGTTGGGAACACAAAGTTTCTTTTCAGTTGCAAACTCCATTCCATACATATATATGGGGAGGTACAAGCTCCAACTCTGTTTTACAGTGAAAACTGCAGGAACTTCAAACCGGCACTAGCAAACAGACTGAGAAAGCAGAGAAAAAGTGTCTCCTGCAACCCGTTCCCTTGGTGCTAGATGAACGAACGTCTCTCCACTTGCTCAGTTCTGAGAGATAAGTGTGTGTGAAAGCCGTCCTTCACCTAGCTTGTTGGGAACACCAAGTTTCTTTTCAGTTGCAAACTCCATTCCATACATATATATGGGGAGGTACAAGCTCCAAATCGGTTTTACAGTGAAAACTGCAGGAACTTCAAACCGGCACTAGGAAACAGACCGAGAAAGCAGAGAAAAAGTGTCTCCTGCAAACCGTTCCCTTGGTGATAGATGAACGAACGTCTCTCCACTTGCTCAGTTCTGAGAGATAAGTGTGTGTGAAAGCCGTCCTTCACCTAGCTTGTTGGGAACACAAAGTTTCTTTTCAGTTGCAAACTTCATTCCATACATATATATGGGGAGGTACAAGCTCCAACTCGGTTTTACAGTGAAAACTGCAGGAACTTCAAACCTGCACTAGGAAACAGACTGAGAAAGCAGAGAAAAAGTGTCTCCTGCAACCCGTTCCCTTGGTGCTAGATGAACGAACGTCTCTTCACTTGCTCAGTTCTGAGAGATAAGTGTGTGTGAAAGCCGTCCTTCAGCTAGCTTGTTGGGAACACAAAGTTTCTTTTCAGTTGCAAACTCCATTCCATACATATATATGGGGAGGTACAAGCTCCAACTCGGTTTTACAGTGAAAACTGCAGGAACTTCAAACCGGCACTAGGAAACAGACTGAGAAAGCAGAGAAAAATTGTCTCCTGCAATCCGTTCCCTTGTTGCTAGATGAACGAACCTCTCTCCACTTGCTCAGTTCTGAGAGATAAGTGTGTGTGAAAGCCTTCCTTCAGCTAGCTTGTTGGGAACACAAAGTTTCTTTTCAGTTGCAAACTCCATTCCATACATATATATGGGAAGTACAAGCTCCAACTCGGTTTTACAGTGAAAACTGCAGGAACTTCAAACCGGCACTAGGAAACAGACTGAGAAAGCTGAGAAAAAGTGTCTCCTGCAACCCGTTCCCTTGGTGCTAGATGAACGAACGTCTCTCCACTTGCTCAGTTCTGAGACACAAGTGTGTGTGAAAGCCGTCCTTCAGCTAGCTTGTTGGGAACACCAAGTTTCTTTTCAGTTGCAAACTCCATTCCATACATATATATGGGGAGGTACAAGCTCCAACTCGGTTTTACAGTGAAAACTGCAGGAACTTCAAACCGGCACTAGGAAACAGACTGAGAAAGCAGAGAAAAAGTGTCTCATGCAACCGGTTCCCTTGGTGATAGATGAACGAACGTCTCTCCACTTGCTCAGTTCTGAGAGTTAAGTGTGTGTGAAAGCCGTCCTTAAACTAGCTTGTTTGGAACACAAAGTTTCTTTTCAGTTGCAAACTCCATTCCATACATATATATGGGGAGGTACAAGCTCCAACTCGGTTTTACACTGAAAACTGCAGGAACTTCAAACCGGCACTAGGAAACAGACTGAGAAAGCAGAGAAAAAGTGTCTCCTGCAACCCGTTCCCTTGGTGCTAGATGAACGAACGTCTCTCCACTTGCTCAGTTCTGAGAGATAAGTGTGTGTGAAAGCCGTCCTTCAGCTAGCTTGTTGGGAACACAAAGTTTCTTTTCAGTTGCAAACTTCATTCCATACATATATATGGGGAGGTAAAAGCTCCAACTCGGTTTTACAGTGAAAACTGCAGGAACTTCAAACCGGCACTAGGAAACAGATGAGAAAGCTGAGAAAAAGTGTCTCCTGCAACCCGTTCCCTTGGTGCTAGATGAACGAACGTCTCTCCACTTGCTCAGTTCTGAGAGATAAGTGTGTGTGAAAGCCGTCCTTCACCTAGCTTGTTGGGAACACCAAGTTTCTTTTCAGTTGCAAACTCCATTCCATACATATATATGGGGAGGTACAAGCTCCAAATCGGTTTTACAGTGAAAACTGCAGGAACTTCAAACCGGCACTAGGAAACAGACCGAGAAAGCAGAGAAAAAGTGTCTCCTGCAAACCGTTCCCTTGGTGATAGATGAACGAACGTCTCTCCACTTGCTCAGTTCTGAGAGATAAGTGTGTGTGAAAGCCGTCCTTCACCTAGCTTGTTGGGAACACAAAGTTTCTTTTCAGTTGCAAACTTCATTCCATACATATATATGGGGAGGTACAAGCTCCAACTCGGTTTTACAGTGAAAACTGCAGGAACTTCAAACCGGCACTAGGAAACAGACTGAGAAAGCAGAGAAAAAGTGTCTCCTGCAACCCGTTCCCTTGGTGCTAGATGAACGAACGTCTCTCCACTTGCTCAGTTCTGAGAGATAAGTGTGTGTGAAAGCCGTCCTTCACCTAGCTTGTTGGAAACACAAAGTTTCTTTTCAGTTGCAAACTCCATTCCATACATATATATGGGGAGGTACAAGCTCCAACTCGGTTTTACAGTGAAAACTGCAGGAACTTCAAACCGGCACTAGGAAACAGACTGAGAAAGCTGAGAAAAAGTGTCTCCTGCAACCCGTTCCCTTGGTGCTAGATGAACGAACGTCTCTCCACTTGCTCAGTTCTGAGAGATAAGTGTGTGTGAAAGCCGTCCTTCAGCTAGCTTGTTGGGAACACAAAGTTTCTTTTCAGTTGCAAACTCCATTCCATACATATATATGGGGAGGTACAAGCTCCAACTCGGGTTTACAGTGAAAACTGCAGGAACTTCAAACCGGCACTAGCAAACAGACTGAGAAAGCAGAGAAAAAGTGTCTCCTGCAACCCGTTCCCTTGGTGCTAGATGAACGAACGTCTCTCCACTTGCTCAGTTCTGAGAGATATGTGTGTGTGAAAGCCGTCCTTCAGCTAGCTTGTTGGGAACACAAAGTTTCTTTTCAGTTGCAAACTCCATTCCATACATATATATGGGAGGTACAAGCTCCAACTCGGTTTTACAGTGAAAACTGCAGGAACTTGAAACCGGCACTAGGAAATAGACTGAGAAAGCAGAGAAAAAGTGTCTCCTGCAACCCGTTCCCTTGGTGCTAGATGAACGAACGTCTCTCCACTTGCTCAGTTCTGAGAGATAAGTGTGTGTGAAAGCCGTCCTTCAGCTAGCTTGTTGGGAACACAAAGTTTCTTTTCAGTTGCAAACTCCATTCCATACATATATATGGGAGGTACAAGCTCCAACTCGGTTTTACAGTGAAAACTGCAGGAACTTGAAACCGGCACTAGGAAATAGACTGAGAAAGCAGAGAAAAAGTGTCTCCTGCAACCCGTTCCCTTGGTGCTAGATGAACGAAGGTCTCTCCACTTGCTCAGTTCTGAGAGATAAGTGTGTGTGAAAGCCATCCTTCAGCTAGCTTGTTGGGAACACAAAGTTTCTTTTCAGTTGCAAACTCCATTCCATACATATATATGGGAGGTACAAGCTCCAACTCGGTTTTACAGTGAAAACTGCAGGAACTTGAAACCGGCACTAGGAAACAGACTGAGAAAGCAGAGAAAAAGTGTCTCCTGCAAACCGTTCCCTTGGTGATAGATGAACGAACGTCTCTCCACTTGCTCAGTTCTGAGAGATAAGTGTGTGTGAAAGCCGTCCTTCACCTAGCTTGTTGGGAACACAAAGTTTCTTTTCAGTTGCAAACTTCATTCCATACATATATATGGGGAGGTACAAGCTCCAACTCGGTTTTACAGTGAAAACTGCAGGAACTTCAAACCTGCACTAGGAAACAGACTGAGAAAGCAGAGAAAAAGTGTCTCCTGCAACCCGTTCCCTTGGTGCTAGATGAACGAACGTCTCTCCACTTGCTCAGTTCTGAGAGATAAGTGTGTGTGAAAGCCGTCCTTCACCTAGCTTGTTGGAAACACAAAGTTTCTTTTCAGTTGCAAACTCCATTCCATACATATATATGGGGAGGTACAAGCTCCAACTCGGTTTTACAGTGAAAACTGCAGGAACTTCAAACCGGCACTAGGAAACAGACTGAGAAAGCTGAGAAAAAGTGTCTCCTGCAACCCGTTCCCTTGGTGCTAGATGAACGAACGTCTCTCCACTTGCTCAGTTCTGAGAGATAAGTGTGTGTGAAAGCCGTCCTTCAGCTAGCTTGTTGGGAACACAAAGTTTCTTTTCAGTTGCAAACTCCATTCCATACATATATATGGGGAGGTACAAGCTCCAACTCGGGTTTACAGTGAAAACTGCAGGAACTTCAAACCGGCACTAGCAAACAGACTGAGAAAGCAGAGAAAAAGTGTCTCCTGCAACCCGTTCCTTTGGTGCTAGATGAACGAACGTCTCTCCACTTGCTCAGTTCTGAGAGATATGTGTGTGTGAAAGCCGTCCTTCAGCTAGCTTATTGGGAACACAAAGTTTCTTTTCAGTTGCAAACTCCATTCCATACATATATATGGGAGGTACAAGCTCCAACTCGGTTTTACAGTGAAAACTGCAGGAACTTGAAACCGGCACTAGGAAATAGACTGAGAAAGCAGAGAAAAAGTGTCTCCTGCAACCCGTTCCCTTGGTGCTAGATGAACGAACGTCTCTCCACTTGCTCAGTTCTGAGAGATAAGTGTGTGTGAAAGCCGTCCTTCAGCTAGCTTGTTGGGAACACAAAGTTTCTTTTCAGTTGCAAACTCCATTCCATACATATATATGGGAGGTACAAGCTCCAACTCGGTTTTACAGTGAAAACTGCAGGAACTTGAAACCGGCACTAGGAAATAGACTGAGAAAGCAGAGAAAAAGTGTCTCCTGCAACCCGTTCCCTTGGTGCTAGATGAATGAAGGTCTCTCCACTTGCTCAGTTCTGAGAGATAAGTGTGTGTGAAAGCCATCCTTCAGCTAGCTTGTTGGGAACACAAAGTTTCTTTTCAGTTGCAAACTCCATTCCATACATATATATGGGAGGTACAAGCTCCAACTCGGTTTTACAGTGAAAACTGCAGGAACTTGAAACCGGCACTAGGAAACAGACTGAGAAAGCTGAGAAAAAGTGTCTCCTGCAACCCGTTCCCTTGGTGCTAGATGAACGAACGTCTCTCCACTTGCTCAGTTCTGAGAGATAAGTGTGTGTGAAAGCCGTCCTTCACCTAGCTTGTTGGGAACACCAAGTTTCTTTTCAGTTGCAAACTCCATTCCATACATACATATGGGGAGGTACAAGCTCCAAATCTGTTTTACAGTGAAAACTGCAGGAACTTCAAACCGGCACTAGGAAACAGACCGAGAAAGCAGAGAAAAAGTGTCTCCTGCAACCCGTTCCCTTGGTGATAGATGAACGAACGTCTCTCCACTTGCTCAGTTCTGAGAGATAAGTGTGTGGGAAAGCCGTCCTTCACCTAGCTTGTTGGGAACACAAAGTTTCTTTTCAGTTGCAAACTCCATTCCATACATATATATGGGAGGTACAAGCTCCAACTCGGTTTTACAGTGAAAACTGCAGGAACTTGAAACCGGCACTAGGAAATAGACTGAGAAAGCAGAGAAAAAGTGTCTCCTGCAACCCGTTCCCTTGGTGCTAGATGAACGAACGTCTCTCCACTTGCTCAGTTCTGAGACACAAGTGTGTGTGAAAGCCGTCCTTCAGCTAGCTTGTTGGGAACACAAAGTTTCTTTTCAGTTGCAAACTCCATTCCATACATATATATGGGAGGTACAAGCTCCAACTCGGTTTTACAGTGAAAACTGCAGGAACTTGAAACCGGCACTAGGAAATAGACTGAGAAAGCAGAGAAAAAGTGTCTCCTGCAACCCGTTCCCTTGGTGCTAGATGAACGAAGGTCTCTCCACTTGCTCAGTTCTGAGAGATAAGTGTGTGTGAAAGCCATCCTTCAGCTAGCTTGTTGGGAACACAAAGTTTCTTTTCAGTTGCAAACTCCATTCCATACATATATATGGGAGGTACAAGCTCCAACTCGGTTTTACAGTGAAAACTGCAGGAACTTGAAACCGGCACTAGGAAACAGACTGAGAAAGCTGAGAAAAAGTGTCTCCTGCAACCCGTTCCCTTGGTGCTAGATGAACGAACGTCTCTCCACTTGCTCAGTTCTGAGAGATAAGTGTGTGTGAAAGCCGTCCTTCACCTAGCTTGTTGGGAACACCAAGTTTCTTTTCAGTTGCAAACTCCATTCCATACATACATATGGGGAGGTACAAGCTCCAAATCGGTTTTACAGTGAAAACTGCAGGAACTTCAAACCGGCACTAGGAAACAGACCGAGAAAGCAGAGAAAAAGTGTCTCCTGCAACCCGTTCCCTTGGTGATAGATGAACGAACGTCTCTCCACTTGCTCAGTTCTGAGAGATAAGTGTGTGGGAAAGCCGTCCTTCACCTAGCTTGTTGGGAACACAAAGTTTCTTTTCAGTTGCAAACTTCATTCCATACATATATATGGGGAGGTACAAGCTCCAACTCGGTTTTACAGTGAAAACTGCAGGTACTTGAAACCGGCACTAGGAAACAGACTGAGAAAGCTGAGAAAAAGTGTCTCCTGCAACCTGTTCCCTTGGTGCTAGATGAACGAACGTCTCTCCACTTGCTCAGTTCTGAGAGATAAGTGTGTGTGAAAGCCGTCCTTCACCTAGCTTGTTGGGAACACAAAGTTTCTCTTCAGTTGCAAACTCCATTCCATACATATATATGGGGAGGTACAAGCTCCAACCCGGTTTTACAGTGAAAACTGCAGGAACTTCAAACCGGCACTAGGAAACAGACTGAGAAAGCTGAGAAAAAGTGTCTCCTGCAACCCGTTCCCTTGGTGCTAGATGAACGAACGTCTCTCCATTTGCTCAGTTCTGAGAGATAAGTGTGTGTGAAAGCCGTCCTTCAGCTAGCTTGTTGGGAACACAAAGTTTCTTTTCAGTTGCAAACTCCATTCCATACATATATATGGGGAGGTACACGCTCCAACTCGGGTTTACAGTGAAAACTGCAGGAACTTCAAACCGGCACTAGCAAACAGACTGAGAAAGCAGAGAAAAAGTGTCTCCTGCAACCCGTTCCCTTGGTGCTAGATGAACGAACGTCTCTCCACTTGCTAAGTTCTGAGAGATAAGTGTGTGTGAAAGCCGTCCTTCAGCTAGCTTGTTGGGAACACAAAGTTTCTTTTCAGTTGCAAACTCCATTCCATACATATATATGGGAGGTACAAGCTCCAACTCGGTTTTACAGTGAAAACTGCAGGAACTTGAAACCGGCACTAGGAAATAGACTGAGAAAGCAGAGAAAAAGTGTCTCCTGCAACCCGTTCCCTTGGTGCTAGATGAACGAACGTCTCTCCACTTGCTCAGTTCTGAGAGATAAGTGTGTGTGAAAGCCGTCCTTCAGCTAGCTTGTTGGGAACACAAAGTTTCTTTTCAGTTGCAAACTCCATTCCATACATATATAAGGGAGGTACAAGCTCCAACTCGGTTTTACAGTGAAAACTGCAGGAACTTCAAACCGGCACTAGCAAACAGACTGAGAAAGCAGAGAAAAAGTGTCTCCTGCAACCCGTTCCCTTGGTGCTAGATGAACGAACGTCTCTCCACTTGCTCAGTTCTGAGAGATAAGTGTGTGTGAAAGCCGTCCTTCAGCTAGCTTGTTGGGAACACAAAGTTTCTTTTCAGTTGCAAACTCCATTCCATACATATATATGGGAGGTACAAGCTCCAACTCGGTTTTACAGTGAAAACTGCAGGAACTTGAAACCGGCACTAGGAAACAGACTGAGAAAGCTGAGAAAAAGTGTCTCCTGCAACCCGTTCCCTTGGTGCTAGATGAACGAACGTCTCTCCACTTGCTCAGTTCTGAGAGATAAGTGTGTGTGAAAGCCATCCTTCAGCTAGCTTGTTGGGAACACAAAGTTTCTCTTCAGTTGCAAACTCCATTCCATACATATATATGGGGAGGTACAAGCTCCAACTCGGTTTTACAGTGAAAACTGCAGGAACTTCAAACCGGCACTAGGAAACAGACTGAGAAAGCTGAGAAAAAGTGTCTCCTGCAACCCGTTCCCTTGGTGCTAGATGAACGAACGTCTCTCCACTTGCTCAGTTCTGAGAAATAAGTGTGTGTGAAAGCCATCCTTCAGCTAGCTTGTTGGGAACACAGTTTCTTTTCAGTTGCAAACTCCATTCCATACATATATATGGGGAGGTACAAGCTCCAACTCGGTTTTACAGTGAAAACTGCAGGAACTTCAAACCGGCACTAGGAAACAGACTGAGAAAGCTGAGAAAAAGTGTCTCCTGCAACCCGTTCCCTTGGTGCTAGATGAACGAACGTCTCTCCACTTGCTCAGTTCTGAGAGATAAGTGTGTGTGAAAGCCGTCCTTCACCTAGCTTGTAGGAAAAAAAAGTTTCTTTTCAGTTGCAAACTCCATTCCATACATATATATGGGGAGGTACAAGCTCCAACTCGGTTTTACAGTGAAAACTGCAGGAACTTCAAACCGGCACTAGGAAACAGACTGAGAAAGCAGAGAAAAAGTGTCTCCTGCAACCCGTTCCCTTGGTGCTAGATGAACGAACGTCTCTCCACTTGCTCAGTTCTGAGACACAGGTGTGTGTGAAAGCCGTCCTTCAGCTAGCTTGTTGGGAACACAAAGATTCTTTTCAGTTGCAAACTCCATTCCATACATATATATGGGGAGGTACAAGCTCCAACTCGGTTTTACAGTGAAAACTGCAGGAACTTCAAACCGGCACTAGGAAATAGACTGAGAAAGCAGAGAAAAATTGTCTCCTGCAACCCGTTCCCTTGGTGCTAGATGAACGAACGTCTCTCCACTTGCTCAGTTCTGAGAGATAAGTGTGTGTGAAAGCCGTCCTTCAGCTAGCTTGTTGGGAACACAAAGTTTCTTTTCAGTTGCAAACTCCATTCCATACATATATATGGGAGGTACAAGCTCCAACTCGGTTTTACAGTGAAAACTGCAGGAACTTGAAACCGGCACTAGGAAATAGACTGAGAAAGCAGAGAAAAAGTGTCTCCTGCAACCCGTTCCCTTGGTGCTAGATGAACGAACGTCTCTCCACTTGCTCAGTTCTGAGAGAAAAGTGTGTGTGAAAGCCGTCCTTCACCTAGCTTGTTCGGAACACAAAGTTTCTTTTCAGTTGCAAACTCCATTCCATACATATATATGGGGAGGTACAAGCTCCAACTCGGTTTTACAGTGAAAACTGCAGGAACTTCAAACCGGCACTAGGAAACAGACTGAGAAAGCAGAGAAAAAGTGTCTCCTGCAACCCGTTCCCTTGGTGCTAGATGAACGAACGTCTCTCCACTTGCTTAGTTCTGAGACACAAGTGTGTGTGAAAGCCGTCCTTCAGCTAGCTTGTTGGGAACACAAAGTTTCTTTTCAGTTGCAAACTCCATTCCATACATATATATGGGGAGGTACAAGCTCCAACTCGGTTTTACAGTGAAAACTGCAGGAACTTCAAACCGGCACTAGGAAACAGACTGAGAAAGCAGAGAAAAAGTGTCTCCTGCAACCCGTTCCCTTGGTGCTAGATGAACGAACGTCTCTCCACTTGCTCAGTTCTGAGAGATAAGTGTGTGTGAAAGCCGTCCTTCAGCTAGCTTGTTGGGAACACAAAGTTTCTTTTCAGTTGCAAACTCCATTCCATACATATATATGGGGAGGTACAAGCTCCAACTCGGTTTTACAGTGAAAACTGCAGGAACTTCAAACCAGCACTAGGAAACAGACTGAGAAAGCAGAGAAAAAGTGTCTCCTGCAACCCGTTCCCTTGGTGCTAGATGAACGAACGTCTCTCCACTTGCTCAGTTCTGAGACACATGTGTGTGTGAAAGCCGTCCTTCAGCTAGCTTGTTGGGAACACAAAGTTTCTTTTCAGTTGCAAACTCCATTCCATACATATATATGGGGAGGTACAAGCTCCAACTCGGTTTTACAGTGAAAACTGCAGGAACTTCAAACCGGCACTAGGAAACAGACTGAGAAAGCAGAGAAAAAGTGTCTCCTGCAACCCGTTCCCTTGGTGCTAGATGAACGAACGTCTCTCCACTTGCTCAGTTCTGAGACACAAGTGTGTGTGAAAGCCGTCCTTCAGCTAGTTGTTGGGAACACAAAGTTTCTTTTCAGTTGCAAACTCCATTCCATACATATATATGGGGAGGTACAAGCTCCAACTCGGTTTTACAGTGAAAACTGCAGGAACTTCAAACCGGCACTAGGAAATAGACTGAGAAAGCAGAGAAAAATTGTCTCCTGCAACCCGTTCCCTTGGTGCTAGATGAACGAACGTCTCTCCACTTGCTCAGTTCTGAGAGATAAGTGTGTGTGAAAGCCGTCCTTCAGCTAGCTTGGTGGGAACACAAAGTTTCTTTTCAGTTGCAAACTCCATTCCATACATATATATGGGAAGTACAAGCTCCAACTCGGTTTTACAGTGAAAACTGCAGGAACTTCAAACCGGCACTAGGAAACAGACTGAGAAAGCTGAGAAAAAGTGTCTCCTGCAACCCGTTCCCTTGGTGCTAGATGAACGAACGTCTCTCCACTTGCTCAGTTCTGAGAGATAAGTGTGTGTGAAAGCCGTCCTTCAGCTAGCTTGTTGGGAACACAAAGTTTCTTTTCAGATGCAAACTCCATTCCATACATATATATGGGGAGGTACAAGCTCCAACTCGGTTTTACAGTGAAAACTGCAGGAACTTCAAACCGGCACTAGGAAACAGACTGAGAAAGCAGAGAAAAAGTGTCTCCTGCAACCCGTTCCCTTGGTGCTAGATGAACGAACGTCTCTCCACTTGCTCAGTTCTGAGAGATAAGTGTGTGTGAAAGCCGTCCTTCAGCTAGCTTGTTGGGAACACAAAGTTTCTTTTCAGTTGCAAACTCCATTCCATACATATATATGGGAGGTACAAGCTCCAACTCGGTTTTACAGTGAAAACTGCAGGAACTTGAAACCGGCACTAGGAAATAGACTGAGAAAGCAGAGAAAAAGTGTCTCCTGCAACCCGTTCCCTTGGTGCTAGATGAACGAACGTCTCTCCACTTGCTCAGTTCTGAGAGATAAGTGTGTGTGAAAGCCGTCCTTCAGCTAGCTTGTTGGGAACACAAAGTTTCTTTTCAGTTGCAAACTCCATTCCATACATATATATGGGAGGTACAAGCTCCAACTCGGTTTTACAGTGAAAACTGCAGGAACTTGAAACCGGCACTAGGAAATAGACTGAGAAAGCAGAGAAAAAGTGTCTCCTGCAACCCGTTCCCTTGGTGCTAGATGAACGAACGTCTCTCCACTTGCTCAGTTCTGAGAGAAAAGTGTGTGTGAAAGCCGTCCTTCAGCTAGCTTGTTGGGTACACAAAGTTTCTTTTCAGTTGCAAACTCCATTCCATACATATATATGGGAGGTACAAGCTCCAACTCGGTTTTACGGTGAAAACTGCAGGAACATCAAACCGGCACTAGGAAACAGACTGAGAAAGCTGAGAAAAAGTGTCTCCTGCAACCCGTTCCCTTCGTGCTAGATGAACGAACGTCTCTCCACTTGCTCAGTTCTGAGAGATAAGTGTGTGTGAAAGCCATCCTTCAGCTAGCTTGTTGGGAACACAAAGTTTCTCATCAGTTGCAAACTCCATTCCATACATATATATGGGGAGGTACAAGCTCCAACTCGGTTTTACAGTGAAAACTGCAGGAACTTCAAACCGGCACTAGGAAACAGACTGAGAAAGCAGAGAAAAATTGTCTCCTGCAACCCGTTCCCTTGGTGCTAGATGAACGAACGTCTCTCCACTTGCTCAGTTCTGAGAGATAAGTGTGTGTGAAAGCCGACCTTCAGCTAGCTTGTTGGGAACACAAAGTTTCTTTTCAGTTGCAAACTCCATTCCATACATATATATGGGAAGTACAAGCTCCAACTCGGTTTTACAGTGAAAACTGCAGGAACTTCAAACCGGCACTAGGAAACAGACTGAGAAAGCTGAGAAAAAGTGTCTCCTGCAACCCGTTCCCTTGGTGCTAGATGAACGAACGTCTCTCCACTTGCTCAGTTCTGAGAGATAAGTGTGTGTGAAAGCCGTCCTTCAGCTAGCTTGTTGGGAACACAAAGTTTCTTTTCAGATGCAAACTCCATTCCATACATATATATGGGAGGTACAAGCTCCAACTCGGTTTTACAGTGAAAACTGCAGGAACTTGAAACCGGCACTAGGAAATAGACTGAGAAAGCAGAGAAAAAGTGTCTCCTGCAACCCGTTCCCTTGGTGCTAGATGAACGAACGTCTCTCCACTTGCTCAGTTCTGAGACACAGGTGTGTGTGAAAGCCGTCCTTCAGCTAGCTTGGTGGGAACACAAAGTTTCTTTTCAGTTGCAAACTCCATTCCATACATATATATGGGAAGTACAAGCTCCAACTCGGTTTTACAGTGAAAACTGCAGGAACTTCAAACCGGCACTAGGAAACAGACTGATAAAGCTGAGAAAAAGTGTCTCCTGCAACCCGTTCCCTTGGTGCTAGATGAACGAACGTCTCTCCACTTGCTCAGTTCTGAGAGATAAGTGTGTGTGAAAGCCGTCCTTCAGCTAGCTTGTTGGGAACACAAAGTTTCTTTTCAGATGCAAACTCCATTCCATACATATATATGGGAGGTACAAGCTCCAACTCGGTTTTACAGTGAAAACTGCAGGAACTTGAAACCGGCACTAGGAAATAGACTGAGAAAGCAGAGAAAAAGTGTCTCCTGCAACCCGTTCCCTTGGTGCTAGATGAACGAACGTCTCTCCACTTGCTCAGTTCTGAGAGATAAGTGTGTGTGAAAGCCGTCCTTCAGCTAGCTTGTTGGGAACACAAAGTTTCTTTTCAGTTGCAAACTCCATTCCATACATATATATGGGAGGTACAAGCTCCAACTCGGTTTTACAGTGAAAACTGCAGGAACTTGAAACCGGCACTAGGAAATAGACTGAGAAAGCAGAGAAAAAGTGTCTCCTGCAACCCGTTCCCTTGGTGCTAGGTGAACGAACGTCTCTCCACTTGCTCAGTTCTGAGAGAAAAGTGTGTGTGAAAGCCGTCCTTCAGCTAGCTTGTTGGGTACACAAAGTTTCTTTTCAGTTGCAAACTCCATTCCATACATATATATGGGAGGTACAAGCTCCAACTCGGTTTTACACTGAAAACTGCAGGAACTTCAAACCGGCACTAGGAAACAGACTGAGAAAGCAGAGAAAAAGTGTCTCCTGCAACCCGTTCCCTTGGTGCTAGATGAACGAACGTCTCTCCACTTGCTCAGTTCTGAGAGATAAGTGTGTGTGAAAGCCGACCTTCAGCTAGCTTGTTGGGAACACAAAGTTTCTTTTCAGTTGCAAACTCCATTCCATACATATATATGGGAAGTACAAGCTCCAACTCGGTTTTACAGTGAAAACTGCAGGAACTTCAAACCGGCACTAGGAAACAGACTGAGAAAGCTGAGAAAAAGTGTCTCCTGCAACCCGTTCCCTTGGTGCTAGATGAACGAACGTCTCTCCACTTGCTCAGTTCTGAGAGATAAGTGTGTGTGAAAGCCGTCCTTCAGCTAGCTTGTTGGGAACACAAAGTTTCTTTTCAGATGCAAACTCCATTCCATACATATATATGGGGAGGTACAAGCTCCAACTCGGTTTTACAGTGAAAACTGCAGGAACTTCAAACCGGCACTAGGAAACAGACTGAGAAAGCAGAGAAAAAGTGTCTCCTGCAACCCGTTCCCTTGGTGCTAGATGAACGAACGTCTCTCCACTTGCTCAGTTCTGAGACACAGGTGTGTGTGAAAGCCGTCCTTCAGCTAGCTTGATGGGAACACAAAGTTTCTTTTCAGTTGCAAACTCCATTCCATACATATATATGGGGAGGTACAAGCTCCAACTCGGTTTTACAGTGAAAACTGCAGGAACTTCAAACCGGCACTAGGAAATAGACTGAGAAAGCAGAGAAAAATTGTCTCCTGCAACCCGTTCCCTTGGTGCTAGATGAACGAACGTCTCTCCACTTGCTCAGTTCTGAGAGATAAGTGTGTGTGAAAGCCGTCCTTCAGCTAGCTTGGTGGGAACACAAAGTTTCTTTTCAGTTGCAAACTCCATTCCATACATATATATGGGAAGTACAAGCTCCAACTCGGTTTTACAGTGAAAACTGCAGGAACTTCAAACCGGCACTAGGAAACAGACTGAGAAAGCAGAGAAAAAGTGTCTCCTGCAACCCGTTCCCTTGGTGCTAGATGAACGAACGTCTCTCCACTTGCTCAGTTCTGAGAGATAAGTGTGTGTGAAAGCCGTCCTTCAGCTAGCTTGTTGGGAACACAAAGTTTCTTTTCAGTTGCAAACTCCATTCCATACATATATATGGGAGGTACAAGCTCCAACTCGGTTTTACAGTGAAAACTGCAGGAACTTGAAACCGGCACTAGGAAATAGACTGAGAAAGCAGAGAAAAAGTGTCTCCTGCAACCCGTTCCCTTGGTGCTAGATGAACGAACGTCTCTCCACTTGCTCAGTTCTGAGACACAAGTGTGTGTGAAAGCCGTCCTTCAGCTAGCTTGTTGGGTACACAAAGTTTCTTTTCAGTTGCAAACTCCATTCCATACATATATATGGGGAGGTACAAGCTCCAACTCGGTTTTACAGTGAAAACTGCAGGAACTTCAAACCGGCACTAGGAAACAGACTGAGAAAGCTGAGAAAAAGTGTCTCCTGCAACCCGTTCCCTTGGTGCTAGATGAACGAACGTCTCTCCACTTGCTCAGTTCTGAGAGATAAGTGTGTGTGAAAGCCATCCTTCAGCTAGCTTGTTGGGAACACAAAGTTTCTCTTCAGTTGCAAACTCCATTCCATACATATATATGGGGAGGTACAAGCTCCAACTCGGTTTTACAGTGAAAACTGCAGGAACTTCAAACCGGCACTAGGAAACAGACTGAGAAAGCAGAGAAAAATTGTCTCCTGCAACCCGTTCCCTTGGTGCTAGATGAACGAACGTCTCTCCACTTGCTCAGTTCTGAGAGATAAGTGTGTGTGAAAGCCGTCCTTCAGCTAGCTTGGTGGGAACACAAAGTTTCTTTTCAGTTGCAAACTCCATTCCATACATATATATGGGAAGTACAAGCTCCAACTCGGTTTTACAGTGAAAACTGCAGGAACTTCAAACCGGCACTAGGAAACAGACTGAGAAAGCTGAGAAAAAGTGTCTCCTGCAACCCGTTCCCTTGGTGCTAGATGAACGAACGTCTCTCCACTTGCTCAGTTCTGAGAGATAAGTGTGTGTGAAAGCCGTCCTTCAGCTAGCTTGTTGGGAACACAAAGTTTCTTTTCAGATGCAAACTCCATTCCATACATATATATGGGGAGGTACAAGCTCCAACTCGGTTTTACAGTGAAAACTGCAGGAACTTCAAACAGGCACTAGGAAACAGACTGAGAAAGCAGAGAAAATGTGTCTCCTGCAACCCGTTCCCTTGGTGCTAGATGAACGAACGTCTCTCCACTTGCTCAGTTCTGAGAGATAAGTGTGTGTGAAAGCCGTCCTTCAGCTAGCTTGTTGGGAACACAAAGTTTCTTTTCAGTTGCAAACTCCATTCCATACATATATATGGGAGGTACAAGCTCCAACTCGGTTTTACAGTGAAAACTGCAGGAACTTGAAACCGGCACTAGGAAATAGACTGAGAAAGCAGAGAAAAAGTGTCTCCTGCAACCCGTTCCCTTGGTGCTAGATGAACGAACGTCTCTCCACTTGCTCAGTTCTGAGAGATAAGTGTGTGTGAAAGCCGTCCTTCAGCTAGCTTGTTGGGAACACAAAGTTTCTTTTCAGTTGCAAACTCCATTCCATACATATATATGGGAGGTACAAGCTCCAACTCGGTTTTACAGTGAAAACTGCAGGAACTTGAAACCGGCACTAGGAAATAGACTGAGAAAGCAGAGAAAAAGTGTCTCCTGCAACCCGTTCCCTTGGTGCTAGATGAACGAACGTCTCTCCACTTGCTCAGTTCTGAGAGAAAAGTGTGTGTGAAAGCCGTCCTTCAGCTAGCTTCTTGGGTACACAAAGTTTCTTTTCAGTTGCAAACTCCATTCCATACATATATATGGGAGGTACAAGCTCCAACTCGGTTTTACACTGAAAACTGCAGGAACTTCAAACCGGCACTAGGAAACAGACTGAGAAAGCTGAGAAAAAGTGTCTCCTGCAACCCGTTCCCTTGGTGCTAGATGAACGAACGTCTCTCCACTTGCTCAGTTCTGAGAGATAAGTGTGTGTGAAAGCCATCCTTCAGCTAGCTTGTTGGGAACACAAAGTTTCTCATCAGTTGCAAACTCCATTCCATACATATATATGGGGAGGTACAAGCTCCAACTCGGTTTTACAGTGAAAACTGCAGGAACTTCAAACCGGCACTAGGAAACAGACTGAGAAAGCAGAGAAAAATTGTCTCCTGCAACCCGTTCCCTTGGTGCTAGATGAACGAACGTCTCTCCACTTGCTCAGTTCTGAGAGATAAGTGTGTGTGAAAGCCGACCTTCAGCTAGCTTGTTGGGAACACAAAGTTTCTTTTCAGTTGCAAACTCCATTCCATACATATATATGGGAAGTACAAGCTCCAACTCGGTTTTACAGTGAAAACTGCAGGAACTTCAAACCGGCACTAGGAAACAGACTGAGAAAGCTGAGAAAAAGTGTCTCCTGCAACCCGTTCCCTTGGTGCTAGATGAACGAACGTCTCTCCACTTGCTCAGTTCTGAGAGATAAGTGTGTGTGAAAGCCGTCCTTCAGCTAGCTTGTTGGGAACACAAAGTTTCTTTTCAGATGCAAACTCCATTCCATACATATATATGGGGAGGTACAAGCTCCAACTCGGTTTTACAGTGAAAACTGCAGGAACTTCAAACCGGCACTAGGAAACAGACTGAGAAAGCAGAGAAAAAGTGTCTCCTGCAACCCGTTCCCTTGGTGCTAGATGAACGAACGTCTCTCCACTTGCTCAGTTCTGAGACACAGGTGTGTGTGAAAGCCGTCCTTCAGCTAGCTTGGTGGGAACACAAAGTTTCTTTTCAGTTGCAAACTCCATTCCATACATATATATGGGAAGTACAAGCTCCAACTCGGTTTTACAGTGAAAACTGCAGGAACTTCAAACCGGCACTAGGAAACAGACTGAGAAAGCTGAGAAAAAGTGTCTCCTGCAACCCGTTCCCTTGGTGCTAGATGAACGAACGTCTCTCCACTTGCTCAGTTCTGAGAGATAAGTGTGTGTGAAAGCCGTCCTTCAGCTAGCTTGTTGGGAACACAAAGTTTCTTTTCAGATGCAAACTCCATTCCATACATATATATGGGAGGTACAAGCTCCAACTCGGTTTTACAGTGAAAACTGCAGGAACTTGAAACCGGCACTAGGAAATAGACTGAGAAAGCAGAGAAAAAGTGTCTCCTGCAACCCGTTCCCTTGGTGCTAGATGAACGAACGTCTCTCCACTTGCTCAGTTCTGAGAGATAAGTGTGTGTGAAAGCCGTCCTTCAGCTAGCTTGTTGGGAACACAAAGTTTCTTTTCAGTTGCAAACTCCATTCCATACATATATATGGGAGGTACAAGCTCCAACTCGGTTTTACAGTGAAAACTGCAGGAACTTGAAACCGGCACTAGGAAATAGACTGAGAAAGCAGAGAAAAAGTGTCTCCTGCAACCCGTTCCCTTGGTGCTAGGTGAACGAACGTCTCTCCACTTGCTCAGTTCTGAGAGAAAAGTGTGTGTGAAAGCCGTCCTTCAGCTAGCTTGTTGGGTACACAAAGTTTCTTTTCAGTTGCAAACTCCATTCCATACATATATATGGGAGGTACAAGCTCCAACTCGGTTTTACACTGAAAACTGCAGGAACTTCAAACCGGCACTAGGAAACAGACTGAGAAAGCAGAGAAAAAGTGTCTCCTGCAACCCGTTCCCTTGGTGCTAGATGAACGAACGTCTCTCCACTTGCTCAGTTCTGAGAGATAAGTGTGTGTGAAAGCCATCCTTCAGCTAGCTTGTTGGGAACACAAAGTTTCTCTTCAGTTGCAAACTCCATTCCATACATATATATGGGGAGGTACAAGCTCCAACTCGGTTTTACAGTGAAAACTGCAGGAACTTCAAACCGGCACTAGGAAACAGACTGAGAAAGCAGAGAAAAATTGTCTCCTGCAACCCGTTCCCTTGGTGCTAGATGAACGAACGTCTCTCCACTTGCTCAGTTCTGAGAGATAAGTGTGTGTGAAAGCCGACCTTCAGCTAGCTTGTTGGGAACACAAAGTTTCTTTTCAGTTGCAAACTCCATTCCATACATATATATGGGAAGTACAAGCTCCAACTCGGTTTTACAGTGAAAACTGCAGGAACTTCAAACCGGCACTAGGAAACAGACTGAGAAAGCTGAGAAAAAGTGTCTCCTGCAACCCGTTCCCTTGGTGCTAGATGAACGAACGTCTCTCCACTTGCTCAGTTCTGAGAGATAAGTGTGTGTGAAAGCCGTCCTTCAGCTAGCTTGTTGGGAACACAAAGTTTCTTTTCAGATGCAAACTCCATTCCATACATATATATGGGGAGGTACAAGCTCCAACTCGGTTTTACAGTGAAAACTGCAGGAACTTCAAACCGGCACTAGGAAACAGACTGAGAAAGCAGAGAAAAAGTGTCTCCTGCAACCCGTTCCCTTGGTGCTAGATGAACGAACGTCTCTCCACTTGCTCAGTTCTGAGACACAGGTGTGTGTGAAAGTAGTCCTTCAGCTAGCTTGTTGGGAACACAAAGTTTCTTTTCAGTTGCAAACTCCATTCCATACATATATATGGGGAGGTACAAGCTCCAACTCGGTTTTACAGTGAAAACTGCAGGAACTTCAAACCGGCACTAGGAAATAGACTGAGAAAGCAGAGAAAAATTGTCTCCTGCAACCCGTTCCCTTGGTGCTAGATGAACGAACGTCTCTCCACTTGCTCAGTTCTGAGAGATAAGTGTGTGTGAAAGCCGTCCTTCAGCTAGCTTGGTGGGAACACAAAGTTTCTTTTCAGTTGCAAACTCCATTCCATACATATATATGGGAAGTACAAGCTCCAACTCGGTTTTACAGTGAAAACTGCAGGAACTTCAAACCGGCACTAGGAAACAGACTGAGAAAGCAGAGAAAAATTGTCTCCTGCAACCCGTTCCCTTGGTGCTAGATGAACGAACGTCTCTCCACTTGCTCAGTTCTGAGAGATAAGTGTGTGTGAAAGCCGTTCTTCAGCTAATTTGGTGGGAACACAAAGTTTCTTTTCAGTTGCAAACTCCATTCCATACATATATATGGGAAGTACAAGCTCCAACTCGGTTTTACAGTGAAAACTGCAGGAACTTCAAACCGGCACTAGGAAACAGACTGAGAAAGCTGAGAAAAAGTGTCTCCTGCAACCCGTTCCCTTGGTGCTAGATGAAAGAACGTCTCTCCACTTGCTCAGTTCTGAGAGATAAGTGTGTGTGAAAGCCGTCCTTCAGCTAGCTTGGTGGGAACACAAAGTTTCTTTTCAGTTGCAAACTCCATTCCATACATATATATGGGAAGTACAAGCTCCAACTCGGTTTTACAGTGAAAACTGCAGGAACTTCAAACCGGCACTAGGAAACAGACTGAGAAAGCTGAGAAAAAGTGTCTCCTGCAACCCGTTCCCTTGGTGCTAGATGAACGAACGTCTCTCCACTTGCTCAGTTCTGAGAGATAAGTGTGTGTGAAAGCCGTCCTTCACCTAGCTTGTTGGGAACACAAAGTTTCTTTTCAGATGCAAACTCCATTCCATACATATATATGGGGAGGTACAAGCTCCAACTCGGTTTTACAGTGAAAACTGCAGGAACTTCAAACCGGCACTAGGAAACAGACTGAGAAAGCAGAGAAAAAGTGTCTCCTGCAACCCGTTCCCTTGGTGCTAGATGAACGAACGTCTCTCCACTTGCTCAGTTCTGAGACACAGGTGTGTGAAAGCCGTCCTTCAGCTAGCTTGTTGGGAACACAAAGTTTCTTTTCAGTTGCAAACTCCATTCCATACATATATATGGGGAGGTACAAGCTCCAACTCGGTTTTACAGTGAAAACTGCAGGAACTTCAAACCGGCAATAGGAAATAGGCTGAGAAAGCAGAGAAAAATTGTCTCCTGCAACCCGTTCCCTTGGTGCTAGATGAACGAACGTCTCTCCACTTGCTCAGTTCTGAGAGATAAGTGTGTGTGAAAGCCGTCCTTCAGCTAGCTTGGTGGGAACACAAAGTTTCTTTTCAGTTGCAAACTCCATTCCATACATATATATGGGAAGTACAAGCTCCAACTCGGTTTTACAGTGAAAACTGCAGGAACTTCAAACCGGCACTAGGAAACAGACTGAGAAAGCTGAGAAAAAGTGTCTCCTGCAACCCGTTCCCTTGGTGCTAGATGAACGAACGTCTCTCCACTTGCTCAGTTCTGAGAGATAAGTGTGTGTGAAAGCCGTCCTTCACCTAGCTTGTTGGGAACACAAAGTTTCTTTTCAGATGCAAACTCCATTCCATACATATATATGGGGAGGTACAAGCTCCAACTCGGTTTTACAGTGAAAACTGCAGGAACTTCAAACCGGCACTAGGAAACAGACTGAGAAAGCAGAGAAAAAGTGTCTCCTGCAACCCGTTCCCTTGGTGCTAGATGAACGAACGTCTCTCCACTTGCTCAGTTCTGAGACACAGGTGTGTGTGAAAGCCGTCCTTCAGCTAGCTTGTTGGGAACACAAAGTTTCTTTTCAGTTGCAAACTCCATTCCATACATATATATGGGGAGGTACAAGCTCCAACTCGGTTTTACAGTGAAAACTGCAGGAACTTCAAACCGGCAATAGGAAATAGGCTGAGAAAGCAGAGAAAAATTGTCTCCTGCAACCCGTTCCCTTGGTGCTAGATGAACGAACGTCTCTCCACTTGCTCAGTTCTGAGAGATAAGTGTGTGTGAAAGCCGTCCTTCACCTAGCTTGTTCGGAACACAAAGTTTCTTTTCAGTTGCAAACTCCATTCCATACATATATGTGGGAAGTACAAGCTCCAACTCGGTTTTACAGTGAAAACTGCAGGAACTTCAAACCGGCACTAGGAAACAGACTGAGAAAGCTGAGAAAAAGTGTCTCCTGCAACCCGTTCCCTTGGTGCTAGATGAACGAACGTCTCTCCACTTGCTCAGTTCTGAGAGATAAGTGTGTGTGAAAGCCGTCCTTCAGCTAGCTTGTTGGGAACACAAAGTTTCTTTTCAGATGCAAACTCCATTCCATACATATATATGGGGAGGTACAAGCTCCAACTCGGTTTTACAGTGAAAACTGCAGGAACTTCAAACCGGCACTAGGAAACAGACTGAGAAAGCAGAGAAAAAGTGTCTCCTGCAACCCGTTCCCTTGGTGCTAGATGAACGAACGTCTCTCCACTTGCTCAGTTCTGAGAGATAAGTGTGTGTGAAAGCCGTCCTTCAGCTAGCTTGGTGGGAACACAAAGTTTCTTTTCAGTTGCAAACTCCATTCCATACATATATATGGGAGGTACAAGCTCCAACTCGGTTTTACAGTGAAAACTGCAGGAACTTGAAACCGGCACTAGGAAATAGACTGAGAAAGCAGAGAAAAAGTGTCTCCTGCAACCCGTTCCCTTGGTGCTAGATGAACGAACGTCTCTCCACTTGCTCAGTTCTGAGAGATAAGTGTGTGTGAAAGCCGTCCTTCACCTAGCTTGTTGGGAACACAAAGTTTCTTTTCAGTTGCAAACTCCATTCCATACATATATATGGGAGGTACAAGCTCCAACTCGGTTTTACAGTGAAAACTACAGGAACTTGAAACCGGCACTAGGAAATAGACTGAGAAAGCAGAGAAAAAGTGTCTCCTGCAACCCGTTCCCTTGGTTCTAGATGAACGAACGTCTCTCCACTTGCTCAGTTCTGAGAGATAAGTGTGTGTGAAAGCCGTCCTTCACCTAGCTTGTTGGGAACACAAAGTTTCTTTTCAGTTGCAAACTCCATTCCATACATATATATGGGGAGGTACAAGCTCCAACTCGGTTTTACAGTGAAAACTGCAGGAACTTCAAACCGGCACTAGGAAACACACTGAGAAAGCAGAGAAAAAGTGTCTCCTGCATCCCGTTCCCTTGGTGCTAGATGAACGAACGTCTCTCCACTTGCTCAGTTCTGAGACACAGGTGTGTGTGAAAGCCGTCCTTCAGCTAGCTTGTTGGGAACACAAAGTTTCTTTTCAGTTGCAAACTCCATTCCATACATATATATGGGGAGGTACAAGCTCCAACTCGGTTTTACAGTGAAAACTGCAGGAACTTCAAACCGGCACTAGGAAATAGACTGAGAAAGCAGAGAAAAATTGTCTCCTGCAACCCGTTCCCTTGGTGCTAGATGAACGAACGTCTCTCCACTTGCTCAGTTCTGAGAGATAAGTGTGTGTGAAAGCCGTCCTTCAGCTAGCTTGTTGGGAACACAAAGTTTCTTTTCAGTTGCAAACTCCATTCCATACATATATATGGGAGGTACAAGCTCCAACTCGGTTTTACAGTGAAAACTGCAGGAACTTGAAACCGGCACTAGGAAATAGACTGAGAAAGCAGAGAAAAAGTGTCTCCTGCAAACCGTTCCCTTGGTGCTAGATGAACGAACGTCTCTCCACTTGCTCAGTTCTGAGACACAAGTGTGTGTGAAAGCCGTCCTTCAGCTAGCTTGTTGGGAACACAAAGTTTCTTTTCAGTTGCAAACTCCATTCCATACATATATATGGGGAGGTACAAGCTCCAACTCGGTTTTACAGTGAAAACTGCAGGAACTTCAAACCGGCACTAGGAAACAGACTGAGAAAGCAGAGAAAAAGTGTCTCCTGCAACCCGTTCCCTTGGTGCTAGATGAACGAACGTCTCTCCACTTGCTCAGTTCTGAGACACAGGTGTGTGTGAAAGCCGTCCTTCAGCTAGCTTGTTTTGAACACAAAGTTTCTTTTCAGTTGCAAACTCCATTCCATACATATATATGGGGAGGTACAAGCTCCAACTCGGTTTTACAGTGAAAACTGCAGGAACTTCAAACCGGCAATAGGAAATAGGCTGAGAAAGCAGAGAAAAATTTTCTCCTGCAACCCGTTCCCTTGGTGCTAGATGAACGAACGTCTCTCCACTTGCTCAGTTCTGAGAGATAAGTGTGTGTGAAAGCCGTCCTTCACCTAGCTTGTTCGGAACACAAAGTTTCTTTTCAGTTGCAAACTCCATTCCATACATATATGTGGGAAGTACAAGCTCCAACTCGGTTTTACAGTGAAAACTGCAGGAACTTCAAACCGGCACTAGGAAACAGACTGAGAAAGCTGAGAAAAAGTGTCTCCTGCAACCCGTTCCCTTGGTGCTAGATGAACGAACGTCTCTCCACTTGCTCAGTTCTGAGAGATAAGTGTGTGTGAAAGCCGTCCTTCAGCTAGCTTGTTGGGAACACAAAGTTTCTTTTCAGATGCAAACTCCATTCCATACATATATATGGGGAGGTACAAGCTCCAACTCGGTTTTACAGTGAAAACTGCAGGAACTTCAAACCGGCACTAGGAAACAGACTGAGAAAGCAGAGAAAAAGTGTCTCCTGCAACCCGTTCCCTTGGTGCTAGATGAACGAACGTCTCTCCACTTGCTCAGTTCTGAGAGATAAGTGTGTGTGAAAGCCGTCCTTCAGCTAGCTTGTTGGGAACACAAAGTTTCTTTTCAGTTGCAAACTCCATTCCATACATATATATGGGAGGTACAAGCTCCAACTCGGTTTTACAGTGAAAACTGCAGGAACTTGAAACCGGCACTAGGAAATAGACTGAGAAAGCAGAGAAAAAGTGTCTCCTGCAACCCGTTCCCTTGGTTCTAGATGAACGAACGTCTCTCCACTTGCTCAGTTCTGAGAGATAAGTGTGTGTGAAAGCCGTCCTTCACCTAGCTTGTTGGGAACACAAAGTTTCTTTTCAGTTGCAAACTCCATTCCATACATATATATGGGGAGGTACAAGCTCCAACTCGGTTTTACAGTGAAAATTGCAGGAACTTGAAACCGGCACTAGGAAATAGACTGAGAAAGCAGAGAAAAAGTGTCTCCTGCAACCCGTTCCCTTGGTTCTAGATGAACGAACGTCTCTCCACTTGCTCAGTTCTGAGAGATAAGTGTGTGTGAAAGCCGTCCTTCAGCTAGCTTGTTGGGAACACAAAGTTTCTTTTCAGTTGCAAACTCCATTCCATACATATATATGGGAGGTACAAGCTCCAACTCGGTTTTACAGTGAAAACTGCAGGAACTTGAAACCGGCACTAGGAAATAGACTGAGAAAGCAGAGAAAAAGTGTCTCCTGCAAACCGTTCCCTTGGTGCTAGATGAACGAACGTCTCTCCACTTGCTCAGTTCTGAGACACAAGTGTGTGTGAAAGCCGTCCTTCAGCTAGCTTGTTGGGAACACAAAGTTTCTTTTCAGTTGCAAACTCCATTCCATACATATATATGGGGAGGTACAAGCTCCAACTCGGTTTTACAGTGAAAACTGCAGGAACTTCAAACCGGCACTAGGAAACAGACTGAGAAAGCAGAGAAAAAGTGTCTCCTGCAACCCGTTCCCTTGGTGCTAGATGAACGAACGTCTCTCCACTTGCTCAGTTCTGAGACACAGGTGTGTGTGAAAGCCGTCCTTCAGCTAGCTTGTTGGGAACACAAAGTTTCTTTTCAGTTGCAAACTCCATTCCATACATATATATGGGGAGGTACAAGCTCCAACTCGATTTTACAGTGAAAACTGCAGGAACTTCAAACCGGCACTAGGAAACAGACTGAGAAAGCAGAGAAAAAGTGTCTCCTGCAACCCGTTCCCTTGGTGCTAGATGAACGAACGTCTCTCCACTTGCTCAGTTCTGAGAGATAAGTGTGTGTGAAAGCCGTCCTTCAGCTAGCTTGGTGGGAACACAAAGTTTCTTTTCAGTTGCAAACTCCATTCCATACATATATATGGGAAGTACAAGCTCCAACTCGGTTTTACAGTGAAAACTGCAGGAACTTCAAACCGGCACTAGGAAACAGACTGAGAAAGCTGAGAAAAAGTGTCTCCTGCAACCCGTTCCCTTGGTGCTAGATGAACGAACGTCTCTCCACTTGCTCAGTTCTGAGAGATAAGTGTGTGTGAAAGCCGTCCTTCAGCTAGCTTGTTGGGAACACAAAGTTTCTTTTCAGTTGCAAACTCCATTCCATACATATATATGGGGAGGTACAAGCTCCAACTCGGTTTTACAGTGAAAACTGCAGGAACTTGAAACCGGCACTAGGAAATAGACTGAGAAAGCAGAGAAAAAATGTCTCCTGCAACCCGTTCCCTTGGTTCTAGATGAACGAACGTCTCTCCACTTGCTCAGTTCTGAGAGATAAGTGTGTGTGAAAGCCGTCCTTCACCTAGCTTGTTGGGAACACAAAGTTTCTTTTCAGTTGCAAACTCCATTCCATACATATATATGGGAGGTACAAGCTCCAACTCGGTTTTACAGTGAAAACTGCAGGAACTTCAAACCGGCACTAGGAAACAGACTGAGAAAGCAGAGAAAAAGTGTCTCCTGCAACCCGTTCCCTTGGTGCTAGATGAACGAACGTCTCTCCACTTGCTCAGTTCTGAGAGATAAGTGTGTGTGAAAGCCGTCCTTCAGCTAGCTTGTTGGGAACACAAAGTTTCTTTTCAGTTGCAAACTCCATTCCATACATATATATGGGAAGTACAAGCTCCAACTCGGTTTTACAGTGAAAACTGCAGGAACTTCAAACCGGCACTAGGAAACAGACTGAGAAAGCTGAGAAAAAGTGTCTCCTGCAACCCGTCCCCTTGGTGCTAGATGAACGAACGTCTCTCCACTTGCTCAGTTCTGAGAGTTAAGTGTGTGTGAAAGCCGTCCTTCAGCTAGCTTGTTGGGAACACAAAGTTTCTTTTCAGATGCAAACTCCATTCCATACATATATATGGGGAGGTACAAGCTCCAACTCGGTTTTACAGTGAAAACTGCAGGAACTTCAAACCGGCACTAGGAAACAGACTGAGAAAGCAGAGAAAAAGTGTCTCCTGCAACCCGTTCCCTTGGTGCTAGATGAACGAACGTCTCTCCACTTGCTCAGTTCTGAGACACAGGTGTGTGTGAAAGCCGTCCTTCAGCTAGCTTGTTGGGAACACAAAGTTTCTTTTCAGATGCAAACTCCATTCCATACATATATATGGGGAGGTACAAGCTCCAACTCGGTTTTACAGTGAAAACTGCAGGAACTTCAAACCGGCACTAGGAAACAGACTGAGAAAGCAGAGAAAAAGTGTCTCCTGCAACCCGTTCCCTTGGTGCTAGATGAACGAACGTCTCTCCACTTGCTCAGTTCTGAGACACAGGTGTGTGTGAAAGCCGTCCTTCAGCTAGCTTGTTGGGAACACAAAGTTTCTTTTCAGTTGCAATCTCCATTCCATACATATATATGGGGAGGTACAAGCTCCAACTCGGTTTTACAGTGAAAACTGCAGGAACTTCAAACCGGCAATAGGAAAAAGGCTGAGAAAGCAGAGAAAAAGTGTCTCCTGCAACCCGTTCCCTTGGTGCTAGATGAACGAACGTCTCTCCACTTGCTCAGTTCTGAGAGATAAGTGTGTGTGAAAGCCGTCCTTCAGCTAGCTTGTTGGGAACACAAAGTTTCTTTTCAGTTGCAAACTCCATTCCATACATATATATGGGGAGGTACAAGCTCCAACTCGGTTTTACAGTGAAAACTGCAGGAACTTCAAACCGGCACTAGGAAACAGACTGAGAAAGCTGAGAAAAAGTGTCTCCTGCAACCCGTTCCCTTGGTGCTAGATGAACGAACATCTCTCCACTTGCTCAGTTCTGAGAGATAAGTGTGTGTGAAAGCCGTCCTTCAGCTAGCTTGTTGGGAACACAAAGTTTCTTTTCAGATGCAAACTCCATTCCATACATATATATGGGGAGGTACAAGCTCCAACTCGGTTTTACAGTGAAAACTGCAGGAACTTCAAACCGGCACTAGGAAACAGACTGAGAAAGCAGAGAAAAAGTGTCTCCTGCAACCCGTTCCCTTGGTGCTAGATGAACGAACGTCTCTCCACTTGCTCAGTTCTGAGAGATAAGTGTGTGTGAAAGCCGTCCTTCACCTAGCTTGTTGGGAACACAAAGTTTCTTTTCAGTTGCAAACTCCATTCCATACATATATATGGGGAGGTACAAGCTCCAACTCGGTTTTACAGTGAAAACTGCAGGAACTTCAAACCGGCACTAGGAAACAGACTGAGAAAGCAGAGAAAAAGTGTCTCCTGCAACCCGTTCCCTTGGTGCTAGATGAACGAACGTCTCTCCACTTGCTCAGTTCTGAGAGATAAGTGTGTGTGAAAGCCGTCCTTCAGCTAGCTTGTTGGGAACACAAAGTTTCTTTTCAGTTGCAAACTCCATTCCATACATATATATGGGGAGGTACAAGCTCCAACTCGGTTTTACAGTGAAAACTGCAGGAACTTCAAACCGGCACTAGGAAACAGACTGAGAAAGCTGAGAAAAAGTGTCTCCTGCAACCCGTTCCCTTGGTGCTAGATGAACGAACATCTCTCCACTTGCTCAGTTCTGAGAGATAAGTGTGTGTGAAAGCCGTCCTTCAGCTAGCTTGTTGGGAACACAAAGTTTCTTTTCAGTTGCAAACTCCATTCCATACATATATATGGGGAGGTACAAGCTCCAACTCGGTTTTACAGTGAAAACTGCAGGAACTTCAAACCGGCACTAGGAAACAGACTGAGAAAGCAGAGAAAAAGTGTCTCCTGCAACCCGTTCCCTTGGTGCTAGATGAACGAACGTCTCTCCACTTGCTCAGTTCTGAGAGATAAGTGTGTGTGAAAGCCGTCCTTCAGCTAGCTTGTTGGGAACACAAAGTTTCTCTTCAGTTGCAAACTCCATTCCATACATATATATGGGGAGGTACAAGCTCCAACTCGGTTTTACAGTGAAAACTGCAGGATCTTCAAACCGGCACTAGGAAACAGACTGAGAAAGCAGAGAAATATTGTCTCCTGCAACCCGTTCCCTTGGTGCTAGATGAACGAACGTCTCTCCACTTGCTCAGTTCTGAGAGATAAGTGTGTGTGAAAGCCGTCCTTCAGCTAGCTTGTTGGGAACACAAAGTTTCTTTTCAGTTGCAAACTCCATTCCATACATATATATGGGAAGTACAAGCTCCAACTCGGTTTTACAGTGAAAACTGCAGGAACTTCAAACCGGCACTAGGAAACAGACTGAGAAAGCTGAGAAAAAGTGTCTCCTGCAACCCGTTCCCTTGGTGCTAGATGAACGAACGTCTCTCCACTTGCTCAGTTCTGAGAGATAAGTGTGTGTGAAAGCCGTCCTTCAGCTAGCTTGTTGGGAACACAAAGTTTCTTTTCAGTTGCAAACTCCATTCCATACATATATATGGGGAGGTACAAGCTCCAACTCGGTTTTACAGTGAAAACTGCAGGAACTTCAAACCGGCACTAGGAAACAGACTGAGAAAGCAGAGAAAAAGTGTCTCCTGCAACCCGTTCCCTTGGTGCTAGATGAACGAACGTCTCTCCACTTGCTCAGTTCTGAGACACAGGTGTGTGTGAAAGCCGTCCTTCAGCTAGCTTGTTGGGAACACAAAGTTTCTTTTCAGTTGCAATCTCCATTCCATACATATATATGGGGAGGTACAAGCTCCAACTCGGTTTTACAGTGAAAACTGCAGGAACTTCAAACCAGCAATAGGAAATAGGCTGAGAAAGCAGAGAAAAATTGTCTCCTGCAACCCGTTCCCTTGGTGCTAGATGAACGAACGTCTCTCCACTTGCTCAGTTCTGAGAGATAAGTGTGTGTGAAAGCCGTCCTTCAGCTAGCTTGTTGGGAACACAAAGTTTCTTTTCAGTTGCAAACTCCATTCCATACATATATATGGGAGGTACAAGCTCCAACTCGGTTTTACAGTGAAAACTGCAGGAACTTGAAACCGGCACTAGGAAATAGACTGAGAAAGCAGAGAAAAAGTGTCTCCTGCAACCCGTTCCCTTGGTGCTAGATGAACGAACGTCTCTCCACTTGCTCAGTTCTGAGACACAAGTGTGTGTGAAAGCCGTCCTTCAGCTAGCTTGTTGGGAACACAAAGTTTCTTTTCAGTTGCAAACTCCATTCCATACATATATATGGGGAGGTACAAGCTCCAACTCGGTTTTACAGTGAAAACTGCAGGAACTTCAAACCGGCACTAGGAAACAGACTGAGAAAGCAGAGAAAAAGTGTCTCCTGCAACCCGTTCCCTTGGTGCTAGATGAACGAACGTCTCTCCACTTGCTCAGTTCTGAGACACAGGTGTGTGTGAAAGCCGTCCTTCAGCTAGCTTGTTGGGAACACAAAGTTTCTTTTCAGTTGCAAACTCCATTCCATACATATATATGGGGAGGTACAAGCTCCAACTCGGTTTTACAGTGAAAACTGCAGGAACTTCAAACCGGCAATAGGAAATAGGCTGAGAAAGCAGAGAAAAATTGTCTCCTGCAACCCGTTCCCTTGGTGCTAGATGAACGAACGTCTCTCCACTTGCTCAGTTCTGAGAGATAAGTGTGTGTGAAAGCCGTCCTTCACCTAGCTTGTTCGGAACACAAAGTTTCTTTTCAGTTGCAAACTCCATTCCATACATATATGTGGGAAGTACAAGCTCCAACTCGGTTTTACAGTGAAAACTGCAGGAACTTCAAACCGGCACTAGGAAACAGACTGAGAAAGCTGAGAAAAAGTGTCTCCTGCAACCCGTTCCCTTGGTGCTAGATGAACGAACGTCTCTCCACTTGCTCAGTTCTGAGAGATAAGTGTGTGTGAAAGCCGTCCTTCAGCTAGCTTGTTGGGAACACAAAGTTTCTTTTCAGATGCAAACTCCATTCCATACATATATATGGGGAGGTACAAGCTCCAACTCGGTTTTACAGTGAAAACTGCAGGAACTTCAAACCGGCACTAGGAAACAGACTGAGAAAGCAGAGAAAAAGTGTCTCCTGCAACCCGTTCCCTTGGTGCTAGATGAACGAACGTCTCTCCACTTGCTCAGTTCTGAGAGATAAGTGTGTGTGAAAGCCGTCCTTCAGCTAGCTTGTTGGGAACACAAAGTTTCTTTTCAGTTGCAAACTCCATTCCATACATATATATGGGAGGTACAAGCTCCAACTCGGTTTTACAGTGAAAACTGCAGGAACTTGAAACCGGCACTAGGAAATAGACTGAGAAAGCAGAGAAAAAGTGTCTCCTGCAACCCGTTCCCTTGGTTCTAGATGAACGAACGTCTCTCCACTTGCTCAGTTCTGAGAGATAAGTGTGTGTGAAAGCCGTCCTTCACCTAGCTTGTTGGGAACACAAAGTTTCTTTTCAGTTGCAAACTCCATTCCATACATATATATGGGAGGTACAAGCTCCAACTCGGTTTTACAGTGAAAACTGCAGGAACTTGAAACCGGCACTAGGAAATAGACTGAGAAAGCAGAGAAAAAGTGTCTCCTGCAACCCGTTCCCTTGGTTCTAGATGAACGAACGTCTCTCCACTTGCTCAGTTCTGAGAGATAAGTGTGTGTGAAAGCCGTCCTTCAGCTAGCTTGTTGGGAACACAAAGTTTCTTTTCAGTTGCAAACTCCATTCCATACATATATATGGGAGGTACAAGCTCCAACTCGGTTTTACAGTGAAAACTGCAGGAACTTGAAACCGGCACTAGGAAATAGACTGAGAAAGCAGAGAAAAAGTGGCTCCTGCAAACCGTTCCCTTGGTGCTAGATGAACGAACGTCTCTCCACTTGCTCAGTTCTGAGACACAAGTGTGTGTGAAAGCCGTCCTTCAGCTAGCTTGTTGGGAACACAAAGTTTCTTTTCAGTTGCAAACTCCATTCCATACATATATATGGGGAGGTACAAGCTCCAACTCGGTTTTACAGTGAAAACTGCAGGAACTTCAAACCGGCACTAGGAAACAGACTGAGAAAGCAGAGAAAAAGTGTCTCCTGCAACCCGTTCCCTTGGTGCTAGATGAACGAACGTCTCTCCACTTGCTCAGTTCTGAGACACAGGTGTGTGTGAAAGCCGTCCTTCAGCTAGCTTGTTGGGAACACAAAGTTTCTTTTCAGTTGCAAACTCCATTCCATACATATATATGGGGAGGTACAAGCTCCAACTCGGTTTTACAGTGAAAACTGCAGGAACTTCAAACCGGCAATAGGAAATAGGCTGAGAAAGCAGAGAAAAATTGTCTCCTGCAACCCGTTCCCTTGGTGCTAGATGAACGAACGTCTCTCCACTTGCTCAGTTCTGAGAGATAAGTGTGTGTGAAAGCCGTCCTTCACCTAGCTTGTTCGGAACACAAAGTTTCTTTTCAGTTGCAAACTCCATTCCATACATATATGTGGGAAGTACAAGCTCCAACTCGGTTTTACAGTGAAAACTGCAGGAACTTCAAACCGGCACTAGGAAACAGACTGAGAAAGCTGAGAAAAAGTGTCTCCTGCAACCCGTTCCCTTGGTGCTAGATGAACGAACGTCTCTCCACTTGCTCAGTTCTGAGAGATAAGTGTGTGTGAAAGCCGTCCTTCAGCTAGCTTGTTGGGAACACAAAGTTTCTTTTCAGATGCAAACTCCATTCCATACATATATATGGGGAGGTACAAGCTCCAACTCGGTTTTACAGTGAAAACTGCAGGAACTTCAAACCGGCACTAGGAAACAGACTGAGAAAGCAGAGAAAAAGTGTCTCCTGCAACCCGTTCCCTTGGTGCTAGATGAACGAACGTCTCTCCACTTGCTCAGTTCTGAGAGATAAGTGTGTGTGAAAGCCGTCCTTCAGCTAGCTTGTTGGGAACACAAAGTTTCTTTTCAGTTGCAAACTCCATTCCATACATATATATGGGAGGTACAAGCTCCAACTCGGTTTTACAGTGAAAACTGCAGGAACTTGAAACCGGCACTAGGAAATAGACTGAGAAAGCAGAGAAAAAGTGTCTCCTGCAACCCGTTCCCTTGGTTCTAGATGAACGAACGTCTCTCCACTTGCTCAGTTCTGAGAGATAAGTGTGTGTGAAAGCCGTCCTTCACCTAGCTTGTTGGGAACACAAAGTTTCTTTTCAGTTGCAAACTCCATTCCATACATATATATGGGAGGTACAAGCTCCAACTCGGTTTTACAGTGAAAACTGCAGGAACTTGAAACCGGCACTAGGAAATAGACTGAGAAAGCAGAGAAAAAGTGTCTCCTGCAACCCGTTCCCTTGGTTCTAGATGAACGAACGTCTCTCCACTTGCTCAGTTCTGAGAGATAAGTGTGTGTGAAAGCCGTCCTTCAGCTAGCTTGTTGGGAACACAAAGTTTCTTTTCAGTTGCAAACTCCATTCCATACATATATATGGGAGGTACAAGCTCCAACTCGGTTTTACAGTGAAAACTGCAGGAACTTGAAACCGGCACTAGGAAATAGACTGAGAAAGCAGAGAAAAAGTGGCTCCTGCAAACCGTTCCCTTGGTGCTAGATGAACGAACGTCTCTCCACTTGCTCAGTTCTGAGACACAAGTGTGTGTGAAAGCCGTCCTTCAGCTAGCTTGTTGGGAACACAAAGTTTCTTTTCAGTTGCAAACTCCATTCCATACATATATATGGGGAGGTACAAGCTCCAACTCGGTTTTACAGTGAAAACTGCAGGAACTTCAAACCGGCACTAGGAAACAGACTGAGAAAGCAGAGAAAAAGTGTCTCCTGCAACCCGTTCCCTTGGTGCTAGATGAACGAACGTCTCTCCACTTGCTCAGTTCTGAGACACAGGTGTGTGTGAAAGCCGTCCTTCAGCTAGCTTGTTGGGAACACAAAGTTTCTTTTCAGTTGCAAACTCCATTCCATACATATATATGGGGAGGTACAAGCTCCAACTCGATTTTACAGTGAAAACTGCAGGAACTTCAAACCGGCACTAGGAAACAGACTGAGAAAGCAGAGAAAAAGTGTCTCCTGCAACCCGTTCCCTTGGTGCTAGATGAACGAACGTCTCTCCACTTGCTCAGTTCTGAGAGATAAGTGTGTGTGAAAGCCGTCCTTCAGCTAGCTTGGTGGGAACACAAAGTTTCTTTTCAGTTGCAAACTCCATTCCATACATATATATGGGAAGTACAAGCTCCAACTCGGTTTTACAGTGAAAACTGCAGGAACTTCAAACCGGCACTAGGAAACAGACTGAGAAAGCTGAGAAAAAGTGTCTCCTGCAACCCGTTCCCTTGGTGCTAGATGAACGAAATCTCTCCACTTGCTCAGTTCTGAGAGATAAGTGTGTGTGAAAGCCGTCCTTCAGCTAGCTTGTTGGGAACACAAAGTTTCTTTTCAGTTGCAAACTCCATTCCATACATATATATGGGGAGGTACAAGCTCCAACTCGGTTTTACAGTGAAAACTGCAGGAACTTGAAACCGGCACTAGGAAATAGACTGAGAAAGCAGAGAAAAAGTGTCTCCTGCAACCCGTTCCCTTGGTTCTAGATGAACGAACGTCTCTCCACTTGCTCAGTTCTGAGAGATAAGTGTGTGTGAAAGCCGTCCTTCACCTAGCTTGTTGGGAACACAAAGTTTCTTTTCAGTTGCAAACTCCATTCCATACATATATATGGGAGGTACAAGCTCCAACTCGGTTTTACAGTGAAAACTGCAGGAACTTCAAACCGGCACTAGGAAACAGACTGAGAAAGCTGAGAAAAAGTGTCTCCTGCAACCCGTTCCCTTGGTGCTAGATGAACGAACGTCTCTCCACTTGCTCAGTTCTGAGAGATAAGTGTGTGTGAAAGCCGTCCTTCAGCTAGCTTGTTGGGAACACAAAGTTTCTTTTCAGTTGCAAACTCCATTCCATACATATATATGGGAAGTACAAGCTCCAACTCGGTTTTACAGTGAAAACTGCAGGAACTTCAAACCGGCACTAGGAAACAGACTGAGAAAACTGAGAAAAAGTGTCTCCTGCAACCCGTTCCCTTGGTGCTAGATGAACGAACGTCTCTCCACTTGCTCAGTTCTGAGAGATAAGTGTGTGTGAAAGCCGTCCTTCAGCTAGCTTGTTGGGAACACAAAGTTTCTTTTCAGATGCAAACTCCATTCCATACATATATATGGGGAGGTACAAGCTCCAACTCGGTTTTACAGTGAAAACTGCAGGAACTTCAAACCGGCACTAGGAAACAGACTGAGAAAGCAGAGAAAAAGTGTCTCCTGCAACCCGTTCCCTTGGTGCTAGATGAACGAACGTCTCTCCACTTGCTCAGTTCTGAGACACAGGTGTGTGTGAAAGCCGTCCTTCAGCTAGCTTGTTGGGAACACAAAGTTTCTTTTCAGATGCAAACTCCATTCCATACATATATATGGGAAGGTACAAGCTCCAACTCGGTTTTACAGTGAAAACTGCAGGAACTTCAAACCGGCACTAGGAAACAGACTGAGAAAGCAGAGAAAAAGTGTCTCCTGCAACCCGTTCCCTTGGTGCTAGATGAACGAACGTCTCTCCACTTGCTCAGTTCTGAGACACAGGTGTGTGTGAAAGCCGTCCTTCAGCTAGCTTGTTGGGAACACAAAGTTTCTTTTCAGTTGCAATCTCCATTCCATACATATATATGGGGAGGTACAAGCTCCAACTCGGTTTTACAGTGAAAACTGCAGGAACTTCAAACCGGCAATAGGAAAAAGGCTGAGAAAGCAGAGAAAAATTGTCTCCTGCAACCCGTTCCCTTGGTGCTAGATGAACGAACGTCTCTCCACTTGCTCAGTTCTGAGAGATAAGTGTGTGTGAAAGCCGTCCTTCAGCTAGCTTGTTGGGAACACAAAGTTTCTTTTCAGTTGCAAACTCCATTCCATACATATATATGGGGAGGTACAAGCTCCAACTCGGTTTTACAGTGAAAACTGCAGGAACTTGAAACCGGCACTAGGAAACAGACTGAGAAAGCTGAGAAAAAGTGTCTCCTGCAACCCGTTCCCTTGGTGCTAGATGAACGAACGTCTCTCCACTTGCTCAGTTCTGAGAGATAAGTGTGTGTGAAAGCCGTCCTTCAGCTAGCTTGTTGGGAACACAAAGTTTCTTTTCAGATGCAAACTCCATTCCATACATATATATGGGGAGGTACAAGCTCCAACTCGGTTTTACAGTGAAAACTGCAGGAACTTCAAACCGGCACTAGGAAACAGACTGAGAAAGCAGAGAAAAAGTGTCTCCTGCAACCCGTTCCCTTGGTGCTAGATGAACGAACGTCTCTCCACTTGCTCAGTTCTGAGAGATAAGTGTGTGTGAAAGCCGTCCTTCAGCTAGCTTGTTGGGAACACAAAGTTTCTTTTCAGTTGCAAACTCCATTCCATACATATATATGGGAGGTACAAGCTCCAACTCGGTTTTACAGTGAAAACTGCAGGAACTTGAAACCGGCACTAGGAAATAGACTGAGAAAGCAGAGAAAAAGTGTCTCCTGCAACCCGTTCCCTTGGTGCTAGATGAACGAACGTCTCTCCACTTGCTCAGTTCTGAGAGATAAGTGTGTGTGAAAGCCGTCCTTCACCTAGCTTGTTGGGAACACAAAGTTTCTTTTCAGTTGCAAACTCCATTCCATACATATATATGGGGAGGTACAAGCTCCAACTCGGTTTTACAGTGAAAACTGCAGGAACTTCAAACCGGCACTAGGAAACAGACTGAGAAAGCAGAGAAAAAGTGTCTCCTGCAACCCGTTCCCTTGGTGCTAGATGAACGAACGTCTCTCCACTTGCTCAGTTCTGAGAGATAAGTGTGTGTGAAAGCCGTCCTTCAGCTAGCTTGTTGGGAACACAAAGTTTCTCTTCAGTTGCAAACTCCATTCCATACATATATATGGGGAGGTACAAGCTCCAACTCGGTTTTACAGTGAAAACTGCAGGATCTTCAAACCGGCACTAGGAAACAGACTGAGAAAGCAGAGAAAAAGTGTCTCCTGCAACCCGTTCCCTTGGTGCTAGATGAACGAACGTCTCTCCACTTGCTCAGTTCTGAGAGATAAGTGTGTGTGAAAGCCGTCCTTCAGCTAGCTTGTTGGGAACACAAAGTTTCTTTTCAGTTGCAAACTCCATTCCATACATATATATGGGAAGTACAAGCTCCAACTCGGTTTTACAGTGAAAACTGCAGGAACTTCAAACCGGCACTAGGAAACAGACTGAGAAAGCTGAGAAAAAGTGTCTCCTGCAACCCGTTCCCTTGGTGCTAGATGAACGAACGTCTCTCCACTTGCTCAGTTCTGAGAGATAAGTGTGTGTGAAAGCCGTCCTTCAGCTAGCTTGTTGGGAACACAAAGTTTCTTTTCAGATGCAAACTCCATTCCATACATATATATGGGGAGGTACAAGCTCCAACTCGGTTTTACAGTGAAAACTGCAGGAACTTCAAACCGGCACTAGGAAACAGACTGAGAAAGCAGAGAAAAAGTGTCTCCTGCAACCCGTTCCCTTGGTGCTAGATGAACGAACGTCTCTCCACTTGCTCTGTTCTGAGACACAGGTGTGTGTGAAAGCCGTCCTTCAGCTAGCTTGTTGGGAACACAAAGTTTCTTTTCAGTTGCAATCTCCATTCCATACATATATATGGGGAGGTACAAGCTCCAACTCGGTTTTACAGTGAAAACTGCAGGAACTTCAAACCAGCAATAGGAAATAGGCTGAGAAAGCAGAGAAAAATTGTCTCCTGCAACCCGTTCCCTTGGTGCTAGATGAACGAACGTCTCTCCACTTGCTCAGTTCTGAGAGATAAGTGTGTGTGAAAGCCGTCCTTCAGCTAGCTTGTTGGGAACACAAAGTTTCTTTTCAGTTGCAAACTCCATTCCATACATATATATGGGGAGGTACAAGCTCCAACTCGGTTTTACAGTGAAAACTGCAGGAACTTCAAACCGGCACTAGGAAACAGACTGAGAAAGCTGAGAAAAAGTGTCTCCTGCAACCCGTTCCCTTGGTGCTAGATGAACGAACGTCTCTCCACTTGCTCAGTTCTGAGAGATAAGTGTGTGTGAAAGCCGTCCTTCAGCTAGCTTGTTGGGAACACAAAGTTTCTTTTCAAATGCAAACTCCATTCCATACATATATATGGGGAGGTACAAGCTCCAACTCGGTTTTACAGTGAAAACTGCAGGAACTTCAAACCGGCACTAGGAAACAGACTGAGAAAGCAGAGAAAAAGTGTCTCCTGCAACCCGTTCCCTTGGTGCTAGATGAACGAACGTCTCTCCACTTGCTCAGTTCTGAGAGATAAGTGTGTGTGAAAGCCGTCCTTCAGCTAGCTTGTTGGGAACACAAAGTTTCTTTTCAGTTGCAAACTCCATTCCATACATATATATGGGAGGTACAAGCTCCAACTCGGTTTTACAGTGAAAACTGCAGGAACTTGAAACCGGCACTAGGAAATAGACTGAGAAAGCAGAGAAAAAGTGTCTCCTGCAACCCGTTCCCTTGGTGCTAGATGAACGAACGTCTCTCCACTTGCTCAGTTCTGAGAGATACGTGTGTGTGAAAGCCGTCCTTCACCTAGCTTGTTGGGAACACAAAGTTTCTTTTCAGTTGCAAACTCCATTCCATACATATATATGGGGAGGTACAAGCTCCAACTCGGTTTTACAGTGAAAACTGCAGGAACTTCAAACCGGCACTAGGAAACAGACTGAGAAAGCAGAGAAAAAGTGTCTCCTGCAACCCGTTCCCTTGGTGCTAGATGAACGAACGTCTCTCCACTTGCTCAGTTCTGAGACACAGGTGTGTGTGAAAGCCGTCCTTCAGCTAGCTTGTTGGGAACACAAAGTTTCTTTTCAGTTGCAAACTCCATTCCATACATATATATGGGAAGTACAAGCTCCAACTCGGTTTTACAGTGAAAACTGCAGGAACTTCAAACCGGCACTAGGAAACAGACTGAGAAAGCTGAGAAAAAGTGTCTCCTGCAACCCGTTCCCTTGGTGCTAGATGAACGAACGTCTCTCCACTTGCTCAGTTCTGAGAGATAAGTGTGTGTGAAAGCCGTCCTTCAGCTAGCTTGTTGGGAACACAAAGTTTCTTTTCAGATGCAAACTCCATTCCATACATATATATGGGGAGGTACAAGCTCCAACTCGGTTTTACAGTGAAAACTGCAGGAACTTCAAACCGGCACTAGGAAACAGACTGAGAAAGCAGAGAAAAAGTGTCTCCTGCAACCCGTTCCCTTGGTGCTAGATGAACGAACGTCTCTCCACTTGCTCAGTTCTGAGACACAGGTGTGTGTGAAAGCCGTCCTTCAGCTAGCTTGTTGGGAACACAAAGTTTCTTTTCAGATGCAAACTCCATTCCATACATATATATGGGGAGGTACAAGCTCCAACTCGGTTTTACAGTGAAAACTGCAGGAACTTCAAACCGGCACTAGGAAACAGACTGAGAAAGCAGAGAAAAAGTGTCTCCTGCAACCCGTTCCCTTGGTGCTAGATGAACGAACGTCTCTCCACTTGCTCAGTTCTGAGACACAGGTGTGTGTGAAAGCCGTCCTTCAGCTAGCTTGTTGGGAACACAAAGTTTCTTTTCAGTTGCAATCTCCATTCCATACATATATATGGGGAGGTACAAGCTCCAACTCGGTTTTACAGTGAAAACTGCACGAACTTCAAACCGGCAATAGGAAAAAGGCTGAGAAAGCAGAGAAAAATTGTCTCCTGCAACCCGTTCCCTTGGTGCTAGATGAACGAACGTCTCTCCACTTGCTCAGTTCTGAGAGATAAGTGTGTGTGAAAGCCGTCCTTCAGCTAGCTTGTTGGGAACACAAAGTTTCTTTTCAGTTGCAAACTCCATTCCATACATATATATGGGGAGGTACAAGCTCCAACTCGGTTTTACAGTGAAAACTGCAGGAACTTCAAACCGGCACTAGGAAACAGACTGAGAAAGCTGAGAAAAAGTGTCTCCTGCAACCCGTTCCCTTGGTGCTAGATGAACGAACGTCTCTCCACTTGCTCAGTTCTGAGAGATAAGTGTGTGTGAAAGCCGTCCTTCAGCTAGCTTGTTGGGAACACAAAGTTTCTTTTCAGATGCAAACTCCATTCCATACATATATATGGGGAGGTACAAGCTCCAACTCGGTTTTACAGTGAAAACTGCAGGAACTTCAAACCGGCACTAGGAAACAGACTGAGAAAGCAGAGAAAAAGTGTCTCCTGCAACCCGTTCCCTTGGTGCTAGATGAACGAACGTCTCTCCACTTGCTCAGTTCTGAGAGATAAGTGTGTGTGAAAGCCGTCCTTCAGCTAGCTTGTTGGGAACACAAAGTTTCTTTTCAGTTGCAAACTCCATTCCATACATATATATGGGAGGTACAAGCTCCAACTCGGTTTTACAGTGAAAACTGCAGGAACTTGAAACCGGCACTAGGAAATAGACTGAGAAAGCAGAGAAAAAGTGTCTCCTGCAACCCGTTCCCTTGGTGCTAGATGAACGAACGTCTCTCCACTTGCTCACTTCTGAGAGATAAGTGTGTGTGAAAGCCGTCCTTCAGCTAGCTTGTTGGGAACACAAAGTTTCTTTTCAGTTGCAAACTCCATTCCATACATATATATGGGGAGGTACAAGCTCCAACTCGGTTTTACAGTGAAAACTGCAGGAACTTCAAACCGGCACTAGGAAACAGACTGAGAAAGCAGAGAAAAAGTGTCTCCTGCAACCCGTTCCCTTGGTGCTAGATGAACGAACGTCTCTCCACTTGCTCAGTTCTGAGAGATAAGTGTGTGTGAAAGCCGTCCTTCAGCTAGCTTGTTGGGAACACAAAGTTTCTCTTCAGTTGCAAACTCCATTCCATACATATATATGGGGAGGTACAAGCTCCAACTCGGTTTTACAGTGAAAACTGCAGGATCTTCAAACCGGCACTAGGAAACAGACTGAGAAAGCAGAGAAATATTGTCTCCTGCAACCCGTTCCCTTGGTGCTAGATGAACGAACGTCTCTCCACTTGCTCAGTTCTGAGAGATAAGTGTGTGTGAAAGCCGTCCTTCAGCTAGCTTTTTGGGAACACAAAGTTTCTTTTCAGTTGCAAACTCCATTCCATACATATATATGGGGAGGTACAAGCTCCAACTCGGTTTTACAGTGAAAACTGCAGGAACTTCAAACCGGCACTAGGAAACAGACTGAGAAAGCTGAGAAAAAGTGTCTCCTGCAACCCGTTCCCTTGGTGCTAGATGAACGAACGTCTCTCCACTTGCTCAGTTCTGAGAGATAAGTGTGTGTGAAAGCCGTCCTTCAGCTAGCTTGTTGGGAACACAAAGTTTCTTTTCAGATGCAAACTCCATTCCATACATATATATGGGGAGGTACAAGCTCCAACTCGGTTTTACAGTGAAAACTGCAGGAACTTCAAACCGGCACTAGGAAACAGACTGAGAAAGCAGAGAAAAAGTGTCTCCTGCAACCCGTTCCCTTGGTGCTAGATGAACGAACGTCTCTCCACTTGCTCAGTTCTGAGACACAGGTGTGTGTGAAAGCCGTCCTTCAGCTAGCTTGTTGGGTACACAAAGTTTCTTTTCAGTTGCAATCTCCATTCCATACATATATATGGGGAGGTACAAGCTCCAACTCGGTTTTACAGTGAAAACTGCAGGAACTTCAAACCAGCAATAGGAAATAGGCTGAGAAAGCAGAGAAAAATTGTCTCCTGCAACCCGTTCCCTTGGTGCTAGATGAACGAACGTCTCTCCACTTGCTCAGTTCTGAGAGATAAGTGTGTGTGAAAGCCGTCCTTCAGCTAGCTTGTTGGGAACACAAAGTTTCTTTTCAGTTGCAAACTCCATTCCATACATATATATGGGGAGGTACAAGCTCCAACTAGGTTTTACAGTGAAAACTGCAGGAACTTCAAACCGGCACTAGGAAACAGACTGAGAAAGCTGAGAAAAAGTGTCTCCTGCAACCCGTTCCCTTGGTGCTAGATGAACGAACGTCTCTCCACTTGCTCAGTTCTGAGAGATAAGTGTGTGTGAAAGCCGTCCTTCAGCTAGCTTGTTGGGAACACAAAGTTTCTTTTCAAATGCAAACTCCATTCCATACATATATATGGGGAGGTACAAGCTCCAACTCGGTTTTACAGTGAAAACTGCAGGAACTTCAAACCGGCACTAGGAAACAGACTGAGAAAGCAGAGAAAAAGTGTCTCCTGCAACCCGTTCCCTTGGTGCTAGATGAACGAACGTCTCTCCACTTGCTCAGTTCTGAGAGATAAGTGTGTGTGAAAGCCGTCCTTCAGCTAGCTTGTTGGGAACACAAAGTTTCTTTTCAGTTGCAAACTCCATTCCATACATATATATGGGAGGTACAAGCTCCAAATCGGTTTTACAGTGAAAACTGCAGGAACTTGAAACCGGCACTAGGAAATAGACTGAGAAAGCAGAGAAAAAGTGTCTCCTGCAACCCGTTCCCTTGGTGCTAGATGAACGAACGTCTCTCCACTTGCTCAGTTCTGAGAGATAAGTGTGTGTGAAAGCCGTCCTTCACCTAGCTTGTTGGGAACACAAAGTTTCTTTTCAGTTGCAAACTCCATTCCATACATATATATGGGGAGGTACAAGCTCCAACTCGGTTTTACAGTGAAAACTGCAGGAACTTCAAACCGGCACTAGGAAACAGACTGAGAAAGCAGAGAAAAAGTGTCTCCTGCAACCCGTTCCCTTGGTGCTAGATGAACGAACGTCTCTCCACTTGCTCAGTTCTGAGACACAGGTGTGTGTGAAAGCCGTCCTTCAGCTAGCTTGTTGGGAACACAAAGTTTCTTTTCAGTTGCAAACTCCATTCCATACATATATATGGGGAGGTACAAGCTCCAACTCGGTTTTACAGTGAAAACTGCAGGAACTTCAAACCGGCACTAGGAAATAGACTGAGAAAGCAGAGAAAAATTGTCTCCTGCAACCCGTTCCCTTGGTGCTAGATGAACGAACGTCTCTCCACTTGCTCAGTTCTGAGAGATAAGTGTGTGTGAAAGCCGTCCTTCAGCTAGCTTGTTGGGAACACAAAGTTTCTTTTCAGTTGCAAACTCCATTCCTTACATATATATGGGAGGTACAAGCTCCAACTCGGTTTTACAGTGAAAACTGCAGGAACTTGAAACCGGCACTAGGAAATAGACTGAGAAAGCAGAGAAAAAGTGTCTCCTGCAAACCGTTCCCTTGGTGCTAGATGAACGAACGTCTCTCCACTTGCTCAGTTCTGAGAGATAAGTGTGTGTGAAAGCCGTCCTTCACCTAGCTTGTTCGGAACACAAAGTTTCTTTTCAGTTGCAAACTCCATTCCATACATATATATGGGGAGGTACAAGCTCCAACTCGGTTTTACAGTGAAAACTGCAGGAACTTCAAACCGGCACTAGGAAACAGACTGAGAAAGCAGAGAAATATTGCCTCCTGCAACCCGTTCCCTTGGTGCTAGATGAACGAACGTCTCTCCACTTGCTCAGTTCTGAGAGATAAGTGTGTGTGAAAGCCGTCCTTCAGCTAGCTTGTTGGGAACACAAAGTTTCTTTTCAGTTGCAAACTCCATTCCATACATATATATGGGAAGTACAAGCTCCAACTCGGTTTTACAGTGAAAACTGCAGGAACTTCAAACCGGCACTAGGAAACAGACTGAGAAAGCTGAGAAAAAGTGTCTCCTGCAACCCGTTCCCTTGGTGCTAGATGAACGAACGTCTCTCCACTTGCTCAGTTCTGAGAGATAAGTGTGTGTGAAAGCCGTCCTTCAGCTAGCTTGTTGGGAACACAAAGTTTCTTTTCAGATGCAAACTCCATTCCATACATATATATGGGGAGGTACAAGCTCCAACTCGGTTTTACAGTGAAAACTGCAGGAACTTCAAACCGGCACTAGGAAACAGACTGAGAAAGCAGAGAAAAAGTGTCTCCTGCAACCCGTTCCCTTGGTGCTAGATGAACGAACGTCTCTCCACTTGCTCAGTTCTGAGACACAGGTGTGTGTGAAAGCCGTCCTTCAGCTAGCTTGTTGGGAACACAAAGTTTCTTTTCAGTTGCAATCTCCATTCCATACATATATATGGGGAGGTACAAGCTCCAACTCGGTTTTACAGTGAAAACTGCAGGAACTTCAAACCGGCAATAGGAAATAGGCTGAGAAAGCAGAGAAAAATTGTCTCCTGCAACCCGTTCCCTTGGTGCTAGATGAACGAACGTCTCTCCACTTGCTCAGTTCTGAGAGATAAGTGTGTGTGAAAGCCGTCCTTCAGCTAGCTTGTTGGGAACACAAAGTTTCTTTTCAGTTGCAAACTCCATTCCATACATATATATGGGGAGGTACAAGCTCCAACTCGGTTTTACAGTGAAAACTGCAGGAACTTCAAACCGGCACTAGGAAACAGACTGAGAAAGCTGAGAAAAAGTGTCTCCTGCAACCCGTTCCCTTGGTGCTAGATGAACGAACGTCTCTCCACTTGCTCAGTTCTGAGAGATAAGTGTGTGTGAAAGCCGTCCTTCAGCTAGCTTGTTGGGAACACAAAGTTTCTTTTCAGATGCAAACTCCATTCCATACATATATATGGGGAGGTACAAGCTCCAACTCGGTTTTACAGTGAAAACTGCAGGAACTTCAAACCGGCACTAGGAAACAGACTGAGAAAGCAGAGAAAAAGTGTCTCCTGCAACCCGTTCCCTTGGTGCTAGATGAACGAACGTCTCTCCACTTGCTCAGTTCTGAGAGATAAGTGTGTGTGAAAGCCGTCCTTCAGCTAGCTTGTTGGGAACACAAAGTTTCTTTTCAGTTGCAAACTCCATTCCATACATATATATGGGAGGTACAAGCTCCAACTCGGTTTTACAGTGAAAACTGCAGGAACTTGAAACCGGCACTAGGAAATAGACTGAGAAAGCAGAGAAAAAGTGTCTCCTGCAACCCGTTCCCTTGGTGCTAGATGAACGAACGTCTCTCCACTTGCTCAGTTCTGAGAGATAAGTGTGTGTGAAAGCCGTCCTTCAGGTAGCTTGTTGGGAACACAAAGTTTCTTTTCAGTTGCAAACTCCATTCCATACATATATATGGGAGGTACAAGCTCCAACTCGGTTTTACAGTGAAAACTGCAGGAACTTGAAACCGGCACTAGGAAATAGACTGAGAAAGCAGAGAAAAAGTGTCTCCTGCAACCCGTTCCCTTGGTTCTAGATGAACGAACGTCTCTCCACTTGCTCAGTTCTGAGAGATAAGTGTGTGTGAAAGCCGTCCTTCACCTAGCTTGTTGGGAACACAAAGTTTCTATTCAGTTGCAAACTCCATTCCATACATATATATGGGGAGGTACAAGCTCCAACTCGGTTTTACAGTGAAAACTGCAGGAACTTCAAACCGGCACTAGGAAACAGACTGAGAAAGCAGAGAAAAAGTGTCTCCTGCAACCCGTTCCCTTGGTGCTAGATGAACGAACGTCTCTCCACTTGCTCAGTTCTGAGACACAGGTGTGTGTGAAAGCCGTCCTTCAGCTAGCTTGTTGGGAACACAAAGTTTCTTTTCAGTTGCAAACTCCATTCCATACATATATATGGGGAGGTACAAGCTCCAACTCGGTTTTACAGTGAAAACTGCAGGAACTTCAAACCGGCACTAGGAAATAGACTGAGAAAGCAGAGAAAAATTGTCTCCTGCAACCCGTTCCCTTGGTGCTAGATGAACGAACGTCTCTCCACTTGCTCAGTTCTGAGAGATAAGTGTGTGTGAAAGCCGTCCTTCAGCTAGCTTGTTGGGAACACAAAGTTTCTTTTCAGTTGCAAACTCCATTCCATACATATATATGGGAGGTACAAGCTCCAACTCGGTTTTACAGTGAAAACTGCAGGAACTTGAAACCGGCACTAGGAAATAGACTGAGAAAGCAGAGAAAAAGTGTCTCCTGCAAACCGTTCCCTTGGTGCTAGATGAACGAACGTCTCTCCACTTGCTCAGTTCTGAGAGATAAGTGTGTGTGAAAGCCGTCCTTCACCTAGCTTGTTCGGAACACAAAGTTTCTTTTCAGTTGCAAACTCCATTCCATACATATATATGGGGAGGTACAAGCTCCAACTCGGTTTTACAGTGAAAACTGCAGGAACTTCAAACCGGCACTAGGAAACAGACTGAGAAAGCAGAGAAAAAGTGTCCCCTGCAACCCGTTCCCTTGGTGCTAGATGAACGAACGTCTCTCCACTTGCTCAGTTCTGAGACACAATTGTGTGTGAAAGCCGTCCTTCAGCTAGCTTGTTGGGAACACAAAGTTTCTTTTCAGTTGCAAACTCCATTCCATACATATATATGGGGAGGTACAAGCTCCAACTCGGTTTTACAGTGAAAACTGCAGGAACTTCAAACCGGCACTAGGAAACAGACTGAGAAAGCAGAGAAAAAGTGTCTCCTGCAACCCGTTCCCTTGGTGCTAGATGAACGAACGTCTCTCCACTTGCTCAGTTCTGAGACACAAGTGTGTGTGAAAGCCGTCCTTCAGCTAGCTTGTTGGGAACACAAAGTTTCTTTTCAGTTGCAAACTCCATTCCATACATATATATGGGGAGGTACAAGCTCCAACTCGGTTTTACAGTGAAAACTGCAGGAACTTCAAACCGGCACTAGGAAACAGACTGAGAAAGCAGAGAAAAAGTGTCTCCTGCAACCCGTTCCCTTGGTGCTAGATGAACGAACGTCTCTCCACTTGCTCAGTTCTGAGACACAAGTGTGTGTGAAAGCCGTCCTTCAGCTAGCTTGTTGGGAACACAAAGTTTCTTTTCAGTTGCAAACTCCATTCCATACATATATATGGGGAGGTACAAGCTCCAACTCGGTTTTACAGTGAAAACTGCAGGAACTTCAAACCGGCACTAGGAAACAGACTGAGAAAGCAGAGAAAAAGTGTCTCCTGCAACCCGTTCCCTTGGTGCTAGATGAACGAACGTCTCTCCACTTGCTCAGTTCTGAGACACAAGTGTGTGAGAAAGCCGTCCTTCAGCTAGCTTGTTGGGAACACAAAGTTTCTTTTCAGTTGCAAACTCCATTCCATACATATATATGGGGAGGTACAAGCTCCAACTCGGTTTTACAGTGAAAACTGCAGGAACTTCAAACCGGCACTAGGAAACAGACTGAGAAAGCAGAGAAAAAGTGTCTCCTGCAACCCGTTCCCTTGGTGCTAGATGAACGAAAGTCTCTCCACTTGCTCAGTTCTGAGACACAGGTGTGTGTGAAAGCCGTCCTTCAGCTAGCTTGTTGGGAACACAAAGTTTCTTTTCAGTTGCAAACTCCATTCCATACATATATATGGGGAGGTACAAGCTCCAACTCGGTTTTACAGTGAAAACTGCAGGAACTTCAAACCGGCACTAGGAAATAGACTGAGAAAGCAGAGAAAAATGTCTCCTGCAACCCGTTCCCTTGGTGCTAGATGAACGAACGTCTCTCCACTTGCTCAGTTCTGAGAGATAAGTGTGTGTGAAAGCCGTCCTTCAGCTAGCTTGTTGGGAACACAAAGTTTCTTTTCAGTTGCAAACTCCATTCCATACATATATATGGGAAGTACAAGCTCCAACTCGGTTTTACAGTGAAAACTGCAGGAACTTCAATCCGGCACTAGGAAACAGACTGAGAAAGCTGAGAAAAAGTGTCTCCTGCAACCCGTTCCCTTGGTGCTAGATGAACGAACGTCTCTCCACTTGCTCAGTTCTGAGAGATAAGTGTGTGTGAAAGCCGTCCTTCAGCTAGCTTGTTGGGAACACAAAGTTTCTTTTCAGATGCAAACTCCATTCCATACATATATATGGGGAGGTACAAGCTCCAACTCGGTTTTACAGTGAAAACTGCAGGAACTTCAAACCGGCACTAGGAAACAGACTGAGAAAGCTGAGAAAAAGTGTCTCCTGCAACCCGTTCCCTTGGTGCTAGATGAACGAACGTCTCTCCACTTGCTCAGTTCTGAGAGATAAGTGTGTGTGAAAGCCGTCCTTCAGCTAGCTTGTTGGGAACACAAAGTTTCTTTTCAGTTGCAAACTCCATTCCATACATATATATGGGAGGTACAAGCTCCAACTCGGTTTTACAGTGAAAACTGCAGGAACTTGAAACCGGCACTAGGAAATAGACTGAGAAAGCAGAGAAAAAGTGTCTCCTGCAACCCGTTCCCTTGGTGCTAGATGAACGAACGTCTCTCCACTTGCTCAGTTCTGAGACACAAGTGTGTGTGAAAGCCGTCCTTCAGCTAGCTTGTTGGGAACACAAAGTTTCTTTTCAGTTGCAAACTCCATTCCATACATATATATGGGGAGGTACAAGCTCCAACTCGGTTTTACAGTGAAAACTGCAGGAACTTCAAACCGGCACTAGGAAACAGACTGAGAAAGCAGAGAAAAAGTGTCTCCTGCAACCCGTTCCCTTGGTGCTAGATGAACGAACGTCTCTCCACTTGCTCAGTTCTGAGAGATAAGTGTGTGTGAAAGCCGTCCTTCAGGTAGCTTGTTGGGAACACAAAGTTTCTTTTCAGTTGCAAGCTCCATTCCATACATATATATGGGAGGTACAAGCTCCAACTCGGTTTTACAGTGAAAACTGCAGGAACTTCAAACCGGCACTAGGAAATAGACTGAGAAAGCAGAGAAAATGTGTCTCCTGCAACCCGATCCCTTGGTGCTAGATGAACGAACGTCTCTCCACTTGCTCAGTTCTGAGAGATAAGTGTGTGTGAAAGCCGTCCTTCAGCTAGCTTGTTGGGAACACAAAGTTTCTTTTCAGTTGCAAACTCCATTCCATACATATATATGGGAGGTACAAGCTCCAACTCGGTTTTACAGTGAAAACTGCAGGAAATTCAAACCGGCACTAGGAAACAGACTGAGAAAGCAGAGAAAAAGTGTCTCCTGCAACCCGTTCCCTTGGTGCTAGATGAACGAACGTCTCTCCACTTGCTCAGTTCTGAGACACAAGTGTGTGTGAAAGCCGTCCTTCAGCTAGCTTGTTGGGAACACAAAGTTTCTTTTCAGTTGCAAACTCCATTCCATACATATATATGGGAGGTACAAGCTCCAACTCGGTTTTACAGTGAAAACTGCAGGAACTTCAAACCGGCACTAGGAAATAGACTGAGAAAGCAGAGAAAAAGTGTCTCCTGCAACCCGTTCCCTTGGTGCTAGATGAACGAACGTCTCTCCACTTGCTCAGTTCTGAGACACAAGTGTGTGTGAAAGCCGTCCTTCAGCTAGCTTGTTGGGAACACAAAGTTTCTTTTCAGTTGCAAACTCCATTCCATACATATATATGGGGAGGTACAAGCTCCAACTCGGTTTTACAGTGAAAACTGCAGGAACTTCAAACCGGCACTAGGAAACAGACTGAGAAAGCAGAGAAAAAGTGTCTCCTGCAACCCGTTCCCTTGGTGCTAGATGAACGAACGTCTCTCCACTTGCTCAGTTCTGAGAGATAAGTGTGTGTGAAAGCCGTCCTTCAGGTAGCTTGTTGGGAACACAAAGTTTCTTTTCAGTTGCAAACTCCATTCCATACATATATATGGGAGGTACAAGCTCCAACTCGGTTTTACAGTGAAAACTGCAGGAACTTGAAACCGGCACTAGGAAATAGACTGAGAAAGCAGAGAAAAATTGTCTCCTGCAACCCGTTCCCTTGGTGCTAGATGAACGAACGTCTCTCCACTTGCTCAGTTCTGAGAGATAAGTGTGTGTGAAAGCCGTCCTTCAGCTAGCTTGTTGGGAACACAAAGTTTCTTTTCAGTTGCAAACTCCATTCCATACATATATATGGGAGGTACAAGCTCCAACTCGGTTTTACAGTGAAAACTGCAGGAACTTGAAACCGGCACTAGGAAATAGACTGAGAAAGCAGAGAAAAAGTGTCTCCTGCAAACCGTTCCCTTGGTGCTAGATGAACGAACGTCTCTCCACTTGCTCAGTTCTGAGAGATAAGTGTGTGTGAAAGCCGTCCTTCACCTAGCTTGTTCGGAACACAAAGTTTCTTTTCAGTTGCAAACTCCATTCCATACATATATATGGGGAGGTACAAGCTCCAACTCGGTTTTACAGTGAAAACTGCAGGAACTTCAAACCGGCACTAGGAAACAGACTGAGAAAGCAGAGAAAAAGTGTCTCCTGCAACCCGTTCCCTTGGTGCTAGATGAACGAACGTCTCTCCACTTGCTCAGTTCTGAGACACAAGTGTGTGTGAAAGCCGTCCTTCAGCTAGCTTGTTGGGAACACAAAGTTTCTTTTCAGTTGCAAACTCCATTCCATACATATATATGGGGAGGTACAAGCTCCAACTCGGTTTTACAGTGAAAACTGCAGGAACTTCAAACCGGCACTAGGAAACAGACTGAGAAAGCAGAGAAAAAGTGTCTCCTGCAACCCGTTCCCTTGGTGCTAGATGAACGAACGTCTCTCCACTTGCTCAGTTCTGAGACACAAGTGTGTGTGAAAGCCGTCCTTCAGCTAGCTTGTTGGGAACACAAAGTTTCTTTTCAGTTGCAAACTCCATTCCATACATATATATGGGGAGGTACAAGCTCCAACTCGGTTTTACAGTGAAAACTGCAGGAACTTCAAACCGGCACTAGGAAACAGACTGAGAAAGCAGAGAAATAGTGTCTCCTGCAACCCGTTCCCTTGGTGCTAGATGAACGAACGTCTCTCCACTTGCTCAGTTCTGAGACACAAGTGTGTGTGAAAGCCGTCCTTCAGCTAGCTTGTTGGGAACACAAAGTTTCTTTTCAGTTGCAAACTCCATTCCATACATATATATGGGGAGGTACAAGCTCCAACTCGGTTTTACAGTGAAAACTGCAGGAAATTCAAACCGGCACTAGGAAACAGACTGAGAAAGCAGAGAAAAAGTGTCTCCTGCAACCCGTTCCCTTGGTGCTAGATGAACGAACGTCTCTCCACTTGCTCAGTTCTGAGACACAAGTGTGTGAGAAAGCCGTCCTTCAGCTAGCTTGTTGGGAACACAAAGTTTCTTTTCAGTTGCAAACTCCATTCCATACATATATATGGGGAGGTACAAGCTCCAACTCGGTTTTACAGTGAAAACTGCAGGAACTTCAAACCGGCACTAGGAAACAGACTGAGAAAGCAGAGAAAAAGTGTCTCCTGCAACCCGTTCCCTTGGTGCTAGATGAACGAACGTCTCTCCACTTGCTCAGTTCTGAGACACAGGTGTGTGTGAAAGCCGTCCTTCAGCTAGCTTGTTGGGAACACAAAGTTTCTTTTCAGTTGCAAACTCCATTCCATACATATATATGGGGAGGTACAAGCTCCAACTCGGTTTTACAGTGAAAACTGCAGGAACTTCAAACCGGCACTAGGAAATAGACTGAGAAAGCAGAGAAAAAGTGTCTCCTGCAACCCGTTCCCTTGGTGCTAGATGAACGAACGTCTCTCCACTTGCTCAGTTCTGAGAGATAAGTGTGTGTGAAAGCCGTCCTTCAGCTAGCTTGTTGGGAACACAAAGTTTCTTTTCAGTTGCAAACTCCATTCCATACATATACATGGGAAGTACAAGCTCCAACTCGGTTTTACAGTGAAAACTGCAGGAACTTCAATCCGGCACTAGGAAACAGACTGAGAAAGCTGAGAAAAAGTGTCTCCTGCAACCCGTTCCCTTGGTGCTAGATGAACGAACGTCTCTCCACTTGCTCAGTTCTGAGAGATAAGTGTGTGTGAAAGCCGTCCTTCAGCTAGCTTGTTGGGAACACAAAGATTCTTTTCAGATGCAAACTCCATTCCATACATATATATGGGGAGGTACAAGCTCCAACTCGGTTTTACAGTGAAAACTGCAGGAACTTCAAACCGGCACTAGGAAACAGACTGAGAAAGCAGAGAAAAAGTGTCTCCTGCAACCCGTTCCCTTGGTGCTAGATGAACGAACGTCTCTCCACTTGCTCAGTTCTGAGAGATAAGTGTGTGTGAAAGCCGTCCTTCAGCTAGCTTGTTGGGAACACAAAGTTTCTTTTCAGTTGCAAACTCCATTCCATACATATATATGGGAGGTACAAGCTCCAACTCGGTTTTACAGTGAAAACTGCAGGAACTTGAAACCGGCACTAGGAAATAGACTGAGAAAGCAGAGAAAAAGTGTCTCCTGCAACCCGTTCCCTTGGTGCTAGATGAACGAACGTCTCTCCACTTGCTCAGTTCTGAGACACAAGTGTGTGTGAAAGCCGTCCTTCAGCTAGCTTGTTGGGAACACAAAGTTTCTTTTCAGTTGCAATCTCCATTCCATACATATATATGGGGAGGTACAAGCTCCAACTCGGTTTTACAGTGAAAACTGCAGGAACTTCAAACCGGCAATAGGAAATAGGCTGAGAAAGCAGAGAAAAATTGTCTCCTGCAACCCGTTCCCTTGGTGCTAGATGAACGAACGTCTCTCCACTTGCTCAGTTCTGAGAGATAAGTGTGTGTGAAAGCCGTCCTTCAGCTAGCTTGTTGGGAACACAAAGTTTCTTTTCAGTTGCAAACTCCATTCCATACATATATATGGGGAGGTACAAGCTCCAACTCGGTTTTACAGTGAAAACTGCAGGAACTTCAAACCGGCACTAGGAAACAGACTGAGAAAGCTGAGAAAAAGTGTCTCCTGCAACCCGTTCCCTTGGTGCTAGATGAACGAACGTCTCTCCACTTGCTCAGTTCTGAGACACAAGTGTGTGTGAAAGCCGTCCTTCAGCTAGCTTGTTGGGAACACAAAGTTTCTTTTCAGTTGCAAACTCCATTCCATACATATATATGGGGAGGTACAAGCTCCAACTCGGTTTTACAGTGAAAACTGCAGGAACTTCAAACCGGCACTAGGAAACAGACTGAGAAAGCAGAGAAAAAGTGTCTCCTGCAACCCGTTCCCTTGGTGCTAGATGAACGAACGTCTCTCCACTTGCTCAGTTCTGAGACACAAGTGTGTGAGAAAGCCGTCCTTCAGCTAGCTTGTTGGGAACACAAAGTTTCTTTTCAGTTGCAAACTCCATTCCATACATATATATGGGGAGGTACAAGCTCCAACTCGGTTTTACAGTGAAAACTGCAGGAACTTCAAACCGGCACTAGGAAACAGACTGAGAAAGCAGAGAAAAAGTGTCTCCTGCAACCCGTTCCCTTGGTGCTAGATGAACGAACGTCTCTCCACTTGCTCAGTTCTGAGACACAGGTGTGTGTGAAAGCCGTCCTTCAGCTAGCTTGTTGGGAACACAAAGTTTCTTTTCAGTTGCAAACTCCATTCCATACATATATATGGGGAGGTACAAGCTCCAACTCGGTTTTACAGTGAAAACTGCAGGAACTTCAAACCGGCACTAGGAAATAGACTGAGAAAGCAGAGAAAAAGTGTCTCCTGCAACCCGTTCCCTTGGTGCTAGATGAACGAACGTCTCTCCACTTGCTCAGTTCTGAGAGATAAGTGTGTGTGAAAGCCGTCCTTCAGCTAGCTTGTTGGGAACACAAAGTTTCTTTTCAGTTGCAAACTCCATTCCATACATATACATGGGAAGTACAAGCTCCAACTCGGTTTTACAGTGAAAACTGCAGGAACTTCAATCCGGCACTAGGAAACAGACTGAGAAAGCTGAGAAAAAGTGTCTCCTGCAACCCGTTCCCTTGGTGCTAGATGAACGAACGTCTCTCCACTTGCTCAGTTCTGAGAGATAAGTGTGTGTGAAAGCCGTCCTTCAGCTAGCTTGTTGGGAACACAAAGTTTCTTTTCAGATGCAAACTCCATTCCATACATATATATGGGGAGGTACAAGCTCCAACTCGGTTTTACAGTGAAAACTGCAGGAACTTCAAACCGGCACTAGGAAACAGACTGAGAAAGCTGAGAAAAAGTGTCTCCTGCAACCCGTTCCCTTGGTGCTAGATGAACGAACGTCTCTCCACTTGCTCAGTTCTGAGAGATAAGTGTGTGTGAAAGCCGTCCTTCAGCTAGCTTGTTGGGAACACAAAGTTTCTTTTCAGTTGCAAACTCCATTCCATACATATATATGGGAGGTACAAGCTCCAACTCGGTTTTACAGTGAAAACTGCAGGAACTTGAAACCGGCACTAGGAAATAGACTGAGAAAGCAGAGAAAAAGTGTCTCCTGCAACCCGTTCCCTTGGTGCTAGATGAACGAACGTCTCTCCACTTGCTCAGTTCTGAGACACAAGTGTGTGTGAAAGCCGTCCTTCAGCTAGCTTGTTGGGAACACAAAGTTTCTTTTCAGTTGCAATCTCCATTCCATACATATATATGGGGAGGTACAAGCTCCAACTCGGTTTTACAGTGAAAACTGCAGGAACTTCAAACCGGCAATAGGAAATAGGCTGAGAAAGCAGAGAAAAATTGTCTCCTGCAACCCGTTCCCTTGGTGCTAGATGAACGAACGTCTCTCCACTTGCTCAGTTCTGAGAGATAAGTGTGTGTGAAAGCCGTCCTTCAGCTAGCTTGTTGGGAACACAAAGTTTCTTTTCAGTTGCAAACTCCATTCCATACATATATATGGGGAGGTACAAGCTCCAACTCGGTTTTACAGTGAAAACTGCAGGAACTTCAAACCGGCACTAGGAAACAGACTGAGAAAGCTGAGAAAAAGTGTCTCCTGCAACCCGTTCCCTTGGTGCTAGATGAACGAACGTCTCTCAACTTGCTCAGTTCTGAGAGATAAGTGTGTGTGAAAGCCGTCCTTCAGCTAGCTTGTTGGGAACACAAAGTTTCTTTTCAGATGCAAACTCCATTCCATACATATATATGGGGAGGTACAAGCTCCAACTCGGTTTTACAGTGAAAACTGCAGGAACTTCAAACCGGCACTAGGAAACAGACTGAGAAAGCAGAGAAAAAGTGTCTCCTGCAACCCGTTCCCTTGGTGCTAGATGAACGAACGTCTCTCCACTTGCTCAGTTCTGAGAGATAAGTGTGTGTGAAAGCCGTCCTTCAGCTAGCTTGTTGGGAACACAAAGTTTCTTTTCAGATGCAAACTCCATTCCATACATATATATGGGAGGTACAAGCTCCAACTCGGTTTTACAGTGAAAACTGCAGGAACTTGAAACCGGCACTAGGAAATAGACTGAGAAAGCAGAGAAAAAGTGTCTCCTGCAACCCGTTCCCTTGGTGCTAGATGAACGAACGTCTCTCCACTTGCTCAGTTCTGAGAGATAAGTGTGTGTGAAAGCCGTCCTTCAGGTAGCTTGTTGGGAACACAAAGTTTCTTTTCAGTTGCAAACTCCATTCCATACATATATATGGGAGGTACAAGCTCCAACTCGGTTTTACAGTGAAAACTGCAGGAACTTGAAACCGGCACTAGGAAATAGACTGAGAAAGCAGAGAAAAAGTGTCTCCTGCAACCCGTTCCCTTGGTTCTAGATGAACGAACGTCTCTCCACTTGCTCAGTTCTGAGAGATAAGTGTGTGTGAAAGCCGTCCTTCACCTAGCTTGTTGGGAACACAAAGTTTCTATTCAGTTGCAAACTCCATTCCATACATATATATGGGGAGGTACAAGCTCCAACTCGGTTTTACAGTGAAAACTGCAGGAACTTCAAACCGGCACTAGGAAACAGACTGAGAAAGCAGAGAAAAAGTGTCTCCTGCAACCCGTTCCCTTGGTGCTAGATGAACGAACGTCTCTCCACTTGCTCAGTTCTGAGACACAGGTGTGTGTGAAAGCCGTCCTTCAGCTAGCTTGTTGGGAACACAAAGTTTCTTTTCAGTTGCAAACTCCATTCCATACATATATATGGGGAGGTACAAGCTCCAACTCGGTTTTACAGTGAAAACTGCAGGAACTTCAAACCGGCACTAGGAAATAGACTGAGAAAGCAGAGAAAAATTGTCTCCTGCAACCCGTTCCCTTGGTGCTAGATGAACGAACGTCTCTCCACTTGCTCAGTTCTGAGAGATAAGTGTGTGTGAAAGCCGTCCTTCAGCTAGCTTGTTGGGAACACAAAGTTTCTTTTCAGTTGCAAACTCCATTCCATACATATATATGGGAGGTACAAGCTCCAACTCGGTTTTACAGTGAAAACTGCAGGAACTTGAAACCGGCACTAGGAAATAGACTGAGAAAGCAGAGAAAAAGTGTCTCCTGCAAACCGTTCCCTTGGTGCTAGATGAACGAACGTCTCTCCACTTGCTCAGTTCTGAGAGATAAGTGTGTGTGAAAGCCGTCCTTCACCTAGCTTGTTCGGAACACAAAGTTTCTTTTCAGTTGCAAACTCCATTCCATACATATATATGGGGAGGTACAAGCTCCAACTCGGTTTTACAGTGAAAACTGCAGGAACTTCAAACCGGCACTAGGAAACAGACTGAGAAAGCAGAGAAAAAGTGTCTCCTGCAACCCGTTCCCTTGGTGCTAGATGAACGAACGTCTCTCCACTTGCTCAGTTCTGAGACACAATTGTGTGTGAAAGCCGTCCTTCAGCTAGCTTGTTGGGAACACAAAGTTTCTTTTCAGTTGCAAACTCCATTCCATACATATATATGGGGAGGTACAAGCTCCAACTCGGTTTTACAGTGAAAACTGCAGGAACTTCAAACCGGCACTAGGAAACAGACTGAGAAAGCAGAGAAAAAGTGTCTCCTGCAACCCGTTCCCTTGGTGCTAGATGAACGAACGTCTCTCCACTTGCTCAGTTCTGAGACACAAGTGTGTGTGAAAGCCGTCCTTCAGCTAGCTTGTTGGGAACACAAAGTTTCTTTTCAGTTGCAAACTCCATTCCATACATATATATGGGGAGGTACAAGCTCCAACTCGGTTTTACAGTGAAAACTGCAGGAACTTCAAACCGGCACTAGGAAACAGACTGAGAAAGCAGAGAAAAAGTGTCTCCTGCAACCCGTTCCCTTGGTGCTAGATGAACGAACGTCTCTCCACTTGCTCAGTTCTGAGACACAAGTGTGTGTGAAAGCCGTCCTTCAGCTAGCTTGTTGGGAACACAAAGTTTCTTTTCAGTTGCAAACTCCATTCCATACATATATATGGGGAGGTACAAGCTCCAACTCGGTTTTACAGTGAAAACTGCAGGAACTTCAAACCGGCACTAGGAAACAGACTGAGAAAGCAGAGAAAAAGTGTCTCCTGCAACCCGTTCCCTTGGTGCTAGATGAACGAACGTCTCTCCACTTGCTCAGTTCTGAGACACAAGTGTGTGAGAAAGCCGTCCTTCAGCTAGCTTGTTGGGAACACAAAGTTTCTTTTCAGTTGCAAACTCCATTCCATACATATATATGGGGAGGTACAAGCTCCAACTCGGTTTTACAGTGAAAACTGCAGGAACTTCAAACCGGCACTAGGAAACAGACTGAGAAAGCAGAGAAAAAGTGTCTCCTGCAACCCGTTCCCTTGGTGCTAGATGAACGAAAGTCTCTCCACTTGCTCAGTTCTGAGACACAGGTGTGTGTGAAAGCCGTCCTTCAGCTAGCTTGTTGGGAACACAAAGTTTCTTTTCAGTTGCAAACTCCATTCCATACATATATATGGGGAGGTACAAGCTCCAACTCGGTTTTACAGTGAAAACTGCAGGAACTTCAAACCGGCACTAGGAAATAGACTGAGAAAGCAGAGAAAAATGTCTCCTGCAACCCGTTCCCTTGGTGCTAGATGAACGAACGTCTCTCCACTTGCTCAGTTCTGAGAGATAAGTGTGTGTGAAAGCCGTCCTTCAGCTAGCTTGTTGGGAACACAAAGTTTCTTTTCAGTTGCAAACTCCATTCCATACATATATATGGGAAGTACAAGCTCCAACTCGGTTTTACAGTGAAAACTGCAGGAACTTCAATCCGGCACTAGGAAACAGACTGAGAAAGCTGAGAAAAAGTGTCTCCTGCAACCCGTTCCCTTGGTGCTAGATGAACGAACGTCTCTCCACTTGCTCAGTTCTGAGAGATAAGTGTGTGTGAAAGCCGTCCTTCAGCTAGCTTGTTGGGAACACAAAGTTTCTTTTCAGATGCAAACTCCATTCCATACATATATATGGGGAGGTACAAGCTCCAACTCGGTTTTACAGTGAAAACTGCAGGAACTTCAAACCGGCACTAGGAAACAGACTGAGAAAGCTGAGAAAAAGTGTCTCCTGCAACCCGTTCCCTTGGTGCTAGATGAACGAACGTCTCTCCACTTGCTCAGTTCTGAGAGATAAGTGTGTGTGAAAGCCGTCCTTCAGCTAGCTTGTTGGGAACACAAAGTTTCTTTTCAGTTGCAAACTCCATTCCATACATATATATGGGAGGTACAAGCTCCAACTCGGTTTTACAGTGAAAACTGCAGGAACTTGAAACCGGCACTAGGAAATAGACTGAGAAAGCAGAGAAAAAGTGTCTCCTGCAACCCGTTCCCTTGGTGCTAGATGAACGAACGTCTCTCCACTTGCTCAGTTCTGAGACACAAGTGTGTGTGAAAGCCGTCCTTCAGCTAGCTTGTTGGGAACACAAAGTTTCTTTTCAGTTGCAAACTCCATTCCATACATATATATGGGGAGGTACAAGCTCCAACTCGGTTTTACAGTGAAAACTGCAGGAACTTCAAACCGGCACTAGGAAACAGACTGAGAAAGCAGAGAAAAAGTGTCTCCTGCAACCCGTTCCCTTGGTGCTAGATGAACGAACGTCTCTCCACTTGCTCAGTTCTGAGAGATAAGTGTGTGTGAAAGCCGTCCTTCAGGTAGCTTGTTGGGAACACAAAGTTTCTTTTCAGTTGCAAGCTCCATTCCATACATATATATGGGAGGTACAAGCTCCAACTCGGTTTTACAGTGAAAACTGCAGGAACTTCAAACCGGCACTAGGAAATAGACTGAGAAAGCAGAGAAAATGTGTCTCCTGCAACCCGATCCCTTGGTGCTAGATGAACGAACGTCTCTCCACTTGCTCAGTTCTGAGAGATAAGTGTGTGTGAAAGCCGTCCTTCAGCTAGCTTGTTGGGAACACAAAGTTTCTTTTCAGTTGCAAACTCCATTCCATACATATATATGGGAGGTACAAGCTCCAACTCGGTTTTACAGTGAAAACTGCAGGAAATTCAAACCGGCACTAGGAAACAGACTGAGAAAGCAGAGAAAAAGTGTCTCCTGCAACCCGTTCCCTTGGTGCTAGATGAACGAACGTCTCTCCACTTGCTCAGTTCTGAGACACAAGTGTGTGTGAAAGCCGTCCTTCAGCTAGCTTGTTGGGAACACAAAGTTTCTTTTCAGTTGCAAACTCCATTCCATACATATATATGGGAGGTACAAGCTCCAACTCGGTTTTACAGTGAAAACTGCAGGAACTTCAAACCGGCACTAGGAAATAGACTGAGAAAGCAGAGAAAAAGTGTCTCCTGCAACCCGTTCCCTTGGTGCTAGATGAACGAACGTCTCTCCACTTGCTCAGTTCTGAGACACAAGTGTGTGTGAAAGCCGTCCTTCAGCTAGCTTGTTGGGAACACAAAGTTTCTTTTCAGTTGCAAACTCCATTCCATACATATATATGGGGAGGTACAAGCTCCAACTCGGTTTTACAGTGAAAACTGCAGGAACTTCAAACCGGCACTAGGAAACAGACTGAGAAAGCAGAGAAAAAGTGTCTCCTGCAACCCGTTCCCTTGGTGCTAGATGAACGAACGTCTCTCCACTTGCTCAGTTCTGAGAGATAAGTGTGTGTGAAAGCCGTCCTTCAGGTAGCTTGTTGGGAACACAAAGTTTCTTTTCAGTTGCAAACTCCATTCCATACATATATATGGGAGGTACAAGCTCCAACTCGGTTTTACAGTGAAAACTGCAGGAACTTGAAACCGGCACTAGGAAATAGACTGAGAAAGCAGAGAAAAATTGTCTCCTGCAACCCGTTCCCTTGGTGCTAGATGAACGAACGTCTCTCCACTTGCTCAGTTCTGAGAGATAAGTGTGTGTGAAAGCCGTCCTTCAGCTAGCTTGTTGGGAACACAAAGTTTCTTTTCAGTTGCAAACTCCATTCCATACATATATATGGGAGGTACAAGCTCCAACTCGGTTTTACAGTGAAAACTGCAGGAACTTGAAACCGGCACTAGGAAATAGACTGAGAAAGCAGAGAAAAAGTGTCTCCTGCAAACCGTTCCCTTGGTGCTAGATGAACGAACGTCTCTCCACTTGCTCAGTTCTGAGAGATAAGTGTGTGTGAAAGCCGTCCTTCACCTAGCTTGTTCGGAACACAAAGTTTCTTTTCAGTTGCAAACTCCATTCCATACATATATATGGGGAGGTACAAGCTCCAACTCGGTTTTACAGTGAAAACTGCAGGAACTTCAAACCGGCACTAGGAAACAGACTGAGAAAGCAGAGAAAAAGTGTCTCCTGCAACCCGTTCCCTTGGTGCTAGATGAACGAACGTCTCTCCACTTGCTCAGTTCTGAGACACAAGTGTGTGTGAAAGCCGTCCTTCAGCTAGCTTGTTGGGAACACAAAGTTTCTTTTCAGTTGCAAACTCCATTCCATACATATATATGGGGAGGTACAAGCTCCAACTCGGTTTTACAGTGAAAACTGCAGGAACTTCAAACCGGCACTAGGAAACAGACTGAGAAAGCAGAGAAAAAGTGTCTCCTGCAACCCGTTCCCTTGGTGCTAGATGAACGAACGTCTCTCCACTTGCTCAGTTCTGAGACACAAGTGTGTGTGAAAGCCGTCCTTCAGCTAGCTTGTTGGGAACACAAAGTTTCTTTTCAGTTGCAAACTCCATTCCATACATATATATGGGGAGGTACAAGCTCCAACTCGGTTTTACAGTGAAAACTGCAGGAACTTCAAACCGGCACTAGGAAACAGACTGAGAAAGCAGAGAAATAGTGTCTCCTGCAACCCGTTCCCTTGGTGCTAGATGAACGAACGTCTCTCCACTTGCTCAGTTCTGAGACACAAGTGTGTGTGAAAGCCGTCCTTCAGCTAGCTTGTTGGGAACACAAAGTTTCTTTTCAGTTGCAAACTCCATTCCATACATATATATGGGGAGGTACAAGCTCCAACTCGGTTTTACAGTGAAAACTGCAGGAAATTCAAACCGGCACTAGGAAACAGACTGAGAAAGCAGAGAAAAAGTGTCTCCTGCAACCCGTTCCCTTGGTGCTAGATGAACGAACGTCTCTCCACTTGCTCAGTTCTGAGACACAAGTGTGTGAGAAAGCCGTCCTTCAGCTAGCTTGTTGGGAACACAAAGTTTCTTTTCAGTTGCAAACTCCATTCCATACATATATATGGGGAGGTACAAGCTCCAACTCGGTTTTACAGTGAAAACTGCAGGAACTTCAAACCGGCACTAGGAAACAGACTGAGAAAGCAGAGAAAAAGTGTCTCCTGCAACCCGTTCCCTTGGTGCTAGATGAACGAACGTCTCTCCACTTGCTCAGTTCTGAGACACAGGTGTGTGTGAAAGCCGTCCTTCAGCTAGCTTGTTGGGAACACAAAGTTTCTTTTCAGTTGCAAACTCCATTCCATACATATATATGGGGAGGTACAAGCTCCAACTCGGTTTTACAGTGAAAACTGCAGGAACTTCAAACCGGCACTAGGAAATAGACTGAGAAAGCAGAGAAAAAGTGTCTCCTGCAACCCGTTCCCTTGGTGCTAGATGAACGAACGTCTCTCCACTTGCTCAGTTCTGAGAGATAAGTGTGTGTGAAAGCCGTCCTTCAGCTAGCTTGTTGGGAACACAAAGTTTCTTTTCAGTTGCAAACTCCATTCCATACATATACATGGGAAGTACAAGCTCCAACTCGGTTTTACAGTGAAAACTGCAGGAACTTCAATCCGGCACTAGGAAACAGACTGAGAAAGCTGAGAAAAAGTGTCTCCTGCAACCCGTTCCCTTGGTGCTAGATGAACGAACGTCTCTCCACTTGCTCAGTTCTGAGAGATAAGTGTGTGTGAAAGCCGTCCTTCAGCTAGCTTGTTGGGAACACAAAGTTTCTTTTCAGATGCAAACTCCATTCCATACATATATATGGGGAGGTACAAGCTCCAACTCGGTTTTACAGTGAAAACTGCAGGAACTTCAAACCGGCACTAGGAAACAGACTGAGAAAGCAGAGAAAAAGTGTCTCCTGCAACCCGTTCCCTTGGTGCTAGATGAACGAACGTCTCTCCACTTGCTCAGTTCTGAGAGATAAGTGTGTGTGAAAGCCGTCCTTCAGCTAGCTTGTTGGGAACACAAAGTTTCTTTTCAGTTGCAAACTCCATTCCATACATATATATGGGAGGTACAAGCTCCAACTCGGTTTTACAGTGAAAACTGCAGGAACTTGAAACCGGCACTAGGAAATAGACTGAGAAAGCAGAGAAAAAGTGTCTCCTGCAACCCGTTCCCTTGGTGCTAGATGAACGAACGTCTCTCCACTTGCTCAGTTCTGAGACACAAGTGTGTGTGAAAGCCGTCCTTCAGCTAGCTTGTTGGGAACACAAAGTTTCTTTTCAGTTGCAAACTCCATTCCATACATATATATGGGGAGGTACAAGCTCCAACTCGGTTTTACAGTGAAAACTGCAGGAACTTCAAACCGGCACTAGGAAACAGACTGAGAAAGCAGAGAAAAAGTGTCTCCTGCAACCCGTTCCCTTGGTGCTAGATGAACGAACGTCTCTCCACTTGCTCAGTTCTGAGAGATAAGTGTGTGTGAAAGCCGTCCTTCAGGTAGCTTGTTGGGAACACAAAGTTTCTTTTCAGTTGCAAACTCCATTCCATACATATATATGGGAGGTACAAGCTCCAACTCGGTTTTACAGTGAAAACTGCAGGAACTTCAAACCGGCACTAGGAAATAGACTGAGAAAGCAGAGAAAATGTGTCTCCTGCAACCCGATCCCTTGGTGCTAGATGAACGAACGTCTCTCCACTTGCTCAGTTCTGAGAGATAAGTGTGTGTGAAAGCCGTCCTTCAGCTAGCTTGTTGGGAACACAAAGTTTCTTTTCAGTTGCAAACTCCATTCCATACATATATATGGGAGGTACAAGCTCCAACTCGGTTTTACAGTGAAAACTGCAGGAAATTCAAACCGGCACTAGGAAACAGACTGAGAAAGCAGAGAAAAAGTGTCTCCTGCAACCCGTTCCCTTGGTGCTAGATGAACGAACGTCTCTCCACTTGCTCAGTTCTGAGAGATAAGTGTGTGTGAAAGCCGTCCTTCACCTAGCTTGCTGGGAACACAAAGTTTCTTTTCAGTTGCAAACTTCATTCCATACATATATATGGGGAGGTACAAGCTCCAACTCGGTTTTACAGTGAAAACTGCAGGAACTTCAAACCGGCACTAGGAAACTGACTGAGAAAGCAGAGAAAAAGTGTCTCCTGCAACCCGTTCCCTTGGTGCTAGATGAACGAACGTCTCTCCACTTGCTCAGTTCTGAGACACAAGTGTGTGTGAAAGCCGTCCTTCAGCTAGCTTGTTGGGAACACAAAGTTTCTTTTCAGTTGCAAACTCCATTCCATACATATATATGGGAGGTACAAGCTCCAACTCGGTTTTACAGTGAAAACTGCAGGAACTTGAAACCGGCACTAGGAAATAGACTGAGAAAGCAGAGAAAAAGTGTCTCCTGCAACCCGTTCCCTTGGTGCTAGATGAACGAACGTCTCTCCACTTGCTCAGTTCTGAGACACAAGTGTGTGTGAAAGCCTTCCTTCAGCTAGCTTGTTGGGAACACAAAGTTTCTTTTCAGTTGCAAACTCCATTCCATACATATATATGGGGAGGTACAAGCTCCAACTCGGTTTTACAGTGAAAACTGCAGGAACTTCAAACCGGCACTAGGAAACAGACTGAGAAAGCAGAGAAAAAGTGTCTCCTGCAACCCGTTCCCTTGGTGCTAGATGAACGAACGTCTCTCCACTTGCTCAGTTCTGAGAGATAAGTGTGTGTGAAAGCCGTCCTTCAGGTAGCTTGTTGGGAACACAAAGTTTCTTTTCAGTTGCAAACTCCATTCCATACATATATATGGGAGGTACAAGCTCCAACTCGGTTTTACAGTGAAAACTGCAGGAACTTGAAACCGGCACTAGGAAATAGACTGAGAAAGCAGAGAAAATGTGTCTCCTGCAACCCGATCCCTTGGTGCTAGATGAACGAACGTCTCTCCTCTTGCTCAGTTCTGAGAGATAAGTGTGTGTGAAAGCCGTCCTTCAGCTAGCTTGTTGGGAACACAAAGTTTCTTTTCAGTTGCAAACTCCATTCCATACATATATATGGGAGGTACAAGCTCCAACTCGGTTTTACAGTGAAAACTGCAGGAAATTCAAACCGGCACTAGGAAACAGACTGAGAAAGCTGAGAAAAAGTGTCTCCTGCAACCCGTTCCCTTGGTGCTAGATGAACGAACGTCTCTCCACTTGCTCAGTTCTGAGAGATAAGTGTGTGTGAAAGCCGTCCTTCACCTAGCTTGTTGGGAACACAAAGTTTCTTTTCAGTTGCAAACTTCATTCCATACATATATATGGGGAGGTACAAGCTCCAACTCGGTTTTACAGTGAAAACTGCAGGAACTTCAAACCGGCACTAGGAAACTGACTGAGAAAGCAGAGAAAAAGTGTCTCCTGCAACCCGTTCCCTTGGTGCTAGATGAACGAACGTCTCTCCACTTGCTCAGTTCTGAGACACAAGTGTGTGTGAAAGCCGTCCTTCAGCTAGCTTGTTGGGAACACAAAGTTTCTTTTCAGTTGCAAACTCCATTCCATACATATATATGGGGAGGTACAAGCTCCAACTCGGTTTTACAGTGAAAACTGCAGGAACTTCAAACCGGCACTAGGAAACAGACTGAGAAAGCAGAGAAAAAGTGTCTCCTGCAACCCGTTCCCTTGGTGCTAGATGAACGAACGTCTCTCCACTTGCTCAGTTCTGAGAGATAAGTGTGTGTGAAAGCCGTCCTTCAGCTAGCTTTTTGGGAACACAAAGTTTCTTTTCAGTTGCAAACTCCATTCCATACATATATATGGGAAGTACAAGCTCCAACTCGGTTTTACAGTGAAAACTGCAGGAACTTCAAACCGGCACTAGGAAACAGACTGAGAAAGCTGAGAAAAAGTGTCTCCTGCAACCCGTTCCCTTGGTGCTAGATGAACGAACGTCTCTCCACTTGCTCAGTTCTGAGAGATAAGTGTGTGTGAAAGCCGTCCTTCAGCTAGCTTGTTGGGAACACAAAGTTTCTTTTCAGATGCAAACTCCATTCCATACATATATATGGGGAGGTACAAGCTCCAACTCGGTTTTACAGTGAAAACTGCAGGAACTTCATACCGGCACTAGGAAACAGACTGAGAAAGCAGAGAAAAAGTGTCTCCTGCAACCCGTTCCCTTGGTGCTAGATGAACGAACGTCTCTCCACTTGCTCAGTTCTGAGAGATAAGTGTGTGTGAAAGCCGTCCTTCAGCTAGCTTGTTGGGAACACAAAGTTTCTTTTCAGTTGCAAACTCCATTCCATACATATATATGGGAGGTACAAGCTCCAACTCGGTTTTCCAGTGAAAACTGCAGGAACTTCAAACCGGCACTAGGAAATAGACTGAGAAAGCAGAGAAAATGTGTCTCCTGCAACCCGATCCCTTGGTGCTAGATGAACGAACGTCTCTCCACTTGCTCAGTTCTGAGAGATAAGTGTGTGTGAAAGCCGTCCTTCAGCTAGCTTGTTGGGAACACAAAGTTTCTTTTCAGTTGCAAACTCCATTCCATACATATATATGGGAGGTACAAGCTCCAACTCGGTTTTACAGTGAAAACTGCAGGAACTTCAAACCGGCACTAGGAAACAGACTGAGAAAGCAGAGAAAAAGTGTCTCCTGCAACCCGTTCCCTTGGTGCTAGATGAACGAACGTCTCTCCACTTGCTCAGTTCTGAGAGATAAGTGTGTGTGAAAGCCGTCCTTCAGCTAGCTTGTTGGGAACACAAAGTTTCTCTTCAGTTGCAAACTCCATTCCATACATATATATGGGAGGTACAAGCTCCAACTCGGTTTTACAGTGAAAACTGCAGGAACTTCAAACCGGCACTAGGAAATTGACTGAGAAAGCAGAGAAAATGTGTCTCCTGCAACCCGATCCCTTGGTGCTAGATGAACGAACGTCTCTCCACTTGCTCAGTTCTGAGAGATAAGTGTGTGTGAAAGCCGTCCTTCAGCTAGCTTGTTGGGAACACAAAGTTTCTTTTCAGTTGCAAACTCCATTCCATACATATATACGGGAGGTACAAGCTCCAACTCGGTTTTACTGTGAAAACTGCAGGAAATTCAAACCGGCACTAGGAAACAGACTGAGAAAGCAGAGAAAAAGTGTCTCCTGCAACCCGTTCCCTTGGTGCTAGATGAACGAACGTCTCTCCACTTGCTCAGTTCTGAGAGATAAGTATGTGTGAAAGCCGTCCTTCACCTAGCTTGTTGGGAACACAAAGTTTCTTTTCAGTTGCAAACTTCATTCCATACATATATATGGGGAGGTACAAGCTCCAACTCGGTTTTACAGTGAAAACTGCAGGAACTTCAAACCGGCACTAGGAAACTGACTGAGAAAGCAGAGAAAAAGTGTCTCCTGCAACCCGTTCCCTTGGTGCTAGATGAACGAACGTCTCTCCACTTGCTCAGTTCTGAGACACAAGTGTGTGTGAAAGCCGTCCTTCAGCTAGCTTGTTGGGAACACAAAGTTTCTTTTCAGTTGCAAACTCCATTCCATACATATATATGGGGAGGTACAAGCTCCAACTCGGTTTTACAGTGAAAACTGCAGGAACTTCAAACCGGCACTAGGAAACAGACTGAGAAAGCAGAGAAAAAGTGTCTCCTGCAACCCGTTCCCTTGGTGCTAGATGAACGAACGTCTCTCCACTTGCTCAGTTCTGAGACACAGGTGTGTGTGAAAGCTGTCCTTCAGCTAGCTTGTTGGGAACACAAAGTTTCTTTTCAGTTGCAAACTCCATTCCATACATATATATGGGGAGGTACAAGCTCCAACTCGGTTTTACAGTGAAAACTGCAGGAACTTCAAACCGGCACTAGGAAATAGACTGAGAAAGCAGAGAAAAATTGTCTCCTGCAACCCGTTCCCTTGGTGCTAGATGAACGAACGTCTCTCCACTTGCTCAGTTCTGAGAGATAATTGTGTGTGAAAGCCGTCCTTCAGCTAGCTTGTTGGGAACACAAAGTTTCTTTTCAGTTGCAAACTCCATTCCATACATATATATGGGAAGTACAAGCTCCAACTCGGTTTTACAGTGAAAACTGCAGGAACTTCAAACCGGCACTAGGAAACAGACTGAGAAAGCAGAGAAAAAGTGTCTCCTGCAACCCGTTCCCTTGGTGCTAGATGAACGAACGTCTCTCCACTTGCTCAGTTCTGAGAGATAATTGTGTGTGAAAGCCGTCCTTCAGCTAGCTTGTTGGGAACACAAAGTTTCTTTTCAGATGCAAACTCCATTCCATACATATATATGGGGAGGTACAAGCTCCAACTCGGTTTTACAGTGAAAACTGCAGGAACTTCAAACCGGCACTAGGAAACAGACTGAGAAAGCAGAGAAAAAGTGTCTCCTGCAACCCGTTCCCTTGGTGCTAGATGAACGAACGTCTCTCCACTTGCTCAGTTCTGAGAGATAAGTGTGTGTGAAAGCCGTCCTTCAGCTAGCTTGTTGGGAACACAAAGTTTCTTTTCAGTTGCAAACTCCATTCCATACATATATATGGGAGGTACAAGCTCCAACTCGGTTTTACAGTGAAAACTGCAGGAACTTGAAACCGGCACTAGGAAATAGACTGAGAAAGCAGAGAAAAAGTGTCTCCTGCAACCCGTTCCCTTGGTGCTAGATGAACGAACGTCTCTCCACTTGCTCAGTTCTGAGACACAAGTGTGTGTGAAAGCCGTCCTTCAGCTAGCTTGTTGGGAACACAAAGTTTCTTTTCAGTTGCAAACTCCATTCCATACATATATATGGGGAGGTACAAGCTCCAACTCGGTTTTACAGTGAAAACTGCAGGAACTTCAAACCGGCACTAGGAAACAGACTGAGAAAGCAGAGAAAAAGTGTCTCCTGCAACCCGTTCCCTTGGTGCTAGATGAACGAACGTCTCTCCACTTGCTCAGTTCTGAGAGATAAGTGTGTGTGAAAGCCGTCCTTCAGGTAGCTTGTTGGGAACACAAAGTTTCTTTTCAGTTGCAAACTCCATTCCATACATATATATGGGAGGTACAAGCTCCAACTCGGTTTTACAGTGAAAACTGCAGGAACTTCAAACCGGCACTAGGAAATAGACTGAGAAAGCTGAGAAAAAGTGTCTCCTGCAACCCGATCCCTTGGTGCTAGATGAACGAACGTCTCTCCACTTGCTCAGTTCTGAGAGATAAGTGTGTGTGAAAGCCGTCCTTCAGCTAGCTTGTTGGGAACACAAAGTTTCTTTTCAGTGGCAAACTCCATTCCATACATATATATGGGAAGGTACAAGCTCCAACTCGGTTTTACAGTGAAAACTGCAGGAACTTCAAACCGGCACTAGGAAACAGACTGAGAAAGCAGAGAAAAAGTGTCTCCTGCAACCCGTTCCCTTGGTGCTAGATGAACGAACGTCTCTCCACTTGCTCAGTTCTGAGAGATAAGTGTGTGTGAAAGCCGTCCTTCAGCTAGCTTGTTGTGAACACAAAGTTTCTTTTCAGTTGCAAACTCCATTCCATACATATATATGGGAGGTACAAGCTCCAACTCGGTTTTACAGTGAAAACTGCAGGAACTTGAAACCGGCACTAGGAAATAGACTGAGAAAGCAGAGAAAAAGTGTCTCCTGCAACCCGTTCCCTTGGTGCTAGATGAACGAACGTCTCTCCACTTGCTCAGTTCTGAGACACAAGTGTGTGTGAAAGCCGTCCTTCAGCTAGCTTGTTGGGAACACAAAGTTTCTTTTCAGTTGCAAACTCCATTCCATACATATATATGGGGAGGTACAAGCTCCAACTCGGTTTTACAGTGAAAACTGCAGGAACTTCAAACCGGCACTAGGAAACAGACTGAGAAAGCAGAGAAAAAGTGTCTCCTGCAACCCGTTCCCTTGGTGCTAGATGAACGAACGTCTCTCCACTTGCTCAGTTCTGAGAGATAAGTGTGTGTGAAAGCCGTCCTTCAGGTAGCTTGTTGGGAACACAAAGTTTCTTTTCAGTTGCAAACACCATTCCATACATATATATGGGAGGTACAAGCTCCAACTCGGTTTTACAGTGAAAACTGCAGGAAGTTCAAACCGGCACTAGGAAATAGACTGAGAAAGCAGAGAAAATGTGTCTCCTGCAACCCGATCCCTTGGTGCTAGATGAACGAACGTCTCTCCACTTGCTCAGTTCTGAGAGATAAGTGTGTGTGAAAGCCGTCCTTCAGCTAGCTTGTTGGGAACACAAAGTTTCTTTTCAGTTGCAAACTCCATTCCATACATATATATGGGAGGTACAAGCTCCAACTCGGTTTTACAGTGAAAACTGCAGGAAATTCAAACCGGCACTAGGAAACAGACTGAGAAAGCTGAGAAAAAGTGTCTCCTGCAACCCGTTCCCTTGGTGCTAGATGAACGAACGTCTCTCCACTTGCTCAGTTCTGAGAGATAAGTGTGTGTGAAAGCCGTCCTTCAGGTAGCTTGTTGGGAACACAAAGTTTCTTTTCAGTTGCAAACTCCATTCCATACATATATATGGGAGGTACAAGCTCCAACTCGGTTTTACAGTGAAAACTGCAGGAACTTCAAACCGGCACTAGGAAATAGACTGAGAAAGCAGAGAAAATGTGTCTCCTGCAACCCGATCCCTTGGTGCTAGATGAACGAACGTCTCTCCACTTGCTCAGTTCTGAGAGATAAGTGTGTGTGAAAGCCGTCCTTCAGCTAGCTTGTTGGGAACACAAAGTTTCTTTTCAGTTGCAAACTCCATTCCATACATATATATGGGAGGTACAAGCTCCAACTCGGTTTTACAGTGAAAACTGCAGGAAATTCAAACCGGCACTAGGAAATAGACTGAGAAAGCAGAGAAAATGTGTCTCCTGCAACCCGATCCCTTGGTGCTAGATGAACGAACGTCTCTCCACTTGCTCAGTTCTGAGAGATAAGTGTGTGTGAAAGCCGTCCTTCAGCTAGCTTGTTGGGAACACAAAGTTTCTTTTCAGTTGCAAACTCCATTCCATACATATATATGGGAGGTACAAGCTCCAACTCGGTTTTACAGTGAAAACTGCAGGAAATTCAAACCGGCACTAGGAAACAGACTGAGAAAGCTGAGAAAAAGTGTCTCCTGCAACCCGTTCCCTTGGTGCTAGATGAACGAACGTCTCTCCACTTGCTCAGTTCTGAGAGATAAGTGTGTGTGAAAGCCGTCCTTCAGGTAGCTTGTTGGGAACACAAAGTTTCTTTTCAGTTGCAAACTTCACTCCATACATATATATGGGGAGGTACAAGCTCCAACTCGGTTTTACAGTGAAAACTGCAGGAACTTCAAACCGGCACTAGGAAACTGACTGAGAAAGCAGAGAAAAAGTGTCTCCTGCAACCCGTTCCCTTGCTGCTAGATGAACGAACGTCTCTCCACTTGCTCAGTTCTGAGACACAAGTGTGTGTGAAAGCCGTCCTTCAGGTAGCTTGTTGGGAACACAAAGTTTCTTTTCAGATGCAAACTCCATTCCATACATATATATGGGGAGGTACAAGCTCCAACTCGGTTTTACAGTGAAAACTGCAGGAACTTCAAACCGGCACTAGGAAACAGACTGAGAAAGTAGAGAAAAAGTGTCTCCTGCAACCCGTTCCCTTGGTGCTAGATGAACGAACGTCTCTCCACTTGCTCAGTTCTGAGAGATAAGTGTGTGTGAAAGCCGTCCTTCAGCTAGCTTGTTGGGAACACAAAGTTTCTTTTCAGTTGCAAACTCCATTCCATACATATATATGGGAGGTACAAGCTCCAACTCGGTTTTACAGTGAAAACTGCAGGAACTTCAAACCGGCACTAGGAAATAGACTGAGAAAGCAGAGAAAATGTGTCTCCTGCAACCCGATCCCTTGGTGCTAGATGAACGAACGTCTCTCCACTTGCTCAGTTCTGAGAGATAAGTGTGTGTGAAAGCCGTCCTTCAGCTAGCTTGTTGGGAACACAAAGTTTCTTTTCAGTTGCAAACTCCATTCCATACATATATATGGGAGGTACAAGCTCCAACTCGGTTTTACAGTGAAAACTGCAGGAAATTCAAACCGGCACTAGGAAACAGACTGAGAAAGCTGAGAAAAAGTGTCTCCTGCAACCCGTTCCCTTGGTGCTAGATGAACGAACGTCTCTCCACTTGCTCAGTTCTGAGAGATAAGTATGTGTGAAAGCCGTCCTTCACCTAGCTTGTTGGGAACACAAAGTTTCTTTTCAGTTGCAAACTTCACTCCATACATATATATGGGGAGGTACAAGCTCCAACTCGGTTTTACAGTGAAAACTGCAGGAACTTCAAACCGGCACTAGGAAACTGACTGAGAAAGCAGAGAAAAAGTGTCTCCTGCAACCCGTTCCCTTGCTGCTAGATGAACGAACGTCTCTCCACTTGCTCAGTTCTGAGACACAAGTGTGTGTGAAAGCCGTCCTTCAGCTAGCTTGTTGGGAACACAAAGTTTCTTTTCAGTTGCAAACTGCATTCCATACATATATATGGGAGGTACAAGCTCCAACTCGGTTTTACAGTGAAAACTGCAGGAACTTGAAATCGGCACTAGGAAATAGACTGAGAAAGCAGAGAAAAAGTGTCTCCTGCAACCCGTTCCCTTGGTGCTAGATGAACGAACGTCTCTCCACTTGCTCAGTTCTGAGACACAAGTGTGTGTGAAAGCCGTCCTTCAGCTAGCTTGTTGGGAACACAAAGTTTCTTTTCAGTTGCAAACTCCATTCCATACATATATATGGGGAGGTACAAGCTCCAACTCGGTTTTACAGTGAAAACTGCAGGAACTTCAAACCGGCACTAGGAAACAGACTGAGAAAGCAGAGAAAAAGTGTCTCCTGCAACCCGTTCCCTTGGTGCTAGATGAACGAACGTCTCTCCACTTGCTCAGTTCTGAGAGATAAGTGTGTGTGAAAGCCGTCCTTCAGGTAGCTTGTTGGGAACACAAAGTTTCTTTTCAGTTGCAAACTCCATTCCATACATATATATGGGAGGTACAAGATCCAACTCGGTTTTACAGTGAAAACTGCAGGAACTTCAAACCGGCACTAGGAAATAGTCTGAGAAAGCAGAGAAAATGTGTCTCCTGCAACCCGATCCCTTGGTGCTAGATGAACGAACGTCTCTCCACTTGCTCAGTTCTGAGAGATAAGTGTGTGTGAAAGCCGTCCTTCAGCTAGCTTGTTGGGAACACAAAGTTTCTTTTCAGTTGCAAACTCCATTCCATACATATATATGGGAGGTACAAGCTCCAACTCGGTTTTACAGTGAAAACTGCAGGAAATTCAAACCGGCACTAGGAAACAGACTGAGAAAGCTGAGAAAAAGTGTCACCTGCAACCCGTTCCCTTGGTGCTAGATGAACGAACGTCTCTCCACTTGCTCAGTTCTGAGAGATAAGTGTGTGTGAAAGCCGTCCTTCAGCTAGCTTGTTGGGAACACAAAGTTTCTTTTCAGTTGCAAACTCCATTCCATACATATATATGGGAGGTACAAGCTCCAACTCGGTTTTACAGTGAAAACTGCAGGAACTTGAAACCGGCACTAGGAAATAGACTGAGAAAGCAGAGAAAAAGTGTCTCCTGCAACCCGTTCCCTTGGTGCTAGATGAACGAACGTCTCTCCACTTGCTCAGTTCTGAGACACAAGTGTGTGTGAAAGCCGTCCTTCAGCTAGCTTGTTGGGAACACAAAGTTTCTTTTCAGTTGCAAACTCCATTCCATACATATATATGGGGAGGTACAAGCTCCAACTCGGTTTTACAGTGAAAACTGCAGGAACTTCAAACCGGCACTAGGAAACAGACTGAGAAAGCAGAGAAAAAGTGTCTCCTGCAACCCGTTCCCTTGGTGCTAGATGAACGAACGTCTCTCCACTTGCTCAGTTCTGAGAGATAAGTGTGTGTGAAAGCCGTCCTTCAGGTAGCTTGTTGGGAACACAAAGTTTCTTTTCAGTTGCAAACTCCATTCCATACATATATATGGGAGGTACAAGCTCCAACTCGGTTTTACAGTGAAAACTGCAGGAACTTCAAACCGGCACTAGGAAATAGACTGAGAAAGCAGAGAAAATGTGTCTCCTGCAACCCGATCCCTTGGTGCTAGATGAACGAACGTCTCTCCACTTGCTCAGTTCTGAGAGATAAGTGTGTGTGAAAGCCGTCCTTCAGCTAGCTTGTTGGGAACACAAAGTTTCTTTTCAGTTGCAAACTCCATTCCATACATATATATGGGAGGTACAAGCTCCAACTCGGTTTTACAGTGAAAACTGCAGGAAATTCAAACCGGCACTAGGAAACAGACTGAGAAAGCTGAGAAAAAGTGTCTCCTGCAACCCGTTCCCTTGGTGCTAGATGAACGAACGTCTCTCCACTTGCTCAGTTCTGAGAGATAAGTATGTGTGAAAGCGGTCCTTCACCTAGCTTGTTGGGAACACAAAGTTTCTTTTCAGTTGCAAACTTCATTCCATACATATATATGGGGAGGTACAAGCTCCAACTCGGTTTTACAGTGAAAAATGCAGGAACTTCAAACCGGCACTAGGAAACTGACTGAGAAAGCAGAGAAAAAGTGTCTCCTGCAACCCGTTCCCTTGGTGCTAGATGAACGAACGTCTCTCCACTTGCTCAGTTCTGAGACACAAGTGTGTGTGAAAGCCGTCCTTCAGCTAGCTTGTTGGGAACACAAAGTTTCTTTTCAGTTGCAAACTCCATTCCATACATATATATGGGGAGGTACAAGCTCCAACTCGGTTTTACAGTGAAAACTGCAGGAACTTCAAACCGGCACTAGGAAACAGACTGAGAAAGCAGAGAAAAAGTGTCTCCTGCAACCCGTTCCCTTGGTGCTAGATGAACGAACGTCTCTCCACTTGCTCAGTTCTGAGACACAGGTGTGTGTGAAAGCCGTCCTTCAGCTAGCTTGTTGGGAACACAAAGTTTCTTTTCAGTTGCAAACTCCATTCCATACATATATATGGGGAGGTACAAGCTCCAACTCGGTTTTACAGTGAAAACTGCAGGAACTTGAAACCGGCACTAGGAAATAGACTGAGAAAGCAGAGAAAAAGTGTCTCCTGCAACCCGTTCCCTTGGTGCTAGATGAACGAACGTCTCTCCACTTGCTCAGTTCTGAGAGATAAGTGTGTGTGAAAGCCGTCCTTCAGCTAGCTTGTTGGGAACACAAAGTTTCTTTTCAGTTGCAAACTCCATTCCATACATATATATGGGAGGTACAAGCTCCAACTCGGTTTTACAGTGAAAACTGCAGGAAATTCAAACCGGCACTAGGAAACAGACTGAGAAAGCTGAGAAAAAGTGTCACCTGCAAACCGTTCCCTTGGTGCTAGATGAACGAACGTCTCTCCACTTGCTCAGTTCTGAGAGATAAGTGTGTGTGAAAGCCGTCCTTCAGCTAGCTTGTTGGGAACACAAAGTTTCTTTTCAGTTGCAAACTCCATTCCATACATATATATGGGAGGTACAAGCTCCAACTCGGTTTTACAGTGAAAACTGCAGGAACTTGAAACCGGCACTAGGAAATAGACTGAGAAAGCAGAGAAAAAGTGTCTCCTGCAACCCGTTCCCTTGGTGCTAGATGAACGAACGTCTCTCCACTTGCTCAGTTCTGAGACACAAGTGTGTGTGAAAGCCGTCCTTCAGCTAGCTTGTTGGGAACACAAAGTTTCTTTTCAGTTGCAAACTCCATTCCATACATATATATGGGGAGGTACAAGCTCCAACTCGGTTTTACAGTGAAAACTGCAGGAACTTCAAACCGGCACTAGGAAACAGACTGAGAAAGCAGAGAAAAAGTGTCTCCTGCAACCCGTTCCCTTGGTGCTAGATGAACGAACGTCTCTCCACTTGCTCAGTTCTGAGAGATAAGTGTGTGTGAAAGCCGTCCTTCAGGTAGCTTGTTGGGAACACAAAGTTTCTTTTCAGTTGCAAACTCCATTCCATACATATATATGGGAGGTACAAGCTCCAACTCGGTTTTACAGTGAAAACTGCAGGAACTTCAAACCGGCACTAGGAAATAGACTGAGAAAGCAGAGAAAATGTGTCTCCTGCAACCCGATCCCTTGGTGCTAGATGAACGAACGTCTCTCCACTTGCTCAGTTCTGAGAGATAAGTGTGTGTGAAAGCCGTCCTTCAGCTAGCTTGTTGGGAACACAAAGTTTCTTTTCAGTTGCAAACTCCATTCCATACATATATATGGGAGGTACAAGCTCCAACTCGGTTTTACAGTGAAAACTGCAGGAAATTCAAACCGGCACTAGGAAACAGACTGAGAAAGCTGAGAAAAAGTGTCTCCTGCAACCCGTTCCCTTGGTGCTAGATGAACGAACGTCTCTCCACTTGCTCAGTTCTGAGAGATAAGTATGTGTGAAAGCGGTCCTTCACCTAGCTTGTTGGGAACACAAAGTTTCTTTTCAGTTGCAAACTTCATTCCATACATATATATGGGGAGGTACAAGCTCCAACTCGGTTTTACAGTGAAAAATGCAGGAACTTCAAACCGGCACTAGGAAACTGACTGAGAAAGCAGAGAAAAAGTGTCTCCTGCAACCCGTTCCCTTGGTGCTAGATGAACGAACGTCTCTCCACTTGCTCAGTTCTGAGACACAAGTGTGTGTGAAAGCCGTCCTTCAGCTAGCTTGTTGGGAACACAAAGTTTCTTTTCAGTTGCAAACTCCATTCCATACATATATATGGGGAGGTACAAGCTCCAACTCGGTTTTACAGTGAAAACTGCAGGAACTTCAAACCGGCACTAGGAAACAGACTGAGAAAGCAGAGAAAAAGTGTCTCCTGCAACCCGTTCCCTTGGTGCTAGATGAACGAACGTCTCTCCACTTGCTCAGTTCTGAGACACAGGTGTGTGTGAAAGCCGTCCTTCAGCTAGCTTGTTGGGAACACAAAGTTTCTTTTCAGTTGCAAACTCCATTCCATACATATATATGGGGAGGTACAAGCTCCAACTCGGTTTTACAGTGAAAACTGCAGGAACTTGAAACCGGCACTAGGAAATAGACTGAGAAAGCAGAGAAAAAGTGTCTCCTGCAACCCGTTCCCTTGGTGCTAGATGAACGAACGTCTCTCCACTTGCTCAGTTCTGAGAGATAAGTGTGTGTGAAAGCCGTCCTTCAGCTAGCTTGTTGGGAACACAAAGTTTCTTTTCAGTTGCAAACTCCATTCCATACATATATATGGGAGGTACAAGCTCCAACTCGGTTTTACAGTGAAAACTGCAGGAACTTGCATCCGGCACTAGGAAATAGACTGAGAAAGCAGAGAAAAAGTGTCTCCTGCAACCCGTTCCCTTGGTGCTAGATGAACGAACGTCTCTCCACTTGCTCAGTTCTGAGAGATAAGTGTGTGTGAAAGCCATCCTTCAGCTAGCTTGTTGGTAACACAAAGTTTCTTTTCAGTTGCAAACTCCATTCCATACATATATATGGGAGGTACAAGCTCCAACTCGGTTTTACAGTGAAAACTGCAGGAACTTCAAACTGGCACTAGGAAACAGACTGAGAAAGCTGAGAAAAAGTGTCTCCTGCAACCCGTTCCCTTGGTGCTAGATGAACGAACGTCTCTCCACTTGCTCAGTTCTGAGAGATAAGTGTGTGTGAAAGCCATCCTTCAGCAAGCTTGTTGGGAACACAAAGTTTCTCTTCAGTTGCAAACTCAATTCCATACATATATATGGGAAGTACAAGCTCCAACTCGGGTTTACAGTGAAAACTGCAGGAACTTCAAACCGGCACTAGGAAACAGACTGAGAAAGCTGAGAAAAAGTGTCTCCTGCAACCCGTTCCCTTGGTGCTAGATGAACGAACGTCTCTCCACTTGCTCAGTTCTGAGACACAGGTGTGTGTGAAAGCCGTCCTTCAGCTAGCTTGTTGGGAACACAAAGTTTCTTTTCAGTTGCAAACTCCATTCCATACATATATATGGGGAGGTACAAGCTCCAACTCGGTTTTACAGTGAAAACTGCAGGAACTTCAAACCGGCACTAGGAAATAGACTGAGAAAGCAGAGAAAAATTGTCTCCTGCAACCCGTTCCCTTGGTGCTAGATGAACGAACGTCTCTCCACTTGCTCATTTCTGAGAGATAAGTGTGTGTGAAAGCCGTCCTTCAGCTAGCTTGTTGGGAACACAAAGTTTCTTTTCAGTTGCAAACTCCATTCCATACATATATATGGGAAGTACAAGCTCCAACTCGGTTTTACAGTGAAAACTGCAGGAACTTCAAACCGGCACTAGGAAACAGACTGAGAAAGCTGAGAAAAAGTGTCTCCTGCAACCCGTTCCCTTGGTGCTAGATGAACGAACGTCTCTCCACTTGCTCAGTTCTGAGAGATAAGTGTGTGTGAAAGCCGCCCTTCAGCTAGCTTGTTGGGAACACAAAGTTTCTTTTCAGTTGCAAACTCCATTCCATACATATATATGGGGAGGTACAAGCTCCAACTCGGTTTTACAGTGAAAACTGCAGGAACTTCAAACCGGCACTAGGAAACAGACTGAGAAAGCAGAGAAAAAGTGTCTCCTGCAACCCGTTCCCTTGGTGCTAGATGAACGAACGTCTCTCCACTTGCTCAGTTCTGAGAGATAAGTGTGTGTGAAAGCCGTCCTTCAGCTAGCTTGTTGGGAACACAAAGTTTCTTTTCAGTTGCAAACTCCATTCCATACATATATATGGGATGTACAAGCTCCAACTCGGTTTTACAGTGAAAACTGCAGGAACTTGAAACCGGCACTAGGAAATAGACTGAGAAAGCAGAGAAAAAGTGTCTAATGCAAACCGTTCCCTTGGTGCTAGATGAACGAACGTCTCTCCACTTGCTCAGTTCTGAGAGATAAGTGTGTGTGAAAGCCGTCCTTCAGCTAGCTTGTTGGGAACACAAAGTTTCTTTTCAGTTGCAAACTCCATTCCATACATATATATGGGGAGGTACAAGCTCCAACTCGGTTTTACAGTGAAAACTGCAGGAACTTCAAACCGGCACTAGGAAACAGACTGAGAAAGCAGAGAAAAAGTGTCTCCTGCAACCCGTTCCCTTGGTGCTAGATGAACGAACGTCTCTCCACTTGCTCAGTTCTGAGAGATAAGTGTGTGTGAAAGCCATCCTTCAGCTAGCTTGTTGGGAACACAGTTTCTTTTCAGTTGCAAACTCCATTCCATACATATATATGGGGAGGTACAAGCTCCAACTCGGTTTTACAGTGAAAACTGCAGGAACTTCAAACCGGCACTAGGAAACAGACTGAGAAAGCTGAGAAAAAGTGTCTCCTGCAACCCGTTCCCTTGGTGCTAGATGAACGAACGTTTCTCCACTTGCTCAGTTCTGAGAGATAAGTGTGTGTGAAAGCCGTCCTTCACCTAGCTTGTTCGGAACACAAAGTTTCTTTTCAGTTGCAAACTCCATTCCATACATATATATGGGGAGGTACAAGCTCCAACTCGGTTTTACAGTGAAAACTGCAGGAACTTCAAACCAGCACTAGGAAATAGATTGAGAAAGCAGAGAAAAAGTGTCTCCTGCAACCCGTTCCCCTGGTGCTAGATGAACGAACGTCTCTCCACTTGCTCAGTTCTGAGACACAAGTGTGTGTGAAAGCCGTCCTTCAGCTAGCTTGTTGGGAACACAAAGTTTCTTTTCAGATGCAAACTCCATTCCATACATATATATGGGGAGGTACAAGCTCCAACTCGGTTTTACAGTGAAAACTGCAGGAACTTCAAACCTGCACTAGGAAATAGACTGAGAAAGCAGAGAAAAATTGTCTCCTGCAACCCGTTCCCTTGGTGCTAGTTGAACGAACGTCTCTCCACTTGCTCAGTTCTGAGAGATAAGTGTGTGTGAAAGCCGTCCTTCAGCTAGCTTGTTGGGAACACAAAGTTTCTTTTCAGTTGCAAACTCCATTCCATACATATATATGGGAAGTACAAGCTCCAACTCGGTTTTAAAGTGAAAACGGCAGGAACTTCAAACCGGCCCTAAAAAACAGACTGAGAAAGCTGAGAAAAAGTGTCTCCTGCAACCCGTTCCCTTGGTGATAGATGAACGAACGTCTCTCCACTTGCTCAGTTCTGAGAGATAAGTGTGTGTGAAAGCCGTCCTTCAGCTATCTTGTTGGGAACACAAAGTTTCTTTTCAGATGCAAACTCCATTCCATACATATATATGGGGAGGTACAAGCTCCAACTCGGTTTTACAGTGAAAACTGCAGGAACTTCAAACCGGCACTAGGAAACAGACTGAGAAAGCAGAGAAAAAGTGTCTCCTGCAACCCGTTCCCTTGGTGCTAGATGAACGAACGTCTCTCCACTTGCTCAGTTCTGAGAGATAAGTGTGTGTGAAAGCCGTCCTTCAGCTAGCTTGTTGGGAACACAAAGTTTCTTTTCAGTTGCAAACTCCATTCCATACATATATATGGGAGGTACAAGCTCCAACTCGGTTTTACAGTGAAAACTGCAGGAACTTCAAACCGGCACTAGGAAACAGACTGAGAAAGCAGAGAAAAAGTGTCTCCTGCAACACGTTCCCTTGGTGCTAGATGAACGAACGTCTCTCCATTTCCTCAGTTCTGAGAGATAAGTGTGTGTGAAAGCCGTCCTTCAGCTAGCTTGTTGGGAACACAAAGTTTCTTTTCAGTTGCAAACTCCATTCCATACATATATATGGGGAGGTACAAGCTCCAACTCGGTTTTACAGTGAAAACTGCAGGAACTTCAAACCGGCACTAGGAAATAGACTGAGAAAGCAGAGAAAAATTGTCTCCTGCAACCCGTTCCCTTGGTGCTAGATGAACGAACGTCTCTCCACTTGCTCAGTTCTGAGAGATAAGTGTGTGTGAAAGCCGTCCTTCAGCTAGCTTGTTGGGAACACAAAGTTTCTTTTCAGTTGCAAACTCCATTCCATACATATATATGGGAAGTACAAGCTCCAACTCGGTTTTAAAGTGAAAACGGCAGGAACTTCAAACCGGCACTAGGAAACAGACTGAGAAAGCTGAGAAAAAGTTTCTCCTGCAACCCGTTCCCTTGGTGATAGATGAACGAACGTCTCTCCACTTGCTCAGTTCTGAGAGATAAGTGTGTGTGAAAGCCGTCTTTCAGCTAGCTTGTTGGGAACACAAAGTTTCTTTTCAGATGCAAACTCCATTCCATACATATATATGGGGAGGTACAAGCTCCAACTCGGTTTTACAGTGAAAACTGCAGGAACTTCAAACCGGCACTAGGAAACAGACTGAGAAAGCAGAGAAAAAGTGTCTCCTGCAACCCGTTCCCTTGGTGCTAGATGAACGAACGTCTCTCCACTTGCTCAGTTCTGAGAGATAAGTGTGTGTGAAAGCCGTCCTTCAGCTAGCTTGTTGGGAACACAAAGTTTCTTTTCAGTTGCAAACTCCATTCCATACATATATATGGGAGGTACAAGCTCCAACTCGGTTTTACAGTGAAAACTGCAGGAACTTCAAACCGGCACTAGGAAATAGACTGAGAAAGCAGAGAAAAAGTGTCTCCTGCAACCCGTTCCCTTGGTGCTAGATGAACGAACGTCTCTCCACTTGCTCAGTTCTGAGAGATAAGTGTGTGTGAAAGCCGTCCTTCATCTAGCTTGTTGGGAACACCAAGTTTCTTTTCAGTTGCAAACTCCATTCCATACATATATATGGGGAGATACCAGCTCCAACTCGGTTTTACAGTGAAAACTGCAGGAACTTCAAACCGGCACTAGGAAACAGACTGAGAAAGCTGAGAAAAAGTGTCTCCTGCAACCCGTTCCCTTGGTGCTAGATGAACGAACGTCTCTCCACTTGCTCAGTTCTGAGAGATAAGTGTGTGTGAAAGCCATCCTTCAGCTAGCTGGTTGGGAACACAAAGTTTCTTTTCAGTTGCAAAGTCCATTCCATACATATATATGGGAGGTACAAGCTCCAACTCGGTTTTACAGTGAAAACTGCAGGAACTTCAAACCGGCACTAGGAAACAGACTGAGAAAGCTGAGAAAAAGTGGCTCCTGCAACCCGTTCCCTTGGTGCTAGATGAACGAACGTCTCTCCACTTGCTCAGTTCTGAGAGATAAGTGTGTGTGAAAGCCATCCTTCAGCTAGCTTGTTGGGAACACAAAGTTTCTCTTCAGTTGCAAACTCCATTCCATACATATATATGGGGAGGTACAAGCTCCAACTCGGTTTTACAGTGAAAACTGCAGGAACTTCAAACCGGCACTAGGAAACAGACTGAGAAAGCTGAGAAAAAGTGTCTCCTGCAACCCGTTCCCTTGGTGCTAGATGAACGAACGTCTCTCCACTTGCTCAGTTCTGAGAAATAAGTGTGTGTGAAAGCCATCCTTCAGCTAGCTTGTTGGGAACACAGTTTTTTTCAGTTGCAAACTCCATTCCATACATATATATGGGAGGTACAAGCTCCAACTCGGTTTTACAGTGAACACTGCAGGAACTTCAAACCGGCACTAGGAAACAGACTGAGAAAGCTGAGAAAAAGTGTCTCCTGCAACCCGTTCCCTTGGTGCTAGATGAACGAACGTCTCTCCACTTGCTCAGTTCTGAGAGATAAGTGTGTGTGAAAGCCGTCCTTCACCTAGCTTGTTCGGAACACAAAGTTTCTTTTCAGTTGCAAACTCCATTCCATACATATATATGGGGAGGTACAAGCTCCAACTCGGTTTTACAGTGAAAACTGCAGGAACTTCAAACCGGCACTAGGAAACAGACTGAGAAAGCAGAGAAAAAGTGTCTCCTGCAACCCGTTCCCTTGGTGCTAGATGAACGAACGTCTCTCCACTTGCTCAGTTCTGAGACACAAGTGTGTGTGAAAGCCGTCCTTCAGCTAGCTTGTTGGGAACACAAAGTTTCTTTTCAGTTGCAAACTCCATTCCATACATATATATGGGGAGGTACAAGCTCCAACTCGGTTTTACAGTGAAAACTGCAGGAACTTCAAACCGGCACTAGGAAATAGACTGAGAAAGCAGAGAAAAATTGTCTCCTGCAACCCGTTCCCTTGGTGCTAGATGAACGAACGTCTCTCCACTTGCTCAGTTCTGAGAGATAAGTGTGTGTGAAAGCCGTCCTTCAGCTAGCTTGTTGGGAACACCAAGTTTCTTTTCAGTTGCAAACTCCATTCCATACATATATATGGGGAGGTACCAGCTCCAACTCGGTTTTACAGTGAAAACTGCAGGAACTTCAAACCGGCAATAGGAAACAGACTGAGAAAGCTGAGAAAAAGTGTCTCCTGCAACCCGTTCCCTTGGTGCTAGATGAACGAACGTCTCTCCACTTGCTCAGTTCTGAGAGATAAGTGTGTGTGAAAGCCATCCTTCAGCTAGCTGGTTGGGAACACAAAGTTTCTTTTCAGTTGCAAAGTCCATTCCATACATATATATGGGAGGTACAAGCTCCAACTCGGTTTTACAGTGAAAACTGCAGGAACTTCAAACCGGCACTAGGAAACAGACTGAGAAAGCTGAGAAAAAGTGTCTCCTGCAACCCGTTCCCTTGGTGCTAGATGAACGAACGTCTCTCCACTTGCTCAGTTCTGAGAGATAAGTGTGTGTGAAAGCCATCCTTCAGCTAGCTTGTTGGGAACACAAAGTTTCTCTTCAGTTGCAAACTCCATTCCATACATATATATGGGGAGGTACAAGCTCCAACTCGGTTTTACAGTGAAAACTGCAGGAACTTCAAACCGGCACTAGGAAACAGACTGAGAAAGCTGAGAAAAAGTGTCTCCTGCAACCCGTTCCCTTGGTGCTAGATGAACGAACGTCTCTCCACTTGCTCAGTTCTGAGAAATAAGTGCGTGTGAAAGCCATCCTTCAGCTAGCTTGTTGGGAACACAGTTTTTTTCAGTTGCAAACTCCATTCCATACATATATATGGGAGGTACAAGCTCCAACTCGGTTTTACAGTGAAAACTGCAGGAACTTCAAACCGGCACTAGGAAACAGACTGAGAAAGCTGAGAAAAAGTGTCTCCTGCATCCCGTTCCCTTGGTGCTAGATGAACGAACGTCTCTCCACTTGCTCAGTTCTGAGAGATAAGTGTGTGTGAAAGCCGTCCTTCAGATAGCTTGTTGGGAACACAAAGTTTCTTTTCAGTTGCAAACTCCATTCCATACATATATATGGGGAGGTACAAGCTCCAACTCGGTTTTACAGTGAAAACTGCAGGAACTTCAAACCGGCACTAGGAAACAGACTGAGAAAGCAGAGAAAAAGTGTCTCCTGCAACCCGTTCCCTTGGTGCTAGATGAACGAACGTCTCTCCACTTGCTCAGTTCTGAGACACAAGTGTGTGTGAAAGCCGTCCTTCAGCTAGCTTGTTGGGAACACAAAGTTTCTTTTCAGTTGCAAACTCCATTCCATACATATATATGGTGAGGTACAAGCTCCAACTCGGTTTTACAGTGAAAACTGCAGGAACTTCAAACCGGCACTAGGAAATAGACTGAGAAAGCAGAGAAAAATTGTCTCCTGCAACCCGTTCCCTTGGTGCTAGATGAACGAACGTCTCTCCACTTGCTCAGTTCTGAGAGATAAGTGTGTGTGAAAGCCGTCCTTCAGCTAGCTTGTTGGGAACACAAAGTTTCTTTTCAGTTGCAAACTCCATTCCATACATATATATGGGAGGTACAAGCTCCAACTCGGTTTTACAGTGAAAACTGCAGGAACTTGAAACCGGCACTAGGAAATAGACTGAGAAAGCAGAGAAAAAGTGTCTCCTGCAAACCGTTCCCTTGGTGCTAGATGAACGAACGTCTCTCCACTTGCTCAGTTCTGAGAGATAAGTGTGTGTGAAAGCCGTCCTTCACCTAGCTTGTTCGGAACACAAAGTTTCTTTTCAGTTGCAAACTCCATTCCATACATATATATGGGGAGGTACAAGCTCCAACTCGGTTTTACACTGAAAACTGCAGGAACTTCAAACCGGCACTAGGAAACAGACTGAGAAAGCAGAGAAAAAGTGTCTCCTGCAACCCGTTCACTTGGTGCTAGATGAACGAACGTCTCTCCACTTGCTCAGTTCTGAGACACAAGTGTGTGTGAAAGCCGTCCTTCAGCTAGCTTGTTGGGAACACAAAGTTTCTTTTCAGTTGCAAACTCCATTCCATACATATATATGGGAGGTACAAGCTCCAACTCGGTTTTACAGTGAAAACTGCAGGAACTTGAAACCGGCACTAGGAAATAGACTGAGAAAGCAGAGAAAAAGTGTCTCCTGCAAACCGTTCCCTTGGTGCTAGATGAACGAACGTCTCTCCACTTGCTCAGTTCTGAGAGATAAGTGTGTGTGAAAGCCTTCCTTCACATAGCTTGTTGGGAACACAAAGTTTCTTTTCAGTTGCAAACTCCATTCCATACATATATATGGGGAGGTACAAGCTCCAACTCGGTTTTACAGTGAAAACTGCAGGAACTTCAAACCGGCACTAGGAAACAGACTGAGAAAGCTGAGAAAAAGTGTCTCCTGCAAACCGTTCCCTTGGTGCTAGATGAACGAACGTCTCTCCACTTGCTCAGTTCTGAGAAATAAGTGTGTGTGAAAGCCATCCTTCAGCTAGCTTGTTGGGAACACAGTTTTTTTCAGTTGCAAACTCCATTCCATACATATATATGGGAGGTACAAGCTCCAACTCGGTTTTACAGTGAAAACTGCAGGAACTTCAAACCGGCACTAGGAAACAGACTGAGAAAGCTGAGAAAAAGTGTCTCCTGCAACCCGTTCCCTTGGTGCTAGATGAACGAACGTCTCTCCACTTGCTCAGTTCTGAGAGATAAGTGTGTGTGAAAGCCGTCCTTCACCTAGCTTGTTCGGAACACAAAGTTTCTTTTCAGTTGCAAACTCCATTCCATACATATATATGGGGAGGTACAAGCTCCAACTCGGTTTTACACTGAAAACTGCAGGAACTTCAAACCGGCACTAGGAAACAGACTGAGAAAGCAGAGAAAAAGTGTCTCCTGCAACCCGTTCACTTGGTGCTAGATGAACGAACGTCTCTCCACTTGCTCAGTTCTGAGACACAAGTGTGTGTGAAAGCCGTCCTTCAGCTAGCTTGTTGGGAACACAAAGTTTCTTTTCAGTTGCAAACTCCATTCCATACATATATATGGGGAGGTACAAGCTCCAACTCGGTTTTACAGTGAAAACTGCAGGAACTTCAAACCGGCACTAGGAAATAGACTGAGAAAGCAGAGAAAAATTGTCTCCTGCAACCCGTTCCCTTGGTGCTAGATGAACGAACGTCTCTCCACTTGCTCAGTTCTGAGAGATAAGTGTGTGTGAAAGCCGTCCTTCAGCTAGCTTGTTGGGAACACAAAGTTTCTTTTCAGTTGCAAACTCCATTCCATACATATATATGGGAGGTACAAGCTCCAACTCGGTTTTACAGTGAAAACTGCAGGAACTTGAAACCGGCACTAGGAAATAGACTGAGAAAGCAGAGAAAAAGTGTCTCCTGCAAACCGTTCCCTTGGTGCTAGATGAACGAACGTCTCTCCACTTGCTCAGTTCTGAGAGATAAGTGTGTGTGAAAGCCTTCCTTCACATAGCTTGTTGGGAACACAAAGTTTCTTTTCAGTTGCAAACTCCATTCCATACATATATATGGGGAGGTACAAGCTCCAACTCGGTTTTACAGTGAAAACTGCAGGAACTTCAAACCGGCACTAGGAAACAGACTGAGAAAGCTGAGAAAAAGTGTCTCCTGCAAACCGTTCCCTTGGTGCTAGATGAACGAACGTCTCTCCACTTGCTCAGTTCTGAGAAATAAGTGTGTGTGAAAGCCATCCTTCAGCTAGCTTGTTGGGAACACAGTTTTTTTCAGTTGCAAACTCCATTCCATACATATATATGGGAGGTACAAGCTCCAACTCGGTTTTACAGTGAAAACTGCAGGAACTTCAAACCGGCACTAGGAAACAGACTGAGAAAGCTGAGAAAAAGTGTCTCCTGCAACCCGTTCCCTTGGTGCTAGATGAACGAACGTCTCTCCACTTGCTCAGTTCTGAGAGATAAGTGTGTGTGAAAGCCGTCCTTCACCTAGCTTGTTCGGAACACAAAGTTTCTTTTCAGTTGCAAACTCCATTCCATACATATATATGGGGAGGTACAAGCTCCAACTCGGTTTTACAGTGAAAACTGCAGGAACTTCAAACCGGCACTAGGAAACAGACTGAGAAAGCAGAGAAAAAGTGTCTCCTGCAACCCGTTCCCTTGGTGCTAGATGAACGAACGTCTCTCCACTTGCTCAGTTCTGAGACACAAGTGTGTGTGAAAGCCGTCCTTCAGCTAGCTTGTTGGGAACACAAAGTTTCTTTTCAGTTGCAAACTCCATTCCATACATATATATGGGGAGGTACAAGCTCCAACTCGGTTTTACAGTGAAAACTGCAGGAACTTCAAACCGGCACTAGGAAATAGACTGAGAAAGCAGAGAAAAATTGTCTCCTGCAACCCGTTCCCTTGGTGCTAGATGAACGAACGTCTCTCCACTTGCTCAGTTCTGAGAGATAAGTGTGTGTGAAAGCCGTCCTTCAGCTAGCTTGTTGGGAACACCAAGTTTCTTTTCAGTTGCAAACTCCATTCCATACATATATATGGGGAGGTACCAGCTCCAACTCTGTTTTACAGTGAAAACTGCAGGAACTTCAAACCGGCAATAGGAAACAGACTGAGAAAGCTGAGAAAAAGTGTCTCCTGCAACCCGTTCCCTTGGTGCTAGATGAACGAACGTCTCTCCACTTGCTCAGTTCTGAGAGATAAGTGTGTGTGAAAGCCATCCTTCAGCTAGCTGGTTGGGAACACAAAGTTTCTTTTCAGTTGCAAAGTCCATTCCATACATATATATGGGAGGTACAAGCTCCAACTCGGTTTTACAGTGAAAACTGCAGGAACTTCAAACCGGCACTAGGAAACAGACTGAGAAAGCTGAGAAAAAGTGTCTCCTGCAACCCGTTCCCTTGGTGCTAGATGAACGAACGTCTCTCCACTTGCTCAGTTCTGAGAGATAAGTGTGTGTGAAAGCCATCCTTCAGCTAGCTTGTTGGGAACACAAAGTTTCTCTTCAGTTGCAAACTCCATTCCATACATATATATGGGGAGGTACAAGCTCCAACTCGGTTTTACAGTGAAAACTGCAGGAACTTCAAACCGGCACTAGGAAACAGACTGAGAAAGCTGAGAAAAAGTGTCTCCTGCAACCCGTTCCCTTGGTGCTAGATGAACGAACGTCTCTCCACTTGCTCAGTTCTGAGAAATAAGTGCGTGTGAAAGCCATCCTTCAGCTAGCTTGTTGGGAACACAGTTTTTTTCAGTTGCAAACTCCATTCCATACATATATATGGGAGGTACAAGCTCCAACTCGGTTTTACAGTGAAAACTGCAGGAACTTCAAACCGGCACTAGGAAACAAACTGAGAAAGCTGAGAAAAAGTGTCTCCTGCAACCCGTTCCCTTGGTGCTAGATGAACGAACGTCTCTCCACTTGCTCAGTTCTGAGAGATAAGTGTGTGTGAAAGCCGTCCTTCAGATAGCTTGTTGGGAACACAAAGTTTCTTTTCAGTTGCAAACTCCATTCCATACATATATATGGGGAGGTACAAGCTCCAACTCGGTTTTACAGTGAAAACTGCAGGAACTTCAAACCGGCATTAGGAAACAGACTGAGAAAGCAGAGAAAAAGTGTCTCCTGCAACCCGTTCCCTTGGTGCTAGATGAACGAACGTCTCTCCACTTGCTCAGTTCTGAGACACAAGTGTGTGTGAAAGCCGTCCTTCAGCTAGCTTGTTGGGAACACAAAGTTTCTTTTCAGTTGCAAACTCCATTCCATACATATATATGGGGAGGTACAAGCTCCAACTCGGTTTTACAGTGAAAACTGCAGGAACTTCAAACCGGCACTAGGAAATAGACTGAGAAAGGAGAGAAAAATTGTCTCCTGCAACCCGTTCCCTTGGTGCTAGATGAACGAACGTCTCTCCACTTGCTCAGTTCTGAGAGATAAGTGTGTGTGAAAGCCGTCCTTCAGCTAGCTTGTTGGGAACACAAAGTTTCTTTTCAGTTGCAAACTCCATTCCATACATATATATGGGGAGGTACAAGCTCCAACTCGGTTTTACAGTGAAAACTGCAGGAACTTGAAACCGGCACTAGGAAATAGACTGAGAAAGCAGAGAAAAAGTGTCTCCTGCAAACCGTTCCCTTGGTGCTAGATGAACGAACGTCTCTCCACTTGCTCAGTTCTGAGAGATAAGTGTGTGTGAAAGCCGTCCTTCACCTAGCTTGTTCGGAACACAAAGTTTCTTTTCAGTTGCAAACTCCATTCCATACATATATATGGGGAGGTACAAGCTCCAACTCGGTTTTACACTGAAAACTGCAGGAACTTCAAACCGGCACTAGGAAACAGACTGAGAAAGCAGAGAAAAAGTGTCTCCTGCAACCCGTTCACTTGGTGCTAGATGAACGAACGTCTCTCCACTTGCTCAGTTCTGAGACACAAGTGTGTGTGAAAGCCGTCCTTCAGCTAGCTTGTTGGGAACACAAAGTTTCTTTTCAGTTGCAAACTCCATTCCATACATATATATGGGGAGGTACAAGCTCCAACTCGGTTTTACAGTGAAAACTGCAGGAACTTGAAACCGGCACTAGGAAATAGACTGAGAAAGCAGAGAAAAATTGTCTCCTGCAACCCGTTCCCTTGGTGCTAGATGAACGAACGTCTCTCCACTTGCTCAGTTCTGAGAGATAAGTGTGTGTGAAAGCCGTCCTTCAGCTAGCTTGTTGGGAACACAAAGTTTCTTTTCAGTTGCAAACTCCATTCCATACATATATATGGGAGGTACAAGCTCCAACTCGGTTTTACAGTGAAAACTGCAGGAACTTGAAACCGGCACTAGGAAATAGACTGAGAAAGCAGAGAAAAAGTGTCTCCTGCAAACCGTTCCCTTGGTGCTAGATGAACGAACGTCTCTCCACTTGCTCAGTTCTGAGAGATAAGTGTGTGTGAAAGCCTTCCTTCACATAGCTTGTTGGGAACACAAAGTTTCTTTTCAGTTGCAAACTCCATTCCATACATATATATGGGGAGGTACAAGCTCCAACTCGGTTTTACAGTGAAAACTGCAGGAACTTCAAACCGGCACTAGGAAATAGACTGAGAAAGCAGAGAAAAAGTGTCTCCTGCAACCCGTTCCCTTGGTGCTAGATGAACGAACGTCTCTCCACTTGCTCAGTTCTGAGAGATAAGTGTGTGTGAAAGCCGTCCTTCAGCTAGCTTGTTGGGAACACAAAGTTTCTTTTCAGTTGCAAACTCCATTCCATACATATATATGGGAGGTACAAGCTCCAACTCGGTTTTACAGTGAAAACTGCAGGAACTTCAAACCGGCACTAGGAAACAGACTGAGAAAGCAGAGAAAAAGTGTCTCCTGCAAACCGTTCCCTTGGTGCTAGATGAACGAACGTCTCTCCATTTCCTCAGTTCTGAGAGATAAGTGTGTGTGAAAGCCGTCCTTCAGCTAGCTTGTTGGGAACACAAAGTTTCTTTTCAGTTGCAAACTCCATTCCATACATATATATGGGGAGGTACAAGCTCCAACTCGGTTTTACAGTGAAAACTGCAGGAACTTCAAACCGGCACTAGGAAATAGACTGAGAAAGCAGAGAAAAATTGTCTCCTGCAACCCGTTCCCTTGGTGCTAGATGAACGAACGTCTCTCCACTTGCTCAGTTCTGAGAGATAAGTGTGTGTGAAAGCCGTCCTTCAGCTAGCTTGTTGGGAACACAAAGTTTCTTTTCAGTTGCAAACTCCATTCCATACATATATATGGGAAGTACAAGCTCCAACTCGGTTTTAAAGTGAAAACGGCAGGAACTTCAAACCGGCACTAGGAAACAGACTGAGAAAGCTGAGAAAAAGTTTCTCCTGCAACCCGTTCCCTTGGTGATAGATGAACGAACGTCTCTCCACTTGCTCAGTTCTGAGAGATAAGTGTGTGTGAAAGCCGTCTTTCAGCTAGCTTGTTGGGAACACAAAGTTTCTTTTCAGATGCAAACTCCATTCCATACATATATATGGGGAGGTACAAGCTCCAACTCGGTTTTACAGTGAAAACTGCAGGAACTTCAAACCGGCACTAGGAAACAGACTGAGAAAGCAGAGAAAAAGTGTCTCCTGCAACCCGTTCCCTTGGTGCTAGATGAACGAACGTCTCTCCACTTGCTCAGTTCTGAGAGATAAGTGTGTGTGAAAGCCGTCCTTCAGCTAGCTTGTTGGGAACACAAAGTTTCTTTTCAGTTGCAAACTCCATTCCATACATATATATGGGAGGTACAAGCTCCAACTCGGTTTTACAGTGAAAACTGCAGGAACTTCAAACCGGCACTAGGAAATAGACTGAGAAAGCAGAGAAAAAGTGTCTCCTGCAACCCGTTCCCTTGGTGCTAGATGAACGAACGTCTCTCCACTTGCTCAGTTCTGAGAGATAAGTGTGTGTGAAAGCCGTCCTTCAGCTAGCTTGTTGGGAACACCAAGTTTCTTTTCAGTTGCAAACTCCATTCCATACATATATATGGGGAGGTACCAGCTCCAACTCGGTTTTACAGTGAAAACTGCAGGAACTTCAAACCGGCACTAGGAAACAGACTGAGAAAGCTGAGAAAAAGTGTCTCCTGCAACCCGTTCCCTTGGTGCTAGATGAACGAACGTCTCTCCACTTGCTCAGTTCTGAGAGATAAGTGTGTGTGAAAGCCATCCTTCAGCTAGCTGGTTGGGAACACAAAGTTTCTTTTCAGTTGCAAAGTCCATTCCATACATATATATGGGAGGTACAAGCTCCAACTCGGTTTTACAGTGAAAACTGCAGGAACTTCAAACCGGCACTAGGAAACAGACTGAGAAAGCTGAGAAAAAGTGGCTCCTGCAACCCGTTCCCTTGGTGCTAGATGAACGAACGTCTCTCCACTTGCTCAGTTCTGAGAGATAAGTGTGTGTGAAAGCCATCCTTCAGCTAGCTTGTTGGGAACACAAAGTTTCTCTTCAGTTGCAAACTCCATTCCATACATATATATGGGGAGGTACAAGCTCCAACTCGGTTTTACAGTGAAAACTGCAGGAACTTCAAACCGGCACTAGGAAACAGACTGAGAAAGCTGAGAAAAAGTGTCTCCTGCAAACCGTTCCCTTGGTGCTAGATGAACGAACGTCTCTCCACTTGCTCAGTTCTGAGAAATAAGTGTGTGTGAAAGCCATCCTTCAGCTAGCTTGTTGGGAACACAGTTTTTTTCAGTTGCAAACTCCATTCCATACATATATATGGGAGGTACAAGCTCCAACTCGGTTTTACAGTGAAAACTGCAGGAACTTCAAACCGGCACTAGGAAACAGACTGAGAAAGCTGAGAAAAAGTGTCTCCTGCAACCCGTTCCCTTGGTGCTAGATGAACGAACGTCTCTCCACTTGCTCAGTTCTGAGAGATAAGTGTGTGTGAAAGCCGTCCTTCACCTAGCTTGTTCGGAACACAAAGTTTCTTTTCAGTTGCAAACTCCATTCCATACATATATATGGGGAGGTACAAGCTCCAACTCGGTTTTACAGTGAAAACTGCAGGAACTTCAAACCGGCACTAGGAAACAGACTGAGAAAGCAGAGAAAAAGTGTCTCCTGCAACCCGTTCCCTTGGTGCTAGATGAACGAACGTCTCTCCACTTGCTCAGTTCTGAGACACAAGTGTGTGTGAAAGCCGTCCTTCAGCTAGCTTGTTGGGAACACAAAGTTTCTTTTCAGTTGCAAACTCCATTCCATACATATATATGGGGAGGTACAAGCTCCAACTCGGTTTTACAGTGAAAACTGCAGGAACTTCAAACCGGCACTAGGAAATAGACTGAGAAAGCAGAGAAAATTTGTCTCCTGCAACCCGTTCCCTTGGTGCTAGATGAACGAACGTCTCTCCACTTGCTCAGTTCTGAGAGATAAGTGTGTGTGAAAGCCGTCCTTCAGCTAGCTTGTTGGGAACACCAAGTTTCTTTTCAGTTGCAAACTCCATTCCATACATATATATGGGGAGGTACCAGCTCCAACTCGGTTTTACAGTGAAAACTGCAGGAACTTCAAACCGGCAATAGGAAACAGACTGAGAAAGCTGAGAAAAAGTGTCTCCTGCAACCCGTTCCCTTGGTGCTAGATGAACGAACGTCTCTCCACTTGCTCAGTTCTGAGAGATAAGTGTGTGTGAAAGCCATCCTTCAGCTAGCTGGTTGGGAACACAAAGTTTCTTTTCAGTTGCAAAGTCCATTCCATACATATATATGGGAGGTACAAGCTCCAACTCGGTTTTACAGTGAAAACTGCAGGAACTTCAAACCGGCACTAGGAAACAGACTGAGAAAGCTGAGAAAAAGTGTCTCCTGCAACCCGTTCCCTTGGTGCTAGATGAACGAACGTCTCTCCACTTGCTCAGTTCTGAGAGATAAGTGTGTGTGAAAGCCATCCTTCAGCTAGCTTGTTGGGAACACAAAGTTTCTCTTCAGTTGCAAACTCCATTCCATACATATATATGGGGAGGTACAAGCTCCAACTCGGTTTTACAGTGAAAACTGCAGGAACTTCAAACCGGCACTAGGAAACAGACTGAGAAAGCTGAGAAAAAGTGTCTCCTGCAACCCGTTCCCTTGGTGCTAGATGAACGAACGTCTCTCCACTTGCTCAGTTCTGAGAAATAAGTGCGTGTGAAAGCCATCCTTCAGCTAGCTTGCTGGGAACACAGTTTTTTCCAGTTGCAAACTCCATTCCATACATATATATGGGAGGTACAAGCTCCAACTCGGTTTTACAGTGAAAACTGCAGGAACTTCAAACCGGCACTAGGAAACAGACTGAGAAAGCTGAGAAAAAGTGTCTCCTGCAACCCGTTCCCTTGGTGCTAGATGAACGAACGTCTCTCCACTTGCTCAGTTCTGAGAGATAAGTGTGTGTGAAAGCCGTCCTTCAGATAGCTTGTTGGGAACACAAAGTTTCTTTTCAGTTGCAAACTCCATTCCATACATATATATGGGGAGGTACAAGCTCCAACTCGGTTTTACAGTGAAAACTGCAGGAACTTCAAACCGGCACTAGGAAACAGACTGAGAAAGCAGAGAAAAAGTGTCTCCTGCAACCCGTTCCCTTGGTGCTAGATGAACGAACGTCTCTCCACTTGCTCAGTTCTGAGACACAAGTGTGTGTGAAAGCCGTCCTTCAGCTAGCTTGTTGGGAACACAAAGTTTCTTTTCAGTTGCAAACTCCATTCCATACATATATATGGGGAGGTACAAGCTCCAACTCGGTTTTACAGTGAAAACTGCAGGAACTTCAAACCGGCACTAGGAAATAGACTGAGAATGCAGAGAAAAATTGTCTCCTGCAACCCGTTCCCTTGGAGCTAGATGAACGAACGTCTCTCCACTTGCTCAGTTCTGAGAGATAAGTGTGTGTGAAAGCCGTCCTTCAGCTAGCTTGTTGGGAACACAAAGTTTCTTTTCAGTTGCAAACTCCATTCCATACATATATATGGGAGGTACAAGCTCCAACTCGGTTTTACAGTGAAAACTGCAGGAACTTGAAACCGGCACTAGGAAATAGACTGAGAAAGCAGAGAAAAAGTGTCTCCTGCAAACCGTTCCCTTGGTGCTAGATGAACGAACGTCTCTCCACTTGCTCAGTTCTGAGAGATAAGTGTGTGTGAAAGCCTTCCTTCACATAGCTTGTTGGGAACACAAAGTTTCTTTTCAGTTGCAAACTCCATTCCATACATATATATGGGGAGGTACAAGCTCCAACTCGGTTTTACAGTGAAAACTGCAGGAACTTCAAACCGGCACTAGGAAATAGACTGAGAAAGCAGAGAAAAGTGTCTCCTGCAACCCGTTCCCTTGGTGCTAGATGAACGAACGTCTCTCCACTTGCTCAGTTCTGAGAGATAAGTGTGTGTGAAAGCTTCCTTCAGCTAGCTTGTTGGGAACACAAAGTTTCTTTTCAGTTGCAAACACCATTCCATACATATATATGGGGAGGTACAAGCTCCAACTCGGTTTTACAGTGAAAACTGCAGGAACTTCAAACCGGCACTAGGAAACAGACTGAGAAAGCAGAGAAAAAGTGTCTCCTGCAACCCGTTCCCTTGGTGCTAGATGAACGAACGTCTCTCCACTTGCTCAGTTCTGAGACACAGGTGTGTGTGAAAGCCGTCCTTCAGCTAGCTTGTTGGGAACACAAAGTTTCTTTTCAGTTGCAATCTCCATTCCATACATATATATGGGGAGGTACAAGCTCCAACTCGGTTTTACAGTGAAAACTGCAGGAACTTCAAACCGGCAATAGGAAATAGGCTGAGAAAGCAGAGAAAAATTGTCTCCTGCAACCCGTTCCCTTGGTGCTAGATGAACGAACGTCTCTCCACTTGCTCAGTTCTGAGAGATAAGTGTGTGTGAAAGCCGTCCTTCAGCTAGCTTGTTGGGAACACAAAGTTTCTTTTCAGTTGCAAACTCCATTCCATACATATATATGGGGAGGTACAAGCTCCAACTCGGTTTTACAGTGAAAACTGCAGGAACTTCAAACCGGCACTAGGAAACAGACTGAGAAAGCTGAGAAAAAGTGTCTCCTGCAACCCGTTCCCTTGGTGCTAGATGAACGAACGTCTCTCCACTTGCTCAGTTCTGAGAGATAAGTGTGTGTGAAAGCCGTCCTTCAGCTAGCTTGTTGGGAACACAAAGTTTCTTTTCAGATGCAAACTCCATTCCATACATATATATGGGGAGGTACAAGCTCCAACTCGGTTTTACAGTGAAAACTGCAGGAACTTCAAACCGGCACTAGGAAACAGACTGAGAAAGCAGAGAAAAAGTGTCTCCTGCAACCCGTTCCCTTGGTGCTAGATGAACGAACGTCTCTCCACTTGCTCAGTTCTGAGAGATAAGTGTGTGTGAAAGCCGTCCTTCAGCTAGCTTGTTGGGAACACAAAGTTTCTTTTCAGTTGCAAACTCCATTCCACACATATATATGGGAGGTACAAGCTCCAACTCGGTTTTACAGTGAAAACTGCAGGAACTTGAAACCGGCACTAGGAAATAGACTGAGAAAGCAGAGAAAAAGTGTCTCCTGCAACCCGTTCCCTTGGTGCTAGATGAACGAACGTCTCTCCACTTGCTCAGTTCTGAGAGATAAGTGTGTGTGAAAGCCGTCCTTCAGCTAGCTTGTTGGGAACACAAAGTTTCTTTTCAGTTGCAAACTCCATTCCATACATATATATGGGAGGTACAAGCTCCAACTCGGTTTTACAGTGAAAACTGCAGGAACTTGAAACCGGCACTAGGAAATAGACTGAGAAAGCAGAGAAAAAGTGTCTCCTGCAACCCGTTCCCTTGGTTCTAGATGAACGAACGTCTCTCCACTTGCTCAGTTCTGAGAGATAAGTGTGTGTGAAAGCCGTCCTTCACCTAGCTTGTTGGGAACACAAAGTTTCTATTCAGTTGCAAACTCCATTCCATACATATATATGGGGAGGTACAAGCTCCAACTCGGTTTTACAGTGAAAACTGCAGGAACTTCAAACCGGCACTAGGAAACAGACTGAGAAAGCAGAGAAAAAGTGTCTCCTGCAACCCGTTCCCTTGGTGCTAGATGAACGAACGTCTCTCCACTTGCTCAGTTCTGAGAGATAAGTGTGTGTGAAAGCCGTCCTTCAGCTAGCTTGTTGGGAACACAAAGTTTCTTTTCAGTTGCAAACTCCATTCCATACATATATATGGGAGGTACAAGCTCCAACTCGGTTTTACAGTGAAAACTGCAGGAACTTCAAACCGGCACTAGGAAATAGACTGAGAAAGCAGAGAAAAAGTGTCTCCTGCAACCCGTTCCCTTGGTGCTAGATGAACGAACGTCTCTCCACTTGCTCAGTTCTGAGAGATAAGTGTGTGTGAAAGCCGTCCTTCATCTAGCTTGCTGGGAACACCAAGTTTCTTTTCAGTTGCAAACTCCATTCCATACATATATATGGGGAGGTACCAGCTCCAACTCGGTTTTACAGTGAAAACTGCAGGAACTTCAAACCGGCACTAGGAAACAGACTGAGAAAGCTGAGAAAAAGTGTCTCCTGCAACCCGTTCCCTTGGTGCTAGATGAACGAACGTCTCTCCACTTGCTCAGTTCTGAGAGATAAGTGTGTGTGAAAGCCATCCTTCAGCTAGCTGGTTGGGAACACAAAGTTTCTTTTCAGTTGCAAAGTCCATTCCATACATATATATGGGAGGTACAAGCTCCAACTCGGTTTTACAGTGAAAACTGCAGGAACTTCAAACCGGCACTAGGAAACAGACTGAGAAAGCTGAGAAAAAGTGGCTCCTGCAACCCGTTCCCTTGGTGCTAGATGAACGAACGTCTCTCCACTTGCTCATTTCTGAGAGATAAGTGTGTGTGAAAGCCATCCTTCAGCTAGCTTGTTGGGAACACAAAGTTTCTCTTCAGTTGCAAACTCCATTCCATACATATATATGGGGAGGTACAAGCTCCAACTCGGTTTTACAGTGAAAACTGCAGGAACTTCAAACCGGCACTAGGAAACAGACTGAGAAAGCTGAGAAAAAGTGTCTCCTGCAAACCGTTCCCTTGGTGCTAGATGAACGAACGTCTCTCCACTTGCTCAGTTCTGAGAAATAAGTGTGTGTGAAAGCCATCCTTCAGCTAGCTTGTTGGGAACACAGTTTTTTTCAGTTGCAAACTCCATTCCATACATATATATGGGAGGTACAAGCTCCAACTCGGTTTTACAGTGAAAACTGCAGGAACTTCAAACCGGCACTAGGAAACAGACTGAGAAAGCTGAGAAAAAGTGTCTCCTGCAACCCGTTCCCTTGGTGCTAGATGAACGAACGTCTCTCCACTTGCTCAGTTCTGAGAGATAAGTGTGTGTGAAAGCCGTCCTTCACCTAGCTTGTTCGGAACACAAAGTTTCTTTTCAGTTGCAAACTCCATTCCATACATATATATGGGGAGGTACAAGCTCCAACTCGGTTTTACAGTGAAAACTGCAGGAACTTCAAACCGGCACTAGGAAACAGACTGAGAAAGCAGAGAAAAAGTGTCTCCTGCAACCCGTTCCCTTGGTGCTAGATGAACGAACGTCTCTCCACTTGCTCAGTTCTGAGACACAAGTGTGTGTGAAAGCCGTCCTTCAGCTAGCTTGTTGGGAACACAAAGTTTCTTTTCAGTTGCAAACTCCATTCCATACATATATATGGGGAGGTACAAGCTCCAACTCGGTTTTACAGTGAAAACTGCAGGAACTTCAAACCGGCACTAGGAAATAGACTGAGAAAGCAGAGAAAAATTGTCTCCTGCAACCCGTTCCCTTGGTGCTAGATGAACGAACGTCTCTCCACTTGCTCAGTTCTGAGAGATAAGTGTGTGTGAAAGCCGTCCTTCAGCTAGCTTGTTGGGAACACCAAGTTTCTTTTCAGTTGCAAACTCCATTCCATACATATATATGGGGAGGTACCAGCTCCAACTCGGTTTTACAGTGAAAACTGCAGGAACTTCAAACCGGCAATAGGAAACAGACTGAGAAAGCTGAGAAAAAGTGTCTCCTGCAACCCGTTCCCTTGGTGCTAGATGAACGAACGTCTCTCCACTTGCTCAGTTCTGAGAGATAAGTGTGTGTGAAAGCCATCCTTCAGCTAGCTGGTTGGGAACACAAAGTTTCTTTTCAGTTGCAAAGTCCATTCCATACATATATATGGGAGGTACAAGCTCCAACTCGGTTTTACAGTGAAAACTGCAGGAACTTCAAACCGGCACTAGGAAACAGACTGAGAAAGCTGAGAAAAAGTGTCTCCTGCAACCCGTTCCCTTGGTGCTAGATGAACGAACGTCTCTCCACTTGCTCAGTTCTGAGAGATAAGTGTGTGTGAAAGCCATCCTTCAGCTAGCTTGTTGGGAACACAAAGTTTCTCTTCAGTTGCAAACTCCATTCCATACATATATATGGGGAGGTACAAGCTCCAACTCGGTTTTACAGTGAAAACTGCAGGAACTTCAAACCGGCACTAGGAAACAGACTGAGAAAGCTGAGAAAAAGTGTCTCCTGCAACCCGTTCCCTTGGTGCTAGATGAACGAACGTCTCTCCACTTGCTCAGTTCTGAGAAATAAGTGCGTGTGAAAGCCATCCTTCAGCTAGCTTGGTGGGAACACAGTTTTTTTCAGTTGCAAACTCCATTCCATACATATATATGGGAGGTACAAGCTCCAACTCGGTTTTACAGTGAAAACTGCAGGAACTTCAAACCGGCACTAGGAAACAGACTGAGAAAGCTGAGAAAAAGTGTCTCCTGCAACCCGTTCCCTTGGTGCTAGATGAACGAACGTCTCTCCACTTGCTCAGTTCTGAGAGATAAGTGTGTGTGAAAGCCGTCCTTCAGATAGCTTGTTGGGAACACAAAGTTTCTTTTCAGTTGCAAACTCCATTCCATACATATATATGGGGAGGTACAAGCTCCAACTCGGTTTTACAGTGAAAACTGCAGGAACTTCAAACCGGCACTAGGAAACAGACTGAGAAAGCAGAGAAAAAGTGTCTCCTGCAACCCGTTCCCTTGGTGCTAGATGAACGAACGTCTCTCCACTTGCTCAGTTCTGAGACACAAGTGTGTGTGAAAGCCGTCCTTCAGCTAGCTTGTTGGGAACACAAAGTTTCTTTTCAGTTGCAAACTCCATTCCATACATATATATGGTGAGGTACAAGCTCCAACTCGGTTTTACAGTGAAAACTGCAGGAACTTCAAACCGGCACTAGGAAATAGACTGAGAAAGCAGAGAAAAATTGTCTCCTGCAACCCGTTCCCTTGGTGCTAGATGAACGAACGTCTCTCCACTTGCTCAGTTCTGAGAGATAAGTGTGTGTGAAAGCCGTCCTTCAGCTAGCTTGTTGGGAACACAAAGTTTCTTTTCAGTTGCAAACTCCATTCCATACATATATATGGGAGGTACAAGCTCCAACTCGGTTTTACAGTGAAAACTGCAGGAACTTGAAACCGGCACTAGGAAATAGACTGAGAAAGCAGAGAAAAAGTGTCTCCTGCAAACCGTTCCCTTGGTGCTAGATGAACGAACGTCTCTCCACTTGCTCAGTTCTGAGAGATAAGTGTGTGTGAAAGCCGTCCTTCACCTAGCTTGTTCGGAACACAAAGTTTCTTTTCAGTTGCAAACTCCATTCCATACATATATATGGGGAGGTACAAGCTCCAACTCGGTTTTACACTGAAAACTGCAGGAACTTCAAACCGGCACTAGGAAACAGACTGAGAAAGCAGAGAAAAAGTGTCTCCTGCAACCCGTTCCCTTGGTGCTAGATGAACGAACGTCTCTCCACTTGCTCAGTTCTGAGACACAAGTGTGTGTGAAAGCCGTCCTTCAGCTAGCTTGTTGGGAACACAAAGTTTCTTTTCAGTTGCAAACTCCATTCCATACATATATATGGGGAGGTACAAGCTCCAACTCGGTTTTACAGTGAAAACTGCAGGAACTTCAAACCGGCACTAGGAAATAGACTGAGAAAGCAGAGAAAAATTGTCTCCTGCAACCCGTTCCCTTGGTGCTAGATGAACGAACGTCTCTCCACTTGCTCAGTTCTGAGAGATAAGTGTGTGTGAAAGCCGTCCTTCAGCTAGCTTGTTGGGAACACAAAGTTTCTTTTCAGTTGCAAACTCCATTCCATACATATATATGGGAGGTACAAGCTCCAACTCGGTTTTACAGTGAAAACTGCAGGAACTTGAAACCGGCACTAGGAAATAGACTGAGAAAGCAGAGAAAAATTGTCTCCTGCAACCCGTTCCCTTGGTGCTAGATGAACGAACGTCTCTCCACTTGCTCAGTTCTGAGAGATAAGTGTGTGTGAAAGCCGTCCTTCAGCTAGCTTGTTGGGAACACAAAGTTTCTTTTCAGTTGCAAACTCCATTCCATACATATATATGGGAGGTACAAGCTCCAACTCGGTTTTACAGTGAAAACTGCAGGAACTTGAAACCGGCACTAGGAAATAGACTGAGAAAGCAGAGAAAAAGTGTCTCCTGCAAACCGTTCCCTTGGTGCTAGATGAACGAACGTCTCTCCACTTGCTCAGTTCTGAGAGATAAGTGTGTGTGAAAGCCGTCCTTCACCTAGCTTGTTCGGAACACAAAGTTTCTTTTCAGTTGCAAACTCCATTCCATACATATATATGGGGAGGTACAAGCTCCAACTCGGTTTTACACTGAAAACTGCAGGAACTTCAAACCGGCACTAGGAAACAGACTGAGGAAGCAGAGAAAAAGTGTCTCCTGCAACCCGTTCCCTTGGTGCTAGATGAACGAACGTCTCTCCACTTGCTCAGTTCTGAGACACAAGTGTGTGTGAAAGCCGTCCTTCAGCTAGCTTGTTGGGAACACAAAGTTTCTTTTCAGTTGCAAACTCCATTCCATACATATATATGGGGAGGTACAAGCTCCAACTCGGTTTTACAGTGAAAACTGCAGGAACTTCAAACCGGCACTAGGAAATAGACTGAGAAAGCAGAGAAAAATTGTCTCCTGCAACCCGTTCCCTTGGTGCTAGATGAACGAACGTCTCTCCACTTGCTCAGTTCTGAGAGATAAGTGTGTGTGAAAGCCGTCCTTCAGCTAGCTTGTTGGGAACACAAAGTTTCTTTTCAGTTGCAAACTCCATTCCATACATATATATGGGAGGTACAAGCTCCAACTCGGTTTTACAGTGAAAACTGCAGGAACTTGAAACCGGCACTAGGAAATAGACTGAGAAAGCAGAGAAAAAGTGTCTCCTGCAAACCGTTCCCTTGGTGCTAGATGAACGAACGTCTCTCCACTTGCTCAGTTCTGAGAGATAAGTGTGTGTGAAAGCCTTCCTTCACATAGCTTGTTGGGAACACAAAGTTTCTTTTCAGTTGCAAACTCCATTCCATACATATATATGGGGAGGTACAAGCTCCAACTCGGTTTTACAGTGAAAACTGCAGGAACTTCAAACCGGCACTAGGAAACAGACTGAGAAAGCTGAGAAAAAGTGGCTCCTGCAACCCGTTCCCTTGGTGCTAGATGAACGAACGTCTCTCCACTTGCTCAGTTCTGAGAGATAAGTGTGTGTGAAAGCCATCCTTCAGCTAGCTTGTTGGGAACACAAAGTTTCTCTTCAGTTGCAAACTCCATTCCATACATATATATGGGGAGGTACAAGCTCCAACTCGGTTTTACAGTGAAAACTGCAGGAACTTCAAACCGGCACTAGGAAACAGACTGAGAAAGCTGAGAAAAAGTGTCTCCTGCAAACCGTTCCCTTGGTGCTAGATGAACGAACGTCTCTCCACTTGCTCAGTTCTGAGAAATAAGTGTGTGTGAAAGCCATCCTTCAGCTAGCTTGTTGGGAACACAGTTTTTTTCAGTTGCAAACTCCATTCCATACATATATATGGGAGGTACAAGCTCCAACTCGGTTTTACAGTGAAAACTGCAGGAACTTCAAACCGGCACTAGGAAACAGACTGAGAAAGCTGAGAAAAAGTGTCTCCTGCAACCCGTTCCCTTGGTGCTAGATGAACGAACGTCTCTCCACTTGCTCAGTTCTGAGAGATAAGTGTGTGTGAAAGCCGTCCTTCACCTAGCTTGTTCGGAACACAAAGTTTCTTTTCAGTTGCAAACTCCATTCCACACATATATATGGGGAGGTACAAGCTCCAACTCGGTTTTACAGTGAAAACTGCAGGAACTTCAAACCGGCACTAGGAAACAGACTGAGAAAGCAGAGAAAAAGTGTCTCCTGCAACCCGTTCCCTTGGTGCTAGATGAACGAACGTCTCTCCACTTGCTCAGTTCTGAGACACAAGTGTGTGTGAAAGCCGTCCTTCAGCTAGCTTGTTGGGAACACAAAGTTTCTTTTCAGTTGCAAACTCCATTCCATACATATATATGGGGAGGTACAAGCTCCAACTCGGTTTTACAGTGAAAACTGCAGGAACTTCAAACCGGCACTAGGAAATAGACTGAGAAAGCAGAGAAAAATTGTCTCCTGCAACCCGTTCCCTTGGTGCTAGATGAACGAACGTCTCTCCACTTGCTCAGTTCTGAGAGATAAGTGTGTGTGAAAGCCGTCCTTCAGCTAGCTTGTTGGGAACACCAAGTTTCTTTTCAGTTGCAAACTCCATTCCATACATATATATGGGGAGGTACCAGCTCCAACTCGGTTTTACAGTGAAAACTGCAGGAACTTCAAACCGGCAATAGGAAACAGACTGAGAAAGCTGAGAAAAAGTGTCTCCTGCAACCCGTTCCCTTGGTGCTAGATGAACGAACGTCTCTCCACTTGCTCAGTTCTGAGAGATAAGTGTGTGTGAAAGCCATCCTTCAGCTAGCTGGTTGGGAACACAAAGTTTCTTTTCAGTTGCAAAGTCCATTCCATACATATATATGGGAGGTACAAGCTCCAACTCGGTTTTACAGTGAAAACTGCAGGAACTTCAAACCGGTACTAGGAAACAGACTGAGAAAGCTGAGAAAAAGTGTCTCCTGCAACCCGTTCCCTTGGTGCTAGATGAACGAACGTCTCTCCACTTGCTCAGTTCTGAGAGATAAGTGTGTGTGAAAGCCATCCTTCAGCTAGCTTGTTGGGAACACAAAGTTTCTCTTCAGTTGCAAACTCCATTCCATACATATATATGGGGAGGTACAAGCTCCAACTCGGTTTTACAGTGAAAACTGCAGGAACTTCAAACCGGCACTAGGAAACAGACTGAGAAAGCTGAGAAAAAGTGTCTCCTGCAACCCGTTCCCTTGGTGCTAGATGAACGAACGTCTCTCCACTTGCTCAGTTCTGAGAAATAAGTGCGTGTGAAAGCCATCCTTCAGCTAGCTTGTTGGGAACACAGTTTTTTTCAGTTGCAAACTCCATTCCATACATATATATGGGAGGTACAAGCTCCAACTCGGTTTTACAGTGAAAACTGCAGGAACTTCAAACCGGCACTAGGAAACAGACTGAGAAAGCTGAGAAAAAGTGTCTCCTGCAACCCGTTCCCTTGGTGCTAGATGAACGAACGTCTCTCCACTTGCTCAGTTCTGAGAGATAAGTGTGTGTGAAAGCCGTCCTTCAGATAGCTTGTTGGGAACACAAAGTTTCTTTTCAGTTGCAAACTCCATTCCATACATATATATGGGGAGGTACAAGCTCCAACTCGGTTTTACACTGAAAACTGCAGGAACTTCAAACCGGCACTAGGAAACAGACTGAGAAAGCAGAGAAAAAGTGTCTCCTGCAACCCGTTCACTTGGTGCTAGATGAACGAACGTCTCTCCACTTGCTCAGTTCTGAGACACAAGTGTGTGTGAAAGCCGTCCTTCAGATAGCTTGTTGGGAACACCAAGTTTCTTTTCAGTTGCAAACTCCATTCCATACATATATATGGGGAGGTACAAGCTCCAACTCGGTTTTACAGTGAAAACTGCAGGAACTTCAAACCGGCACTAGGAAACAGACTGAGAAAGCAGAGAAAAAGTGTCTCCTGCAACCCGTTCCCTTGGTGCTAGATGAACGAACGTCTCTCCACTTGCTCAGTTCTGAGAGATAAGTGTGTGTGAAAGCCGTCCTTCAGATAGCTTGTTGGGAACACAAAGTTTCTTTTCAGTTGCAAACTCCATTCCATACATATATATGGGGAGGTACAAGCTCCAACTCGGTTTTACAGTGAAAACTGCAGGAACTTCAAACCGGCACTAGGAAACAGACTGAGAAAGCAGAGAAAAAGTGTCTCCTGCAACCCGTTCCCTTGGTGCTAGATGAACGAACGTCTCTCCACTTGCTCAGTTCTGAGACACAAGTGTGTGTGAAAGCCGTCCTTCAGCTAGCTTGTTGGGAACACAAAGTTTCTTTTCAGTTGCAAACTCCATTCCATACATATATATGGTGAGGTACAAGCTCCAACTCGGTTTTACAGTGAAAACTGCAGGAACTTCAAACCGGCACTAGGAAATAGACTGAGAAAGCAGAGAAAAATTGTCTCCTGCAACCCGTTCCCTTGGTGCTAGATGAACGAACGTCTCTCCACTTGCTCAGTTCTGAGAGATAAGTGTGTGTGAAAGCCGTCCTTCAGCTAGCTTGTTGGGAACACAAAGTTTCTTTTCAGTTGCAAACTCCATTCCATACATATATATGGGAGGTACAAGCTCCAACTCGGTTTTACAGTGAAAACTGCAGGAACTTGAAACCGGCACTAGGAAATAGACTGAGAAAGCAGAGAAAAAGTGTCTCCTGCAAACCGTTCCCTTGGTGCTAGATGAACGAACGTCTCTCCACTTGCTCAGTTCTGAGAGATAAGTGTGTGTGAAAGCCGTCCTTCACCTAGCTTGTTCGGAACACAAAGTTTCTTTTCAGTTGCAAACTCCATTCCATACATATATATGGGGAGGTACAAGCTCCAACTCGGTTTTACACTGAAAACTGCAGGAACTTCAAACCGGCACTAGGAAACAGACTGAGAAAGCAGAGAAAAAGTGTCTCCTGCAACCCGTTCACTTGGTGCTAGATGAACGAACGTCTCTCCACTTGCTCAGTTCTGAGACACAAGTGTGTGTGAAAGCCGTCCTTCAGCTAGCTTGTTGGGAACACAAAGTTTCTTTTCAGTTGCAAACTCCATTCCATACATATATATGGGGAGGTACAAGCTCCAACTCGGTTTTACAGTGAAAACTGCAGGAACTTCAAACCGGCACTAGGAAATAGACTGAGAAAGCAGAGAAAAATTGTCTCCTGCAACCCGTTCCCTTGGTGCTAGATGAACGAACGTCTCTCCACTTGCTCAGTTCTGAGAGATAAGTGTGTGTGAAAGCCGTCCTTCAGCTAGCTTGTTGGGAACACAAAGTTTCTTTTCAGTTGCAAACTCCATTCCATACATATATATGGGAGGTACAAGCTCCAACTCGGTTTTACAGTGAAAACTGCAGGAACTTGAAACCGGCACTAGGAAATAGACTGAGAAAGCAGAGAAAAAGTGTCTCCTGCAAACCGTTCCCTTGGTGCTAGATGAACGAACGTCTCTCCACTTGCTCAGTTCTGAGAGATAAGTGTGTGTGAAAGCCTTCCTTCACATAGCTTGTTGGGAACACAAAGTTTCTTTTCAGTTGCAAACTCCATTCCATACATATATATGGGGAGGTACAAGCTCCAACTCGGTTTTACAGTGAAAACTGCAGGAACTTCAAACCGGCACTAGGAAACAGACTGAGAAAGCTGAGAAAAAGTGGCTCCTGCAACCCGTTCCCTTGGTGCTAGATGAACGAACGTCTCTCCACTTGCTCAGTTCTGAGAGATAAGTGTGTGTGAAAGCCATCCTTCAGCTAGCTTGTTGGGAACACAAAGTTTCTCTTCAGTTGCAAACTCCATTCCATACATATATATGGGGAGGTACAAGCTCCAACTCGGTTTTACAGTGAAAACTGCAGGAACTTCAAACCGGCACTAGGAAACAGACTGAGAAAGCTGAGAAAAAGTGTCTCCTGCAAACCGTTCCCTTGGTGCTAGATGAACGAACGTCTCTCCACTTGCTCAGTTCTGAGAAATAAGTGTGTGTGAAAGCCATCCTTCAGCTAGCTTGTTGGGAACACAGTTTTTTTCAGTTGCAAACTCCATTCCATACATATATATGGGAGGTACAAGCTCCAACTCGGTTTTACAGTGAAAACTGCAGGAACTTCAAACCGGCACTAGGAAACAGACTGAGAAAGCTGAGAAAAAGTGTCTCCTGCAACCCGTTCCCTTGGTGCTAGATGAACGAACGTCTCTCCACTTGCTCAGTTCTGAGAGATAAGTGTGTGTGAAAGCCGTCCTTCACCTAGCTTGTTCGGAACACAAAGTTTCTTTTCAGTTGCAAACTCCATTCCATACATATATATGGGGAGGTACAAGCTCCAACTCGGTTTTACAGTGAAAACTGCAGGAACTTCAAACCGGCACTAGGAAACAGACTGAGAAAGCAGAGAAAAATTGTCTCCTGCAACCCGTTCCCTTGGTGCTAGATGAACGAACGTCTCTCCACTTGCTCAGTTCTGAGACACAAGTGTGTGTGAAAGCCGTCCTTCAGCTAGCTTGTTGGGAACACAAAGTTTCTTTTCAGTTGCAAACTCCATTCCATACATATATATGGGGAGGTACAAGCTCCAACTCGGTTTTACAGTGAAAACTGCAGGAACTTCAAACCGGCACTAGGAAATAGACTGAGAAAGCAGAGAAAAATTGTCTCCTGCAACCCGTTCCCTTGGTGCTAGATGAACGAACGTCTCTCCACTTGCTCAGTTCTGAGAGATAAGTGTGTGTGAAAGCCGTCCTTCAGCTAGCTTGTTGGGAACACCAAGTTTCTTTTCAGTTGCAAACTCCATTCCATACATATATATGGGGAGGTACCAGCTCCAACTCGGTTTTACAGTGAAAACTGCAGGAACTTCAAACCGGCAATAGGAAACAGACTGAGAAAGCTGAGAAAAAGTGTCTCCTGCAACCCGTTCCCTTGGTGCTAGATGAACGAACGTCTCTCCACTTGCTCAGTTCTGAGAGATAAGTGTGTGTGAAAGCCATCCTTCAGCTAGCTGGTTGGGAACACAAAGTTTCTTTTCAGTTGCAAAGTCCATTCCATACATATATATGGGAGGTACAAGCTCCAACTCGGTTTTACAGTGAAAACTGCAGGAACTTCAAACCGGCACTAGGAAACAGACTGAGAAAGCTGAGAAAAAGTGTCTCCTGCAACCCGTTCCCTTGGTGCTAGATGAACGAACGTCTCTCCACTTGCTCAGTTCTGAGAGATAAGTGTGTGTGAAAGCCATCCTTCAGCTAGCTTGTTGGGAACACAAAGTTTCTCTTCAGTTGCAAACTCCATTCCATACATATATATGGGGAGGTACAAGCTCCAACTCGGTTTTACAGTGAAAACTGCAGGAACTTCAAACCGGCACTAGGAAACAGACTGAGAAAGCAGAGAAAAAGTGTCTCCTGCAACCCGTTCCCTTGGTGCTAGATGAACGAACGTCTCTCCACTTGCTCAGTTCTGAGAAATAAGTGCGTGTGAAAGCCATCCTTCAGCTAGCTTGTTGGGAACACAGTTTTTTTCAGTTGCAAACTCCATTCCATACATATATATGGGAGGTACAAGCTCCAACTCGGTTTTACAGTGAAAACTGCAGGAACTTCAAACCGGCACTAGGAAACAGACTGAGAAAGCTGAGAAAAAGTGTCTCCTGCAACCCGTTCCCTTGGTGCTAGATGAACGAACGTCTCTCCACTTGCTCAGTTCTGAGAGATAAGTGTGTGTGAAAGCCGTCCTTCAGATAGCTTGTTGGGAACACAAAGTTTCTTTTCAGTTGCAAACTCCATTCCATACATATATATGGGGAGGTACAAGCTCCAACTCGGTTTTACAGTGAAAACTGCAGGAACTTCAAACCGGCATTAGGAAACAGACTGAGAAAGCAGAGAAAAAGTGTCTCCTGCAACCCGTTCCCTTGGTGCTAGATGAACGAACGTCTCTCCACTTGCTCAGTTCTGAGACACAAGTGTGTGTGAAAGCCGCCCTTCAGCTAGCTTGTTGGGAACACAAAGTTTCTTTTCAGTTGCAAACTCCATTCCATACATATATATGGTGAGGTACAAGCTCCAACTCGGTTTTACAGTGAAAACTGCAGGAACTTCAAACCGGCACTAGGAAATAGACTGAGAAAGCAGAGAAAAATTGTCTCCTGCAACCCGTTCCCTTGGTGCTAGATGAACGAACGTCTCTCCACTTGCTCAGTTCTGAGAGATAAGTGTGTGTGAAAGCCGTCCTTCAGCTAGCTTGTTGGGAACACAAAGATTCTTTTCAGTTGCAAACTCCATTCCATACATATATATGGGAGGTACAAGCTCCAACTCGGTTTTACAGTGAAAACTGCAGGAACTTGAAACCGGCACTAGGAAATAGACTGAGAAAGCAGAGAAAAAGTGTCTCCTGCAAACCGTTCCCTTGGTGCTAGATGAACGAACGTCTCTCCACTTGCTCAGTTCTGAGAGATAAGTGTGTGTGAAAGCCGTCCTTCACCTAGCTTGTTGGGAACACAAAGTTTCTTTTCAGTTGCAAACTCCATTCCATACATATATATGGGGAGGTACAAGCTCCAACTCGGTTTTACACTGAAAACTGCAGGAACTTCAAACCGGCACTAGGAAATAGACTGAGAAAGCAGAGAAAAATTGTCTCCTGCAACCCGTTCCCTTGGTGCTAGATGAACGAACGTCTCTCCACTTGCTCAGTTCTGAGAGATAAGTGTGTGTGAAAGCCGTCCTTCAGCTAGCTTGTTGGGAACACAAAGTTTCTTTTCAGTTGCAAACTCCATTCCATACATATATATGGGAGGTACAAGCTCCAACTCGGTTTTACAGTGAAAACTGCAGGAACTTGAAACCGGCACTAGGAAATAGACTGAGAAAGCAGAGAAAAAGTGTCTCCTGCAAACCGTTCCCTTGGTGCTAGATGAACGAACGTCTCTCCACTTGCTCAGTTCTGAGAGATAAGTGTGTGTGAAAGCCTTCCTTCACATAGCTTGTTGGGAACACAAAGTTTCTTTTCAGTTGCAAACTCCATTCCATACATATATATGGGGAGTTACAAGCTCCAACTCGGTTTTACAGTGAAAACTGCAGGAACTTCAAACCGGCACTAGGAAATAGACTGAGAAAGCAGAGAAAAAGTGTCTCCTGCAACCCGTTCCCTTGGTGCTAGATGAACGAACGTCTCTCCACTTGCTCAGTTCTGAGAGATAAGTGTGTGTGAAAGCCATCCTTCAGCTAGCTTGTTGGGAACACAAAGTTTCTTTTCAGTTGCAAACTCCATTCCATACATATATATGGGAGGTACAAGCTCCAACTCGGTTTTACAGTGAAAACTGCAGGAACTTCAAACCGGCACTAGGAAACAGACTGAGAAAGCAGAGAAAAAGTGTCTCCTGCAAACCGTTCCCTTGGTGCTAGATGAACGAACGTCTCTCCATTTCCTCAGTTCTGAGAGATAAGTGTGTGTGAAAGCCGTCCTTCAGCTAGCTTGTTGGGAACACAAAGTTTCTTTTCAGTTGCAAACTCCATTCCATACATATATATGGGGAGGTACAAGCTCCAACTCGGTTTTACAGTGAAAACTGCAGGAACTTCAAACCGGCACTAGGAAATAGACTGAGAAAGCAGAGAAAAATTGTCTCCTGCAACCCGTTCCCTTGGTGCTAGATGAACGAACGTCTCTCCACTTGCTCAGTTCTGAGAGATAAGTGTGTGTGAAAGCCGTCCTTCAGCTAGCTTGTTGGGAACACAAAGTTTCTTTTCAGTTGCAAACTCCATTCCATACATATATATGGGAAGTACAAGCTCCAACTCGGTTTTAAAGTGAAAACGGCAGGAACTTCAAACCGGCACTAGGAAACAGACTGAGAAAGCTGAGAAAAAGTTTCTCCTGCAACCCGTTCCCTTGGTGATAGATGAACGAACGTCTCTCCACTTGCTCAGTTCTGAGAGATAAGTGTGTGTGAAAGCCGTCTTTCAGCTAGCTTGTTGGGAACACAAAGTTTCTTTTCAGATGCAAACTCCATTCCATACATATATATGGGGAGGTACAAGCTCCAACTCGGTTTTACAGTGAAAACTGCAGGAACTTCAAACCGGCACTAGGAAACAGACTGAGAAAGCAGAGAAAAAGTGTCTCCTGCAACCCGTTCCCTTGGTGCTAGATGAACGAACGTCTCTCCACTTGCTCAGTTCTGAGAGATAAGTGTGTGTGAAAGCCGTCCTTCAGCTAGCTTGTTGGGAACACAAAGTTTCTTTTCAGTTGCAAACTCCATTCCATACATATATATGGGAGGTACAAGCTCCAACTCGGTTTTACAGTGAAAACTGCAGGAACTTCAAACCGGCACTAGGAAATAGACTGAGAAAGCAGAGAAAAAGTGTCTCCTGCAACCCGTTCCCTTGGTGCTAGATGAACGAACGTCTCTCCACTTGCTCAGTTCTGAGAGATAAGTGTGTGTGAAAGCCGTCCTTCAGCTAGCTTGTTGGGAACACCAAGTTTCTTTTCAGTTGCAAACTCCATTCCATACATATATATGGGGAGGTACCAGCTCCAACTCGGTTTTACAGTGAAAACTGCAGGAACTTCAAACCGGCACTAGGAAACAGACTGAGAAAGCTGAGAAAAAGTGTCTCCTGCAACCCGTTCCCTTGGTGCTAGATGAACGAACGTCTCTCCACTTGCTCAGTTCTGAGAGATAAGTGTGTGTGAAAGCCATCCTTCAGCTAGCTGGTTGGGAACACAAAGTTTCTTTTCAGTTGCAAAGTCCATTCCATACATATATATGGGAGGTACAAGCTCCAACTCGGTTTTACAGTGAAAACTGCAGGAACTTCAAACCGGCACTAGGAAACAGACTGAGAAAGCTGAGAAAAAGTGGCTCCTGCAACCCGTTCCCTTGGTGCTAGATGAACGAACGTCTCTCCACTTGCTCAGTTCTGAGAGATAAGTGTGTGTGAAAGCCATCCTTCAGCTAGCTTGTTGGGAACACAAAGTTTCTCTTCAGTTGCAAACTCCATTCCATACATATATATGGGGAGGTACAAGCTCCAACTCGGTTTTACAGTGAAAACTGCAGGAACTTCAAACCGGCACTAGGAAACAGACTGAGAAAGCTGAGAAAAAGTGTCTCCTGCAAACCGTTCCCTTGGTGCTAGATGAACGAACGTCTCTCCACTTGCTCAGTTCTGAGAAATAAGTGTGTGTGAAAGCCATCCTTCAGCTAGCTTGTTGGGAACACAGTTTTTTTCAGTTGCAAACTCCATTCCATACATATATATGGGAGGTACAAGCTCCAACTCGGTTTTACAGTGAAAACTGCAGGAACTTCAAACCGGCACTAGGAAACAGACTGAGAAAGCTGAGAAAAAGTGTCTCCTGCAACCCGTTCCCTTGGTGCTAGATGAACGAACGTCTCTCCACTTGCTCAGTTCTGAGAGATAAGTGTGTGTGAAAGCCGTCCTTCACCTAGCTTGTTCGGAACACAAAGTTTCTTTTCAGTTGCAAACTCCATTCCATACATATATATGGGGAGGTACAAGCTCCAACTCGGTTTTACAGTGAAAACTGCAGGAACTTCAAACCGGCACTAGGAAACAGACTGAGAAAGCAGAGAAAAAGTGTCTCCTGCAACCCGTTCCCTTGGTGCTAGATGAACGAACGTCTCTCCACTTGCTCAGTTCTGAGACACAAGTGTGTGTGAAAGCCGTCCTTCAGCTAGCTTGTTGGGAACACAAAGTTTCTTTTCAGTTGCAAACTCCATTCCATACATATATATGGGGAGGTACAAGCTCCAACTCGGTTTTACAGTGAAAACTGCAGGAACTTCAAACCGGCACTAGGAAATAGACTGAGAAAGCACAGAAAAATTGTCTCCTGCAACCCGTTCCCTTGGTGCTAGATGAACGAACGTCTCTCCACTTGCTCAGTTCTGAGAGATAAGTGTGTGTGAAAGCCGTCCTTCAGCTAGCTTGTTGGGAACACCAAGTTTCTTTTCAGTTGCAAACTCCATTCCATACATATATATGGGGAGGTACCAGCTCCAACTCGGTTTTACAGTGAAAACTGCAGGAACTTCAAACCGGCAATAGGAAACAGACTGAGAAAGCTGAGAAAAAGTGTCTCCTGCAACCCGTTCCCTTGGTGCTAGATGAACGAACGTCTCTCCACTTGCTCAGTTCTGAGAGATAAGTGTGTGTGAAAGCCATCCTTCAGCTAGCTGGTTGGGAACACAAAGTTTCTTTTCAGTTGCAAAGTCCATTCCATACATATATATGGGAGGTACAAGCTCCAACTCGGTTTTACAGTGAAAACTGCAGGAACTTCAAACCGGCACTAGGAAACAGACTGAGAAAGCTGAGAAAAAGTGTCTCCTGCAACCCGTTCCCTTGGTGCTAGATGAACGAACGTCTCTCCACTTGCTCAGTTCTGAGAGATAAGTGTGTGTGAAAGCCATCCTTCAGCTAGCTTGTTGGGAACACAAAGTTTCTCTTCAGTTGCAAACTCCATTCCATACATATATATGGGGAGGTACAAGCTCCAACTCGGTTTTACAGTGAAAACTGCAGGAACTTCAAACCGGCACTAGGAAACAGACTGAGAAAGCTGAGAAAAAGTGTCTCCTGCAACCCGTTCCCTTGGTGCTAGATGAACGAACGTCTCTCCACTTGCTCAGTTCTGAGAAATAAGTGCGTGTGAAAGCCATCCTTCAGCTAGCTTGCTGGGAACACAGTTTTTTCCAGTTGCAAACTCCATTCCATACATATATATGGGAGGTACAAGCTCCAACTCGGTTTTACAGTGAAAACTGCAGGAACTTCAAACCGGCACTAGGAAACAGACTGAGAAAGCTGAGAAAAAGTGTCTCCTGCAACCCGTTCCCTTGGTGCTAGATGAACGAACGTCTCTCCACTTGCTCAGTTCTGAGAGATAAGTGTGTGTGAAAGCCGTCCTTCAGATAGCTTGTTGGGAACACAAAGTTTCTTTTCAGTTGCAAACTCCATTCCATACATATATATGGGGAGGTACAAGCTCCAACTCGGTTTTACAGTGAAAACTGCAGGAACTTCAAACCGGCACTAGGAAACAGACTGAGAAAGCAGAGAAAAAGTGTCTCCTGCAACCCGTTCCCTTGGTGCTAGATGAACGAACGTCTCTCCACTTGCTCAGTTCTGAGACACAAGTGTGTGTGAAAGCCGTCCTTCAGCTAGCTTGTTGGGAACACAAAGTTTCTTTTCAGTTGCAAACTCCATTCCATACATATATATGGGGAGGTACAAGCTCCAACTCGGGTTTACAGTGAAAACTGCAGGAACTTCAAACCGGCACTAGGAAATAGACTGAGAAAGCAGAGAAAAATTGTCTCCTGCAACCCGTTCCCTTGGTGCTAGATGAACGAACGTCTCTCCACTTGCTCAGTTCTGAGAGATAAGTGTGTGTGAAAGCCGTCCTTCAGCTAGCTTGTTGGGAAAACCAAGTTTCTTTTCAGTTGCAAACTCCATTCCATACATATATATGGGGAGGTACCAGCTCCAACTCGGTTTTACAGTGAAAACTGCAGGAACTTCAAACCGGCAATAGGAAACAGACTGAGAAAGCTGAGAAAAAGTGTCTCCTGCAACCCGTTCCCTTGGTGCTAGATGAACGAACGTCTCTCCACTTGCTCAGTTCTGAGAGATAAGTGTGTGTGAAAGCCATCCTTCAGCTAGCTGGTTGGGAACACAAAGTTTCTTTTCAGTTGCAAAGTCCATTCCATACATATATATGGGAGGTACAAGCTCCAACTCGGTTTTACAGTGAAAACTGCAGGAACTTCAAACCGGCACTAGGAAACAGACTGAGAAAGCTGAGAAAAAGTGTCTCCTGCAACCCGTTCCCTTGGTGCTAGATGAACGAACGTCTCTCCACTTGCTCAGTTCTGAGAGATAAGTGTGTGTGAAAGCCATCCTTCAGCTAGCTTGTTGGGAACACAAAGTTTCTCTTCAGTTGCAAACTCCATTCCATACATATATATGGGGAGGTACAAGCTCCAACTCGGTTTTACAGTGAAAACTGCAGGAACTTCAAACCGGCACTAGGAAACAGACTGAGAAAGCTGAGAAAAAGTGTCTCCTGCAACCCGTTCCCTTGGTGCTAGATGAACGAACGTCTCTCCACTTGCTCAGTTCTGAGAAATAAGTGCGTGTGAAAGCCATCCTTCAGCTAGCTTGTTGGGAACACAGTTTTTTTCAGTTGCAAACTCCATTCCATACATATATATGGGAGGTACAAGCTCCAACTCGGTTTTACAGTGAAAACTGCAGGAACTTCAAACCGGCACTAGGAAACAGACTGAGAAAGCTGAGAAAAAGTGTCTCCTGCAACCCGTTCCCTTGGTGCTAGATGAACGAACGTCTCTCCACTTGCTCAGTTCTGAGAGATAAGTGTGTGTGAAAGCCGTCCTTCAGATAGCTTGTTGGGAACACAAAGTTTCTTTTCAGTTGCAAACTCCATTCCATACATATATATGGGGAGGTACAAGCTCCAACTCGGTTTTACAGTGAAAACTGCAGGAACTTCAAACCGGCATTAGGAAACAGACTGAGAAAGCAGAGAAAAAGTGTCTCCTGCAACCCGTTCCCTTGGTGCTAGATGAACGAACGTCTCTCCACTTGCTCAGTTCTGAGACACAAGTGTGTGTGAAAGCCGTCCTTCAGCTAGCTTGTTGGGAACACAAAGTTTCTTTTCAGTTGCAAACTCCATTCCATACATATATATGGTGAGGTACAAGCTCCAACTCGGTTTTACAGTGAAAACTGCAGGAACTTCAAACCGGCACTAGGAAATAGACTGAGAAAGCAGAGAAAAATTGTCTCCTGCAACCCGTTCCCTTGGTGCTAGATGAACGAACGTCTCTCCACTTGCTCAGTTCTGAGAGATAAGTGTGTGTGAAAGCCGTCCTTCAGCTAGCTTGTTGGGAACACAAAGATTCTTTTCAGTTGCAAACTCCATTCCATACATATATATGGGAGGTACAAGCTCCAACTCGGTTTTACAGTGAAAACTGCAGGAACTTGAAACCGGCACTAGGAAATAGACTGAGAAAGCAGAGAAAAAGTGTCTCCTGCAAACCGTTCCCTTGGTGCTAGATGAACGAACGTCTCTCCACTTGCTCAGTTCTGAGAGATAAGTGTGTGTGAAAGCCGTCCTTCACCTAGCTTGTTGGGAACACAAAGTTTCTTTTCAGTTGCAAACTCCATTCCATACATATATATGGGGAGGTACAAGCTCCAACTCGGTTTTACACTGAAAACTGCAGGAACTTCAAACCGGCACTAGGAAACAGACTGAGAAAGCAGAGAAAAAGTGTCTCCTGCAACCCGTTCACTTGGTGCTAGATGAACGAACGTCTCTCCACTTGCTCAGTTCTGAGACACAAGTGTGTGTGAAAGCCGTCCTTCAGCTAGCTTGTTGGGAACACAAAGTTTCTTTTCAGTTGCAAACTCCATTCCATACATATATATGGGGAGGTACAAGCTCCAACTCGTTTTTACAGTGAAAACTGCAGGAACTTCAAACCGGCACTAGGAAATAGACTGAGAAAGCAGAGAAAAATTGTCTCCTGCAACCCGTTCCCTTGGTGCTAGATGAACGAACGTCTCTCCACTTGCTCAGTTCTGAGAGATAAGTGTGTGTGAAAGCCGTCCTTCAGCTAGCTTGTTGGGAACACAAAGTTTCTTTTCAGTTGCAAACTCCATTCCATACATATATATGGGGAGGTACAAGCTCCAACTCGGTTTTACAGTGAAAACTGCAGGAACTTCAAACCGGCACTAGGAAATAGACTGAGAAAGCAGAGAAAAAGTGTCTCCTGCAACCCGTTCCCTTGGTGCTAGATGAACGAACGTCTCTCCACTTGCTCAGTTCTGAGAGATAAGTGTGTGTGAAAGCCGTCCTTCAGCTAGCTTGTTGGGAACACAAAGTTTCTTTTCAGTTGCAAACTCCATTCCATACATATATATGGGAGGTACAAGCTCCAACTCGGTTTTACAGTGAAAACTGCAGGAACTTCAAACCGGCACTAGGAAACAGACTGAGAAAGCAGAGAAAAAGTGTCTCCTGCAAACCGTTCCCTTGGTGCTAGATGAACGAACGTCTCTCCATTTCCTCAGTTCTGAGAGATAAGTGTGTGTGAAAGCCGTCCTTCAGCTAGCTTGTTGGGAACACAAAGTTTCTTTTCAGTTGCAAACTCCATTCCATACATATATATGGGGAGGTACAAGCTCCAACTCGGTTTTACAGTGAAAACTGCAGGAACTTCAAACCGGCACTAGGAAATAGACTGAGAAAGCAGAGAAAAATTGTCTCCTGCAACCCGTTCCCTTGGTGCTAGATGAACGAACGTCTCTCCACTTGCTCAGTTCTGAGAGATAAGTGTGTGTGAAAGCCGTCCTTCAGCTAGCTTGTTGGGAACACAAAGTTTCTTTTCAGTTGCAAACTCCATTCCATACATATATATGGGAAGTACAAGCTCCAACTCGGTTTTAAAGTGAAAACGGCAGGAACTTCAAACCGGCACTAGGAAACAGACTGAGAAAGCTGAGAAAAAGTTTCTCCTGCAACCCGTTCCCTTGGTGATAGATGAACGAACGTCTCTCCACTTGCTCAGTTCTGAGAGATAAGTGTGTGTGAAAGCCGTCTTTCAGCTAGCTTGTTGGGAACACAAAGTTTCTTTTCAGATGCAAACTCCATTCCATACATATATATGGGGAGGTACAAGCTCCAACTCGGTTTTACAGTGAAAACTGCAGGAACTTCAAACCGGCACTAGGAAACAGACTGAGAAAGCAGAGAAAAAGTGTCTCCTGCAACCCGTTCCCTTGGTGCTAGATGAACGAACGTCTCTCCACTTGCTCAGTTCTGAGAGATAAGTGTGTGTGAAAGCCGTCCTTCAGCTAGCTTGTTGGGAACACAAAGTTTCTTTTCAGTTGCAAACTCCATTCCATACATATATATGGGAGGTACAAGCTCCAACTCGGTTTTACAGTGAAAACTGCAGGAACTTCAAACCGGCACTAGGAAATAGACTGAGAAAGCAGAGAAAAAGTGTCTCCTGCAACCCGTTCCCTTGGTGCTAGATGAACGAACGTCTCTCCACTTGCTCAGTTCTGAGAGATAAGTGTGTGTGAAAGCCGTCCTTCAGCTAGCTTGTTGGGAACACCAAGTTTCTTTTCAGTTGCAAACTCCATTCCATACATATATATGGGGAGGTACCAGCTCCAACTCGGTTTTACAGTGAAAACTGCAGGAACTTCAAACCGGCACTAGGAAACAGACTGAGAAAGCTGAGAAAAAGTGTCTCCTGCAACCCGTTCCCTTGGTGCTAGATGAACGAACGTCTCTCCACTTGCTCAGTTCTGAGAGATAAGTGTGTGTGAAAGCCATCCTTCAGCTAGCTGGTTGGGAACACAAAGTTTCTTTTCAGTTGCAAAGTCCATTCCATACATATATATGGGAGGTACAAGCTCCAACTCGGTTTTACAGTGAAAACTGCAGGAACTTCAAACCGGCACTAGGAAACAGACTGAGAAAGCTGAGAAAAAGTGGCTCCTGCAACCCGTTCCCTTGGTGCTAGATGAACGAACGTCTCTCCACTTGCTCAGTTCTGAGAGATAAGTGTGTGTGAAAGCCATCCTTCAGCTAGCTTGTTGGGAACACAAAGTTTCTCTTCAGTTGCAAACTCCATTCCATACATATATATGGGGAGGTACAAGCTCCAACTCGGTTTTACAGTGAAAACTGCAGGAACTTCAAACCGGCACTAGGAAACAGACTGAGAAAGCTGAGAAAAAGTGTCTCCTGCAAACCGTTCCCTTGGTGCTAGATGAACGAACGTCTCTCAACTTGCTCAGTTCTGAGAGATAAGTGTGTGTGAAAGCCATCCTTCAGCTAGCTTGTTGGGAACACAGTTTTTTTCAGTTGCAAACTCCATTCCATACATATATATGGGAGGTACAAGCTCCAACTCGGTTTTACAGTGAAAACTGCAGGAACTTCAAACCGGCACTAGGAAACAGACTGAGAAAGCTGAGAAAAAGTGTCTCCTGCAACCCGTTCCCTTGGTGCTAGATGAACGAACGTCTCTCCACTTGCTCAGTTCTGAGAGATAAGTGTGTGTGAAAGCCGTCCTTCACCTAGCTTGTTCGGAACACAAAGTTTCTTTTCAGTTGCAAACTCCATTCCATACATATATATGGGGAGGTACAAGCTCCAACTCGGTTTTACAGTGAAAACTGCAGGAACTTCAAACCGGCACTAGGAAACAGACTGAGAAAGCAGAGAAAAAGTGTCTCCTGCAACCCGTTCCCTTGGTGCTAGATGAACGAACGTCTCTCCACTTGCTCAGTTCTGAGACACAAGTGTGTGTGAAAGCCGTCCTTCAGCTAGCTTGTTGGGAACACAAAGTTTCTTTTCAGTTGCAAACTCCATTCCATACATATATATGGGGAGGTACAAGCTCCAACTCGGTTTTACAGTGAAAACTGCAGGAACTTCAAACCGGCACTAGGAAATAGACTGAGAAAGCAGAGAAAAATTGTCTCCTGCAACCCGTTCCCTTGGTGCTAGATGAACGAACGTCTCTCCACTTGCTCAGTTCTGAGAGATAAGTGTGTGTGAAAGCCGTCCTTCAGCTAGCTTGTTGGGAACACCAAGTTTCTTTTCAGTTGCAAACTCCATTCCATACATATATATGGGGAGGTACCAGCTCCAACTCGGTTTTACAGTGAAAACTGCAGGAACTTCAAACCGGCAATAGGAAACAGACTGAGAAAGCTGAGAAAAAGTGTCTCCTGCAACCCGTTCCCTTGGTGCTAGATGAACGAACGTCTCTCCACTTGCTCAGTTCTGAGAGATAAGTGTGTGTGAAAGCCATCCTTCAGCTAGCTGGTTGGGAACACAAAGTTTCTTTTCAGTTGCAAAGTCCATTCCATACATATATATGGGAGGTACAAGCTCCAACTCGGTTTTACAGTGAAAACTGCAGGAACTTCAAACCGGCACTAGGAAACAGACTGAGAAAGCTGAGAAAAAGTGTCTCCTGCAACCCGTTCCCTTGGTGCTAGATGAACGAACGTCTCTCCACTTGCTCAGTTCTGAGAGATAAGTGTGTGTGAAAGCCATCCTTCAGCTAGCTTGTTGGGAACACAAAGTTTCTCTTCAGTTGCAAACTCCATTCCATACATATATATGGGGAGGTACAAGCTCCAACTCGGTTTTACAGTGAAAACTGCAGGAACTTCAAACCGGCACTAGGAAACAGACTGAGAAAGCTGAGAAAAAGTGTCTCCTGCAACCCGTTCCCTTGGTGCTAGATGAACGAACGTCTCTCCACTTGCTCAGTTCTGAGAAATAAGTGCATGTGAAAGCCATCCTTCAGCTAGCTTGCTGGGAACACAGTTTTTTCCAGTTGCAAACTCCATTCCATACATATATATGGGAGGTACAAGCTCCAACTCGGTTTTACAGTGAAAACTGCAGGAACTTCAAACCGGCACTAGGAAACAGACTGAGAAAGCTGAGAAAAAGTGTCTCCTGCAACCCGTTCCCTTGGTGCTAGATGAACGAACGTCTCTCCACTTGCTCAGTTCTGAGAGATAAGTGTGTGTGAAAGCCGTCCTTCAGATAGCTTGTTGGGAACACAAAGTTTCTTTTCAGTTGCAAACTCCATTCCATACATATATATGGGGAGGTACAAGCTCCAACTCGGTTTTACAGTGAAAACTGCAGGAACTTCAAACCGGCACTAGGAAACAGACTGAGAAAGCAGAGAAAAAGTGTCTCCTGCAACCCGTTCCCTTGGTGCTAGATGAACGAACGTCTCTCCACTTGCTCAGTTCTGAGACACAAGTGTGTGTGAAAGCCGTCCTTCAGCTAGCTTGTTGGGAACACAAAGTTTCTTTTCAGTTGCAAACTCCATTCCATACATATATATGGTGAGGTACAAGCTCCAACTCGGTTTTACAGTGAAAACTGCAGGAACTTCAAACCGGCACTAGGAAATAGACTGAGAAAGCAGAGAAAAATTGTCTCCTGCAACCCGTTCCCTTGGTGCTAGATGAACGAACGTCTCTCCACTTGCTCAGTTCTGAGAGATAAGTGTGTGTGAAAGCCGTCCTTCAGCTAGCTTGTTGGGAACACAAAGTTTCTTTTCAGTTGCAAACTCCATTCCATACATATATATGGGAGGTACAAGCTCCAACTCGGTTTTACTGTGAAAACTGCAGGAACTTGAAACCGGCACTAGGAAATAGACTGAGAAAGCAGAGAAAAAGTGTCTCCTGCAAACCGTTCCCTTGGTGCTAGATGAACGAACGTCTCTCCACTTGCTCAGTTCTGAGAGATAAGTGTGTGTGAAAGCCGTCCTTCAGCTAGCTTGTTGGGAACACAAAGTTTCTTTTCAGTTGCAAACTCCATTCCATACATATATATGGGGAGGTACAAGCTCCAACTCGGTTTTACACTGAAAACTGCAGGAACTTCAAACCGGCACTAGGAAACAGACTGAGAAAGCAGAGAAAAAGTGTCTCCTGCAACCCGTTCACTTGGTGCTAGATGAACGAACGTCTCTCCACTTGCTCAGTTCTGAGACACAAGTGTGTGTGAAAGCCGTCCTTCAGCTAGCTTGTTGGGAACACAAAGTTTCTTTTAAGTTGCAAACTCCATTCCATACATATATATGGGGAGGTACAAGCTCCAACTCGGTTTTACAGTGAAAACTGCAGGAACTTCAAACCGGCACTAGGAAATAGACTGAGAAAGCAGAGAAAAATTGTCTCCTGCAACCCGTTCCCTTGGAGCTAGATGAACGAACGTCTCTCCACTTGCTCAGTTCTGAGAGATAAGTGTGTGTGAAAGCCGTCCTTCAGCTAGCTTGTTGGGAACACAAAGTTTCTTTTCAGTTGCAAACTCCATTCCATACATATATATGGGAGGTACAAGCTCCAACTCGGTTTTACAGTGAAAACTGCAGGAACTTGAAACCGGCACTAGGAAATAGACTGAGAAAGCAGATAAAAAGTGTCTCCTGCAAACCGTTCCCTTGGTGCTAGATGAACGAACGTCTCTCCACTTGCTCAGTTCTGAGAGATAAGTGTGTGTGAAAGCCGTCCTTCAGCTAGCTTGTTGGGAACACAAAGTTTCTTTTCAGTTGCAAACTCCATTCCATACATATATATGGGGAGGTACAAGCTCCAACTCGGTTTTACAGTGAAAACTGCAGGAACTTCAAACCGGCACTAGGAAACAGACTGAGAAAGCAGAGAAAAAGTGTCTCCTGCAACCCGTTCCCTTGGTGCTAGATGAACGAACGTCTCTCCACTTGCTCAGTTCTGAGACACAAGTGTGTGTGAAAGCCGTCCTTCAGCTAGCTTGTTGGGAACACAAAGTTTCTTTTCAGTTGCAAACTCCATTCCATACATATATATGGGGAGGTACAAGCTCCAACTCGGTTTTACAGTGAAAACTGCAGGAACTTCAAACCGGCACTAGGAAATAGACTGAGAAAGCAGAGAAAAATTGTCTCCTGCAACCCGTTCCCTTGGTGCTAGATGAACGAACGTCTCTCCACTTGCTCAGTTCTGAGAGATAAGTGTGTGTGAAAGCCGTCCTTCAGCTAGCTTGTTGGGAACACCAAGTTTCTTTTCAGTTGCAAACTCCATTCCATACATATATATGGGGAGGTACCAGCTCCAACTCGGTTTTACAGTGAAAACTGCAGGAACTTCAAACCGGCAATAGGAAACAGACTGAGAAAGCTGAGAAAAAGTGTCTCCTGCAACCCGTTCCCTTGGTGCTAGATGAACGAACGTCTCTCCACTTGCTCAGTTCTGAGAGATAAGTGTGTGTGAAAGCCATCCTTCAGCTAGCTGGTTGGGAACACAAAGTTTCTTTTCAGTTGCAAAGTCCATTCCATACATATATATGGGAGGTACAAGCTCCAACTCGGTTTTACAGTGAAAACTGCAGGAACTTCAAACCGGCACTAGGAAACAGACTGAGAAAGCTGAGAAAAAGTGTCTCCTGCAACCCGTTCCCTTGGTGCTAGATGAACGAACGTCTCTCCACTTGCTCAGTTCTGAGAGATAAGTGTGTGTGAAAGCCATCCTTCAGCTAGCTTGTTGGGAACACAAAGTTTCTCTTCAGTTGCAAACTCCATTCCATACATATATATGGGGAGGTACAAGCTCCAACTCGGTTTTACAGTGAAAACTGCAGGAACTTCAAACCGGCACTAGGAAACAGACTGAGAAAGCTGAGAAAAAGTGTCTCCTGCAACCCGTTCCCTTGGTGCTAGATGAACGAACGTCTCTCCACTTGCTCAGTTCTGAGAAATAAGTGCGTGTGAAAGCCATCCTTCAGCTAGCTTGCTGGGAACACAGTTTTTTCCAGTTGCAAACTCCATTCCATACATATATATGGGAGGTACAAGCTCCAACTCGGTTTTACAGTGAAAACTGCAGGAACTTCAAACCGGCACTAGGAAACAGACTGAGAAAGCTGAGAAAAAGTGTCTCCTGCAACCCGTTCCCTTGGTGCTAGATGAACGAACGTCTCTCCACTTGCTCAGTTCTGAGAGATAAGTGTGTGTGAAAGCCGTCCTTCAGATAGCTTGTTGGGAACACAAAGTTTCTTTTCAGTTGCAAACTCCATTCCATACATATATATGGGGAGGTACAAGCTCCAACTCGGTTTTACAGTGAAAACTGCAGGAACTTCAAACCGGCACTAGGAAACAGACTGAGAAAGCAGAGAAAAAGTGTCTCCTGCAACCCGTTCCCTTGGTGCTAGATGAACGAACGTCTCTCCACTTGCTCAGTTCTGAGACACAAGTGTGTGTGAAAGCCGTCCTTCAGCTAGCTTGTTGGGAACACAAAGTTTCTTTTCAGTTGCAAACTCCATTCCATACATATATATGGTGAGGTACAAGCTCCAACTCGGTTTTACAGTGAAAACTGCAGGAACTTCAAACCGGCACTAGGAAATAGACTGAGAAAGCAGAGAAAAATTGTCTCCTGCAACCCGTTCCCTTGGTGCTAGATGAACGAACGTCTCTCCACTTGCTCAGTTCTGAGAGATAAGTGTGTGTGAAAGCCGTCCTTCAGCTAGCTTGTTGGGAACACAAAGTTTCTTTTCAGTTGCAAACTCCATTCCATACATATATATGGGAGGTACAAGCTCCAACTCGGTTTTACTGTGAAAACTGCAGGAACTTGAAACCGGCACTAGGAAATAGACTGAGAAAGCAGAGAAAAAGTGTCTCCTGCAAACCGTTCCCTTGGTGCTAGATGAACGAACGTCTCTCCACTTGCTCAGTTCTGAGAGATAAGTGTGTGTGAAAGCCGTCCTTCACCTAGCTTGTTCGGAACACAAAGTTTCTTTTCAGTTGCAAACTCCATTCCATACATATATATGGGGAGGTACAAGCTCCAACTCGGTTTTACACTGAAAACTGCAGGAACTTCAAACCGGCACTAGGAAACAGACTGAGAAAGCAGAGAAAAAGTGTCTCCTGCAACCCGTTCACTTGGTGCTAGATGAACGAACGTCTCTCCACTTGCTCAGTTCTGAGACACAAGTGTGTGTGAAAGCCGTCCTTCAGCTAGCTTGTTGGGAACACAAAGTTTCTTTTCAGTTGCAAACTCCATTCCATACATATATATGGGGAGGTACAAGCTCCAACTCGGTTTTACAGTGAAAACTGCAGGAACTTCAAACCGGCACTAGGAAATAGACTGAGAAAGCAGAGAAAAATTGTCTCCTGCAACCCGTTCCCTTGGAGCTAGATGAACGAACGTCTCTCCACTTGCTCAGTTCTGAGAGATAAGTGTGTGTGAAAGCCGTCCTTCAGCTAGCTTGTTGGGAACACAAAGTTTCTTTTCAGTTGCAAACTCCATTCCATACATATATATGGGAGGTACAAGCTCCAACTCGGTTTTACAGTGAAAACTGCAGGAACTTGAAACCGGCACTAGGAAATAGACTGAGAAAGCAGAGAAAAAGTGTCTCCTGCAAACCGTTCCCTTGGTGCTAGATGAACGAACGTCTCTCCACTTGCTCAGTTCTGAGAGATATGTGTGTGTGAAAGCCTTCCTTCACATAGCTTGTTGGGAACACAAAGTTTCTTTTCAGTTGCAAACTCCATTCCATACATATATATGGGGAGGTACAAGCTCCAACTCGGTTTTACAGTGAAAACTGCAGGAACTTCAAACCGGCACTAGGAAATAGACTGAGAAAGCAGAGAAAAAGTGTCTCCTGCAACCCGTTCCCTTGGTGCTAGATGAACGAACGTCTCTCCACTTGCTCAGTTCTGAGAGATAAGTGTGTGTGAAAGCTTCCTTCAGCTAGCTTGTTGGGAACACAAAGTTTCTTTTCAGTTGCAAACAGCATTCCATACATATATATGGGGAGGTACAAGCTCCAACTCGGTTTTACAGTGAAAACTGCAGGAACTTCAAACCGGCACTAGGAAACAGACTGGGAAAGCAGAGAAAAAGTGTCTCCTGCAACCCGTTCCCTTGGTGCTAGATGAACGAACGTCTCTCCACTTGCTCAGTTCTGAGAGATAAGTGTGTGTGAAAGCCGTCCTTCAGCTAGCTTGTTGGGAACACAAAGTTTCTTTTCAGTTGCAAACTTCATTCCATACATATATATGGGGAGGTACAAGCTCCAACTCGGTTTTACAGTGAAAACTGCAGGAACTTCAAACCGGCTTTAGCAAACAGACTGAGAAAGCAGAGAAAAAGTGTCTCCTGCAGCCCGTTCCCTTGGTGCTAGATGAACGAACGTCTCTCCACTTGCTCAGTTCTGAGACACAAGTGTGTGTGAAAGCCGTCCTTCAGCTAGCTTGTTGGGAACACAGTTTTTTTCAGTTGCAAACTCCATTCCATACATATATATGGGAGGTACAAGCTCCAACTCGGTTTTACAGTGAAAACTGCAGGAACTTCAAAACGGCACTAGGAAACAGACTGAGAAAGCTGAGAAAAAGTGTCTCCTGCAACCCGTTCCCTTGGTGCTAGATGAACGAACGTCTCTCCACTTGCTCAGTTCTGAGAGATAAGTGTGTGTGAAAGCCGTCCTTCACCTAGCTTGTTCGGAACACAAAGTTTCTTTTCAGATGCAAACTCCATTCCATACATATATATGGGGAGGTACAAGCTCCAACTCGGTTTTACAGTGAAAACTGCAGGAACTTCAAACCGGCACTAGGAAACAGACTGAGAAAGCAGAGAAAAAGTGTCTCCTGCAACCCGTTCACTTGGTGCTAGATGAACGAACGTCTCTCCACTTGCTCAGTTCTGAGACACAAGTGTGTGTGAAAGCCGTCCTTCAGCTAGCTTGTTGGGAACACAAAGTTTCTTTTCAGTTGCAAACTCCATTCCATACATATATATGGGGAGGTACAAGCTCCAACTCGGTTTTACAGTGAAAACTGCAGGAACTTCAAACCGGCACTAGGAAACAGACTGAGAAAGCAGAGAAAAATTGTCTCCTGCAACCCGTTCCCTTGGTGCTAGATGAACGAACGTCTCTCCACTTGCTCAGTTCTGAGAGATAAGTGTGTGTGAAAGCCGTCCTTCAGGTAGCTTGTTGGGAACACAAAGTTTCTTTTCAGTTGCAAACTCCATTCCATACATATATATGGGAGGTACAAGCTCCAACTCGGTTTTACAGTGAAAACTGCAGGAACTTGAAACCGGCACTAGGAAATAGACTGAGAAAGCAGAGAAAAAGTGTCTCCTGCAAACCGTTCCCTTGGTGCTAGATGAACGAACGTCTCTCCACTTGCTCAGTTCTGAGAGATAAGTGTGTGTGAAAGCCGTCCTTCACATAGCTTTTTGGGAACACAAAGTTTCTTTTCAGTTGCAAACTCCATTCCATACATATATATGGGGAGGTACAAGCTCCAACTCGGTTTTACAGTGAAAACTGCAGGAACTTCAAACCGGCACTAGGAAATAGACTGAGAAAGCAGAGAAAAAGTGTCTCCTGCAACCCGTTCCCTTGGTGCTAGATGAACGAACGTCTCTCCACTTGCTCAGTTCTGAGAGATAAGTGTGTGTGAAAGATTCCTTCAGCTAGCTTGCTGGGAACAAAAAGTTTCTTTTCAGTTGCAAACTCCATTCCATACATATATATGGGGAGGTACAAGCTCCAACTCGGTTTTACAGTGAAAACTGCAGGAACTTCAAACCGGCACTAGGAAATAGACTGGGAAAGCAGAGAAAAAGTGTCTCCTGCAACCCGTTCCCTTGGTGCTAGATGAACGAACGTCTCTCCACTTGCTCAGTTCTGAGAGATAAGTGTGTGTGAAAGCCGTCCTTCAGCTAGCTTGTTGGGAACACAAAGTTTCTTTTCAGTTGCAAACTTCATTCCATACATATATATGGGGAGGTACAAGCTCCAACTCGGTTTTACAGTGAAAACTGCAGGAACTTCAAACCGGCACTAGGAAACAGACTGAGAAAGCAGAGAAAAAGTGTCTCCTGCAACCCGTTCCCTTGGTGCTAGATGAACGAACGTCTCTCCACTTGCTCAGTTCTGAGAGATAATTGTGTGTGAAAGCCGTCCTTCAGCTAGCTTGTTGGGAACACAAAGTTTCTTTTCAGTTGCAAACTCCATTCCATACATATATATGGGGAGGTACAAGCTCCAACTCGGTTTTACAGTGAAAACTGCAGGAACTTCAAACCGGCTTTAGCAAACAGACTGAGAAAGCAGAGAAAAAGTGTCCCCTGCAACCCGTTCCCTTGGTGCTAGATGAACGAACGTCTCTCCACTTGCTCAGTTCTGAGAAACAAGTGTGTGTGAAAGCCGTCCTTCAGCTAGCTTGTTGGGAACACAAAGTTTCTTTTCAGTTGCAAACTCCATTCCATACATATATATGGGGAGGTACAAGCTCCAACTCGGTTTTACAGTGAAAACTGCAGGAACTTCAAACCGGCACAAGGAAACAGACTGAGAAAGCAGAGAAAAAGTGTCTCCTGCAACCCGTTCCCTTGGTGCTAGATGAACGAACGTCTCTCCACTTGCTCAGTTCTGAGAGATAAGTGTGTGTGAAAGCTGTCCTTCAGCTAGCTTGTTGGGAACACAAAGTTTCTTTTCAGTTGCAAACTCCATTCCATACTATATATGGGGAGGTACAAGCTCCAACTCGGTTTTACAGTGAAAACTGCAGGAACTTCAAACCGGCACTAGGAAACAGACTGAGAAAGCAGAGAAAAAGTGTCTCCTGCAACCCGTTCCCTTGGTGCTAGATGAACGAACGTCTCTCCACTTGCTCAGTTCTGAGAAATAAGTGTGTGTGAAAGCCATCTTTCAGCTAGCTTGTTGGGAACACAAAGTTTCTTTTCAGTTGCAAACTCCATTCCATACATATATATGGGGAGGTACAAGCTCCAACTCGGTTTTACAGTGAAAACTGCAGGAACTTCAAACCGGCACTAGGAAACAGACTGAGAAAGCAGAGAAAATGTGTCTCCTGCAACCCGTTCCCTTGGTGCTAGATGAACGAACGTCTCTCCACTTGCTCAGTTCTGAGACACAAGTGTGTGTGAAAGCCGTCCTTCAGCTAGCTTGTTGGGAACACAAAGTTTCTTTTCAGATGCAAACTCCATTCCATACATATATATGAGGAGGTACAAGCTCCAACTCGGTTTTACAGTGAAAACTGCAGGAACTTCAAACCGGCACTAGGAAACAGACTGAGAAAGCAGAGAAAAAGTGTCTCCTGCAACCCGTTCCCTTGGTGCTAGATGAACGAACGTCTCTCCACTTGCTCAGTTCTGAGAGATAAGTGTGTGTGAAAGCCGTCCTTCAGGTAGCTTGTTGGGAACACAAAGTTTCTTTTCAGTTGCAAACTCCATTCCATACATATATATGGGAGGTACAAGCTCCAACTTGGTTTTACAGTGAAAACTACAGGAACTTGAAACCGGCACTAGGAAATAGACTGAGAAAGCAGAGAAAATGTGTCTCCTGCAACCCGTTCCCTTGGTGCTAGATGAACGAACGTCTCTCCACTTGCTCAGTTCTGAGAGATAAGTGTGTGTGAAAGCCGTCCTTCAGCTAGCTTGTTGGGAACACAAAGTTTCTTTTCAGTTGCAAACACCATTCCATACATATATATGGGAAGTACAAGCTCCAACTCGGTTTTACAGTGAAAACTGCAGGAACTTCAAACCGGCACTAGGAAACAGACTGAGAAAGCTGAGAAAAAGTGTCTCCTGCAACCCGTTCCCTTGGTGCTAGATGAACGAACGTCTCTCCACTTGCTCAGTTCTGAGAGATAAGTGTGTGTGAAAGCCGTTCTTCAGCTAGCTTGTTGGGAACACAAAGTTTCTTTTCAGATGCAAACTCCATTCCATACATATATATGGGGAGGTACAAGCTCCAACTCGGTTTTACAGTGAAAACTGCAGGAACGTCAAACCGGCACTAGGAAACAGACTGAGAAAGCACAGAAAAAGTGTCTCCTGCAACCCGTTCCCTTGGTGCTAGATGAACGAACGTCTCTCCACTTGCTCAGTTCTGAGAGATAAGTGTGTGTGAAAGCCGTCCTTCAGCTAGCTTGTTGGGAACACAAAGTTTCTTTTCAGTTGCAAACTCCATTCCATACATATATATGGGAGGTACAAGCTCCAACTCGGTTTTACAGTGAAAACTGCAGGAACTTGAAACCGGCACTAGGAAATAGACTGAGAAAGCAGAGAAAAAGTGTCTCCTGCAACCCGTTCCCTTGGTGCTAGATGAACGAACGTCTCTCCACTTGCTCATTTCTGAGAGATAAGTGTGTGTGAAAGCCGTCCTTCAGCTAGCTTGTTGGGAACACAAAGTTTCTTTTCAGTTGCAAACACCATTCCATACATATATATGGGAAGTACAAGCTCCAACTCGGTTTTACAGTGAAAACTGCAGGAACTTCAAACCGGCACTAGGAAACAGACTGAGAAAGCTGAGAAAAAGTGTCTCCTGCAACCCGTTCCCTTGGTGCTAGATGAACGAACGTCTCACCACTTGCTCAGTTCTGAGAGATAAGTGTGTGTGAAAGCCGTTCTTCAGCTAGCTTGTTGGGAACACAAAGTTTCTTTTCAGTTGCAAACTCCATTCCATACTATATATGGGGAGGTACAAGCTCCAACTCGGTTTTACAGTGAAAACTGCAGGAACTTCAAACCGGCACTAGGAAACAGACTGAGAAAGCAGAGAAAAAGTGTCTCCTGCAACCCGTTCCCTTGGTGCTAGATGAACGAACGTCTCTCCACTTGCTCATTTCTGAGAAATAAGTGTGTGTGAAAGCCATCTTTCAGCTAGCTTGTTGGGAACACAAAGTTTCTTTTCAGTTGCAAACTCCATTCCATACATATATATGGGGAGGTACAAGCTCCAACTCGGTTTTACAGTGAAAACTGCAGGAACTTCAAACCGGCACTAGGAAACAGACTGAGAAAGCAGAGAAAAAGTGTCTCCTGCAACCCGTTCCCTTGGTGCTAGATGAACGAACGTCTCTCCACTTGCTCAGTTCTGAGACACAAGTGTGTGTGAAAGCCGTCCTTCAGCTAGCTTGTTGGGAACACAAAGTTTCTTTTCAGATGCAAACTCCATTCCATACATATATATGAGGAGGTACAAGCTCCAACTCGGTTTTACAGTGAAAACTGCAGGAACTTCAAACCGGCACTAGGAAACAGAATGAGAAAGCAGAGAAAAAGTGTCTCCTGCAACCCGTTCCCTTGGTGCTAGATGAACGAACGTCTCTCCACTTGCTCAGTTCTGAGAGATAAGTGTGTGTGAAAGCCGTCCTTCAGGTAGCTTGTTGGGAACACAAAGTTTCTTTTCAGTTGCAAACTCCATTCCATACATATATATGGGAGGTACAAGCTCCAACTTGGTTTTACAGTGAAAACTACAGGAACTTGAAACTGGCACTAGGAAATAGACTGAGAAAGCAGAGAAAATGTGTCTCCTGCAACCCGTTCCCTTGGTGCTAGATGAACGAACGTCTCTCCACTTGCTCAGTTCTGAGAGATAAGTGTGTGTGAAAGCCGTCCTTCAGCTAGCTTGTTGGGAACACAAAGTTTCTTTTCAGTTGCAAACACCATTCCATACATATATATGGGAAGTACAAGCTCCAACTCGGTTTTACAGTGAAAACTGCAGGAACTTCAAACCGGCACTAGGAAACAGACTGAGAATGCTGAGAAAAAGTGTCTCCTGCAACCCGTTCCCTTGGTGCTAGATGAACGAACGTCTCTCCACTTGCTCAGTTCTGAGAGATAAGTGTGTGTGAAAGCCGTTCTTCAGCTAGCTTGTTGGGAACACAAAGTTTCTTTTCAGATGCAAACTCCATTCCATACATATATATGGGGAGGTACAAGCTCCAACTCGGTTTTACAGTGAAAACTGCAGGAACGTCAAACCGGCACTAGGAAACAGACTGAGAAAGCACAGAAAAAGTGTCTCCTGCAACCCGTTCCCTTGGTGCTAGATGAACGAACGTCTCTCCACTTGCTCAGTTCTGAGAGATAAGTGTGTGTGAAAGCCGTCCTTCAGCTAGCTTGTTGGGAACACAAAGTTTCTTTTCAGTTGCAAACTCCATTCCATACATATATATGGGAGGTACAAGCTCCAACTCGGTTTTACAGTGAAAACTGCAGGAACTTGAAACCGGCACTAGGAAATAGACTGAGAAAGCAGAGAAAAAGTGTCTCCTGCAACCCGTTCCCTTGGTGCTAGATGAACGAACGTCTCTCCACTTGCTCATTTCTGAGAGATAAGTGTGTGTGAAAGCCGTCCTTCAGCTAGCTTGTTGGGAACACAAAGTTTCTTTTCAGTTGCAAACACCATTCCATACATATATATGGGAAGTACAAGCTCCAACTCGGTTTTACAGTGAAAACTGCAGGAACTTCAAACCGGCACTAGGAAACAGACTGAGAAAGCTGAGAAAAAGTGTCTCCTGCAACCCGTTCCCTTGGTGCTAGATGAACGAACGTCTCACCACTTGCTCAGTTCTGAGAGATAAGTGTGTGTGAAAGCCGTTCTTCAGCTAGCTTGTTGGGAACACAAAGTTTCTTTTCAGATGCAAACTCCATTCCATACATATATATGGGGAGGTACAAGCTCCAACTCGGTTTTACAGTGAAAACTGCAGGAACATCAAACCGGCACTAGGAAACAGACTGAGAAAGCACAGAAAAAGTGTCTCCTGCAACCCGTTCACTTGGTGCTAGATGAACGAACGTCTCTCCACTTGCTCAGTTCTGAGACACAAGTGTGTGTGAAAGCCGTCCTTCAGCTAGCTTGTTGGGAACACAAAGTTTCTTTTCAGTTGCAAACTCCATTCCATACATATATATGGGAGGTACAAGCTCCAACTCGGTTTTACAGTGAAAACTGCAGGAACTTGAAACCGGCACTAGGAAATAGACTGAGAAAGCAGAGAAAAAGTGTCTCCTGCAACCCATTCCCTTGGTGCTAGATGAACGAACGTCTCTCCACTTGCTCAGTTCTGAGAGATAAGTGTGTGTGAAAGCCGTCCTTCAGCTAGCTTGTTGGGAACACAAAGTTTCTTTTCAGTTGCAAACTCCATTCCATACATATATATGGGTGGTACAAGCTCCAACTCGGTTTTACAGTGAAAACTGCAGGAATTTGAAACCGGCACTAGGAAATAGACTGAGAAAGCAGAGAAAAAGTGTCTCCTGCAACCCGTTCCCTTGGTGCTAGATGAACGAACGTCTCTCCACTTGCTCAGTTCTGAGAGATAAGTGTGTGTGAAAGCCATCCTTCAGCTAGCTTGTTGGGAACACAAAGTTTCTTTTCAGTTGCAAACTCCATTCCATACATATATATGGGAGGTACAAGCTCCAACTCGGTTTTACAGTGAAAACTGCAGGAACTTCAACAGGCACTAGGAAACAGACTGAGAAACCTGAGAAAAAGTGTCTCCTGCAACCCGTTCCCTTGGTGCTAGATGAACGAACGTCTCTCCACTTGCTCAGTTCTGAGAGATAAGTGTGTGTGAAAGCCGTCCTTCAGCTAGCTTTTTGGGAACACAAAGTTTCTCTTCAGTTGCAAACTCCATTCCATACATATATATGGGGAGGTACAAGCTCCAACTCGGTTTTACAGTGAAAACTGCAGGAACTTCAAACCGGCACTAGGAAACAGACTGAGAAAGCTGAGAAAAAGTGTCTCCTGCAACCCGTTCCCTTGGTGCTAGATGAACGAACGTCTCTCCACTTGCTCATTTCTGAGAGATAAGTGTGTGTGAAAGCCGTCCTTCACTTAGCTTGTTGGGAACACAAAGTTTCTTTTCAGTTGCAAACTTCATTCCATACATATATATGGGGAGGTACAAGCTCCAACTCGGTTTTACAGTGAAAACTGCAGGAACTTCAAACCGGCACTAGGAAATAGACTGAGAAAGCAGAGAAAAAGTGTCTCCTGCAACCCGTTCCCTTGGTGCTAGATGAACGAACGTCTCTCCACTTGCTCAGTTCTGAGAGATAAGTGTGTGTGAAAGCCGTCCTTCACCTAGCTTGTTGGGAACACAAAGTTTCTTTTCAGTTGCAAACTCCATTCCATACATATATATGGGGAGGTACAAGCTCCAACTCGGTTTTACAGTGAAAACTGCAGGAACTTCAAACCGGCACTAGGAAACAGACTGAGAAAGCTGAGAAAAAGGTTCTCCTGCAACCCGTTCCCTTGGTGCTAGATGAACGAACGTCTCTCCACTTGCTCAGTTCTGAGAGATAAGTGTGTGTGAAAGCCGTCCTTCAGCTAGCTTGTTGGGAACACAAAGTTTCTTTTCAGTTGGAAACTCCATTCCATACATATATATGGGAGGTACAAGCTCCAACTCGGTTTTACAGTGAAAACTGCAGGAACTTGAAACCGGCACTAGGAAATAGACTGAGAAAGCAGAGAAAAAGTGTCTCCTGCAACCCGTTCCCTTGGTGCTAGATGAACGAACGTCTCTCCACTTGCTCATTTCTGAGAGATAAGTGTGTGTGAAAGCCGTCCTTCAGCTAGCTTGTTGGGAACACAAAGTTTCTTTTCAGTTGCAAACACCATTCCATACATATATATGGGAAGTACAAGCTCCAACTCGGTTTTACAGTGAAAACTGCAGGAACTTCAAACCGGCACTAGGAAACAGACTGAGAAAGCTGAGAAAAAGTGTCTCCTGCAACCCGTTCCCTTGGTGCTAGATGAACGAACGTCTCACCACTTGCTCAGTTCTGAGAGATAAGTGTGTGTGAAAGCCGTTCTTCAGCTAGCTTGTTGGGAACACAAAGTTTCTTTTCAGATGCAAACTCCATTCCATACATATATATGGGTAGGTACAAGCTCCAACTCGGTTTTACAGTGAAAACTGCAGGAACATCAAACCGGCACTAGGAAACAGACTGAGAAAGCACAGAAAAAGTGTCTCCTGCAACCCGTTCACTTGGTGCTAGATGAACGAACGTCTCTCCACTTGCTCAGTTCTGAGACACAAGTGTGTGTGAAAGCCGTCCTTCAGCTAGCTTGTTGGGAACACAAAGTTTCTTTTCAGTTGCAAACTCCATTCCATACATATATATGGGAGGTACAAGCTCCAACTCGGTTTTACAGTGAAAACTGCAGGAACTTGAAACCGGCACTAGGAAATAGACTGAGAAAGCAGAGAAAAAGTGTCTCCTGCAACCCATTCCCTTGGTGCTAGATGAACGAACGTCTCTCCACTTGCTCAGTTCTGAGAGATAAGTGTGTGTGAAAGCCGTCCTTCAGCTAGCTTGTTGGGAACACAAAGTTTCTTTTCAGTTGCAAACTCCATTCCATACATATATATGGGTGGTACAAGCTCCAACTCGGTTTTACAGTGAAAACTGCAGGAATTTGAAACCGGCACTAGGAAATAGACTGAGAAAGCAGAGAAAAAGTGTCTCCTGCAACCCGTTCCCTTGGTGCTAGATGAACGAACGTCTCTCCACTTGCTCAGTTCTGAGAGATAAGTGTGTGTGAAAGCCATCCTTCAGCTAGCTTGTTGGGAACACAAAGTTTCTTTTCAGTTGCAAACTCCATTCCATACATATATATGGGAGGTACAAGCTCCAACTCGGTTTTACAGTGAAAACTGCAGGAACTTCAACAGGCACTAGGAAACAGACTGAGAAACCTGAGAAAAAGTGTCTCCTGCAACCCGTTCCCTTGGTGCTAGATGAACGAACGTCTCTCCACTTGCTCAGTTCTGAGAGATAAGTGTGTGTGAAAGCCGTCCTTCACATAGCTTGTTGGGAACACAAAGTTTCTTTTCAGTTGCAAACTCCATTCCATACATATATATGGGAGGTACAAGCTCCAACTCGGTTTTACAGTGAAAACTGCAGGAACTTCAAACCGGCACTAGGAAATAGACTGAGAAAGCAGAGAAAAAGTGTCTCCTGCAACCCGTTCCCTTGGTGCTAGATGAACGAACGTCTCTCCACTTGCTCAGTTCTGAGAGATAAGTGTGTGTGAAAGCTTCCTTCAGCTAGCTTGCTGGGAACACAAAGTTTCTTTTCAGTTGCAAACTCCATTCCATACATATATATGGGGAGGTACAAGCTCCAACTCGGTTTTACAGTGAAAACTGCAGGAACTTCAAACCGGCACTAGGAAATAGACTGGGAAAGCAGAGAAAAAGTGTCTCCTGCAACCCGTTCCCTTGGTGCTAGATGAACGAACGTCTCTCCACTTGCTCAGTTCTGAGAGATAAGTGTGTGTGAAAGCCGTCCTTCAGCTAGCTTGTTGGGAACACAAAGTTTCTTTTCAGTTGCAAACTCCATTCCATACATATATATGGGGAGGTACAAGCTCCAACTCGGTTTTACAGTGAAAACTGCAGGAACTTCAAACCGGCTTTAGCAAACAGACTGAGAAAGCAGAGAAAAAGTGTCTCCTGCAACCCGTTCCCTTGGTGCTAGATGAACGAACGTCTCTCCACTTGCTCAGTTCTGAGACACAAGTGTGTGTGAAAGCCGTCCTTCAGCTAGCTTGTTGGGAACACAAAGTTTCTTTTCAGTTGCAAACTCCATTCCATACATATATATGGGGAGGTACAAGCTCCAACTCGGTTTTACAGTGAAAACTGCAGGAACTTCAAACCGGCACAAGGAAACAGACTGAGAAAGCAGAGAAAAAGTGTCTCCTGCAACCCGTTCCCTTGGTGCTAGATGAACGAACGTCTCTCCACTTGCTCAGTTCTGAGAGATAAGTGTGTGTGAAAGCCGTCCTTCAGCTAGCTTGTTGGGAACACAAAGTTTCTTTTCAGTTGCAAACTCCATTCCATACTATATATGGGGAGGTACAAGCTCCAACTCGGTTTTACAGTGAAAACTGCAGGAACTTCAAACCGGCACTAGGAAACAGACTGAGAAAGCAGAGAAAAAGTGTCTCCTGCAACCCGTTCCCTTGGTGCTAGATGAACGATCGTCTCTCCACTTGCTCAGTTCTGAGAAATAAGTGTGTGTGAAAGCCATCTTTCAGCTAGCTTGTTGGGAACACAAAGTTTCTTTTCAGTTGCAAACTCCATTCCATACATATATATGGGGAGGTACAAGCTCCAACTCGGTTTTACAGTGAAAACTGCAGGAACTTCAAACCGGCACTAGGAAACAGACTGAGAAAGCAGAGAAAAAGTGTCTCCTGCAACCCGTTCCCTTGGTGCTAGATGAACGAACGTCTCTCCACTTGCTCAGTTCTGAGACACAAGTGTGTGTGAAAGCCGTCCTTCAGCTAGCTTGTTGGGAACACAAAGTTTCTTTTCAGATGCAAACTCCATTCCATACATATATATGAGGAGGTACAAGCTCCAACTCGGTTTTACAGTGAAAACTGCAGGAACTTCAAACCGGCACTAGGAAACAGACTGAGAAAGCAGAGAAAAAGTGTCTCCTGCAACCCGTTCCCTTGGTGCTAGATGAACGAACGTCTCTCCACTTGCTCAGTTCTGAGAGATAAGTGTGTGTGAAAGCCGTCCTTCAGCTAGCTTGTTGGGAACACAAAGTTTCTTTTCAGTTGCAAACTCCATTCCATACATATATATGGGGAGGTACAAGCTCCAACTCGGTTTTACAGTGAAAACTGCAGGAACTTCAAACCGGCTTTAGCAAACAGACTGAGAAAGCAGAGAAAAAGTGTCTCCTGCAACCCGTTCCCTTGGTGCTAGATGAACGAAAGTCTCTCCACTTGCTCAGTTCTGAGACACAAGTGTGTGTGAAAGCCGTCCTTCAGCTAGCTTGTTGGGAACACAAAGTTTCTTTTCAGTTGCAAACTCCATTCCATACATATATATGGGGAGGTACAAGCTCCAACTCGGTTTTACAGTGAAAACTGCAGGAACTTCAAACCGGCACAAGGAAACAGACTGAGAAAGCAGAGAAAAAGTGTCTCCTGCAACCCGTTCCCTTGGTGCTAGATGAACGAACGTCTCTCCACTTGCTCAGTTCTGAGAGATAAGTGTGTGTGAAAGCCGTCCTTCAGCTAGCTTGTTGGGAACACAAAGTTTCTTTTCAGTTGCAAACTCCATTCCATACTATATATGGGGAGGTACAAGCTCCAACTCGGTTTTACAGTGAAAACTGCAGGAACTTCAAACCGGCACTAGGAAACAGACTGAGAAAGCAGAGAAAAAGTGTCTCCTGCAACCCGTTCCCTTGGTGCTAGATGAACGATCGTCTCTCCACTTGCTCAGTTCTGAGAAATAAGTGTGTGTGAAAGCCATCTTTCAGCTAGCTTGTTGGGAACACAAAGTTTCTTTTCAGTTGCAAACTCCATTCCATACATATATATGGGGAGGTACAAGCTCCAACTCGGTTTTACAGTGAAAACTGCAGGAACTTCAAACCGGCACTAGGAAACAGACTGAGAAAGCAGAGAAATAGTGTCTCCTGCAACCCGTTCCCTTGGTGCTAGATGAACGAACGTCTCTCCACTTGCTCAGTTCTGAGACACAAGTGTGTGTGAAAGCCGTCCTTCAGCTAGCTTGTTGGGAACACAAAGTTTCTTTTCAGATGCAAACTCCATTCCATACATATATATGAGGAGGTACAAGCTCCAACTCGGTTTTACAGTGAAAACTGCAGGAACTTCAAACCGGCACTAGGAAACAGACTGAGAAAGCAGAGAAAAAGTGTCTCCTGCAACCCGTTCCCTTGGTGCTAGATGAACGAACGTCTCTCCACTTGCTCAGTTCTGAGAGATAAGTGTGTGTGAAAGCCGTCCTTCAGGTAGCTTGTTGGGAACACAAAGTTTCTTTTCAGTTGCAAACTCCATTCCATACATATATATGGGAGGTACAAGCTCCAACTTGGTTTTACAGTGAAAACTACAGGAACTTGAAACCGGCACTAGGAAATAGACTGAGAAAGCAGAGAAAATGTGTCTCCTGCAACCCGTTCCCTTGGTGCTAGATGAACGAACGTCTCTCCACTTGCTCAGTTCTGAGAGATAAGTGTGTGTGAAAGCCGTCCTTCAGCTAGCTTGTTGGGAACACAAAGTTTCTTTTCAGTTGCAAACACCATTCCATACATATATATGGGAAGTACAAGCTCCAACTCGGTTTTACAGTGAAAACTGCAGGAACTTCAAACCGGCACTAGGAAACAGACTGAGAAAGCTGAGAAAAAGTGTCTCCTGCAACCCGTTCCCTTGGTGCTAGATGAACGAACGTCTCTCCACTTGCTCAGTTCTGAGAGATAAGTGTGTGTGAAAGCCGTTCTTCAGCTAGCTTGTTGGGAACACAAAGTTTCTTTTCAGATGCAAACTCCATTCCATACATATATATGGGGAGGTACAAGCTCCAACTCGGTTTTACAGTGAAAACTGCAGGAACGTCAAACCGGCACTAGGAAACAGACTGAGAAAGCACAGAAAAAGTGTCTCCTGCAACCCGTTCCCTTGGTGCTAGATGAACGAACGTCTCTCCACTTGCTCAGTTCTGAGAGATAAGTGTGTGTGAAAGCCGTCCTTCAGCTAGCTTGTTGGGAACACAAAGTTTCTTTTCAGTTGCAAACTCCATTCCATACATATATATGGGAGGTACAAGCTCCAACTCGGTTTTACAGTGAAAACTGCAGGAACTTGAAACCGGCACTAGGAAATAGACTGAGAAAGCAGAGAAAAAGTGTCTCCTGCAACCCGTTCCCTTGGTGCTAGATGAACGAACGTCTCTCCACTTGCTCATTTCTGAGAGATAAGTGTGTGTGAAAGCCGTCCTTCAGCTAGCTTGTTGGGAACACAAAGTTTCTTTTCAGTTGCAAACACCATTCCATACATATATATGGGAAGTACAAGCTCCAACTCGGTTTTACAGTGAAAACTGCAGGAACTTCAAACCGGCACTAGGAAACAGACTGAGAAAGCTGAGAAAAAGTGTCTCCTGCAACCCGTTCCCTTGGTGCTAGATGAACGAACGTCTCACCACTTGCTCAGTTCTGAGAGATAAGTGTGTGTGAAAGCCGTTCTTCAGCTAGCTTGTTGGGAACACAAAGTTTCTTTTCAGTTGCAAACTCCATTCCATACATATATATGGGGAGGTACAAGCTCCAACTCGGTTTTACAGTGAAAACTGCAGGAACATCAAACCGGCACTAGGAAACAGACTGAGAAAGCACAGAAAAAGTGTCTCCTGCAACCCGTTCACTTGGTGCTAGATGAACGAACGTCTCTCCACTTGCTCAGTTCTGAGACACAAGTGTGTGTGAAAGCCGTCCTTCAGCTAGCTTGTTGGGAACACAAAGTTTCTTTTCAGTTGCAAACTCCATTCCATACATATATATGGGAGGTACAAGCTCCAACTCGGTTTTACAGTGAAAACTGCAGGAACTTGAAACCGGCACTAGGAAATAGACTGAGAAAGCAGAGAAAAAGTGTCTCCTGCAACCCATTCCCTTGGTGCTAGATGAACGAACGTCTCTCCACTTGCTCAGTTCTGAGAGATAAGTGTGTGTGAAAGCCGTCCTTCAGCTAGCTTGTTGGGAACACAAAGTTTCTTTTCAGTTGCAAACTCCATTCCATACATATATATGGGTGGTACAAGCTCCAACTCGGTTTTACAGTGAAAACTGCAGGAATTTGAAACCGGCACTAGGAAATAGACTGAGAAAGCAGAGAAAAAGTGTCTCCTGCAACCCGTTCCCTTGGTGCTAGATGAACGAACGTCTCTCCACTTGCTCAGTTCTGAGAGATAAGTGTGTGTGAAAGCCATCCTTCAGCTAGCTTGTTGGGAACACAAAGTTTCTTTTCAGTTGCAAACTCCATTCCATACATATATATGGGAGGTACAAGCTCCAACTCGGTTTTACAGTGAAAACTGCAGGAACTTCAACAGGCACTAGGAAACAGACTGAGAAACCTGAGAAAAAGTGTCTCCTGCAACCCGTTCCCTTGGTGCTAGATGAACGAACGTCTCTCCACTTGCTCAGTTCTGAGAGATAAGTGTGTGTGAAAGCCGTCCTTCAGCTAGCTTTTTGGGAACACAAAGTTTCTCTTCAGTTGCAAACTCCATTCCATACATATATATGGGGAGGTACAAGCTCCAACTCGGTTTTACAGTGAAAACTGCAGGAACTTCAAACCGGCACTAGGAAACAGACTGAGAAAGCTGAGAAAAAGTGTCTCCTGCAACCCGTTCCCTTGGTGCTAGATGAACGAACGTCTCTCCACTTGCTCAGTTCTGAGAGATAAGTGTGTGTGAAAGCCGTCCTTCACTTAGCTTGTTGGGAACACAAAGTTTCTTTTCAGTTGCAAACTTCATTCCATACATATATATGGGGAGGTACAAGCTCCAACTCGGTTTTACAGTGAAAACTGCAGGAACTTCAAACCGGCACTAGGAAATAGACTGAGAAAGCAGAGAAAAAGTGTCTCCTGCAACCCGTTCCCTTGGTGCTAGATGAACGAACGTCTCTCCACTTGCTCAGTTCTGAGAGATAAGTGTGTGTGAAAGCCGTCCTTCACCTAGCTTGTTGGGAACACAAAGTTTCTTTTCAGTTGCAAACTCCATTCCATACATATATATGGGGAGGTACAAGCTCCAACTCGGTTTTACAGTGAAAACTGCAGGAACTTCAAACCGGCACTAGGAAACAGACTGAGAAAGCTGAGAAAAAGGTTCTCCTGCAACCCGTTCCCTTGGTGCTAGATGAACGAACGTCTCTCCACTTGCTCAGTTCTGAGAGATAAGTGTGTGTGAAAGCCGTCCTTCAGCTAGCTTGTTGGGAACACAAAGTTTCTTTTCAGTTGCAAACTCCATTCCATACATATATATGGGAGGTACAAGCTCCAACTCGGTTTTACAGTGAAAACTGCAGGAACTTGAAACCGGCACTAGGAAATAGACTGAGAAAGCAGAGAAAAAGTGTCTCCTGCAACCCGTTCCCTTGGTGCTAGATGAACGAACGTCTCTCCACTTGCTCATTTCTGAGAGATAAGTGTGTGTGAAAGCCGTCCTTCAGCTAGCTTGTTGGGAACACAAAGTTTCTTTTCAGTTGCAAACACCATTCCATACATATATATGGGAAGTACAAGCTCCAACTCGGTTTTACAGTGAAAACTGCAGGAACTTCAAACCGGCACTAGGAAACAGACTGAGAAAGCTGAGAAAAAGTGTCTCCTGCAACCCGTTCCCTTGGTGCTAGATGAACGAACGTCTCACCACTTGCTCAGTTCTGAGAGATAAGTGTGTGTGAAAGCCGTTCTTCAGCTAGCTTGTTGGGAACACAAAGTTTCTTTTCAGATGCAAACTCCATTCCATACATATATATGGGGAGGTACAAGCTCCAACTCGGTTTTACAGTGAAAACTGCAGGAACATCAAACCGGCACTATGAAACAGACTGAGAAAGCACAGAAAAAGTGTCTCCTGCAACCCGTTCACTTGGTGCTAGATGAACGAACGTCTCTCCACTTGCTCAGTTCTGAGACACAAGTGTGTGTGAAAGCCGTCCTTCAGCTAGCTTGTTGGGAACACAAAGTTTCTTTTCAGTTGCAAACTCCATTCCATACATATATATGGGAGGTACAAGCTCCAACTCGGTTTTACAGTGAAAACTGCAGGAACTTGAAACCGGCACTAGGAAATAGACTGAGAAAGCAGAGAAAAAGTGTCTCCTGCAACCCATTCCCTTGGTGCTAGATGAACGAACGTCTCTCCACTTGCTCAGTTCTGAGAGATAAGTGTGTGTGAAAGCCGTCCTTCAGCTAGCTTGTTGGGAACACAAAGTTTCTTTTCAGTTGCAAACTCCATTCCATACATATATATGGGTGGTACAAGCTCCAACTCGGTTTTACAGTGAAAACTGCAGGAATTTGAAACCGGCACTAGGAAATAGACTGAGAAAGCAGAGAAAAAGTGTCTCCTGCAACCCGTTCCCTTGGTGCTAGATGAACGAACGTCTCTCCACTTGCTCAGTTCTGAGAGATAAGTGTGTGTGAAAGCCATCCTTCAGCTAGCTTGTTGGGAACACAAAGTTTCTTTTCAGTTGCAAACTCCATTCCATACATATATATGGGAGGTACAAGCTCCAACTCGGTTTTACAGTGAAAACTGCAGGAACTTCAACAGGCACTAGGAAACAGACTGAGAAACCTGAGAAAAAGTGTCTCCTGCAACCCGTTCCCTTGGTGCTAGATGAACGAACGTCTCTCCACTTGCTCAGTTCTGAGAGATAAGTGTGTGTGAAAGCCGTCCTTCAGCTAGCTTTTTGGGAACACAAAGTTTCTCTTCAGTTGCAAACTCCATTCCATACATATATATGGGGAGGTACAAGCTCCAACTCGGTTTTACAGTGAAAACTGCAGGAACTTCAAACCGGCACTAGGAAACAGACTGAGAAAGCTGAGAAAAAGTGTCTCCTGCAACCCGTTCCCTTGGTGCTAGATGAACGAACGTCTCTCCACTTGCTCAGTTCTGAGAGATAAGTGTGTGTGAAAGCCGTCCTTCACTTAGCTTGTTGGGAACACAAAGTTTCTTTTCAGTTGCAAACTTCATTCCATACATATATATGGGGAGGTACAAGCTCCAACTCGGTTTTACAGTGAAAACTGCAGGAACTTCAAACCGGCACTAGGAAATAGACTGAGAAAGCAGAGAAAAAGTGTCTCCTGCAACCCGTTCCCTTGGTGCTAGATGAACGAACGTCTCTCCACTTGCTCAGTTCTGAGAGATAAGTGTGTGTGAAAGCCGTCCTTCACCTAGCTTGTTGGGAACACAAAGTTTCTTTTCAGTTGCAAACTCCATTCCATACATATATATGGGGAGGTACAAGCTCCAACTCGCTTTTACAGTGAAAACTGCAGGAACTTCAAACCGGCTTTAGCAAACAGACTGAGAAAGCAGAGAAAAAGTGTCTCCTGCAACCCGTTCCCTTGGTGCTAGATGAACGAACGTCTCTCCACTTGCTCAGTTCTGAGACACAAGTGTGTGTGAAAGCCGTCCTTCAGCTAGCTTGTTGGGAACACAAAGTTTCTTTTCAGTTGCAAACTCCATTCCATACATATATATGGGGAGGTACAAGCTCCAACTCGGTTTTACAGTGAAAACTGCAGGAACTTCAAACCGGCACAAGGAAACAGACTGAGAAAGCAGAGAAAAAGTGTCTCCTGCAACCCGTTCCCTTGGTGCTAGATGAACGAACGTCTCTCCACTTGCTCAGTTCTGAGAGATAAGTGTGTGTGAAAGCCGTCCTTCAGCTAGCTTGTTGGGAACACAAAGTTTCTTTTCAGTTGCAAACTCCATTCCATACTATATATGGGGAGGTACAAGCTCCAACTCGGTTTTACAGTGAAAACTGCAGGAACTTCAAACCGGCACTAGGAAACAGACTGAGAAAGCAGAGAAAAAGTGTCTCCTGCAACCCGTTCCCTTGGTGCTAGATGAACGATCGTCTCTCCACTTGCTCAGTTCTGAGAAATAAGTGTGTGTGAAAGCCATCTTTCAGCTAGCTTGTTGGGAACACAAAGTTTCTTTTCAGTTGCAAACTCCATTCCATACATATATATGGGGAGGTACAAGCTCCAACTCGGTTTTACAGTGAAAACTGCAGGAACTTCAAACCGGCACTAGGAAACAGACTGAGAAAGCAGAGAAAAAGTGTCTCCTGCAACCCGTTCCCTTGGTGCTAGATGAACGAACGTCTCTCCACTTGCTCAGTTCTGAGACACAAGTGTGTGTGAAAGCCGTCCTTCAGCTAGCTTGTTGGGAACACAAAGTTTCTTTTCAGATGCAAACTCCATTCCATACATATATATGAGGAGGTACAAGCTCCAACTCGGTTTTACAGTGAAAACTGCAGGAACTTCAAACCGGCACTAGGAAACAGACTGAGAAAGCAGAGAAAAAGTGTCTCCTGCAACCCGTTCCCTTGGTGCTAGATGAACGAACGTCTCTCCACTTGCTCAGTTCTGAGAGATAAGTGTGTGTGAAAGCCGTCCTTCAGGTAGCTTGTTGGGAACACAAAGTTTCTTTTCAGTTGCAAATTCCATTCCATACATATATATGGGAGGTACAAGCTCCAACTTGGTTTTACAGTGAAAACTACAGGAACTTGAAACCGGCACTAGGAAATAGACTGAGAAAGCAGAGAAAATGTGTCTCCTGCAACCCGTTCCCTTGGTGCTAGATGAACGAACGTCTCTCCACTTGCTCAGTTCTGAGAGATAAGTGTGTGTGAAAGCCGTCCTTCAGCTAGCTTGTTGGGAACACAAAGTTTCTTTTCAGTTGCAAACACCATTCCATACATATATATGGGAAGTACAAGCTCCAACTCGGTTTTACAGTGAAAACTGCAGGAACTTCAAACCGGCACTAGGAAACAGACTGAGAAAGCTGAGAAAAAGTGTCTCCTGCAACCCGTTCCCTTGGTGCTAGATGAACGAACGTCTCTCCACTTGCTCAGTTCTGAGAGATAAGTGTGTGTGAAAGCCGTTCTTCAGCTAGCTTGTTGGGAACACAAAGTTTCTTTTCAGATGCAAACTCCATTCCATACATATATATGGGGAGGTACAAGCTCCAACTCGGTTTTACAGTGAAAACTGCAGGAACGTCAAACCGGCACTAGGAAACAGACTGAGAAAGCACAGAAAAAGTGTCTCCTGCAACCCGTTCCCTTGGTGCTAGATGAACGAACGTCTCTCCACTTGCTCAGTTCTGAGAGATAAGTGTGTGTGAAAGCCGTCCTTCAGCTAGCTTGTTGGGAACACAAAGTTTCTTTTCAGTTGCAAACTCCATTCCATACATATATATGGGAGGTACAAGCTCCAACTCGGTTTTACAGTGAAAACTGCAGGAACTTGAAACCGGCACTAGGAAATAGACTGAGAAAGCAGAGAAAAAGTGTCTCCTGCAACCCGTTCCCTTGGTGCTAGATGAACGAACGTCTCTCCACTTGCTCATTTCTGAGAGATAAGTGTGTGTGAAAGCCGTCCTTCAGCTAGCTTGTTGGGAACACAAAGTTTCTTTTCAGTTGCAAACACCATTCCATACATATATATGGGAAGTACAAGCTCCAACTCGGTTTTACAGTGAAAACTGCAGGAACTTCAAACCGGCACTAGGAAACAGACTGAGAAAGCTGAGAAAAAGTGTCTCCTGCAACCCGTTCCCTTGGTGCTAGATGAACGAACGTCTCACCACTTGCTCAGTTCTGAGAGATAAGTGTGTGTGAAAGCCGTTCTTCAGCTAGCTTGTTGGGAACACAAAGTTTCTTTTCAGATGCAAACTCCATTCCATACATATATATGGGGAGGTACAAGCTCCAACTCGGTTTTACAGTGAAAACTGCAGGAACATCAAACCGGCACTAGGAAACAGACTGAGAAAGCACAGAAAAAGTGTCTCCTGCAACCCGTTCACTTGGTGCTAGATGAACGAACGTCTCTCCACTTGCTCAGTTCTGAGACACAAGTGTGTGTGAAAGCCGTCCTTCAGCTAGCTTGTTGGGAACACAAAGTTTCTTTTCAGTTGCAAACTCCATTCCATACATATATATGGGAGGTACAAGCTCCAACTCGGTTTTACAGTGAAAACTGCAGGAACTTGAAACCGGCACTAGGAAATAGACTGAGAAAGCAGAGAAAAAGTGTCTCCTGCAACCCATTCCCTTGGTGCTAGATGAACGAACGTCTCTCCACTTGCTCAGTTCTGAGAGATAAGTGTGTGTGAAAGCCGTCCTTCAGCTAGCTTGTTGGGAACACAAAGTTTCTTTTCAGTTGCAAACTCCATTCCATACATATATATGGGTGGTACAAGCTCCAACTCGGTTTTACAGTGAAAACTGCAGGAATTTGAAACCGGCACTAGGAAATAGACTGAGAAAGCAGAGAAAAAGTGTCTCCTGCAACCCGTTCCCTTGGTGCTAGATGAACGAACGTCTCTCCACTTGCTCAGTTCTGAGAGATAAGTGTGTGTGAAAGCCATCCTTCAGCTAGCTTGTTGGGAACACAAAGTTTCTTTTCAGTTGCAAACTCCATTCCATACATATATATGGGAGGTACAAGCTCCAACTCGGTTTTACAGTGAAAACTGCAGGAACTTCAACAGGCACTAGGAAACAGACTGAGAAACCTGAGAAAAAGTGTCTCCTGCAACCCGTTCCCTTGGTGCTAGATGAACGAACGTCTCTCCACTTGCTCAGTTCTGAGAGATAAGTGTGTGTGAAAGCCGTCCTTCAGCTAGCTTTTTGGGAACACAAAGTTTCTCTTCAGTTGCAAACTCCATTCCATACATATATATGGGGAGGTACAAGCTCCAACTCGGTTTTACAGTGAAAACTGCAGGAACTTCAAACCGGCACTAGGAAACAGACTGAGAAAGCTGAGAAAAAGTGTCTCCTGCAACCCGTTCCCTTGGTGCTAGATGAACGAACGTCTCTCCACTTGCTCAGTTCTGAGAGATAAGTGTGTGTGAAAGCCGTCCTTCACTTAGCTTGTTGGGAACACAAAGTTTCTTTTCAGTTGCAAACTTCATTCCATACATATATATGGGGAGGTACAAGCTCCAACTCGGTTTTACAGTGAAAACTGCAGGAACTTCAAACCGGCACTAGGAAATAGACTGAGAAAGCAGAGAAAAAGTGTCTCCTGCAACCCGTTCCCTTGGTGCTAGATGAACGAACGTCTCTCCACTTGCTCAGTTCTGAGAGATAAGTGTGTGTGAAAGCCGTCCTTCACCTAGCTTGTTGGGAACACAAAGTTTCTTTTCAGTTGCAAACTCCATTCCATACATATATATGGGGAGGTACAAGCTCCAACTCGGTTTTACAGTGAAAACTGCAGGAACTTCAAACCGGCACTAGGAAACAGACTGATAAAGCTGAGAAAAAGGTTCTCCTGCAACCCGTTCCCTTGGTGCTAGATGAACGAACGTCTCTCCACTTGCTCAGTTCTGAGAGATAAGTGTGTGTGAAAGCCGTCCTTCAGCTAGCTTGTTGGGAACACAAAGTTTCTTTTCAGTTGCAAACTCCATTCCATACATATATATGGGAGGTACAAGCTCCAACTCGGTTTTACAGTGAAAACTGCAGGAACTTGAAACCGGCACTAGGAAATAGACTGAGAAAGCAGAGAAAAAGTGTCTCCTGCAACCCGTTCCCTTGGTGCTAGATGAACGAACGTCTCTCCACTTGCTCATTTCTGAGAGATAAGTGTGTGTGAAAGCCGTCCTTCAGCTAGCTTGTTGGGAACACAAAGTTTCTTTTCAGTTGCCAACACCATTCCATACATATATATGGGAAGTACAAGCTCCAACTCGGTTTTACAGTGAAAACTGCAGGAACTTCAAACCGGCACTAGGAAACAGACTGAGAAAGCTGAGAAAAAGTGTCTCCTGCAACCCGTTCCCTTGGTGCTAGATGAACGAACGTCTCACCACTTGCTCAGTTCTGAGAGATAAGTGTGTGTGAAAGCCGTTCTTCAGCTAGCTTGTTGGGAACACAAAGTTTCTTTTCAGATGCAAACTCCATTCCATACATATATATGGGGAGGTACAAGCTCCAACTCGGTTTTACAGTGAAAACTGCAGGAACATCAAACCGGCACTAGGAAACAGACTGAGAAAGCACAGAAAAAGTGTCTCCTGCAACCCGTTCACTTGGTGCTAGATGAACGAACGTCTCTCCACTTGCTCAGTTCTGAGACACAAGTGTGTGTGAAAGCCGTCCTTCAGCTAGCTTGTTGGGAACACAAAGTTTCTTTTCAGTTGCAAACTCCATTCCATACATATATATGGGAGGTACAAGCTCCAACTCGGTTTTACAGTGAAAACTGCAGGAACTTGAAACCGGCACTAGGAAATAGACTGAGAAAGCAGAGAAAAAGTGTCTCCTGCAACCCATTCCCTTGGTGCTAGATGAACGAACGTCTCTCCACTTGCTCAGTTCTGAGAGATAAGTGTGTGTGAAAGCCGTCCTTCAGCTAGCTTGTTGGGAACACAAAGTTTCTTTTCAGTTGCAAACTCCATTCCATACATATATATGGGTGGTACAAGCTCCAACTCGGTTTTACAGTGAAAACTGCAGGAATTTGAAACCGGCACTAGGAAATAGACTGAGAAAGCAGAGAAAAAGTGTCTCCTGCAACCCGTTCCCTTGGTGCTAGATGAACGAACGTCTCTCCACTTGCTCAGTTCTGAGAGATAAGTGTGTGTGAAAGCCATCCTTCAGCTAGCTTGTTGGGAACACAAAGTTTCTTTTCAGTTGCAAACTCCATTCCATACATATATATGGGAGGTACAAGCTCCAACTCGGTTTTACAGTGAAAACTGCAGGAACTTCAACAGGCACTAGGAAACAGACTGAGAAACCTGAGAAAAAGTGTCTCCTGCAACCCGTTCCCTTGGTGCTAGATGAACGAACGTCTCTCCACTTGCTCAGTTCTGAGAGATAAGTGTGTGTGAAAGCCGTCCTTCAGCTAGCTTTTTGGGAACACAAAGTTTCTCTTCAGTTGCAAACTCCATTCCATACATATATATGGGGAGGTACAAGCTCCAACTCGGTTTTACAGTGAAAACTGCAGGAACTTCAAACCGGCACTAGGAAACAGACTGAGAAAGCTGAGAAAAAGTGTCTCCTGCAACCCGTTCCCTTGGTGCTAGATGAACGAACGTCTCTCCACTTGCTCAGTTCTGAGAGATAAGTGTGTGTGAAAGCCGTCCTTCACTTAGCTTGTTGGGAACACAAAGTTTCTTTTCAGTTGCAAACTTCATTCCATACATATATATGGGGAGGTACAAGCTCCAACTCGGTTTTACAGTGAAAACTGCAGGAACTTCAAACCGGCACTAGGAAATAGACTGAGAAAGCAGAGAAAAAGTGTCTCCTGCAACCCGTTCCCTTGGTGCTAGATGAACGAACGTCTCTCCACTTGCTCAGTTCTGAGAGATAAGGGTGTGTGAAAGCCGTCCTTCACCTAGCTTGTTGGGAACACAAAGTTTCTTTTCAGTTGCAAACTCCATTCCATACATATATATGGGGAGGTACAAGCTCCAACTCGGTTTTACAGTGAAAACTGCAGGAACTTCAAACCGGCACTAGGAAACAGACTGAGAAAGCTGAGAAAAAGGTTCTCCTGCAACCCGTTCCCTTGGTGCTAGATGAACGAACGTCTCTCCACTTGCTCAGTTCTGAGAGATAAGTGTGTGTGAAAGCCGTCCTTCACCTAGCTTGTTGGGAACACAAAGTTTCTTTTCAGTTGCAAACTCCATTCCATACATATATATGGGGGTAGTACAAGCTCCAACTCGGTTTTACAGTGAAAACTGCAGGAACTTCAAACCGGCACTAGGAAACAGACTGAGAAAGCAGAGAAAAAGTGTCTCCTGCAACCCGTTCCCTTGGTGCTAGATGAACGAACGTCTCTCCACTTGCTCAGTTCTGAGACACAAGTGTGTGTGAAAGCCGTCCTTCAGCTAGCTTGTTTGGAACACAAAGTTTCTTTTCAGTTGCAAACTCCATTCCATACATATATTTGAGGAGGTACAAGCTCCAACTCGGTTTTACAGTGAAAACTGCAGGAACTTCAAACCGGCACTAGGAAACAGACTGAGAAAGCAGAGAAAAAGTGTCTCCTGCAACCCGTTCCCTTGGTGCTAGATGAACGAACGTCTCTCCACTTGCTCAGTTCTGAGAGATAAGTGTGTGTGAAAGCCGTCCTTCAGGTAGCTTGTTGGGAACACAAAGTTTCTTTTCAGTTGCAAACTCCATTCCATACATATATATGGGAGGTACAAGCTCCAACTTGGTTTTACAGTGAAAACTACAGGAACTTGAAACCGGCACTAGGAAATAGACTGAGAAAGCAGAGAAAAAGTGTCTCCTGCAACCCGTTCCCTTGGTGCTAGATGAACGAACGTCTCTCCACTTGCTCAGTTCTGAGAGATAAGTGTGTGTGAAAGCCGTGCTTCAGCTAGCTTGTTGGGAACACAAAGTTTCTTTTCAGTTGCAAACACCATTCCATACATATATATGGGAAGTACAAGCTCCAACTCGGTTTTACAGTGAAAACTGCAGGAACTTCAAACCGGCACTAGGAAACAGACTGAGAAAGCTGAGAAAAAGTGTCTCCTGCAACCCGTTCCCTTGGTGCTAGATGAACGAACGTCTCTCCACTTGCTCAGTTCTGAGAGATAAGTGTGTGTGAAAGCCGTTCTTCAGCTAGCTTGTTGGGAACACAAAGTTTCTTTTCAGATGCAAACTCCATTCCATACATATATATGGGGAGGTACAAGCTCCAACTCGGTTTTACAGTGAAAACTGCAGGAACATCAAACCGGCACTAGGAAACAGACTGAGAAAGCACAGAAAAAGTGTCTCCTGCAACCCGTTCCCTTGGTGCTAGATGAACGAACGTCTCTCCACTTGCTCAGTTCTGAGAGATAAGTGTGTGTGAAAGCCGTCCTTCAGCTAGCTTGTTGGGAACACAAAGTTTCTTTTCAGTTGCAAACTCCATTCCATACATATATATGGGAGGTACAAGCTCCAACTCGGTTTTACAGTGAAAACTGCAGGAACTTCAACAGGCACTAGGAAACAGACTGAGAAACCTGAGAAAAAGTGTCTCCTGCAACCCGTTCCCTTGGTGCTAGATGAACGAACGTCTCTCCACTTGCTCAGTTCTGAGAGATAAGTGTGTGTGAAAGCCGTCCTTCAGCTAGCTTGTTGGGAACACAAAGTTTCTTTTCAGTTGCAAACTCCATTCCATACATATATATGGGAGGTACAAGCTCCAACTCGGTTTTACAGTGAAAACTGCAGGAACTTGAAACCGGCACTAGGAAATAGACTGAGAAAGCAGAGAAAAAGTGTCTCCTGCAACCCATTCCCTTGGTGCTAGATGAACGAACGTCTCTCCACTTGCTCAGTTCTGAGAGATAAGTGTGTGTGAAAGCCGTCCTTCAGCTAGCATGTTGGGAACACAAAGTTTCTTTTCAGTTGCAAACTCCATTCCATACATATATATGGGTGGTACAAGCTCCAACTCGGTTTTACAGTGAAAACTGCAGGAATTTGAAACCGGCACTAGGAAATAGACTGAGAAAGCAGAGAAAAAGTTTCTCCTGCAACCCGTTCCCTTGGTGCTAGATGAACGAACGTCTCTCCACTTGCTCAGTTCTGAGAGATAAGTGTGTGTGAAAGCCATCCTTCAGCTAGCTTGTTGGGAACACAAAGTTTCTTTTCAGTTGCAAACTCCATTCCATACATATATATGGGAGGTACAAGCTCCAACTCGGTTTTACAGTGAAAACTGCAGGAACTTCAACAGGCACTAGGAAACAGACTGAGAAACCTGAGAAAAAGTGTCTCCTGCAACCCGTTCCCTTGGTGCTAGATGAACGAACGTCTCTCCACTTGCTCAGTTCTGAGAGATAAGTGTGTGTGAAAGCCGTCCTTCAGCTAGCTTTTTGGGAACACAAAGTTTCTCTTCAGTTGCAAACTCCATTCCATACATATATATGGGGAGGTACAAGCTCCAACTCGGTTTTACAGTGAAAACTGCAGGAACTTCAAACCGGCACTAGGAAACAGACTGAGAAAGCTGAGAAAAAGTGTCTCCTGCAACCCGTTCCCTTGGTGCTAGATGAACGAACGTCTCTCCACTTGCTCAGTTCTGAGAGATAAGTGTGTGTGAAAGCCGTCCTTCACTTAGCTTGTTGGGAACACAAAGTTTCTTTTCAGTTGCAAACTTCATTCCATACATATATATGGGGAGGTACAAGCTCCAACTCGGTTTTACAGTGAAAACTGCAGGAACTTCAAACCGGCACTAGGAAATAGACTGAGAAAGCAGAGAAAAAGTGTCTCCTGCAACCCGTTCCCTTGGTGCTAGATGAACGAAAGTCTCTCCACTTGCTCAGTTCTGAGAGATAAGTGTGTGTGAAAGCCGTCCTTCACCTAGCTTGTTGGGAACACAAAGTTTCTTTTCAGTTGCAAACTCCATTCCATACATATATATGGGGAGGTACAAGCTCCAACTCGGTTTTACAGTGAAAACTGCAGGAACTTCAAACCGGCACTAGGAAACAGACTGAGAAAGCTGAGAAAAAGGTTCTCCTGCAACCCGTTCCCTTGGTGCTAGATGAACGAACGTCTCTCCACTTGCTCAGTTCTGAGAGATAAGTGTGTGTGAAAGCCGTCCTTCACCTAGCTTGTTGGGAACACAAAGTTTCTTTTCAGTTGCAAACTCCATTCCATACATATATATGGGGAGGTACAAGCTCCAACTCGGTTTTACAGTGAAAACTGCAGGAACTTCAAACCGGCACTAGGAAACAGACTGAGAAAGCAGAGAAAAAGTGTCTCCTGCAACCCGTTCCCTTGGTGCTAGATGAACGAACGTCTCTCCACTTGCTCAGTTCTGAGACACAAGTGTGTGTGAAAGCCGTCCTTCAGCTAGCTTGTTTGGAACACAAAGTTTCTTTTCAGATGCAAACTCCATTCCATACATATATTTGAGGAGGTACAAGCTCCAACTCGGTTTTACAGTGAAAACTGCAGGAACTTCAAACCGGCACTAGGAAACAGACTGAGAAAGCAGAGAAAAAGTGTCTCCTGCAACCCGTTCCCTTGGTGCTAGATGAACGAACGTCTCTCCACTTGCTCAGTTCTGAGAGATAAGTGTGTGTGAAAGCCGTCCTTCAGGTAGCTTGTTGGGAACACAAAGTTTCTTTTCAGTTGCAAACTCCATTCCATACATATATATGGGAGGTACAAGCTCCAACTTGGTTTTACAGTGAAAACTACAGGAACTTGAAACCGGCACTAGGAAATAGACTGAGAAAGCAGAGAAAAAGTGTCTCCTGCAACCCGTTCCCTTGGTGCTAGATGAACGAACGTCTCTCCACTTGCTCAGTTCTGAGAGATAAGTGTGTGTGAAAGCCGTCCTTCAGCTAGCTTGTTGGGAACACAAAGTTTCTTTTCTGTTGCAAACACCATTCCATACATATATATGGGAAGTACAAGCTCCAACTCGGTTTTACAGTGAAAACTGCAGGAACTTCAAACCGGCACTAGGAAACAGACTGAGAAAGCTGAGAAAAAGTGTCTCCTGCAACCCGTCCCCTTGGTGCTAGATGAACGAACGTCTCTCCACTTGCTCAGTTCTGAGAGATAAGTGTGTGTGAAAGCCGTCCTTCAGCTAGCTTGTTGGGAACACAAAGTTTCTTTTCAGATGCAAACTCCATTCCATACATATATATGGGGAGGTACAAGCTCCAACTCGGTTTTACAGTGAAAACTGCAGGAACATCAAACCGGCACTAGGAAACAGACTGAGAAAGCAGAGAAAAAGAGTCTCCTGCAACCCGTTCCCTTGGTGCTAGATGAACGAACGTCTCTCCACTTGCTCAGTTCTGAGAGATAAGTGTGTGTGAAAGCCGTCCTTCAGCTAGCTTGTTGGGAACACAAAGTTTCTTTTCAGTTGCAAACTCTATTCCATACATATATATGGGAGGTCCAAGCTCCAACTCGGTTTTACAGTGAAAACTGCAGGAATTTGAAACCGGCACTAGGAAATAGACTGAGAAAGCAGAGAAAAAGTGTCTCCTGCAACCCGTTCCCTTGGTGCTAGATGAACGAACGTCTCTCCACTTGCTCAGTTCTGAGAGATAAGTGTGTGTGAAAGCCATCCTTCAGCTAGCTTGTTGGGAACACAAAGTTTCTTTTCAGTTGCAAACTCCATTCCATACATATATATGGGAGGTACAAGCTCCAACTCGGTTTTACAGTGAAAACTGCAGCAACTTCAACAGGCACTAGGAAACAGACTGAGAAAGCTGAGAAAAAGTGTCTCCTGCAACCCGTTCCCTTGGTGCTAGATGAACGAACGTCTCTCCACTTGCTCAGTTCTGAGAGATAAGTGTGTGTGAAAGCCGTCCTTCACTTAGCTTGTTGGGAACACAAAGTTTCTTTTCAATTGCAAACTTCATTCCATACATATATATGGGGAGGTACAAGCTCCAACTCGGTTTTACAGTGAAAACTGCAGAAACTTCAAATCGGCACTAGGAAACAGACTGAGAAAGCAGAGAAAAAGTGTCTCTTGCAACCCGTTCCCTTGGTGCTAGATGAACGAACGTCTCTCCACTTGCTCAGTTCTGAGAGTTAAGTGAGTGTGAAAGCCGTCCTTCACCTAGCTTGTTGGGAACACAAAGTTTCTTTTCAGTTGCAAACTCCATTCCATACATATATATGGGGAGGTACAAGCTCCAACTCGGTTTTACAGTGAAAACTGCAGGAACTTCAAACCGGCACTAGGAAACAGACTGAGAAACAGAGAAAAAGTGTCTCCTGCAACCCGTTCCCTTGGTGCTAGATGAACGAACGTCTCTCCACTTGCTCAGTTCTGAGAGATAAGTGTGTGTGAAAGCCGTCCTTCAGGTAGCTTATTGGGAACACAAAGTTTCTTTTCACTTGCAAACTCCATTCCATACATATATATGGGAGGTACAAGCTCCAACTCGGTTTTACAGTGAAAACTGCAGGAACTTCAAACAGGCAATAGGAAATAGTCTGAGAAAGCAGAGAAAATGTGTCTCCTGCAACCCGTTCCCTTGGTGCTAGATGAACGAACGTCTCTCCACTTGCTCAGTTCTCAGAGATAAGTGTGTGTGAAAGCCGTCCTTCAGCTAGCTTGTTGGGAACACAAAGTTTCTTTTCAGTTGCAAACTCCATTCCATACATATATATGGGAAGTACAAGCTCCAACTCGGTTTTACAGTGAAAACTGCAGGAACTTCAAACCGGCACTAGGAAACAGACTGAGAAAGCAGAGAAAAAGTGTCTCCTGCAACCCGTTCCCTTGGTGCTAGATGAACGAACGTCTCTCCACTTGCTCAGTTCTGAGAGATAAGTGTGTGTGAAAGCCGTCCTTCACCTAGCTTGTTGGGAACACAAAGTTTCTTTTCAGATGCAAACTCCATTCCATACATATATATGGGGAGGTACAAGCTCCAACTCGGTTTTACAGTGAAAACTGCAGGAACTTCAAACCGGCACTAGGAAACAGACTGAGAAAGCAGAGAAAAAGTGTCTCCTGCAACCCGTTCCCTTGGTGCTAGATGAACGAACGTCTCTCCACTTGCTCAGTTCTGAGAGATAAGTGTGTGTGAAAGCCGTCCTTCAGGTAGCTTGTTGGGAACACAAAGTTTCTTTTCAGTTGCAAACTCCATTCCATACATATATATGGGAGGTACAAGCTCCAACTTGGTTTTACAGTGAAAACTACAGGAACTTGAAACCGGCACTAGGTAATAGACTGAGAAAGCAGAGAAAAAGTGTCTCCTGCAACCCGTTCCCTTGGTGCTAGATGAACGAACGTCTCTCCACTTGCTCAGTTCTGAGAGATAAGTGTGTGTGAAAGCCGTCCTTCAGCTAGCTTGTTGGGAACACAAAGTTTCTTTTCAGTTGCAAACACCATTCCATACATATATATGGGAAGTACAAGCTCCAACTCGGTTTTACAGTGAAAACTGCAGGAACTTCAAACCGGCACTAGGAAACAGACTGAGAAAGCTGAGAAAAAGTGTCTCCTGCAACCCGTTCCCTTGGTGCTAGATGAACGAACGTCTCTCCACTTGCTCAGTTCTGAGAGATAAGTGTGTGTGAAAGCCGTCCTTCAGGTAGCTTGTTGGGAACACAAAGTTTCTTTTCAGTTGCAAACTCCATTCCATACATATATATGGGAGGTACAAGCTCCAACTTGGTTTTACAGTGAAAACTACAGGAACTTGAAACCGGCACTAGGAAATAGACTGAGAAAGCAGAGAAAAAGTGTCTCCTGCAACCCGTTCCCTTGGTGCTAGATGAACGAACGTCTCTCCACTTGCTCAGTTCTGAGAGATAAGTGTGTGTGAAAGCCGTCCTTCAGCTAGCTTGTTGGGAACACAAAGTTTCTTTTCAGTTGCAAACACCATTCCATACATATATATGGGAAGTACAAGCTCCAACTCGGTTTTACAGTGAAAACTGCAGGAACTTCAAACCGGCACTAGGAAACAGACTGAGAAAGCAGAGAAAAAGTGTCTCCTGCAACCCGTTCCCTTGGTGCTAGATGAACGAACGTCTCTCCACTTGCTCAGTTCTGAGAGATAAGTGTGTGTGAAAGCCGTTCTTCAGCTAGCTTGTTGGGAACACAAAGATCTTTTCAGATGCAAACTCCATTCCATACATATATATGGGGAGGTACAAGCTCCAACTCGGTTTTACAGTGAAAACTGCAGGAACATCAAACCGGCACTAGGAAACAGACTGAGAAAGCACAGAAAAAGTGTCTCCTGCAACCCGTTCCCTTGGTGCTAGATGAACGAACGTCTCTCCACTTGCTCAGTTCTGAGAGATAAGTGTGTGTGAAAGCCGTCCTTCAGCTAGCTTGTTGGGAACACAAAGTTTCTTTTCAGTTGCAAACTCCATTCCATACATATATATGGGAGGTACAAGCTCCAACTCGGTTTTACAGTGAAAACTGCAGGAACTTGAAACCGGCACTAGGAAATAGACTGAGAAAGCAGAGAAAAAGTGTCTCCTGCAACCCGTTCCCTTGGTGCTAGATGAACGAACGTCTCTCCACTTGCTCAGTTCTGAGAGATAAGTGTGTGTGAAAGCCGTCCTTCAGCTAGCTTGTTGGGAACACAAAGTTTCTTTTCAGTTGCAAACTCTATTCCATACATATATATGGGAGGTCCAAGCTCCAACTCGGTTTTACAGTGAAAACTGCAGGAATTTGAAACCGGCACTAGGAAATAGACTGAGAAAGCAGAGAAAAAGTGTCCCTGCAACCCGTTCCCTTGGTGCTAGATGAACGAACGTCTCTCCACTTGCTCAGTTCTGAGAGATAAGTGTGTGTGAAAGCCATCCTTCAGCTAGCTTGTTGGGAACACAAAGTTTCTTTTCAGTTGCAAACTCCATTCCATACATATATATGGGAGGTACAAGCTCCAACTCGGTTTTACAGTGAAAACTGCAGCAACTTCAACAGGCACTAGGAAACAGACTGAGAAAGCTGAGAAAAAGTGTCTCCTGCAACCCGTTCCCTTGGTGCTAGATGAACGAACGTCTCTCCACTTGCTCAGTTCTGAGAGATAAGTGTGTGTGAAAGCCGTCCTTCACTTAGCTTGTTGGGAACACAAAGATTCTTTTCAGTTGCAAACTTCATTCCATACATATATATGGGGAGGTACAAGCTCCAACTCGGTTTTACAGTGAAAACTGCAGAAACTTCAAATCGGCACTAGGAAACAGACTGAGAAAGCAGAGAAAAAGTGTCTCTTGCAACCCGTTCCCTTGGTGCTAGATGAACGAACGTCTCTCCACTTGCTCAGTTCTGAGAGTTAAGTGAGTGTGAAAGCCGTCCTTCACCTAGCTTGTTGGGAACACAAAGTTTCTTTTCAGTTGCAAACTCCATTCCATACATATATATGGGGAGGTACAAGCTCCAACTCGGTTTTACAGTGAAAACTGCAGGAACTTCAAACCGGCACTAGGAAACAGACTGAGAAACAGAGAAAAAGTGTCTCCTGCAACCCGTTCCCTTGGTGCTAGATGAACGAACGTCTCTCCACTTGCTCAGTTCTGAGAGATAAGTGTGTGTGAAAGCCGTCCTTCAGGTAGCTTGTTGGGAACACAAAGTTTCTTTTCACTTGCAAACTCCATTCCATACATATATATGGGAGGTACAAGCTCCAACTCGGTTTTACAGTGAAAACTGCAGGAACTTCAAACAGGCAATAGGAAATAGACTGAGAAAGCAGAGAAAATGTGTCTCCTGCAACCCGATCCCTTGGTGCTAGATGAACGAACGTCTCTCCACTTGCTCAATTCTCAGAGATAAGTGTGTGTGAAAGCCGTCCTTCAGCTAGCTTGTTGGGAACACAAAGTTTCTTTTCAGTTGCAAACTCCATTCCATACATATATATGGGAAGTACAAGCTCCAACTCGGTTTTACAGTGAAAACTGCAGGAACTTCAAACCGGCACTAGGAAACAGACTGAGAAAGCAGAGAAAAAGTGTCTCCTGCAACCCGTTCCCTTGGTGCTAGATGAACGAACGTCTCTCCACTTGCTCAGTTCTGAGAGATAAGTGTGTGTGAAAGCCGTCCTTCACCTAGCTTGTTGGGAACACAAAGTTTCTTTTCAGATGCAAACTCCATTCCATACATATATATGGGGAGGTACAAGCTCCAACTCGGTTTTACAGTGAAAACTGCAGGAACTTCAAACCGGCACTAGGAAACAGACTGAGAAAGCAGAGAAAAAGTGTCTCCTGCAACCCGTTCCCTTGGTGCTAGATGAACGAACGTCTCTCCACTTGCTCAGTTCTGAGAGATAAGTGTGTGTGAAAGCCGTCCTTCACCTAGCTTGTTGGGAACACAAAGTTTCTTTTCAGTTGCAAACTCCATTCCATACATATATATGGGAGGTACAAGCTCCAACTCGGTTTTACAGTGAAAACTGCAGGAACTTCAAACCGGCACTAGGAAACAGACTGAGAAAGCAGAGAAAAAGTGTCTCCTGCAACCCGTTCCCTTGGTGCTAGATGAACGAACGTCTCTCCACTTGCTCAGTTCTGAGAGATAAGTGTGTGTGAAAGCCGTCCTTCAGGTAGCTTGTTGGGAACACAAAGTTTCTTTTCACTTGCAAACTCCATTCCATACATATATATGGGAGGTACAAGCTCCAACTCGGTTTTACAGTGAAAACTGCAGGAACTTCAAACCGGCACTAGGAAATAGACTGAGAAAGCAGAGAAAATGTGTCTCCTGCAACCCGATCCCTTGGTGCTAGATGAACGAACGTCTCTCCACTTGCTCAGTTCTGAGAGATAAGTGTGTGTGAAAGCCGTCCTTCAGCTAGCTTGTTGGGAACACAAAGTTTATTTTCAGTTGCAAACTCCATTCCATACATATATATGGGAAGTACAAGCTCCAACTCGGTTTTACAGTGAAAACTGCAGGAACTTCAAACCGGCACTAGGAAACAGACTGAGAAAGCAGAGAAAAAGTGTCTCCTGCAACCCGTTCCCTTGGTGCTAGATGAACGAACGTCTCTCCACTTGCTCAGTTCTGAGAGATAAGTGTGTGTGAAAGCCATCCTTCAGCTAGCTTGTTGGGAACACAAAGTTTCTTTTCAGTTGCAAACTCCATTCCATACATATATATGGGAGGTACAAGCTCCAACTCGGTTTTACAGTGAAAACTGCAGGAACTTCAACAGGCACTAGGAAACAGACTGAGAAACCTGAGAAAAAGTGTCTCCTGCAACCCGTTCCCTTGGTGCTAGATGAACGAACGTCTCTCCACTTGCTCAGTTCTAAGAGATAAGTGTGTGTGAAAGCCGTCCTTCAGCTAGCTTTTTGGGAACACAAAGTTTCTCTTCAGTTGCAAACTCCATTTCATACATATATATGGGGAGGTACAAGTTCCAACTCGGTTTTACAGTGAAAACTGCAGGAACTTCAAACCGGCACTAGGAAACAGACTGAGAAAGCTGAGAAAAAGTGTCTCCTGCAACCCGTTCCCTTGGTGCTAGATGAACGAACGTCTCTCCACTTGCTCAGTTCTGAGAGATAAGTGTGTGTGAAAGCCGTCCTTCACTTAGCTTGTTGGGAACACAAAGTTTCTTTTCAGTTGCAAACTTCATTCCATACATATATATGGGGAGGTACAAGCTCCAACTCGGTTTTACAGTGAAAACTGCAGGAACTTCAAACCGGCACTAGGAAATAGACTGAGAAAGCAGAGAAAAAGTGTCTCCTGCAACCCGTTCCCTTGGTGCTAGATGAACGAACGTCTCTCCACTTGCTCAGTTCTGAGAGATAAGTGTGTGTGAAAGCCGTCCTTCAGCTAGCTTGTTGGGAACACAAAGTTTCTTTTCAGTTGCAAACTCCATTCCATACATATATATGGGGAGGTACAAGCTCCAACTCGGTTTTACAGTGAAAACTGCAGGAACTTCAAACCGGCACTAGGAAACAGACTGAGAAAGCTGAGAAAAAGTGTCTCCTGCAACCCGTTCCCTTGGTGCTAGATGAACGAACGTCTCTCCACTTGCTCAGTTCTGAGAGATAAGTGTGTGTGAAAGCCGTCCTTCACCTAGCTTGTTGGGAACACAAAGTTTCTTTTCAGTTGCAAACTCCATTCCATACATATATATGGGGAGGTACAAGCTCCAACTCGGTTTTACAGTGAAAACTGCAGGGACTTCAAACCGGCACTAGGAAACAGACTGAGAAAGCAGAGAAAAAGTGTCTCCTGCAACCCGTTCCCTTGGTGCTAGATGAACGAACGTCTCTCCACTTGCTCAGTTCTGAGACACAAGTGTGTGTGAAAGCCGTCCTTCAGCTAACTTGTTGGGAACACAAAGTTTCTTTTCAGTTGCAAACTCCATTCCATACATATATATGAGGAGGTACAAGCTCCAACTCGGTTTTACAGTGAAAACTGCAGGAACTTCAAACCGGCACTAGGAAACAGACTGAGAAAGCAGAGAAAAAGTGTCTCCTGCAACCCGTTCCCTTGGTGCTAGATGAACGAACGTCTCTCCACTTGCTCAGTTCTGAGAGATAAGTGTGTGTGAAAGCCGTCCTTCAGGTAGCTTGTTGGGAACACAAAGTTTCTTTTCAGTTGCAAACTCCATTCCATACATATATATGGGAGGTACAAGCTCCAACTTGGTTTTACAGTGAAAACTACAGGAACTTGAAACCGGCACTAGGAAATAGACTGAGAAAGCAGAGAAAATGTGTCTCCTGCAACCCGATCCCTTGGTGCTAGATGAACGAACGTCTCTCCACTTGCTCAGTTCTGAGAGATAAGTGTGTGTGAAAGCCGTCCTTCAGCTAGCTTGTTGGGAACACAAAGTTTATTTTCAGTTGCAAACTCCATTCCATACATATATATGGGAAGTACAAGCTCCAACTCGGTTTTACAGTGAAAACTGCAGGAACTTCAAACCGGCACTAGGAAACAGACTGAGAAAGCAGAGAAAAAGTGTCTCCTGCAACCCGTTCCCTTGGTGCTAGATGAACGAACGTCTCTCCACTTGCTCAGTTCTGAGAGATAAGTGTGTGTGAAAGCCATCCTTCAGCTAGCTTGTTGGGAACACAAAGTTTCTTTTCAGTTGCAAACTCCATTCCATACATATATATGGGAGGTACAAGCTCCAACTCGGTTTTACAGTGAAAACTGCAGGAACTTCAACAGGCACTAGGAAACAGACTGAGAAACCTGAGAAAAAGTGTCTCCTGCAACCCGTTCCCTTGGTGCTAGATGAACGAACGTCTCTCCACTTGCTCAGTTCTAAGAGATAAGTGTGTGTGAAAGCCGTCCTTCAGCTAGCTTTTTGGGAACACAAAGTTTCTCTTCAGTTGCAAACTCCATTTCATACATATATATGGGGAGGTACAAGTTCCAACTCGGTTTTACAGTGAAAACTGCAGGAACTTCAAACCGGCACTAGGAAACAGACTGAGAAAGCTGAGAAAAAGTGTCTCCTGCAACCCGTTCCCTTGGTGCTAGATGAACGAACGTCTCTCCACTTGCTCAGTTCTGAGAGATAAGTGTGTGTGAAAGCCGTCCTTCACTTAGCTTGTTGGGAACACAAAGTTTCTTTTCAGTTGCAAACTTCATTCCATACATATATATGGGGAGGTACAAGCTCCAACTCGGTTTTACAGTGAAAACTGCAGGAACTTCAAACCGGCACTAGGAAATAGACTGAGAAAGCAGAGAAAAAGTGTCTCCTGCAACCCGTTCCCTTGGTGCTAGATGAACGAACGTCTCTCCACTTGCTCAGTTCTGAGAGATAAGTGTGTGTGAAAGCCGTCCTTCAGCTAGCTTGTTGGGAACACAAAGTTTCTTTTCAGTTGCAAACTCCATTCCATACATATATATGGGGAGGTACAAGCTCCAACTCGGTTTTACAGTGAAAACTGCAGGAACTTCAAACCGGCACTAGGAAACAGACTGAGAAAGCTGAGAAAAAGTGTCTCCTGCAACCCGTTCCCTTGGTGCTAGATGAACGAACGTCTCTCCACTTGCTCAGTTCTGAGAGATAAGTGTGTGTGAAAGCCGTCCTTCACCTAGCTTGTTGGGAACACAAAGTTTCTTTTCAGTTGCAAACTCCATTCCATACATATATATGGGGAGGTACAAGCTCCAACTCGGTTTTACAGTGAAAACTGCAGGGACTTCAAACCGGCACTAGGAAACAGACTGAGAAAGCAGAGAAAAAGTGTCTCCTGCAACCCGTTCCCTTGGTGCTAGATGAACGAACGTCTCTCCACTTGCTCAGTTCTGAGACACAAGTGTGTGTGAAAGCCGTCCTTCAGCTAACTTGTTGGGAACACAAAGTTTCTTTTCAGTTGCAAACTCCATTCCATACATATATATGAGGAGGTACAAGCTCCAACTCGGTTTTACAGTGAAAACTGCAGGAACTTCAAACCGGCACTAGGAAACAGACTGAGAAAGCAGAGAAAAATTGTCTCCTGCAACCCGTTCCCTTGGTGCTAGATGAACGAACGTCTCTCCACTTGCTCAGTTCTGAGAGATAAGTGTGTGTGAAAGCCGTCCTTCAGGTAGCTTGTTGGGAACACAAAGTTTCTTTTCAGTTGCAAACTCCATTCCATACATATATATGGGAGGTACAAGCTCCAACTTGGTTTTACAGTGAAAACTACAGGAACTTGAAACCGGCACTAGGAAATAGACTGAGAAAGCAGAGAAAATGTGTCTCCTGCAACCCGATCCCTTGGTGCTAGATGAACGAACGTCTCTCCACTTGCTCAGTTCTGAGAGATAAGTGTGTGTGAAAGCCGTCCTTCAGCTAGCTTGTTGGGAACACAAAGTTTATTTTCAGTTGCAAACTCCATTCCATACATATATATGGGAAGTACAAGCTCCAACTCGGTTTTACAGTGAAAACTGCAGGAACTTCAAACCGGCACTAGGAAACAGACTGAGAAAGCAGAGAAAAAGTGTCTCCTGCAACCCGTTCCCTTGGTGCTAGATGAACGAACGTCTCTCCACTTGCTCAGTTCTGAGAGATAAGTGTGTGTGAAAGCCATCCTTCAGCTAGCTTGTTGGGAACACAAAGTTTCTTTTCAGTTGCAAACTCCATTCCATACATATATATGGGAGGTACAAGCTCCAACTCGGTTTTACAGTGAAAACTGCAGGAACTTCAACAGGCACTAGGAAACAGACTGAGAAACCTGAGAAAAAGTGTCTCCTGCAACCCGTTCCCTTGGTGCTAGATGAACGAACGTCTCTCCACTTGCTCAGTTCTAAGAGATAAGTGTGTGTGAAAGCCGTCCTTCAGCTAGCTTTTTGGGAACACAAAGTTTCTCTTCAGTTGCAAACTCCATTTCATACATATATATGGGGAGGTACAAGCTCCAACTCGGTTTTACAGTGAAAACTGCAGGAACTTCAAACCGGCACTAGGAAACAGACTGAGAAAGCTGAGAAAAAGTGTCTCCTGCAACCCGTTCCCTTGGTGCTAGATGAACGAACGTCTCTCCACTTGCTCAGTTCTGAGAGATAAGTGTGTGTGAAAGCCGTCCTTCACTTAGCTTGTTGGGAACACAAAGTTTCTTTTCAGTTGCAAACTTCATTCCATACATATATATGGGGAGGTACAAGCTCCAACTCGGTTTTACAGTGAAAACTGCAGGAACTTCAAACCGTCACTAGGAAATAGACTGAGAAAGCAGAGAAAAAGTGTCTCCTGCAACCCGTTCCCTTGGTGCTAGATGAACGAACGTCTCTCCACTTGCTCAGTTCTGAGAGATAAGTGTGTGTGAAAGCCGTCCTTCAGCTAGCTTGTTGGGAACACAAAGTTTCTTTTCAGTTGCAAACTCCATTCCATACATATATATGGGGAGGTACAAGCTCCAACTCGGTTTTACAGTGAAAACTGCAGGAACTTCAAACCGGCACTAGGAAACAGACTGAGAAAGCTGAGAAAAAGTGTCTCCTGCAACCCGTTCCCTTGGTGCTAGATGAACGAACGTCTCTCCACTTGCTCAGTTCTGAGAGATAAGTGTGTGTGAAAGCCGTCCTTCACCTAGCTTGTTGGGAACACAAAGTTTCTTTTCAGTTGCAAACTCCATTCCATACATATATATGGGGAGGTACAAGCTCCAACTCGGTTTTACAGTGAAAACTGCAGGAACTTCAAACCGGCACTAGGAAACAGACTGAGAAAGCAGAGAAAAAGTGTCTCCTGCAACCCGTTCCCTTGGTGCTAGATGAACGAACGTCTCTCCACTTGCTCAGTTCTGAGACACAAGTGTGTGTGAAAGCCGTCCTTCAGCTAGCTTGTTGGGAACACAAAGTTTCTTTTCAGTTGCAAACTCCATTCCATACATATATATGAGGAGGTACAAGCTCCAACTCGGTTTTACAGTGAAAACTGCAGGAACTTCAAACCGGCACTAGGAAACAGACTGAGAAAGCAGAGAAAAAGTGTCTCCTGCAACCCGTTCCCTTGGTGCTAGATGAACGAACGTCTCTCCACTTGCTCAGTTCTGAGAGATAAGTGTGTGTGAAAGCCGTCCTTCAGGTAGCTTGTTGGGAACACAAAGTTTCTTTTCAGTTGCAAACTCCATTCCATACATATATATGGGAGGTACAAGCTCCAACTTGGTTTTACAGTGAAAACTACAGGAACTTGAAACCGGCACTAGGAAATAGACTGAGAAAGCAGAGAAAATGTGTCTCCTGCAACCCGTTCCCTTGGTGCTAGATGAACGAACGTCTCTCCACTTGCTCAGTTCTGAGAGATAAGTGTGTGTGAAAGCCGTCCTTCAGCTAGCTTGTTGGGAACACAAAGTTTCTTTTCAGTTGCAAACTCCATTCCATACATATATATGGGAAGTACAAGCTCCAACTCGGTTTTACAGTGAAAACTGCAGGAACTTCAAACCGGCACTAGGAAACAGACTGAGAAAGCAGAGAAAAAGTGTCTCCTGCAACCCGTTCCCTTGGTGCTAGATGAACGAACGTCTCTCCACTTGCTCAGTTCTGAGAGATAAGTGTGTGTGAAAGCCGTTCTTCAGCTAGCTTGTTGGGAACACAAAGTTTCTTTTCAGATGCAAACTCCATTCCATACATATATATGGGGAGGTACAAGCTCCAACTCGGTTTTACAGTGAAAACTGCAGGAACATCAAACCGGCACTAGGAAACAGACAGAGAAAGCACAGAAAAAGTGTCTCCTGCAACCCGTTCCCTTGGTGCTAGATGAACGAACGTCTCTCCACTTGCTCAGTTCTGAGAGATAAGTGTGTGTGAAAGCCGTCCTTCAGCTAGCTTGTTGGGAACACAAAGTTTCTTTTCAGTTGCAAACTCCATTCCATACATATATATGGGAGGTACAAGCTCCAACTCGGTTTTACAGTGAAAACTGCAGGAACTTGAAACCGGCACTAGGAAATAGACTGAGAAAGCAGAGAAAAAGTGTCTCCTGCAACCCGTTCCCTTGGTGCTAGATGAACGAACGTCTCTCCACTTGCTCAGTTCTGAGAGATAAGTGTGTGTGAAAGCCGTCCTTCAGCTAGCTTGTTGGGAACACAAAGTTTCTTTTCAGTTGCAAACTCTATTCCATACATTTATATGGGAGGTACAAGCTCCAACTCGGTTTTACAGTGAAAACTGCAGGAATTTGAAACCGGCACTAGGAAATAGACTGAGAAAGCAGAGAAAAAGTGTCTCCTGCAACCCGTTCCCTTGGTGCTAGATGAACGAACGTCTCTCCACTTGCTCAGTTCTGAGAGATAAGTGTGTGTGAAAGCCATCCTTCAGCTAGCTTGTTGGGAACACAAAGTTTCTTTTCAGTTGCAAACTCCATTCCATACATATATATGGGAGGTACAAGCTCCAACTCGGTTTTACAGTGAAAACTGCAGGAACTTCAACAGGCACTAGGAAACAGACTGAGAAACCTGAGAAAAAGTGTCTCCTGCAACCCGTTCCCTTGGTGCTAGATGAACGAACGTCTCTCCACTTGCTCAGTTCTGAGAGATAAGTGTGTGTGAAAGCCATCCTTCAGGTAGCTTGTAGGGAACACAAAGTTTCTCTTCAGTTGCAAACTCCATTCCATACATATATATGGGGAGGTACAAGCTCCAACTCGGTTTTACAGTGAAAACTGCAGGAACTTCAAACCGGCACTAGGAAACAGACTGAGAAAGCTGAGAAAAAGTGTCTCCTGCAACCCGTTCCCTTGGTGCTAGATGAACGAACGTCTCTCCACTTGCTCAGTTCTGAGAGATAAGTGTGTGTGAAAGCCGTCCTTCACTTAGCTTGTTGGGAACACAAAGATTCTTTTCAGTTGCAAACTTCATTCCATACATATATATGGGGAGGTACAAGCTCCAACTCGGTTTTACAGTGAAAACTGCAGAAACTTCAAATCGGCACTAGGAAACAGACTGAGAAAGCAGAGAAAAAGTGTCTCTTGCAACCCGTTCCCTCGGTGCTAGATGAACGAACGTCTCTCCACTTGCTCAGTTCTGAGAGTTAAGTGAGTGTGAAAGCCGTCCTTCACCTAGCTTGTTGGGAACACAAAGTTTCTTTTCAGTTGCAAACTCCATTCCATACATATATATGGGGAGGTACAAGCTCCAACTCGGTTTTACAGTGAAAACTGCAGGAACTTCAAACCGGCACTAGGAAACAGACTGAGAAACAGAGAAAAAGTGTCTCCTGCAACCCGTTCCCTTGGTGCTAGATGAACGAACGTCTCTCCACTTGCTCAGTTCTGAGAGATAAGTGTGTGTGAAAGCCGTCCTTCAGCTAGCTTGTTGGGAACACAAAGTTTCTTTTCAGTTGCAAACTCCATTCCATACATATATATGGGAGGTACAAGCTCCAACTCGGTTTTACAGTGAAAACTGCAGGAACTTCAAACAGGCAATAGGAAATAGACTGAGAAAGCAGAGAAAATGTGTCTCCTGCAACCCGATCCCTTGGTGCTAGATGAACGAACGTCTCTCCACTTGCTCTGTTCTCAGAGATAAGTGTGTGTGAAAGCCGTCCTTCAGCTAGCTTGTTGGGAACACAAAGTTTCTTTTCAGTTGCAAACTCCATTCCATACATATATATGGGAAGTACAAGCTCCAACTCGGTTTTACAGTGAAAACTGCAGGAACTTCAAACCGGCACTAGGAAACAGACTGAGAAAGCAGAGAAAAAGTGTCTCCTGCAACCCGTTCCCTTGGTGCTAGATGAACGAACGTCTCTCCACTTGCTCAGTTCTGAGAGATAAGTGTGTGTGGAAGCCGTACTTCACCTAGCTTGTTGGGAACACAAAGTTTCTTTTCAGATGCAAACTCCATTCCATACATATATATGGGGAGGTACAAGCTCCAACTCCGTTTTACAGTGAAAACTGCAGGAACTTCAAACCGGCACTAGGAAACAGACTGAGAAAGCAGAGAAAAAGTGTCTCCTGCAACCCGTTCCCTTGGTGCTAGATGAACGAACGTCTCTCCACTTGCTCAGTTCTGAGAGATAAGTGTGTGTGAAAGCCGTCCTTCACCTAGCTTGTTGGGAACACAAAGTTTCTTTTCAGTTGCAAACTCCATTCCATACATATATATGGGGAGGTACAAGCTCCAACTCGGTTTTACAGTGAAAACTGCAGGAACTTCAAACCGGCACTAGGAAACAGACTGAGAAAGCAGAGAAAAAGTGTCTCCTGCAACCCGTTCCCTTGGTGCTAGATGAACGAACGTCTCTCCACTTGCTCAGTTCTGAGAGATAAGTGTGTGTGAAAGCCGTCCTTCAGGTAGCTTGTTGGGAACACAAAGTTTCTTTTCACTTGCAAACTCCATTCCATACATATATATGGGAGGTACAAGCTCCAACTCGGTTTTACAGTGAAAACTGCAGGAACTTCAAACCGGCACTAGGAAATAGACTGAGAAAGCAGAGAAAATGTGTCTCCTGCAACCCGATCCCTTGGTGCTAGATGAACGAACGTCTCTCCACTTGCTCAGTTCTGAGAGATAAGTGTGTGTGAAAGCCGTCCTTCAGCTAGCTTGTTGGGAACACAAAGTTTATTTTCAGTTGCAAACTCCATTCCATACATATATATGGGAAGTACAAGCTCCAACTCGGTTTTACAGTGAAAACTGCAGGAACTTCAAACCGGCACTAGGAAACAGACTGAGAAAGCAGAGAAAAAGTGTCTCCTGCAACCCGTTCCCTTGGTGCTAGATGAACGAACGTCTCTCCACTTGCTCAGTTCTGAGAGATAAGTGTGTGTGAAAGCCGTCCTTCACCTAGCTTGTTGGGAACACAAAGTTTCTTTTCAGATGCAAACTCCATTCCATACATATATAAGGGGAGGTACAAGCTCCAACTCGGTTTTACAGTGAAAACTGCAGGAACTTCAAACCGGCACTAGGAAACAGACTGAGAAACAGAGAAAAAGTGTCTCCTGCAACCCGTTCCCTTGGTGCTAGATGAACGAACGTCTCTCCACTTGCTCAGTTCTGAGAGATAAGTGTGTGTGAAAGCCGTCCTTCAGGTAGCTTGTTGGGAACACAAAGTTTCTTTTCACTTGCAAACTCCATTCCATACATATATATGGGAGGTACAAGCTCCAACTCGGTTTTACAGTGAAAACTGCAGGAACTTCAAACAGGCAATAGGAAATAGACTGAGAAAGCAGAGAAAATGTGTCTCCTGCAACCCGATCCCTTGGTGCTAGATGAACGAACGTCTCTCCACTTGCTCAGTTCTCAGAGATAAATGTGTGTGAAAGCCGTCCTTCAGCTAGCTTGTTGGGAACACAAAGTTTCTTTTCAGTTGCAAACTCCATTCCATACATATATATGGGAAGTACAAGCTCCAACTCGGTTTTACAGTGAAAACTGCAGGAACTTCAAACCGGCACTAGGAAACAGACTGAGAAAGCAGAGAAAAAGTGTCTCCTGCAACCCGTTCCCTTGGTGCTAGATGAACGAAAGTCTCTCCACTTGCTCAGTTCTGAGAGATAAGTGTGTGTGAAAGCCGTCCTTCAGGTAGCTTGTTGGGAACACAAAGTTTCTTTTCACTTGCAAACTCCATTCCATACATATATATGGGAGGTACAAGCTCCAACTCGGTTTTACAGTGAAAACTGCAGGAACTTCAAACCGGCACTAGGAAACAGACTGAGAAAGCAGAGAAAATGTGTCTCCTGCAACCCGATCCCTTGGTGCTAGATGAACGAACGTCTCTCCACTTGCTCAGTTCTGAGAGATAAGTGTGTGTGAAAGCCGTCCTTCAGCTAGCTTGTTGGGAACACAAAGTTTCTTTTCAGTTGCAAACTCCATTCCATACATATATATGGGAAGTACAAGCTCCAACTCGGTTTTACTGTGAAAACTGCAGGAACTTCAAACCGGCACTAGGAAACAGACTGAGAAAGCAGAGAAAAAGTGTCTCCTGCAACCCGTTCCCTTGGTGCTAGATGAACGAACGTCTCTCCACTTGCTCAGTTCTGAGAGATAAGTGTGTGTGAAAGCCGTCCTTCACCTAGCTTGTTGGGAACACAAAGTTTCTTTTCAGATGCAAACTCCATTCCATACATATATATGGGGAGGTACAAGCTCCAACTCGGTTTTACAGTGAAAACTGCAGGAACTTCAAACCGGCACTAGGAAACAGACTGAGAAACAGAGAAAAATTGTCTCCTGCAACCCGTTCCCTTGGTGCTAGATGAACGAACGTCTCTCCACTTGCTCAGTTCTGAGAGATAAGTGTGTGTGAAAGCCGTCCTTCAGGTACCTTGTTGGGAACACAAAGTTTCTTTTCACTTGCAAACTCCATTCCATACATATATATGGGAGGTACAAGCTCCAACTCGGTTTTACAGTGAAAACTGCAGGAACTTCAAACAGGCAATAGGAAATAGACTGAGAAAGCAGAGAAAATGTGTCTCCTGCAACCCGATCCCTTGGTGCTAGATGAACGAACGTCTCTCCACTTGCTCAGTTCTCAGAGATAAGTGTGTGTGAAAGCCGTCCTTCAGCTAGCTTGTTGGGAACACAAAGTTTCTTTTCACTTGCAAACTCCATTCCATACATATATATGGGAGGTACAAGCTCCAACTCGGTTTTACAGTGAAAACTGCAGGAACTTCAAACCGGCACTAGGAAACAGACTGAGAAAGCAGAGAAAAAGTGTCTCCTGCAACCCGTTCCCTTGGTGCTAGATGAACGAACGTCTCTCCACTTGCTCAGTTCTGAGAGATAAGTGTGTGTGAAAGCCGTCCTTCAGCTAGCTTGTTGGGAACACAAAGTTTCTTTTCAGTTGCAAACTCCATTCCATACATATATATGGGAAGTACAAGCTCCAACTCGGTTTTACAGTGAAAACTGCAGGAACTTCAAACCGGCACTAGGAAACAGACTGAGAAAGCAGAGAAAAAGTGTCTCCTGCAACCCGTTCCCTTGGTGCTAGATGAACGAACGTCTCTCCACTTGCTCAGTTCTGAGAGATAAGTGTGTGTGAAAGCCGTCCTTCAGGTAGCTTGTTGGGAACACAAAGTTTCTTTTCACTTGCAAACTCCATTCCATACATATATATGGGAGGTACAAGCTCCAACTCGGTTTTACAGTGAAAACTGCAGGAACTTGAAACCGGCACTAGGAAATAGACTGAGAAAGCAGAGAAAAAGTGTCTCCTGCAACCCGTTCCCTTGGTGCTAGATGAACGAACGTCTCTCCACTTGCTCAGTTCTGAGAGATAAGTGTGTGTGAAAGCCGTCCTTCAGCTAGCTTGTTGGGAACACAAAGTTTCTTTTCAGTTGCAAACACCATTCCATACATATATATGGGAAGTACAAGCTCCAACTCGGTTTTACAGTGAAAACTGCAGGAACTTCAAACCGGCACTAGGAAACAGACTGAGAAAGCTGAGAAAAAGTGTCTCCTGCAACCCGTTCCCTTGGTGCTAGATGAACGAACGTCTCTCCACTTGCTCAGTTCTGAGAGATAAGTGTGTGTGAAAGAAGTCCTTCAGCTAGCTTGTTGGGAACACAAAGTTTCTTTTCAGTTGCAAACACCATTCCATACATATATATGGGAAGTACAAGCTCCAACTCGGTTTTACAGTGAAAACTGCAGGAACTTCAAACAGGCAATAGGAAATAGACTGAGAAAGCAGAGAAAATGTGTCTCCTGCAACCCGATCCCTTGGTGCTAGATGAACGAACGTCTCACCACTTGCTCAGTTCTGAGAGATAAGTGTGTGTGAAAGCCGTCCTTCAGGTAGCTTGTTGGGAACACAAAGTTTCTTTTCACTTGCAAACTCCATTCCATACATATATATGGGAGGTACAAGCTCCAACTCGGTTTTACAGTGAAAACTGCAGGAACTTCAAACCGGCACTAGGAAACAGACTGAGAAAGCAGAGAAAATGTGTCTCCTGCAACCCGATCCCTTGGTGCTAGATGAACGAACGTCTCTCCACTTGCTCAGTTCTGAGAGATAAGTGTGTGTGAAAGCCGTCCTTCAGCTAGCTTGTTGGGAACACAAAGTTTCTTTTCAGTTGCAAACTCCATTCCATACATATATATGGGAAGTACAAGCTCCAACTCGGTTTTACTGTGAAAACTGCAGGAACTTCAAACCGGCACTAGGAAACAGACTGAGAAAGCAGAGAAAAAGTGTCTCCTGCAACCCGTTCCCTTGGTGCTAGATGAACGAACGTCTCTCCACTTGCTCAGTTCTGAGAGATAAGTGTGTGTGAAAGCCGTCCTTCACCTAGCTTGTTGGGAACACAAAGTTTCTTTTCAGATGCAAACTCCATTCCATACATATATATGGGAGGTACAAGCTCCAACTCGGTTTTACAGTGAAAACTGCAGGAACTTCAAACCGGCACTAGGAAACAGACTGAGAAACAGAGAAAAATTGTCTCCTGCAACCCGTTCCCTTGGTGCTAGATGAACGAACGTCTCTCCACTTGCTCAGTTCTGAGAGATAAGTGTGTGTGAAAGCCGTCCTTCAGGTACCTTGTTGGGAACACAAAGTTTCTTTTCACTTGCAAACTCCATTCCATACATATATATGGGAGGTACAAGCTCCAACTCGGTTTTACAGTGAAAACTGCAGGAACTTCAAACAGGCAATAGGAAATAGACTGAGAAAGCAGAGAAAATGTGTCTCCTGCAACCCGATCCCTTGGTGCTAGATGAACGAACGTCTCTCCACTTGCTCAGTTCTCAGAGATAAGTGTGTGTGAAAGCCGTCCTTCAGCTAGCTTGTTGGGAACACAAAGTTTCTTTTCACTTGCAAACTCCATTCCATACATATATATGGGAAGTACAAGCTCCAACTCGGTTTTACAGTGAAAACTGCAGGAACTTCAAACCGGCACTAGGAAACAGACTGAGAAAGCAGAGAAAAAGTGTCTCCTGCAACCCGTTCCCTTGGTGCTAGATGAACGAACGTCTCTCCACTTGCTCAGTTCTGAGAGATAAGTGTGTGTGAAAGCCGTCCTTCAGCTAGCTTGTTGGGAACACAAAGTTTCTTTTCAGTTGCAAACTCCATTCCATACATATATATGGGAAGTACAAGCTCCAACTCGGTTTTACAGTGAAAACTGCAGGAACTTCAAACCGGCACTAGGAAACAGACTGAGAAAGCAGAGAAAAAGTGTCTCCTGCAACCCGTTCCCTTGGTGCTAGATGAACGAACGTCTCTCCACTTGCTCAGTTCTGAGAGATAAGTGTGTGTGAAAGCCGTCCTTCAGGTAGCTTGTTGGGAACACAAAGTTTCTTTTCACTTGCAAACTCCATTCCATACATATATATGGGAGGTACAAGCTCCAACTCGGTTTTACAGTGAAAACTGCAGGAACTTGAAACCGGCACTAGGAAATAGACTGAGAAAGCAGAGAAAAAGTGTCTCCTGCAACCCGTTCCCTTGGTGCTAGATGAACGAACGTCTCTCCACTTGCTCAGTTCTGAGAGATAAGTGTGTGTGAAAGCCGTCCTTCAGCTAGCTTGTTGGGAACACAAAGTTTCTTTTCAATTGCAAACACCATTCCATACATATATATGGGAAGTACAAGCTCCAACTCGGTTTTACAGTGAAAACTGCAGGAACTTCAAACCGGCACTAGGAAACAGACTGAGAAAGCTGAGAAAAAGTGTCTCCTGCAACCCGTTCCCTTGGTGCTAGATGAACGAACGTCTCTCCACTTGCTCAGTTCTGAGAGATAAGTGTGTGTGAAAGCCGTTCTTCAGCTAGCTTGTTGGGTACACAAAGTTTCTTTTCAGATGCAAACTCCATTCCATACATATATATGGGGAGGTACAAGCTCCAACTCGGTTTTACAGTGAAAACTGCAGGAACATCAAACCGGCACTAGGAAACAGACTGAGAAAGCACAGAAAAAGTGTCTCCTGCAACCCGTTCCCTTGGTGCTAGATGAACGAACGTCTCTCCACTTGCTCAGTTCTGAGAGATAAGTGTGTGTGAAAGCCGTCCTTCAGCTAGCTTGTTGGGAACACAAAGTTTCTTTTCATTTGCAAACTCCATTCCATACATATGTATGGGAGGTACAAGCTCCAACTCGGTTTTACAGTGAAAACTGCAGGAACTTGAAACCGGCACTAGGAAATAGACTGAGAAAGCAGAGAAAAAGTGTCTCCTGCAACCCGTTCCCTTGGTGCTAGATGAACGAACGTCTCTCCACTTGCTCAGTTCTGAGAGATAAGTGTGTGTGAAAGCCGTCCTTCAGCTAGCTTGTTGGGAACACAAAGTTTCTTTTCAGTTGCAAACTCCATTCCATACATATATATGGGTGGTACAAGCTCCAACTCGGTTTTACAGTGAAAACTGCAGGAATTTGAAACCGGCACTAGGAAATAGACTGAGAAAGCAGAGAAAAAGTGTCTCCTGCAACCCGTTCCCTTGGTGCTAGATGAACGAACGTCTCTCCACTTGCTCAGTTCTGAGAGATAAGTGTGTGTGAAAGCCATCCTTCAGCTAGCTTGTTGGGAACACAAAGTTTCTTTTCAGTTGCAAACTCCATTCCATACATATATATGGGAGGTACAAGCTCCAACTCGGTTTTACAGTGAAAACTGCAGGAACTTCAACAGGCACTAGGAAACAGACTAAGAAACTTGAGAAAAAGTGTCTCCTGCAACCCGTTCCCTTGGTGCTAGATGAACGAACGTCTCTCGACTTGCTCAGTTCTGAGAGATAAGTGTGTGTGAAAGCCGTCCTTCAGCTAGCTTTTTGGGAACACAAAGTTTCTCTTCAGTTGCAAACTCCATTCCATACATATATATGGGGAGGTACAAGCTCCAACTCGGTTTTACAGTGAAAACTGCAGGAACTTCAAACCGGCACTAGGAAACAGACTGAGAAAGCTGAGAAAAAGTGTCTCCTGCAACCCGTTCCCTTGGTGCTAGATGAACGAACGTCTCTCCACTTGCTCAGTTCTGAGAGATAAGTGTGTGTGAAAGCCGTCCTTCACTTAGCTTGTTGGGAACACAAAGTTTCTTTTCAGTTGCAAACTCCATTCCATACATATATATGGGGAGGTACAAGCTCCAACTCGGTTTTACAGTGAAAACTGCAGGAACTTCAAACCGGAACTAGGAAACAGACTGAGAAAGCAGAGAAAAAGTGTCTCCTGCAACCCGTTCCCTTGGTGCTAGATGAACGAACGTCTCTCCACTTGCTCAGTTCTGAGAGATAAGTGTGTGTGAAAGCCGTCCTTCACCTAGCTTGTTGGGAACACAAAGTTTCTTTTCAGTTGCAAACTCCATTCCATACATATATATGGGGAGGTACAAGCTCCAACTCGGTTTTACAGTGAAAACTGCAGGAACTTCAAACCGGCACTAGGGAACAGACTGAGAAAGCAGAGAAAAAGTGTCTCCTGCAACCCGTTCCCTTGGTGCTAGATGAACGAACGTCTCTCCACTTGCTCAGTTCTGAGAGATAAATGTGTGTGAAAGCCGTCCTTCAGCTAGCTTGTTGGGAACACAAAGTTTCTTTTCAGTTGCAAACTCCATTCCATACATATATAAGGGGAGGTACAAACTCCAACTCGGTTTTACAGTGAAAACTGCAGGAACTTCAAACCGGCACTAGGAAACAGACTGAGAAAGCAGAGAAAAAGTGTCTCCTGCAACCCGTTCCCTTGGTGCTAGATGAACGAACGTCTCTCCACTTGCTCAGTTCTGAGAGATAAGTGTGTGTGAAAGCCGTCCTTCAGGTAGCTTGTTGGGAACACAAAGTTTCTTTTCACTTGCAAACTCCATTCCATACATATATATGGGAGGTACAAGCTCCAACTCGGTTTTACAGTGAAAACTGCAGGAACTTCAAACCGGCACTAGGAAATAGACTGAGAAAGCAGAGAAAATGTGTCTCCTGCAACCCGATCCCTTGGTGCTAGATGAACGAAAGTCTCTCCACTTGCTCAGTTCTGAGAGATAAGTGTGTGTGAAAGCCGTCCTTCAGCTAGCTTGTTGGGAACACAAAGTTTCTTTTCAGTTGCAAACTCCATTCCATACATATATATGGGAAGTACAAGCTCCAACTCGGTTTTACAGTGAAAACTGCAGGAACTTCAAACCGGCACTAGGAAACAGACTGAGAAAGCAGAGAAAAAGTGTCTCCTGCAACCCGTTCCCTTGGTGCTAGATGAACGAACGTCTCTCCACTTGCTCAGTTCTGAGAGATAAGTGTGTGTGAAAGCCGTCCTTCAGCTAGCTTGTTGGGAACACAAAGTTTCTTTTCAGTTGCAAACTCCATTCCATACATATATATGGGAAGTACAAGCTCCAACTCGGTTTTACAGTGAAAACTGCAGGAACTTCAAACCGGCACTAGGAAACAGACTGAGAAAGCAGAGAAAAAGTGTCTCCTGCAACCCGTTCCCTTGGTGCTAGATGAACGAACGTCTCTCCACTTGCTCAGTTCTGAGAGATAAGTGTGTGTGAAAGCCGTCCTTCAGGTAGCTTGTTGGGAACACAAAGTTTCTTTTCACTTGCAAACTCCATTCCATACATATATATGGGAGGTACAAGCTCCAACTCGGTTTTACAGTGAAAACTGCAGGAACTTCAAACCGGCACTAGGAAATAGACTGAGAAAGCAGAGAAAATGTGTCTCCTGCAACCCGATCCGTTGGTGCTAGATGAACGAACGTCTCTCCACTTGCTCAGTTCTGAGAGATAAGTGTGTGTGAAAGCCGTCCTTCAGCTAGCTTGTTGGGAACACAAAGTTTATTTTCAGTTGCAAACTCCATTCCATACATATATATGGGAAGTACAAGCTCCAACTCGGTTTTACAGTGAAAACTGCAGGAACTTCAAACCGGCACTAGGAAACAGACTGAGAAAGCAGAGAAAAAGTGTCTCCTGCAACCCGTTCCCTTGGTGCTAGATGAACGAACGTCTCTCCACTTGCTCAGTTCTGAGAGATAAGTGTGTGTGAAAGCCGTCCTTCACCTAGCTTGTTGGGAACACAAAGTTTCTTTTCAGATGCAAACTCCATTCCATACATATATATGGGGAGGTACAAGCTCCAACTCGGTTTTACAGTGAAAACTGCAGGAACTTCAAACCGGCAGTAGGAAACAGACTGAGAAACAGAGAAAAAGTGTCTCCTGCAACCCGTTCCCTTGGTGCTAGATGAACGAACGTCTCTCCACTTGCTCAGTTCTGAGAGATAAGTGTGTGTGAAAGCCGTCCTTCAGGTAGCTTGTTGGGAACACAAAGTTTCTTTTCACTTGCAAACTCCATTCCATACATATATATGGGAGGTACAAGCTCCAACTCGGTTTTACAGTGAAAACTGCAGGAACTTGAAACCGGCACTAGGAAATAGACTGAGAAAGCAGAGAAAAAGTGTCTCCTGCAACCCGTTCCCTTGGTGCTAGATGAACGAACGTCTCTCCACTTGCTCAGTTCTGAGAGATAAGTGTGTGTGAAAGCCGTCCTTCAGCTAGCTTGTTGGGAACACAAAGTTTCTTTTCAGTTGCAAACACCATTCCATACATATATATGGGAAGTACAATCTCCAACTCGGTTTTACAGTGAAAACTGCAGGAACTTCAAACCGGCACTAGGAAACAGACTGAGAAAGCTGAGAAAAAGTGTCTCCTGCAACCCGTTCCCTTGGTGCTAGATGAACGAACGTCTCTCCACTTGCTCAGTTCTGAGAGATAAGTGTGTGTGAAAGCCGTTCTTCAGCTAGCTTGTTGGGAACACAAAGTTTCTTTTCAGATGCAAACTAAATTCCATACATATATATGGGGAGGTACAAGCTCCAACTCGGTTTTACAGTGAAAACTGCAGGAACATCAAACCGGCACTAGGAAACAGACTGAGAAAGCACAGAAAAAGTGTCTCCTGCAACCCGTTCCCTTGGTGCTAGATGAACGAACGTCTCTCCACTTGCTCAGTTCTGAGAGATAAGTGTGTGTGAAAGCCGTCCTTCAGGTAGCTTGTTGGGAACACAAAGTTTCTTTTCAGTTGCAAACTCCATTCCATACATATATATGGGAGGTACAAGCTCCAACTCGGTTTTACAGTGAAAACTGCAGGAACTTGAAACCGGCACTAGGAAATAGACTGAGAAAGCAGAGAAAAATTGTCTCCTGCAACCCGTTCCCTTGGTGCTAGATGAACGAACGTCTCTCCACTTGCTCAGTTCTGAGAGATAAGTGTGTGTGAAAGCCGTCCTTCAGCTAGCTTGTTGGGAACACAAAGTATCTTTTCAGTTGCAAACTCCATTCCATACATATATATGGGTGGTACAAGCTCCAACTCGGTTTTACAGTGAAAACTGCAGGAATTTGAAACCGGCACTAGGAAATAGACTGAGAAAGCAAAGAAAAAGTGTCTCCTGCAACCCGTTCCCTTGGTGCTAGATGAACGAACGTCTCTCCACTTGCTCAGTTCTGAGAGATAAGTGTGTGTGAAAGCCATCCTTCAGCTAGCTTGTTGGGAACACAAAGTTTCTTTTCAGTTGCTAACTCCATTCCATACATATATATGGGAGGTACAAGCTCCAACTCGGTTTTACAGTGAAAACTGCAGGAACTTCAACAGGCACTAGGAAACAGACTAAGAAACCTGAGAAAAAGTGTCTCCTGCAACCCGTTCCCTTGGTGCTAGATGAACGAACGTCTCTCCACTTGCTCAGTTCTGAGAGATAAGTGTGTGTGAAAGCCGTCCTTCAGCTAGCTTTTTGGGAACACAAAGTTTCTCTTCAGTTGCAAACTCCATTCCATACATATATATGGGGAGGTACAAGCTCCAACTCGGTTTTACAGTGAAAACTGCAGGAACTTCAAACCGGCACTAGGAAACAGACTGAGAAAGCTGAGAAAAAGTGTCTCCTGCAACCCGTTCCCTTGGTGCTAGATGAACGAACGTCTCTCCACTTGCTCAGTTCTGAGAGATAAGTGTGTGTGAAAGCCGTCCTTCACTTAGCTTGTTGGGAACACAAAGTTTCTTTTCAGTTGCAAACTTCATTCCATACATATATATGGGGAGGTACAAGCTCCAACTCGGTTTTACAGTGAAAACTGCAGGAACTTCAAACCGGCACTAGGAAACAGACTGAGAAAGCTGAGAAAAAGTGTCTCCTGCAACCCGTTCCCTTGGTGCTAGATGAACGAACGTCTCTCCACTTGCTCAGTTCTGAGAGATAAGTGTGTGTGAAAGCCGTCCTTCAGCTAGCTTGTTGGGAACACAAAGTTTCTTTTCAGTTGCAAACTCCATTCCATACATATATAAGGGGAGGTACAAGCTCCAACTCGGTTTTACAGTGAAAACTGCAGGAACTTCAAACCGGCACTAGGAAACAGACTGAGAAAGCAGAGAAAATGTGTCTCCTGCAACCCGATCCCTTGGTGCTAGATGAACGAACGTCTCTCCACTTGCTCAGTTCTCAGAGATAAATGTGTGTGAAAGCCGTCCTTCAGCTAGCTTGTTGGGAACACAAAGTTTCTTTTCAGTTGCAAACTCCATTCCATACATATATATGGGAAGTACAAGCTCCAACTCGGTTTTACAGTGAAAACTGCAGGAACTTCAAACCGGCACTAGGAAACAGACTGAGAAAGCTGAGAAAAAGTGTCTCCTGCAACCCGTTCCCTTGGTGCTAGATGAACGAAAGTCTCTCCACTTGCTCAGTTCTGAGAGATAAGTGTGTGTGAAAGCCGTCCTTCAGGTAGCTTGTTGGGAACACAAAGTTTCTTTTCACTTGCAAACTCCATTCCATACATATATATGGGAGGTACAAGCTCCAACTCGGTTTTACAGTGAAAACTGCAGGAACTTCAAACCGGCACTAGGAAACAGACTGAGAAAGCAGAGAAAATGTGTCTCCTGCAACCCGATCCCTTGGTGCTAGATGAACGAACGTCTCTCCACTTGCTCAGTTCTGAGAGATAAGTGTGTGTGAAAGCCGTCCTTCAGCTAGCTTGTTGGGAACACAAAGTTTCTTTTCAGTTGCAAACTCCATTCCATACATATATATGGGAAGTACAAGCTCCAACTCGGTTTTACTGTGAAAACTGCAGGAACTTCAAACCGGCACTAGGAAACAGACTGAGAAAGCAGAGAAAAAGTGTCTCCTGCAACCCGTTCCCTTGGTGCTAGATGAACGAACGTCTCTCCACTTGCTCAGTTCTGAGAGATAAGTGTGTGTGAAAGCCGTCCTTCACCTAGCTTGTTGGGAACACAAAGTTTCTTTTCAGATGCAAACTCCATTCCATACATATATATGGGGAGGTACAAGCTCCAACTCGGTTTTACAGTGAAAACTGCAGGAACTTCAAACCGGCACTAGGAAACAGACTGAGAAACAGAGAAAAATTGTCTCCTGCAACCCGTTCCCTTGGTGCTAGATGAACGAACGTCTCTCCACTTGCTCAGTTCTGAGAGATAAGTGTGTGTGAAAGCCGTCCTTCAGGTACCTTGTTGGGAACACAAAGTTTCTTTTCACTTGCAAACTCCATTCCATACATATATATGGGAGGTACAAGCTCCAACTCGGTTTTACAGTGAAAACTGCAGGAACTTCAAACAGGCAATAGGAAATAGACTGAGAAAGCAGAGAAAATGTGTCTCCTGCAACCCGATCCCTTGGTGCTAGATGAACGAACGTCTCTCCACTTGCTCAGTTCTGAGAGATAAGTGTGTGTGAAAGCCGTCCTTCAGCTAGCTTGTTGGGAACACAAAGTTTCTTTTCACTTGCAAACTCCATTCCATACATATATATGGGAAGTACAAGCTCCAACTCGGTTTTACAGTGAAAACTGCAGGAACTTCAAACCGGCACTAGGAAACAGACTGAGAAAGCAGAGAAAAAGTGTCTCCTGCAACCCGTTCCCTTGGTGCTAGATGAACGAACGTCTCTCCACTTGCTCAGTTCTGAGAGATAAGTGTGTGTGAAAGCCGTCCTTCAGCTAGCTTGTTGGGAACACAAAGTTTCTTTTCAGTTGCAAACTCCATTCCATACATATATATGGGAAGTACAAGCTCCAACTCGGTTTTACAGTGAAAACTGCAGGAACTTCAAACCGGCACTAGGAAACAGACTGAGAAAGCAGAGAAAAAGTGTCTCCTGCAACCCGTTCCCTTGGTGCTAGATGAACGAACGTCTCTCCACTTGCTCAGTTCTGAGAGATAAGTGTGTGTGAAAGCCGTCCTTCAGGTAGCTTGTTGGGAACACAAAGTTTCTTTTCACTTGCAAACTCCATTCCATACATATATATGGGAGGTACAAGCTCCAACTCGGTTTTACAGTGAAAACTGCAGGAACTTGAAACCGGCACTAGGAAATAGACTGAGAAAGCAGAGAAAAAGTGTCTCCTGCAACCCGTTCCCTTGGTGCTAGATGAACGAACGTCTCTCCACTTGCTCAGTTCTGAGAGATAAGTGTGTGTGAAAGCCGTCCTTCAGCTAGCTTGTTGGGAACACAAAGTTTCTTTTCAGTTGCAAACACCATTCCATACATATATATGGGAAGTACAAGCTCCAACTCGGTTTTACAGTGAAAACTGCAGGAACTTCAAACCGGCACTAGGAAACAGACTGAGAAAGCTGAGAAAAAGTGTCTCCTGCAACCCGTTCCCTTGGTGCTAGATGAACGAACGTCTCTCCACTTGCTCAGTTCTGAGAGATAATTGTGTGTGAAAGCCGTTCTTCAGCTAGCTTGTTGGGTACACAAAGTTTCTTTTCAGATGCAAACTCCATTCCATACATATATATGGGGAGGTACAAGCTCCAACTCGGTTTTACAGTGAAAACTGCAGGAACATCAAACCGGCACTAGGAAACAGACTGAGAAAGCACAGAAAAAGTGTCTCCTGCAACCCGTTCCCTTGGTGCTAGATGAACGAACGTCTCTCCACTTGCTCAGTTCTGAGAGATAAGTGTGTGTGAAAGCCGTCCTTCAGCTAGCTTGTTGGGAACACAAAGTTTCTTTTCATTTGCAAACTCCATTCCATACATATATATGGGAGGTACAAGCTCCAACTCGGTTTTACAGTGAAAACTGCAGGAACTTGAAACCGGCACTAGGAAATAGACTGAGAAAGCAGAGAAAAAGTGTCTCCTGCAACCCGTTCCCTTGGTGCTAGATGAACGAACGTCTCTCCACTTGCTCAGTTCTGAGAGATAAGTGTGTGTGAAAGCCGTCCTTCAGCTAGCTTGTTGGGAACACAAAGTTTCTTTTCAGTTGCAAACTCCATTCCATACATATATATGGGTGGTACAAGCTCCAACTCGGTTTTACAGTGAAAACTGCAGGAATTTGAAACCGGCACTAGGAAATAGACTGAGAAAGCAGAGAAAAAGTGTCTCCTGCAACCCGTTCCCTTGGTGCTAGATGAACGAACGTCTCTCCACTTGCTCAGTTCTGAGAGATAAGTGTGTGTGAAAGCCATCCTTCAGCTAGCTTGTTGGGAACACAAAGTTTCTTTTCAGTTGCAAACTCCATTCCATACATATATATGGGAGGTACAAGCTCCAACTCGGTTTTACAGTGAAAACTGCAGGAACTTCAACAGGCACTAGGAAACAGACTAAGAAACCTGAGAAAAAGTGTCTCCTGCAACCCGTTCCCTTGGTGCTAGATGAACGAACGTCTCTCGACTTGCTCAGTTCTGAGAGATAAGTGTGTGTGAAAGCCGTCCTTCAGCTAGCTTTTTGGGAACACAAAGTTTCTCTTCAGTTGCAAACTCCATTCCATACATATATATGGGGAGGTACAAGCTCCAACTCGGTTTTACAGTGAAAACTGCAGGAACTTCAAACCGGCACTAGGAAACAGACTGAGAAAGCTGAGAAAAAGTGTCTCCTGCAACCCGTTCCCTTGGTGCTAGATGAACGAACGTCTCTCCACTTGCTCAGTTCTGAGAGATAAGTGTGTGTGAAAGCCGTCCTTCACTTAGCTTGTTGGGAACACAAAGTTTCTTTTCAGTTGCAAACTCCATTCCATACATATATATGGGGAGGTACAAGCTCCAACTCGGTTTTACAGTGAAAACTGCAGGAACTTCAAACCGGCACTAGGAAACAGACTGAGAAAGCAGAGAAAAAGTGTCTCCTGCAACCCGTTCCCTTGGTGCTAGATGAACGAACGTCTCTCCACTTGCTCAGTTCTGAGAGATAAGTGTGTGTGAAAGCCGTCCTTCACCTAGCTTGTTGGGAACACAAAGTTTCTTTTCAGTTGCAAACTCCATTCCATACATATATATGGGGAGGTACAAGCTCCAACTCGGTTTTACAGTGAAAACTGCAGGAACTACAAACCGGCACTAGGGAACAGACTGAGAAAGCAGAGAAAAAGTGTCTCCTGCAACCCGTTCCCTTGGTGCTAGATGAACGAACGTCTCTCCACTTGCTCAGTTCTGAGAGATAAATGTGTGTGAAAGCCGTCCTTCAGCTAGCTTGTTGGGAACACAAAGTTTCTTTTCAGTTGCAAACTCCATTCCATACATATATAAGGGGAGGTACAAGCTCCAACTCGGTTTTACAGTGAAAACTGCAGGAACTTCAAACCGGCACTAGGAAACAGACTGAGAAAGCAGAGAAAAAGTGTCTCCTGCAACCCGTTCCCTTGGTGCTAGATGAACGAACGTCTCTCCACTTGCTCAGTTCTGAGAGATAAGTGTGTGTGAAAGCCGTCCTTCAGGTAGCTTGTTGGGAACACAAAGTTTCTTTTCACTTGCAAACTCCATTCCATACATATATATGGGAGGTACAAGCTCCAACTCGGTTTTACAGTGAAAACTGCAGGAACTTCAAACCGGCACTAGGAAATAGACTGAGAAAGCAGAGAAAATGTGTCTCCTGCAACCCGATCCCTTGGTGCTAGATGAACGAAAGTCTCTCCACTTGCTCAGTTCTGAGAGATAAGTGTGTGTGAAAGCCGTCCTTCAGCTAGCTTGTTGGGAACACAAAGTTTCTTTTCAGTTGCAAACTCCATTCCATACATATATATGGGAAGTACAAGCTCCAACTCGGTTTTACAGTGAAAACTGCAGGAACTTCAAACCGTCACTAGGAAACAGACTGAGAAAGCAGAGAAAAAGTGTCTCCTGCAACCCGTTCCCTTGGTGCTAGATGAACGAACGTCTCTCCACTTGCTCAGTTCTGAGAGATAAGTGTGTGTGAAAGCCGTCCTTCAGCTAGCTTGTTGGGAACACAAAGTTTCTTTTCAGTTGCAAACTCCATTCCATACATATATATGGGAAGTACAAGCTCCAACTCGGTTTTACAGTGAAAACTGCAGGAACTTCAAACCGGCACTAGGAAACAGACTGAGAAAGCAGAGAAAAAGTGTCTCCTGCAACCCGTTCCCTTGGTGCTAGATGAACGAACGTCTCTCCACTTGCTCAGTTCTGAGAGATAAGTGTGTGTGAAAGCCGTCCTTCAGGTAGCTTGTTGGGAACACAAAGTTTCTTTTCACTTGCAAACTCCATTCCATACATATATATGGGAGGTACAAGCTCCAACTCGGTTTTACAGTGAAAACTGCAGGAACTTCAAACCGGCACTAGGAAATAGACTGAGAAAGCAGAGAAAATGTGTCTCCTGCAACCCGATCCCTTGGTGCTAGATGAACGAACGTCTCTCCACTTGCTCAGTTCTGAGAGATAAGTGTGTGTGAAAGCCGTCCTTCAGCTAGCTTGTTGGGAACACAAAGTTTCTTTTCAGTTGCAAACTCCATTCCATACATATATATGGGAAGTACAAGCTCCAACTCGGTTTTACAGTGAAAACTGCAGGAACTTCAAACCGGCACTAGGAAACAGACTGAGAAAGCAGAGAAAAAGTGTCTCCTGCAACCCGTTCCCTTGGTGCTAGATGAACGAACGTCTCTCCACTTGCTCAGTTCTGAGAGATAAGTGTGTGTGAAAGCCGTCCTTCAGCTAGCTTGTTGGGAACACAAAGTTTCTTTTCAGTTGCAAACTCCATTCCATACATATATATGGGAAGTACAAGCTCCAACTCGGTTTTACAGTGAAAACTGCAGGAACTTCAAACCGGCACTAGGAAACAGACTGAGAAAGCAGAGAAAAAGTGTCTCCTGCAACCCGTTCCCTTGGTGCTAGATGAACGAACGTCTCTCCACTTGCTCAGTTCTGAGAGATAAGTGTGTGTGAAAGCCGTCCTTCAGGTAGCTTGTTGGGAACTCAAAGTTTCTTTTCACTTGCAAACTCCATTCCATACATATATATGGGAGGTACAAGCTCCAACTCGGTTTTACAGTGAAAACTGCAGGAACTTCAAACCGGCACTAGGAAATAGACTGAGAAAGCAGAGAAAATGTGTCTCCTGCAACCCGATCCCTTGGTGCTAGATGAACGAACGTCTCTCCACTTGCTCAGTTCTGAGAGATAAGTGTGTGTGAAAGCCGTCCTTCAGCTAGCTTGTTGGGAACACAAAGTTTATTTTCAGTTGCAAACTCCATTCCATACATATATATGGGAAGTACAAGCTCCAACTCGGTTTTACAGTGAAAACTGCAGGAACTTCAAACCGGCACTAGGAAACAGACTGAGAAAGCAGAGAAAAAGTGTCTCCTGCAACCCGTTCCCTTGGTGCTAGATGAACGAACGTCTCTCCACTTGCTCAGTTCTGAGAGATAAGTGTGTGTGAAAGCCGTCCTTCACCTAGCTTGTTGGGAACACAAAGTTTCTTTTCAGATGCAAACTCCATTCCATACATATATATGGGGAGGTACAAGCTCCAACTCGGTTTTACAGTGAAAACTGCAGGAACTTCAAACCGGCAGTAGGAAACAGACTGAGAAACAGAGAAAAAGTGTCTCCTGCAACCCGTTCCCTTGGTGCTAGATGAACGAACGTCTCTCCACTTGCTCAGTTCTGAGAGATAAGTGTGTGTGAAAGCCGTCCTTCAGGTAGCTTGTTGGGAACACAAAGTTTCTTTTCACTTGCAACCTCCATTCCATACATATATATGGGAGGTACAAGCTCCAACTCGGTTTTACAGTGAAAACTGCAGGAACTTGAAACCGGCACTAGGAAATAGACTGAGAAAGCAGAGAAAAAGTGTCTCCTGCAACCCGTTCCCTTGGTGCTAGATGAACGAACGTCTCTCCACTTGCTCAGTTCTGAGAGATAAGTGTGTGTGAAAGCCGTCCTTCAGCTAGCTTGTTGGGAACACAAAGTTTCTTTTCAGTTGCAAACACCATTCCATACATATATATGGGAAGTACAAGCTCCAACTCGGTTTTACAGTGAAAACTGCAGGAACTTCAAACCGGCACTAGGAAACAGACTGAGAAAGCTGAGAAAAAGTGTCTCCTGCAACCCGTTCCCTTGGTGCTAGATGAACGAACTTCTCTCCACTTGCTCAGTTCTGAGAGATAAGTGTGTGTGAAAGCCGTCCTTCAGGTAGCTTGTTGGGAACACAAAGTTTCTTTTCAGTTGCAAACTCCATTCCATACATATATATGGGAGGTACAAGCTCCAACTCGGTTTTACAGTGAAAACTGCAGGAACTTGAAACCGGCACTAGGAAATAGACTGAGAAAGCAGAGAAAAATTGTCTCCTGCAACCCGTTCCCTTGGTGCTAGATGAACGAACGTCTCTCCACTTGCTCAGTTCTGAGAGATAAGTGTGTGTGAAAGCCGTCCTTCAGCTAGCTTGTTGGGAACACAAAGTTTCTTTTCAGTTGCAAACTCCATTCCATACATATATATGGGTGGTACAAGCTCCAACTCGGTTTTACAGTGAAAACTGCAGGAATTTGAAACCGGCACTAGGAAATAGACTGAGAAAGCAAAGAAAAAGTGTCTCCTGCAACCCGTTCCCTTGGTGCTAGATGAACGAACGTCTCTCCACTTGCTCAGTTCTGAGAGATAAGTGTGTGTGAAAGCCATCCTTCAGCTAGCTTGTTGGGAACACAAAGTTTCTTTTCAGTTGCTAACTCCATTCCATACATATATATGGGAGGTACAAGCTCCAACTCGGTTTTACAGTGAAAACTGCAGGAACTTCAACAGGCACTAGGAAACAGACTAAGAAACCTGAGAAAAAGTGTCTCCTGCAACCCGTTCCCTTGGTGCTAGATGAACGAACGTCTCTCCACTTGCTCAGTTCTGAGAGATAAGTGTGTGTGAAAGCCGTCCTTCAGCTAGCTTTTTGGGAACACAAAGTTTCTCTTCAGTTGCAAACTCCATTCCATACATATATATGGGGAGGTACAAGCTCCAACTCGGTTTTACAGTGAAAACTGCAGGAACTTCAAACCGGCACTAGGAAACAGACTGAGAAAGCTGAGAAAAAGTGTCTCCTGCAACCCGTTCCCTTGGTGCTAGATGAACGAACGTCTCTCCACTTGCTCAGTTCTGAGAGATAAGTGTGTGTGAAAGCCGTCCTTCACTTAGCTTGTTGGGAACACAAAGTTTCTTTTCAGTTGCAAACTTCATTCCATACATATATATGGGGAGGTACAAGCTCCAACTCGGTTTTACAGTGAAAACTGCAGGAACTTCAAACCGGCACTAGGAAACAGACTGAGAAAGCTGAGAAAAAGTGTCTCCTGCAACCCGTTCCCTTGGTGCTAGATGAACGAACGTCTCTCCACTTGCTCAGTTCTGAGAGATAAGTGTGTGTGAAAGCCGTCCTTCAGCTAGCTTGTTGGGAACACAAAGTTTCTTTTCAGTTGCAAACTCCATTCCATACATATATATGGGGAGGTACAAGCTCCAACTCGGTTTTACAGTGAAAACTGCAGGAACTTCAAACCGGCACTAGGAAACAGACTGAGAAAGCAGAGAAAAAGTGTCTCCTGCAACCCGTTCCCTTGGTGCTAGATGAACGAACGTCTCTCCACTTGCTCAGTTCTGAGAGATAAGTGTGTGTGAAAGCCGTCCTTCAGCTAGCTTGTTGGGAACACAAAGTTTCTTTTCAGTTGCAAACTCCATTCCATACATATATATGGGGAGGTACAAGCTCCAACTCGGTTTTACAGTGAAAACTGCAGGAACTTCAAACCGGCACTAGGAAACAGACTGAGAAAGCAGAGAAAAAGTGTCTCCTGCAACCCGTTCCCTTGGTGCTAGATGAACGAACGTCTCTCCACTTGCTCAGTTCTGAGACACAAGTGTGTGTGAAAGCCGTCCTTCAGCTAGCTTGTTGGGAACACAAAGTTTCTTTTCACTTGCAAACTCCATTCCATACATATATATGAGGAGGTACAAGCTCCAACTCGGTTTTACAGTGAAAACTGCAGGAACTTCAAACCGGCACTAGGAAATAGACTGAGAAGCAGAGAAAATGTGTCTCCTGCAACCCGATCCCTTGGTGCTAGATGAACGAACGTCTCTCCACTTGCTCAGTTCTGAGAGATAAGTGTGTGTGAAAGCCGTCCTTCAGCTAGCTTGTTGGGAACACAAAGTTTCTTTTCACTTGCAAACTCCATTCCATACATATATATGGGAGGTACAAGCTCCAACTCGGTTTTACAGTGAAAACTGCAGGAACTTCAAACCGGCACTAGGAAACAGACTGAGAAAGCAGAGAAAAAGTGTCTCCTGCAACCCGTTCCCTTGGTGCTAGATGAACGAACGTCTCTCCACTTGCTCAGTTCTGAGAGATAAGTGTGTGTGAAAGCCGTCCTTCACCTAGCTTGTTGGGAACACATAGTTTCTTTTCAGATGCAAACTCCATTCCATACATATATATGGGGAGGTACAAGCTCCAACTCGGTTTTACAGTGAAAACTGCAGGAACTTCAAACCGGCACTAGGAAACAGACTGAGAAAGCAGAGAAAAAGTGTCTCCTGCAACCCGTTCCCTTGGTGCTAGATGAACGAACGTCTCTCCACTTGCTCAGTTCTGAGAGATAAGTGTGTGTGAAAGCCGTCCTTCACCTAGCTTGTTGGGAACACAAAGTTTCTTCTCAGTTGCAAACTCCATTCCATACATATATAAGGGGAGGTACAAGCTCCAACTCGGTTTTACAGTGAAAACTGCAGGAACTTCAAACCGGCACTAGGAAACAGACTGAGAAAGCAGAGAAAAAGTGTCTCCTGCAACCCGTTCCCTTGGTGCTAGATGAACGAACGTCTCTCCACTTGCTCAGTTCTGAGAGATAAGTGTGTGTGAAAGCCGTCCTTCAGGTAGCTTGTTGGGAACACAAAGTTTCTTTTCACTTGCAAACTCCATTCCATACATATATATGGGAGGTACAAGCTCCAACTCGGTTTTACAGTGAAAACTGCAGGAACTTCAAACCGGCACTAGGAAATAGACTGAGAAAGCAGAGAAAATGTGTCTCCTGCAACCCGATCCCTTGGTGCTAGATGAACGAACGTCTCTCCACTTGCTCAGTTCTGAGAGATAAGTGTGTGTGAAAGCCGTCCTTCAGCTAGCTTGTTGGGAACACAAAGTTTATTTTCAGTTGCAAACTCCATTCCATACATATATATGGGAAGTACAAGCTCCAACTCGGTTTTACAGTGAAAACTGCAGGAACTTCAAACCGGCACTAGGAAACAGACTGAGAAAGCAGAGAAAAAGTGTCTCCTGCAACCCGTTCCCTTGGTGCTAGATGAACGAACGTCTCTCCACTTGCTCAGTTCTGAGAGATAAGTGTGTGTGAAAGCCGTCCTTCAGGTAGCTTGTTGGGAACACAAAGTTTCTTTTCACTTGCAAACTCCATTCCATACATATATATGGGAGGTACAAGCTCCAACTCGGTTTTACAGTGAAAACTGCAGGAACTTCAACAGGCACTAGGAAACAGACTAAGAAACCTGAGAAATAGTGTCTCCTGCAACCCGTTCCCTTGGTGCTAGATGAACGAACGTCTCTCCACTTGCTCAGTTCTGAGAGAAAAGTGTGTGTGAAAGCCGTCCTTCAGCTAGCTTTTTGGGAACACAAAGTTTCTCTTCAGTTGCAAACTCCATTCCATACATATATATGGGAGGTACAAGCTCCAACTCGGTTTTACAGTGAAAACTGCAGGAACTTCAAACCGGCACTAGGAAACAGACTGAGAAAGCAGAGAAAAAGTGTCTCCTGCAACCCGTTCCCTTGGTGCTAGATGAACGAACGTCTCTCCACTTGCTCAGTTCTGAGAGATAAGTGTGTGTGAAAGCCGTCCTTCACCTAGCTTGTTGGGAACACAAAGTTTCTTTTCAGATGCAAACTCCATTCCATACATATATATGGGGAGGTACAAGCTCCAACTCGGTTTTACAGTGAAAACTGCAGGAACTTCAAACCGGCACTAGGAAACAGACTGAGAAACAGAGAAAAATTGTCTCCTGCAACCCGTTCCCTTGGTGCTAGATGAACGAACGTCTCTCCACTTGCTCAGTTCTGAGAGATAAGTGTGTGTGAAAGCCGTCCTTCAGGTAGCTTGTTGGGAACACAAAGTTTCTTTTCACTTGCAAACTCCATTCCATACATATATATGGGAGGTACAAGCTCCAACTCGGTTTTACAGTGAAAACTGCAGGAACTTCAAACAGGCAATAGGAAATAGACTGAGAAAGCAGAGAAAATGTGTCTCCTGCAACCCGATCCCTTGGTGCTAGATGAACGAACGTCTCTCCACTTGCTCAGTTCTCAGAGATAAGTGTGTGTGAAAGCCGTCCTTCAGCTAGCTTGTTGGGAACAAAAAGTTTCTTTTCAGTTGCAAACTCCATTCCATACATATATATGGGAAGTACAAGCTCCAACTCGGTTTTACAGTGAAAACTGCAGGAAATTCAATCCGGCACTAGGAAACAGACTGAGAAAGCAGAGAAAAAGTGTCTCCTGCAACCCGTTCCCTTGGTGCTAGATGAACGAACGTCTCTCCACTTGCTCAGTTCTGAGAGATAAGTGTGTGTGAAAGCCGTCCTTCACCTAGCTTGTTGGGAACACAAAGTTTCTTTTCAGTTGCAAACTCCATTCCATACATATATAAGGGGAGGTACAAGCTCCAACTCGGTTTTACAGTGAAAACTGCAGGAACTTCAAACCGGCACTAGGAAACAGACTGAGAAAGCAGAGAAAAAGTGTCTCCTGCAACCCGTTCCCTTGGTGCTAGATGAACGAACGTCTCTCCACTTGCTCAGTTCTGAGAGATAAGTGTGTGTGAAAGCCGTCCTTCAGGTAGCTTGTTGGGAACACAAAGTTTCTTTTCACTTGCAAACTCCATTCCATACATATATATGGGAGGTACAAGCTCCAACTCGGTTTTACAGTGAAAAATGCAGGAACTTCAAACCGGCACTAGGAAATAGACTGAGAAAGCAGAGAAAATGTGTCTCCTGCAACCCGATCCCTTGGTGCTAGATGAACGAACGTCTCTCCACTTGCTCAGTTCTGAGAGATAAGTGTGTGTGAAAGCCGTCCTTCAGCTAGCTTGTTGGGAACACAAAGTTTATTTTCAGTTGCAAACTCCATTCCATACATATATATGGGAAGTACAAGCTCCAACTCGGTTTTACAGTGAAAACTGCAGGAACTTCAAACCGGCACTAGGAAATAGACTGAGAAGCAGAGAAAATGTGTCTCCTGCAACCCGATCCCTTGGTGCTAGATGAACGAACGTCTCTCCACTTGCTCAGTTCTGAGAGATAAGTGTGTGTGAAAGCCGTCCTTCAGCTAGCTTGTTGGGAACACAAAGTTTCTTTTCACTTGCAAACTCCATTCCATACATATATATGGGAGGTACAAGCTCCAACTCGGTTTTACAGTGAAAACTGCAGGAACTTCAAACCGGCACTAGGAAACAGACTGAGAAAGCAGAGAAAAAGTGTCTCCTGCAACCCGTTCCCTTGGTGCTAGATGAACGAACGTCTCTCCACTTGCTCAGTTCTGAGAGATAAGTGTGTGTGAAAGCCGTCCTTCACCTAGCTTGTTGGGAACACAAAGTTTCTTCTCAGTTGCAAACTCCATTCCATACATATATAAGGGGAGGTACAAGCTCCAACTCGGTTTTACAGTGAAAACTGCAGGAACTTCAAACCGGCACTAGGAAACAGACTGAGAAAGCAGAGAAAAAGTGTCTCCTGCAACCCGTTCCCTTGGTGCTAGATGAACGAACGTCTCTCCACTTGCTCAGTTCTGAGAGATAAGTGTGTGTGAAAGCCGTCCTTCAGGTAGCTTGTTGGGAACACAAAGTTTCTTTTCACTTGCAAACTCCATTCCATACATATATATGGGAGGTACAAGCTCCAACTCGGTTTTACAGTGAAAACTGCAGGAACTTCAAACCGGCACTAGGAAATAGACTGAGAAAGCAGAGAAAATGTGTCTCCTGCAACCCGATCCCTTGGTGCTAGATGAACGAACGTCTCTCCACTTGCTCAGTTCTGAGAGATAAGTGTGTGTGAAAGCCGTCCTTCAGCTAGCTTGTTGGGAACACAAAGTTTATTTTCAGTTGCAAACTCCATTCCATACATATATATGGGAAGTACAAGCTCCAACTCGGTTTTACAGTGAAAACTGCAGGAACTTCAAACCGGCACTAGGAAACAGACTGAGAAAGCAGAGAAAAAGTGTCTCCTGCAACCCGTTCCCTTGGTGCTAGATGAACGAACGTCTCTCCACTTGCTCAGTTCTGAGAGATAAGTGTGTGTGAAAGCCGTCCTTCACCTAGCTTGTTGGGAACACAAAGTTTCTTTTCAGTTGCAAACTCCATTCCATACATATATATGGGAGGTACAAGCTCCAACTCGGTTTTACAGTGAAAACTGCAGGAACTTCAACAGGCACTAGGAAACAGACTAAGAAACCTGAGAAATAGTGTCTCCTGCAACCCGTTCCCTTGGTGCTAGATGAACGAACGTCTCTCCACTTGCTCAGTTCTGAGAGATAAGTGTGTGTGAAAGCCGTCCTTCAGCTAGCTTTTTGGGAACACAAAGTTTCTCTTCAGTTGCAAACTCCATTCCATACATATATATGGGAGGTACAAGCTCCAACTCGGTTTTACAGTGAAAACTGCAGGAACTTCAAACCGGCACTAGGAAACAGACTGAGAAAGCAGAGAAAAAGTGTCTCCTGCAACCCGTTCCCTTGGTGCTAGATGAACGAACGTCTCTCCACTTGCTCAGTTCTGAGAGATAAGTGTGTGTGAAAGCCGTCCTTCACCTAGCTTGTTGGGAACACAAAGTTTCTTTTCAGATGCAAACTCCATTCCATACATATATATGGGGAGGTACAAGCTCCAACTCGGTTTTACAGTGAAAACTGCAGGAACTTCAAACCGGCACTAGGAAACAGACTGAGAAACAGAGAAAAATTGTCTCCTGCAACCCGTTCCCTTGGTGCTAGATGAACGAACGTCTCTCCACTTGCTCAGTTCTGAGAGATAAGTGTGTGTGAAAGCCGTCCTTCAGGTAGCTTGTTGGGAACACAAAGTTTCTTTTCACTTGCAAACTCCATTCCATACATATATATGGGAGGTACAAGCTCCAACTCGGTTTTACAGTGAAAACTGCAGGAACTTCAAACAGGCAATAGGAAATAGACTGAGAAAGCAGAGAAAATGTGTCTCCTGCAACCCGATCCCTTGGTGCTAGATGAACGAACGTCTCTCCACTTGCTCAGTTCTCAGAGATAAGTGTGTGTGAAAGCCGTCCTTCAGCTAGCTTGTTGGGAACAAAAAGTTTCTTTTCAGTTGCAAACTCCATTCCATACATATATATGGGAAGTACAAGCTCCAACTCGGTTTTACAGTGAAAACTGCAGGAAATTCAAACCGGCACTAGGAAACAGACTGAGAAAGCAGAGAAAAAGTGTCTCCTGCAACCCGTTCCCTTGGTGCTAGATGAACGAACGTCTCTCCACTTGCTCAGTTCTGAGAGATAAGTGTGTGTGAAAGCCGTCCTTCACCTAGCTTGTTGGGAACACAAAGTTTCTTTTCAGTTGCAAACTCCATTCCATACATATATAAGGGGAGGTACAAGCTCCAACTCGGTTTTACAGTGAAAACTGCAGGAACTTCAAACCGGCACTAGGAAACAGACTGAGAAAGCAGAGAAAAAGTGTCTCCTGCAACCCGTTCCCTTGGTGCTAGATGAACGAACGTCTCTCCACTTGCTCAGTTCTGAGAGATAAGTGTGTGTGAAAGCCGTCCTTCAGGTAGCTTGTTGGGAACACAAAGTTTCTTTTCACTTGCAAACTCCATTCCATACATATATATGGGAGGTACAAGCTCCAACTCGGTTTTACAGTGAAAAATGCAGGAACTTCAAACCGGCACTAGGAAATAGACTGAGAAAGCAGAGAAAATGTGTCTCCTGCAACCCGATCCCTTGGTGCTAGATGAACGAACGTCTCTCCACTTGCTCAGTTCTGAGAGATAAGTGTGTGTGAAAGCCGTCCTTCAGCTAGCTTGTTGGGAACACAAAGTTTATTTTCAGTTGCAAACTCCATTCCATACATATATATGGGAAGTACAAGCTCCAACTCGGTTTTACAGTGAAAACTGCAGGAACTTCAAACCGGCACTAGGAAACAGACTGAGAAAGCAGAGAAAAAGTGTCTCCTGCAACCCGTTCCCTTGGTGCTAGATGAACGAACGTCTCTCCACTTGCTCAGTTCTGAGAGATAAGTGTGTGTGAAAGCCTTCCTTCACCTAGCTTGTTGGGAACACAAAGTTTCTTTTCAGTTGCAAACTCCATTCCATACATATATATGGGAGGTACAAGCTCCAACTCGGTTTTACAGTGAAAACTGCAGGAACTTCAACAGGCACTAGGAAACAGACTAAGAAACCTGAGAAATAGTGTCTCCTGCAACCCGTTCCCTTGGTGCTAGATGAACGAACGTCTCTCCACTTGCTCAGTTCTGAGAGATAAGTGTGTGTGAAAGCCGTCCTTCAGCTAGCTTTTTGGGAACACAAAGTTTCTCTTCAGTTGCAAACTCCATTCCATACATATATATGGGAGGTACAAGCTCCAACTCGGTTTTACAGTGAAAACTGCAGGAACTTCAAACCGGCACTAGGAAACAGACTGAGAAAGCAGAGAAAAAGTGTCTCCTGCAACCCGTTCCCTTGGTGCTAGATGAACGAACGTCTCTCCACTTGCTCAGTTCTGAGAGATAAGTGTGTGTGAAAGCCGTCCTTCACCTAGCTTGTTGGGAACACAAAGTTTCTTTTCAGATGCAAACTCCATTCCATACATATATATGGGGAGGTACAAGCTCCAACTCGGTTTTACAGTGAAAACTGCAGGAACTTCAAACCGGCACTAGGAAACAGACTGAGAAACAGAGAAAAATTGTCTCCTGCAACCCGTTCCCTTGGTGCTAGATGAACGAACGTCTCTCCACTTGCTCAGTTCTGAGAGATAAGTGTGTGTGAAAGCCGTCCTTCAGGTAGCTTGTTGGGAACACAAAGTTTCTTTTCACTTGCAAACTCCATTCCATACATATATATGGGAGGTACAAGCTCCAACTCGGTTTTACAGTGAAAACTGCAGGAACTTCAAACAGGCAATAGGAAATAGACTGAGAAAGCAGAGAAAATGTGTCTCCTGCAACCCGATCCCTTGGTGCTAGATGAACGAACGTCTCTCCACTTGCTCAGTTCTCAGAGATAAGTGTGTGTGAAAGCCGTCCTTCAGCTAGCTTGTTGGGAACACAAAGTTTCTTTTCAGTTGCAAACTCCATTCCATACATATATATGGGAAGTACAAGCTCCAACTCGGTTTTACAGTGAAAACTGCAGGAACTTCAAACCGGCACTAGGAAACAGACTGAGAAAGCAGAGAAAAAGTGTCTCCTGCAACCCGTTCCCTTGGTGCTAGATGAACGAACGTCTCTCCACTTGCTCAGTTCTGAGAGATAATTGTGTGTGAAAGCCGTCCTTCACCTAGCTTGTTGGGAACACAAAGTTTCTTTTCAGATGCAAACTCCATTCCATACATATATATGGGGAGGTACAAGCTCCAACTCGGTTTTACAGTGAAAACTGCAGGAACTTCAAACCGGCACTAGGAAACAGACTGAGAAAGCAGAGAAAAAGTGTCTCCTGCAACCCGTTCCCTTGGTGCTAGATGAACGAACGTCTCTCCACTTGCTCAGTTCTGAGAGATAAGTGTGTGTGAAAGCCGTCCTTCACCTAGCTTGTTGGGAACACAAAGTTTCTTTTCAGTTGCAAACTCCATTCCATACATATATATGGGGAGGTACAAGCTCCAACTCGGTTTTACAGTGAAAACTGCAGGAACTTCAAACCGGCACTAGGAAACAGACTGAGAAAGCAGAGAAAAAGTGTCTCCTGCAACCCGTTCCCTTGGTGCTAGATGAACGAACGTCTCTCCACTTGCTCAGTTCTGAGAGATAAGTGTGTGTGAAAGCCGTCCTTCAGGTAGCTTGTTGGGAACACAAAGTTTCTTTTCACTTGCAAACTCCATTCCATACATATATATGGGAGGTACAAGCTCCAACTCGGTTTTACAGTGAAAACTGCAGGAACTTCAAACCGGCACTAGGAAATAGACTGAGAAAGCAGAGAAAATGTGTCTCCTGCAACCCGATCCCTTGGTGCTAGATGAACGAACGTCTCTCCACTTGCTCAGTTCTGAGAGATAAGTGTGTGTGAAAGCCGTCCTTCAGCTAGCTTGTTGGGAACACAAAGTTTCTTTTCAGTTGCAAACTCCATTCCATACATATATATGGGAAGTACAAGCTCCAACTCGGTTTTACAGTGAAAACTGCAGGAACTTCAAACCGGCACTAGGAAACAGACTGAGAAAGCAGAGAAAAAGTGTCTCCTGCAACCCGTTCCCTTGGTGCTAGATGAACGAACGTCTCTCCACTTGCTCAGTTCTGAGAGATAAGTGTGTGTGAAAGCCGTCCTTCACCTAGCTTGTTGGGAACACAAAGTTTCTTTTCAGATGCAAACTCCATTCCATACATATATATGGGGAGGTACAAGCTCCAACTCGGTTTTACAGTGAAAACTGCAGGAACTTCAAACCGGCACTAGGAAACAGACTGAGAAAGCAGAGAAAAAGTGTCTCCTGCAACCCGTTCCCTTGGTGCTAGATGAACGAACGTCTCTCCACTTGCTCAGTTCTGAGAGATAAGTGTGTGTGAAAGCCGTCCTTCACCTAGCTTGTTGGGAACACAAAGTTTCTTTTCAGTTGCAAACTCCATTCCATACATATATAAGGGGAGGTACAAGCTCCAACTCGGTTTTACAGTGAAAACTGCAGGAACTTCAAACCGGCACTAGGAAACAGACTGAGAAAGCAGAGAAAAAGTGTCTCCTGCAACCCGTTCCCTTGGTGCTAGATGAACGAACGTCTCTCCACTTGCTCAGTTCTGAGAGATAAGTGTGTGTGAAAGCCGTCCTTCAGCTAGCTTGTTGGGAACACAAAGTTTATTTTCAGTTGCAAACTCCATTCCATACATATATATGGGAAGTACAAGCTCCAACTCGGTTTTACAGTGAAAACTGCAGGAACTTCAAACCGGCACTAGGAAACAGACTGAGAAAGCAGAGAAAAATGTCTCCTGCAACCCGTTCCCTTGGTGCTAGATGAACGAACGTCTCTCCACTTGCTCAGTTCTGAGAGATAAGTGTGTGTGAAAGCCGTCCTTCAGGTAGCTTGTTGGGAACACAAAGTTTCTTTTCACTTGCAAACTCCATTCCATACATATATATGGGAGGTACAAGCTCCAACTCGGTTTTACAGTGAAAACTGCAGGAACTTCAAACCGGCACTAGGAAATAGACTGAGAAAGCAGAGAAAATGTGTCTCCTGCAACCCGATCCCTTGGTGCTAGATGAACGAACGTCTCTCCACTTGCTCAGTTCTGAGAGATAAGTGTGTGTGAAAGCCGTCCTTCAGCTAGCTTGTTGGGAACACAAAGTTTCTTTTCAGTTGCAAACTCCATTCCATACATATATATGGGAAGTACAAGCTCCAACTCGGTTTTACAGTGAAAACTGCAGGAACTTCAAACCGGCACTAGGAAACAGACTGAGAAAGCAGAGAAAAAGTGTCTCCTGCAACCCGTTCCCTTGGTGCTAGATGAACGAACGTCTCTCCACTTGCTCAGTTCTGAGAGATAAGTGTGTGTGAAAGCCGTCCTTCACCTAGCTTGTTGGGAACACAAAGTTTCTTTTCAGATGCAAACTCCATTCCATACATATATATGGGGAGGTACAAGCTCCAACTCGGTTTTACAGTGAAAACTGCAGGAACTTCAAACCGGCACTAGGAAACAGACTGAGAAAGCAGAGAAAAAGTGTCTCCTGCAACCCGTTCCCTTGGTGCTAGATGAACGAACGTCTCTCCACTTGCTCAGTTCTGAGAGATAAGTGTGTGTGAAAGCCGTCCTTCACCTAGCTTGTTGGGAACACAAAGTTTCTTTTCAGTTGCAAACTCCATTCCATACATATATAAGGGGAGGTACAAGCTCCAACTCGGTTTTACAGTGAAAACTGCAGGAACTTCAAACCGGCACTAGGAAACAGACTGAGAAAGCAGAGAAAAAGTGTCTCCTGCAACCCGTTCCCTTGGTGCTAGATGAACGAACGTCTCTCCACTTGCTCAGTTCTGAGAGATAAGTGTGTGTGAAAGCCGTCCTTCAGCTAGCTTGTTGGGAACACAAAGTTTATTTTCAGTTGCAAACTCCATTCCATACATATATATGGGAAGTACAAGCTCCAACTCGGTTTTACAGTGAAAACTGCAGGAACTTCAAACCGGCACTAGGAAACAGACTGAGAAAGCAGAGAAAAATGTCTCCTGCAACCCGTTCCCTTGGTGCTAGATGAACGAACGTCTCTCCACTTGCTCAGTTCTGAGAGATAAGTGTGTGTGAAAGCCGTCCTTCAGCTAGCTTGTTGGGAACACAAAGTTTCTTTTCAGTTGCAAACTCCATTCCATACATATATAAGGGGAGGTACAAGCTCCAACTCGGTTTTACAGTGAAAACTGCAGGAACATCAAACCGGCACTAGGAAACAGACTGAGAAAGCAGAGAAAAAGTGTCTCCTGCAACCCGTTCCCTTGGTGCTAGATGAACGAACGTCTCTCCACTTGCTCAGTTCTGAGAGATAAGTGTGTGTGAAAGCCGTCCTTCAGGTAGCTTGTTGGGAACACAAAGTTTCTTTTCACTTGCAAACTCCATTCCATACATATATATGGGAGGTACAAGCTCCAACTCGGTTTTACAGTGAAAACTGCAGGAACTTCAAACCGGCACTAGGAAATAGACTGAGAAAGCAGAGAAAATGTGTCTCCTGCAACCCGATCCCTTGGTGCTAGATGAACGAACGTCTCTCCACTTGCTCAGTTCTGAGAGATAAGTGTGTGTGAAAGCCGTCCTTCAGCTAGCTTTTTGGGAACACAAAGTTTATTTTCAGTTGCAAACTCCATTCCATACATATATATGGGAAGTACAAGCTCCAACTCGGTTTTACAGTGAAAACTGCAGGAACTTCAAACCGGCACTAGGAAACAGACTGAGAAAGCAGAGAAAAAGTGTCTCCTGCAACCCGTTCCCTTGGTGCTAGATGAACGAACGTCTCTCCACTTGCTCAGTTCTGAGAGATAAGTGTGTGTGAAAGCCGTCCTTCACCTAGCTTGTTGGGAACACAAAGTTTCTTTTCAGTTGCAAACTCCATTCCATACATATATATGGGAGGTACAAGCTCCAACTCGGTTTTACAGTGAAAACTGCAGGAACTTCAAACCGGCACTAGGAAACAGACTGAGAAAGCAGAGAAAAAGTGTCTCCTGCAACCCGTTCCCTTGGTGCTAGATGAACGAACGTCTCTCCACTTGCTCAGTTCTGAGAGATAAGTGTGTGTGAAAGCCGTCCTTCACCTAGCTTGTTGGGAACACAAAGTTTCTTTTCAGTTGCAAACTCCATTCCATACATATATAAGGGGAGGTACAAGCTCCAACTCGGTTTTACAGTGAAAACTGCAGGAACTTCAAACCGGCACTAGGAAACAGACTGAGAAAGCAGAGAAAAAGTGTCTCCTGCAACCCGTTCCCTTGGTGCTAGATGAACGAACGTCTCTCCACTTGCTCAGTTCTGAGAGATAAGTGTGTGTGAAAGCCGTCCTTCAGGTAGCTTGTTGGGAACACAAAGTTTCTTTTCACTTGCAAACTCCATTCCATACATATATATGGGAGGTACAAGCTCCAACTCGGTTTTACAGTGAAAACTGCAGGAACTTCAAACCGGCACTAGGAAACAGACTGAGAAAGCAGAGAAAAAGTGTCTCCTGCAACCCGTTCCCTTGGTGCTAGATGAACGAACGTCTCTCCACTTGCTCAGTTCTGAGAAATAAGTGTGTGTGAAAGCCGTCCTTCACCTAGCTTGTTGGGAACACAAAGTTTCTTTTCAGTTGCAAACTCCATTCCATACATATATAAGGGGAGGTACAAGCTCCAACTCGGTTTTACAGTGAAAACTGCAGGAACTTCAAACCGGCACTAGGAAACAGACTGAGAAAGCAGAGAAAAAGTGTCTCCTGCAACCCGTTCCCTTGGTGCTAGATGAACGAACGTCTCTCCACTTGCTCAGTTCTGAGAGATAAGTGTGTGTGAAAGCCGTCCTTCAGGTAGCTTGTTGGGAACACAAAGTTTCTTTTCACTTGCAAACTCCATTCCATACATATATATGGGAGGTACAAGCTCCAACTCGGTTTTACAGTGAAAACTGCAGGAACTTCAAACCGGCACTAGGAAATAGACAGAGAAAGCAGAGAAAATGTGTCTCCTGCAACCCGATCCCTTGGTGCTAGATGAACGAACGTCTCTCCACTTGCTCAGTTCTGAGAGATAAGTGTGTGTGAAAGCCGTCCTTCAGCTAGCTTGTTGGGAACACAAAGTTTATTTTCAGTTGCAAACTCCATTCCATACATATATATGGGAAGTACAAGCTCCAACTCGGTTTTACAGTGAAAACTGCAGGAACTTCAAACCGGCACTAGGAAACAGACTGAGAAAGCAGAGAAAAAGTGTCTCCTGCAACCCGTTCCCTTGGTGCTAGATGAACGAACGTCTCTCCACTTGCTCAGTTCTGAGAGATAAGTGTGTGTGAAAGCCGTCCTTCACCTAGCTTGTTGGGAACACAAAGTTTCTTTTCAGTTGCAAACTCCATTCCATACATATATATGGGAGGTACAAGCTCCAACTCGGTTTTACAGTGAAAACTGCAGGAACTTCAAACCGGCACTAGGAAACAGACTGAGAAAGCAGAGAAAAAGTGTCTCCTGCAACCCGTTCCCTTGGTGCTAGATGAACGAACGTCTCTCCACTTGCTCAGTTCTGAGAGATAAGTGTGTGTGAAAGCCGTCCTTCACCTAGCTTGTTGGGAACACAAAGTTTCTTTTCAGTTGCAAACTCCATTCCATACATATATAAGGGGAGGTACAAGCTCCAACTCGGTTTTACAGTGAAAACTGCAGGAACTTCAAACCGGCACTAGGAAACAGACTGAGAAAGCAGAGAAAAAGTGTCTCCTGCAACCCGTTCCCTTGGTGCTAGATGAACGAACGTCTCTCCACTTGCTCAGTTCTGAGAGATAAGTGTGTGTGAAAGCCGTCCTTCACCTAGCTTGTTGGGAACACAAAGTTTCTTTTCAGTTGCAAACTCCATTCCATACATATATATGGGAGGTACAAGCTCCAACTCGGTTTTACAGTGAAAACTGCAGGAACTTCAAACCGGCACTAGGAAACAGACTGAGAAAGCAGAGAAAAAGTGTCTCCTGCAACCCGTTCCCTTGGTGCTAGATGAACGAAAGTCTCTCCACTTGCTCAGTTCTGAGAGATAAGTGTGTGTGAAAGCCGTCCTTCACCTAGCTTGTTGGGAACACAAAGTTTCTTTTCAGTTGCAAACTCCATTCCATACATATATAAGGGGAGGTACAAGCTCCAACTCGGTTTTACAGTGAAAACTGCAGGAACTTCAAACCGGCACTAGGAAACAGACTGAGAAAGCAGAGAAAAAGTGTCTCCTGCAACCCGTTCCCTTGGTGCTAGATGAACGAACGTCTCTCCACTTGCTCAGTTCTGAGAGATAAGTGTGTGTGAAAGCCGTCCTTCAGGTAGCTTGTTGGGAACACAAAGTTTCTTTTCACTTGCAAACTCCATTCCATACATATATATGGGAGGTACAAGCTCCAACTCGGTTTTACAGTGAAAACTGCAGGAACTTCAAACCGGCACTAGGAAATAGACTGAGAAAGCAGAGAAAATGTGTCTCCTGCAACCCGATCCCTTGGTGCTAGATGAACGAACGTCTCTCCACTTGCTCAGTTCTGAGAGATAAGTGTGTGTGAAAGCCGTCCTTCAGCTAGCTTGTTGGGAACACAAAGTTTATTTTCAGTTGCAAACTCCATTCCATACATATATATGGGAAGTACAAGCTCCAACTCGGTTTTACAGTGAAAACTGCAGGAACTTCAAACCGGCACTAGGAAACAGACTGAGAAAGCAGAGAAAAAGTGTCTCCTGCAACCCGTTCCCTTGGTGCTAGATGAACGAACGTCTCTCCACTTGCTCAGTTCTGAGAGATAAGTGTGTGTGAAAGCCGTCCTTCACCTAGCTTGTAGGGAACACAAAGTTTCTTTTCAGTTGCAAACTCCATTCCATACATATATATGGGAGGTACAAGCTCCAACTCGGTTTTACAGTGAAAACTGCAGGAACTTCAACAGGCACTAGGAAACAGACTAAGAAACCTGAGAAATAGTGTCTCCTGCAACCCGTTCCCTTGGTGCTAGATGAACGAACGTCTCTCCACTTGCTCAGTTCTGAGAGATAAGTGTGTGTGAAAGCCGTCCTTCACCTAGCTTGTTGGGAACACAAAGTTTCTTTTCAGTTGCAAACTCCATTCCATACATATATATGGGAAGTACAAGCTCCAACTCGGTTTTACAGTGAAAACTGCAGGAACTTCAAACCGGCACTAGGAAACAGACTGAGAAAGCAGAGAAAAAGTGTCTCCTGCAACCCGATCCCTTGGTGCTAGATGAACGAACGTCTCTCCACTTGCTCAGTTCTGAGAGATAAGTGTGTGTGAAAGCCGTCCTTCAGCTAGCTTGTTGGGAACACAAAGTTTATTTTCAGTTGCAAACTCCATTCCATACATATATATGGGAAGTACAAGCTCCAACTCGGTTTTACAGTGAAAACTGCAGGAACTTCAAACCGGCACTAGGAAACAGACTGAGAAAGCAGAGAAAAAGTGTCTCCTGCAACCCGTTCCCTTGGTGCTAGATGAACGAACGTCTCTCCACTTGCTCAGTTCTGAGAGATAAGTGTGTGTGAAAGCCGTCCTTCACCTAGCTTGTTGGGAACACAAAGTTTCTTTTCAGTTGCAAACTCCATTCCATACATATATAAGGGGAGGTACAAGCTCCAACTCGGTTTTACAGTGAAAACTGCAGGAACTTCAAACCGGCACTAGGAAACAGACTGAGAAAGCAGAGAAAAAGTGTCTCCTGCAACCCGTTCCCTTGGTGCTAGATGAACGAACCTCTCTCCACTTGCTCAGTTCTGAGAGATAAGTGTGTGTGAAAGCCGTCCTTCAGGTAGCTTGTTGGGAACACAAAGTTTCTTTTCACTTGCAAACTCCATTCCATACATATATATGGGAGGTACAAGCTCCAACTCGGTTTTACAGTGAAAACTGCAGGAACTTCAAACCGGCACTAGGAAATAGACTGAGAAAGCAGAGAAAATGTGTCTCCTGCAACCCGATCCCTTGGTGCTAGATGAACGAACGTCTCTCCACTTGCTCAGTTCTGAGAGATAAGTGTGTGTGAAAGCCGTCCTTCAGCTAGCTTGTTGGGAACACAAAGTTTATTTTCAGTTGCAAACTCCATTCCATACATATATATGGGAAGTACAAGCTCCAACTCGGTTTTACAGTGAAAACTGCAGGAACTTCAAACCGGCACTAGGAAACAGACTGAGAAAGCAGAGAAAAAGTGTCTCCTGCAACCCGTTCCCTTGGTGCTAGATGAACGAACGTCTCTCCACTTGCTCAGTTCTGAGAGATAAGTGTGTGTGAAAGCCGTCCTTCACCTAGCTTGTTGGGAACACAAAGTTTCTTTTCAGTTGCAAACTCCATTCCATACATATATATGGGAGGTACAAGCTCCAACTCGGTTTTACAGTGAAAACTGCAGGAACTTCAACAGGCACTAGGAAACAGACTAAGAAACCTGAGAAATAGTGTCTCCTGCAACCCGTTCCCTTGGTGCTAGATGAACGAACGTCTCTCCACTTGCTCAGTTCTGAGAGATAAGTGTGTGTGAAAGCCGTCCTTCAGCTAGCTTTTTGGGAACACAAAGTTTCTCTTCAGTTGCAAACTCCATTCCATACATATATATGGGAGGTACAAGCTCCAACTCGGTTTTACAGTGAAAACTGCAGGAACTTCAAACCGGCACTAGGAAACAGACTGAGAAAGCAGAGAAAAAGTGTCTCCTGCAACCCGTTCCCTTGGTGCTAGATGAACGAACGTCTCTCCACTTGCTCAGTTCTGAGAGATAAGTGTGTGTGAAAGCCGTCCTTCACCTAGCTTGTTGGGAACACAAAGTTTCTTTTCAGATGCAAACTCCATTCCATACATATATATGGGAGGTACAAGCTCCAACTCGGTTTTACAGTGAAAACTGCAGGAACTTCAAACCGGCACTAGGAAATAGACTGAGAAAGCAGAGAAAATGTGTCTCCTGCAACCCGATCCCTTGGTGCTAGATGAACGAACGTCTCTCCACTTGCTCAGTTCTGAGAGATAAGTGTGTGTGAAAGCCGTCCTTCAGCTAGCTTGTTGGGAACACAAAGTTTATTTTCAGTTGCAAACTCCATTCCATACATATATATGGGAAGTACAAGCTCCAACTCGGTTTTACAGTGAAAACTGCAGGAACTTCAAACCGGCACTAGGAAACAGACTGAGAAAGCAGAGAAAAAGTGTCTCCTGCAACCCGTTCCCTTGGTGCTAGATGAACGAACGTCTCTCCACTTGCTCAGTTCTGAGAGATAAGTGTGTGTGAAAGCCGTCCTTCACCTAGCTTGTTGGGAACACAAAGTTTCTTTTCAGTTGCAAACTCCATTCCATACATATATATGGGAGGTACAAGCTCCAACTCGGTTTTACAGTGAAAACTGCAGGAACTTCAACAGGCACTAGGAAACAGACTAAGAAACCTGAGAAATAGTGTCTCCTGCAACCCGTTCCCTTGGTGCTAGATGAACGAACGTCTCTCCACTTGCTCAGTTCTGAGAGATAAGTGTGTGTGAAAGCCGTCCTTCAGCTAGCTTTTTGGGAACACAAAGTTTCTCTTCAGTTGCAAACTCCATTCCATACATATATATGGGAGGTACAAGCTCCAACTCGGTTTTACAGTGAAAACTGCAGGAACTTCAAACCGGCACTAGGAAACAGACTGAGAAAGCAGAGAAAAAGTGTCTCCTGAAACCCGTTCCCTTGGTGCTAGATGAACGAACGTCTCTCCACTTGCTCAGTTCTGAGAGATAAGTGTGTGTGAAAGCCGTCCTTCACCTAGCTTGTTGGGAACACAAAGTTTCTTTTCAGTTGCAAACTCCATTCCATACATATATAAGGGGAGGTACAAGCTCCAACTCGGTTTTACAGTGAAAACTGCAGGAACTTCAAACCGGCACTAGGAAACAGACTGAGAAAGCAGAGAAAAAGTGTCTCCTGCAACCCGTTCCCTTGGTGCTAGATGAACGAACGTCTCTCCACTTGCTCAGTTCTGAGAGATAAGTGTGTGTGAAAGCCGTCCTTCAGGTAGCTTGTTGGGAACACAAAGTTTCTTTTCACTTGCAAACTCCATTCCATACATATATATGGGAGGTACAAGCTCCAACTCGGTTTTACAGTGAAAACTGCAGGAACTTCAAACCGGCACTAGGAAATAGACTGAGAAAGCAGAGAAAATGTGTCTCCTGCAACCCGATCCCTTGGTGCTAGATGAACGAACGTCTCTCCACTTGCTCAGTTCTGAGAGATAAGTGTGTGTGAAAGCCGTCCTTCAGGTAGCTTGTTGGGAACACAAAGTTTCTTTTCACTTGCAAACTCCATTCCATACATATATATGGGAGGTACAAGCTCCAACTCGGTTTTACAGTGAAAACTGCAGGAACTTCAAACCGGCACTAGGAAATAGACTGAGAAAGCAGAGAAAATGTGTCTCCTGCAACCCGATCCCTTGGTGCTAGATGAACGAACGTCTCTCCACTTGCTCAGTTCTGAGAGATAAGTGTGTGTGAAAGCCGTCCTTCAGCTAGCTTTTTGGGAACACAAAGTTTCTCTTCAGTTGCAAACTCCATTCCATACATATATATGGGAGGTACAAGCTCCAACTCGGTTTTACAGTGAAAACTGCAGGAACTTCAAACCGGCACTAGGAAACAGACTGAGAAAGCAGAGAAAAAGTGTCTCCTGCAACCCGTTCCCTTGGTGCTAGATGAACGAACGTCTCTCCACTTGCTCAGTTCTGAGAGATAAGTGTGTGTGAAAGCCGTCCTTCACCTAGCTTGTTGGGAACACAAAGTTTCTTTTCAGTTGCAAACTCCATTCCATACATATATAAGGGGAGGTACAAGCTCCAACTCGGTTTTACAGTGAAAACTGCAGGAACTTCAAACCGGCACTAGGAAACAGACTGAGAAAGCAGAGAAAAAGTGTCTCCTGCAACCCGTTCCCTTGGTGCTAGATGAACGAACGTCTCTCCACTTGCTCAGTTCTGAGAGATAAGTGTGTGTGAAAGCCGTCCTTCAGGTAGCTTGTTGGGAACACAAAGTTTCTTTTCACTTGCAAACTCCATTCCATACATATATATGGGAGGTACAAGCTCCAACTCGGTTTTACAGTGAAAACTGCAGGAACTTCAAACCGGCACTAGGAAATAGACTGAGAAAGCAGAGAAAATGTGTCTCCTGCAACCCGATCCCTTGGTGCTAGATGAACGAACGTCTCTCCACTTGCTCAGTTCTGAGAGATAAGTGTGTGTGAAAGCCGTCCTTCAGCTAGCTTGTTGGGAACACAAAGTTTATTTTCAGTTGCAAACTCCATTCCATACATATATATGGGAGGTACAAGCTCCAACTCGGTTTTACAGTGAAAACTGCAGGAACTTCAAACCGGCACTAGGAAACAGACTGAGAAAGCAGAGAAAAAGTGTCTCCTGCAACCCGTTCCCTTGGTGCTAGATGAACGAACGTCTCTCCACTTGCTCAGTTCTGAGAGATAAGTGTGTGTGAAAGCCGTCCTTCACCTAGCTTGTTGGGAACACAAAGTTTCTTTTCAGTTGCAAACTCCATTCCATACATATATAAGGGGAGGTACAAGCTCCAACTCGGTTTTACAGTGAAAACTGCAGGAACTTCAAACCGGCACTAGGAAACAGACTGAGAAAGCAGAGAAAAAGTGTCTCCTGCAACCCGTTCCCTTGGTGCTAGATGAACGAACGTCTCTCCACTTGCTCAGTTCTGAGAGATAAGTGTGTGTGAAAGCCGTCCTTCAGGTAGCTTGTTGGGAACACAAAGTTTCTTTTCACTTGCAAACTCCATTCCATACATATATATGGGAGGTACAAGCTCCAACTCGGTTTTACAGTGAAAACTGCAGGAACTTCAAACCGGCACTAGGAAATAGACTGAGAAAGCAGAGAAAATGTGTCTCCTGCAACCCGATCCCTTGGTGCTAGATGAACGAACGTCTCTCCACTTGCTCAGTTCTGAGAGATAAGTGTGTGTGAAAGCCGTCCTTCAGCTAGCTTGTTGGGAACACAAAGTTTATTTTCAGTTGCAAACTCCATTCCATACATATATATGGGAGGTACAAGCTCCAACTCGGTTTTACAGTGAAAACTGCAGGAACTTCAAACCGGCACTAGGAAACAGACTGAGAAAGCAGAGAAAAAGTGTCTCCTGCAACCCGTTCCCTTGGTGCTAGATGAACGAACGTCTCTCCACTTGCTCAGTTCTGAGAGATAAGTGTGTGTGAAAGCCGTCCTTCACCTAGCTTGTTGGGAACACAAAGTTTCTTTTCAGTTGCAAACTCCATTCCATACATATATATGGGAGGTACAAGCTCCAACTCGGTTTTACAGTGAAAACTGCAGGAACTTCAACAGGCACTAGGAAACAGACTAAGAAACCTGAGAAATAGTGTCTCCTGCAACCCGTTCCCTTGGTGCTAGATGAACGAACGTCTCTCCACTTGCTCAGTTCTGAGAGATAAGTGTGTGTGAAAGCCGTCCTTCACCTAGCTTGTTGGGAACACAAAGTTTCTTTTCAGTTGCAAACTCCATTCCATACATATATAAGGGGAGGTACAAGCTCCAACTCGGTTTTACAGTGAAAACTGCAGGAACTTCAAACCGGCACTAGGAAACAGACTGAGAAAGCAGAGAAAAAGTGTCTCCTGCAACCCGTTCCCTTGGTGCTAGATGAACGAACGTCTCTCCACTTGCTCAGTTCTGAGAGATAAGTGTGTGTGAAAGCCGTCCTTCACCTAGCTTGTTGGGAACACAAAGTTTCTTTTCAGATGCAAACTCCATTCCATACATATATATGGGAGGTACAAGCTCCAACTCGGTTTTACAGTGAAAACTGCAGGAACTTCAAACCGGCACTAGGAAATAGACTGAGAAAGCAGAGAAAATGTGTCTCCTGCAACCCGATCCCTTGGTGCTAGATGAACGAACGTCTCTCCACTTGCTCAGTTCTGAGAGATAAGTGTGTGTGAAAGCCGTCCTTCAGCTAGCTTGTTGGGAACACAAAGTTTATTTTCAGTTGCAAACTCCATTCCATACATATATATGGGAAGTACAAGCTCCAACTCGGTTTTACAGTGAAAACTGCAGGAACTTCAAACCGGCACTAGGAAACAGACTGAGAAAGCAGAGAAAAAGTGTCTCCTGCAACCCGTTCCCTTGGTGCTAGATGAACGAACGTCTCTCCACTTGCTCAGTTCTGAGAGATAAGTGTGTGTGAAAGCCGTCCTTCACCTAGCTTGTTGGGAACACAAAGTTTCTTTTCAGTTGCAAACTCCATTCCATACATATATATGGGAGGTACAAGCTCCAACTCGGTTTTACAGTGAAAACTGCAGGAACTTCAACAGGCACTAGGAAACAGACTAAGAAACCTGAGAAATAGTGTCTCCTGCAACCCGTTCCCTTGGTGCTAGATGAACGAACGTCTCTCCACTTGCTCAGTTCTGAGAGATAAGTGTGTGTGAAAGCCGTCCTTCAGCTAGCTTTTTGGGAACACAAAGTTTCTCTTCAGTTGCAAACTCCATTCCATACATATATATGGGAGGTACAAGCTCCAACTCGGTTTTACAGTGAAAACTGCAGGAACTTCAAACCGGCACTAGGAAACAGACTGAGAAAGCAGAGAAAAAGTGTCTCCTGCAACCCGTTCCCTTGGTGCTAGATGAACGAACGTCTCTCCACTTGCTCAGTTCTGAGAGATAAGTGTGTGTGAAAGCCGTCCTTCACCTAGCTTGTTGGGAACACAAAGTTTCTTTTCAGTTGCAAACTCCATTCCATACATATATAAGGGGAGGTACAAGCTCCAACTCGGTTTTACAGTGAAAACTGCAGGAACTTCAAACCGGCACTAGGAAACAGACTGAGAAAGCAGAGAAAAAGTGTCTCCTGCAACCCGTTCCCTTGGTGCTAGATGAACGAACGTCTCTCCACTTGCTCAGTTCTGAGAGATAAGTGTGTGTGAAAGCCGTCCTTCAGGTAGCTTGTTGGGAACACAAAGTTTCTTTTCACTTGCAAACTCCATTCCATACATATATATGGGAGGTACAAGCTCCAACTCGGTTTTACAGTGAAAACTGCAGGAACTTCAAACCGGCACTAGGAAATAGACTGAGAAAGCAGAGAAAATGTGTCTCCTGCAACCCGATCCCTTGGTGCTAGATGAACGAACGTCTCTCCACTTGCTCAGTTCTGAGAGATAAGTGTGTGTGAAAGCCGTCCTTCAGCTAGCTTTTTGGGAACACAAAGTTTCTCTTCAGTTGCAAACTCCATTCCATACATATATATGGGAGGTACAAGCTCCAACTCGGTTTTACAGTGAAAACTGCAGGAACTTCAAACCGGCACTAGGAAACAGACTGAGAAAGCAGAGAAAAAGTGTCTCCTGCAACCCGTTCCCTTGGTGCTAGATGAACGAACGTCTCTCCACTTGCTCAGTTCTGAGAGATAAGTGTGTGTGAAAGCCGTCCTTCACCTAGCTTGTTGGGAACACAAAGTTTCTTTTCAGTTGCAAACTCCATTCCATACATATATAAGGGGAGGTACAAGCTCCAACTCGGTTTTACAGTGAAAACTGCAGGAACTTCAAACCGGCACTAGGAAACAGACTGAGAAAGCAGAGAAAAAGTGTCTCCTGCAACCCGTTCCCTTGGTGCTAGATGAACGAACGTCTCTCCACTTGCTCAGTTCTGAGAGATAAGTGTGTGTGAAAGCCGTCCTTCAGGTAGCTTGTTGGGAACACAAAGTTTCTTTTCACTTGCAAACTCCATTCCATACATATATATGGGAGGTACAAGCTCCAACTCGGTTTTACAGTGAAAACTGCAGGAACTTCAAACCGGCACTAGGAAATAGACTGAGAAAGCAGAGAAAATGTGTCTCCTGCAACCCGATCCCTTGGTGCTAGATGAACGAACGTCTCTCCACTTGCTCAGTTCTGAGAGATAAGTGTGTGTGAAAGCCGTCCTTCAGCTAGCTTGTTGGGAACACAAAGTTTATTTTCAGTTGCAAACTCCATTCCATACATATATATGGGAAGTACAAGCTCCAACTCGGTTTTACAGTGAAAACTGCAGGAACTTCAAACCGGCACTAGGAAACAGACTGAGAAAGCAGAGAAAAAGTGTCTCCTGCAACCCGTTCCCTTGGTGCTAGATGAACGAACGTCTCTCCACTTGCTCAGTTCTGAGAGATAAGTGTGTGTGAAAGCCGTCCTTCACCTAGCTTGTTGGGAACACAAAGTTTCTTTTCAGTTGCAAACTCCATTCCATACATATATATGGGAGGTACAAGCTCCAACTCGGTTTTACAGTGAAAACTGCAGGAACTTCAAACCGGCACTAGGAAACAGACTGAGAAAGCAGAGAAAAAGTGTCTCCTGCAACCCGTTCCCTTGGTGCTAGATGAACGAACGTCTCTCCACTTGCTCAGTTCTGAGAGATAAGTGTGTGTGAAAGCCGTCCTTCACCTAGCTTGTTGGGAACACAAAGTTTCTTTTCAGTTGCAAACTCCATTCCATACATATATAAGGGGAGGTACAAGCTCCAACTCGGTTTTACAGTGAAAACTGCAGGAACTTCAAACCGGCACTAGGAAACAGACTGAGAAAGCAGAGAAAAAGTGTCTCCTGCAACCCGTTCCCTTGGTGCTAGATGAACGAACGTCTCTCCACTTGCTCAGTTCTGAGAGATAAGTGTGTGTGAAAGCCGTCCTTCAGGTAGCTTGTTGGGAACACAAAGTTTCTTTTCACTTGCAAACTCCATTCCATACATATATATGGGAGGTACAAGCTCCAACTCGGTTTTACAGTGAAAACTGCAGGAACTTCAAACCGGCACTAGGAAATAGACTGAGAAAGCAGAGAAAATGTGTCTCCTGCAACCCGATCCCTTGGTGCTAGATGAACGAACGTCTCTCCACTTGCTCAGTTCTGAGAGATAAGTGTGTGTGAAAGCCGTCCTTCAGCTAGCTTGTTGGGAACACAAAGTTTATTTTCAGTTGCAAACTCCATTCCATACATATATATGGGAAGTACAAGCTCCAACTCGGTTTTACAGTGAAAACTGCAGGAACTTCAAACCGGCACTAGGAAACAGACTGAGAAAGCAGAGAAAAAGTGTCTCCTGCAACCCGTTCCCTTGGTGCTAGATGAACGAACGTCTCTCCACTTGCTCAGTTCTGAGAGATAAGTGTGTGTGAAAGCCGTCCTTCACCTAGCTTGTTGGGAACACAAAGTTTCTTTTCAGTTGCAAACTCCATTCCATACATATATATGGGAGGTACAAGCTCCAACTCGGTTTTACAGTGAAAACTGCAGGAACTTCAACAGGCACTAGGAAACAGACTAAGAAACCTGAGAAATAGTGTCTCCTGCAACCCGTTCCCTTGGTGCTAGATGAACGAACGTCTCTCCACTTGCTCAGTTCTGAGAGATAAGTGTGTGTGAAAGCCGTCCTTCACCTAGCTTGTTGGGAACACAAAGTTTCTTTTCAGTTGCAAACTCCATTCCATACATATATAAGGGGAGGTACAAGCTCCAACTCGGTTTTACAGTGAAAACTGCAGGAACTTCAAACCGGCACTAGGAAACAGACTGAGAAAGCAGAGAAAAAGTGTCTCCTGCAACCCGTTCCCTTGGTGCTAGATGAACGAACGTCTCTCCACTTGCTCAGTTCTGAGAGATAAGTGTGTGTGAAAGCCGTCCTTCACCTAGCTTGTTGGGAACACAAAGTTTCTTTTCAGATGCAAACTCCATTCCATACATATATATGGGAGGTACAAGCTCCAACTCGCTTTTACAGTGAAAACTGCAGGAACTTCAAACCGGCACTAGGAAATAGACTGAGAAAGCAGAGAAAATGTGTCTCCTGCAACCCGATCCCTTGGTGCTAGATGAACGAACGTCTCTCCACTTGCTCAGTTCTGAGAGATAAGTGTGTGTGAAAGCCGTCCTTCAGCTAGCTTGTTGGGAACACAAAGTTTATTTTCAGTTGCAAACTCCATTCCATACATATATATGGGAAGTACAAGCTCCAACTCGGTTTTACAGTGAAAACTGCAGGAACTTCAAACCGGCACTAGGAAACAGACTGAGAAAGCAGAGAAAAAGTGTCTCCTGCAACCCGTTCCCTTGGTGCTAGATGAACGAACGTCTCTCCACTTGCTCAGTTCTGAGAGATAAGTGTGTGTGAAAGCCGTCCTTCACCTAGCTTGTTGGGAACACAAAGTTTCTTTTCAGTTGCAAACTCCATTCCATACATATATATGGGAGGTACAAGCTCCAACTCGGTTTTACAGTGAAAACTGCAGGAACTTCAACAGGCACTAGGAAACAGACTAAGAAACCTGAGAAATAGTGTCTCCTGCAACCCGTTCCCTTGGTGCTAGATGAACGAACGTCTCTCCACTTGCTCAGTTCTGAGAGATAAGTGTGTGTGAAAGCCGTCCTTCAGCTAGCTTTTTGGGAACACAAAGTTTCTCTTCAGTTGCAAACTCCATTCCATACATATATATGGGAGGTACAAGCTCCAACTCGGTTTTACAGTGAAAACTGCAGGAACTTCAAACCGGCACTAGGAAACAGACTGAGAAAGCAGAGAAAAAGTGTCTCCTGCAACCCGTTCCCTTGGTGCTAGATGAACGAACGTCTCTCCACTTGCTCAGTTCTGAGAGATAAGTGTGTGTGAAAGCCGTCCTTCACCTAGCTTGTTGGGAACACAAAGTTTCTTTTCAGTTGCAAACTCCATTCCATACATATATAAGGGGAGGTACAAGCTCCAACTCGGTTTTACAGTGAAAACTGCAGGAACTTCAAACCGGCACTAGGAAACAGACTGAGAAAGCAGAGAAAAAGTGTCTCCTGCAACCCGTTCCCTTGGTGCTAGATGAACGAACGTCTCTCCACTTGCTCAGTTCTGAGAGATAAGTGTGTGTGAAAGCCGTCCTTCAGGTAGCTTGTTGGGAACACAAAGTTTCTTTTCACTTGCAAACTCCATTCCATACATATATATGGGAGGTACAAGCTCCAACTCGGTTTTACAGTGAAAACTGCAGGAACTTCAAACCGGCACTAGGAAATAGACTGAGAAAGCAGAGAAAATGTGTCTCCTGCAACCCGATCCCTTGGTGCTAGATGAACGAACGTCTCTCCACTTGCTCAGTTCTGAGAGATAAGTGTGTGTGAAAGCCGTCCTTCAGCTAGCTTGTTGGGAACACAAAGTTTATTTTCAGTTGCAAACTCCATTCCATACATATATATGGGAAGTACAAGCTCCAACTCGGTTTTACAGTGAAAACTGCAGGAACTTCAAACCGGCACTAGGAAACAGACTGAGAAAGCAGAGAAAAAGTGTCTCCTGCAACCCGTTCCCTTGGTGCTAGATGAACGAACGTCTCTCTACTTGCTCAGTTCTGAGAGATAAGTGTGTGTGAAAGCCGTCCTTCACCTAGCTTGTTGGGAACACAAAGTTTCTTTTCAGTTGCAAACTCCATTCCATACATATATATGGGAGGTACAAGCTCTAACTCGGTTTTACAGTGAAAACTGCAGGAACTTCAAACCGGCACTAGGAAACAGACTGAGAAAGCAGAGAAAAAGTGTCTCCTGCAACCCGTTCCCTTGGTGCTAGATGAACGAACGTCTCTCCACTTGCTCAGTTCTGAGAGATAAGTGTGTGTGAAAGCCGTCCTTCACCTAGCTTGTTGGGAACACAAAGTTTCTTTTCAGTTGCAAACTCCATTCCATACATATATAAGGGGAGGTACAAGCTCCAACTCGGTTTTACAGTGAAAACTGCAGGAACTTCAAACCGGCACTAGGAAACAGACTGAGAAAGCAGAGAAAAAGTGTCTCCTGCAACCCGTTCCCTTGGTGCTAGATGAACGAACGTCTCTCCACTTGCTCAGTTCTGAGAGATAAGTGTGTGTGAAAGCCGTCCTTCAGGTAGCTTGTTGGGAACACAAAGTTTCTTTTCACTTGCAAACTCCATTCCATACATATATATGGGAGGTACAAGCTCCAACTCGGTTTTACAGTGAAAACTGCAGGAACTTCAAACCGGCACTAGGAAATAGACTGAGAAAGCAGAGAAAATGTGTCTCCTGCAACCCGATCCCTTGGTGCTAGATGAACGAACGTCTCTCCACTTGCTCAGTTCTGAGAGATAAGTGTGTGTGAAAGCCGTCCTTCAGCTAGCTTGTTGGGAACACAAAGTTTATTTTCAGTTGCAAACTCCATTCCATACATATATATGGGAAGTACAAGCTCCAACTCGGTTTTACAGTGAAAACTGCAGGAACTTCAAACCGGCACTAGGAAACAGACTGAGAAAGCAGAGAAAAAGTGTCTCCTGCAACCCGTTCCCTTGGTGCTAGATGAACGAACGTCTCTCCACTTGCTCAGTTCTGAGAGATAAGTGTGTGTGAAAGCCGTCCTTCACCTAGCTTGTTGGGAACACAAAGTTTCTTTTCAGTTGCAAACTCCATTCCATACATATATATGGGAGGTACAAGCTCCAACTCGGTTTTACAGTGAAAACTGCAGGAACTTCAACAGGCACTAGGAAACAGACTAAGAAACCTGAGAAATAGTGTCTCCTGCAACCCGTTCCCTTGGTGCTAGATGAACGAACGTCTCTCCACTTGCTCAGTTCTGAGAGATAAGTGTGTGTGAAAGCCGTCCTTCACCTAGCTTGTTGGGAACACAAAGTTTCTTTTCAGTTGCAAACTCCATTCCATACATATATATGGGAAGTACAAGCTCCAACTCGGTTTTACAGTGAAAACTGCAGGAACTTCAAACCGGCACTAGGAAACAGACTGAGAAAGCAGAGAAAAAGTGTCTCCTGCAACCCGTTCCCTTGGTGCTAGATGAACGAACGTCTCTCCACTTGCTCAGTTCTGAGAGATAAGTGTGTGTGAAAGCCGTCCTTCACCTAGCTTGTTGGGAACACAAAGTTTCTTTTCAGTTGCAAACTCCATTCCATACATATATATGGGAGGTACAAGCTCCAACTCGGTTTTACAGTGAAAACTGCAGGAACTTCAACAGGCACTAGGAAACAGACTAAGAAACCTGAGAAATAGTGTCTCCTGCAACCCGTTCCCTTGGTGCTAGATGAACGAACGTCTCTCCACTTGCTCAGTTCTGAGAGATAAGTGTGTGTGAAAGCCGTCCTTCACCTAGCTTGTTGGGAACACAAAGTTTCTTTTCAGTTGCAAACTCCATTCCATACATATATAAGGGGAGGTACAAGCTCCAACTCGGTTTTACAGTGAAAACTGCAGGAACTTCAAACCGGCACTAGGAAACAGACTGAGAAAGCAGAGAAAAAGTGTCTCCTGCAACCCGTTCCCTTGGTGCTAGATGAACGAACGTCTCTCCACTTGCTCAGTTCTGAGAGATAAGTGTGTGTGAAAGCCGTCCTTCAGGTAGCTTGTTGGGAACACAAAGTTTCTTTTCACTTGCAAACTCCATTCCATACATATATATGGGAGGTACAAGCTCCAACTCGGTTTTACAGTGAAAACTGCAGGAACTTCAAACCGGCACTAGGAAATAGACTGAGAAAGCAGAGAAAATGTGTCTCCTGCAACCCGATCCCTTGGTGCTAGATGAACGAACGTCTCTCCACTTGCTCAGTTCTGAGAGATAAGTGTGTGTGAAAGCCGTCCTTCAGCTAGCTTGTTGGGAACACAAAGTTTCTTTTCAGTTGCAAACTCCATTCCATACATATATATGGGAAGTACAAGCTCCAACTCGGTTTTACAGTGAAAACTGCAGGAACTTCAAACCGGCACTAGGAAACAGACTGAGAAAGCAGAGAAAAAGTGTCTCCTGCAACCCGTTCCCTTGGTGCTAGATGAACGAACGTCTCTCCACTTGCTCAGTTCTGAGAGATAAGTGTGTGTGAAAGCCGTCCTTCACCTAGCTTGTTGGGAACACAAAGTTTCTTTTCAGTTGCAAACTCCATTCCATACATATATAAGGGGTGGTACAAGCTCCAACTCGGTTTTACAGTGAAAACTGCAGGAACTTCAAACCGGCACTAGGAAACAGACTGAGAAAGCAGAGAAAAAGTGTCTCCTGCAACCCGTTCCCTTGGTGCTAGATGAACGAACGTCTCTCCACTTGCTCAGTTCTGAGAGATAAGTGTGTGTGAAAGCCGTCCTTCAGGTAGCTTGTTGGGAACACAAAGTTTCTTTTCACTTGCAAACTCCATTCCATACATATATATGGGAGGTACAAGCTCCAACTCGGTTTTACAGTGAAAACTGCAGGAACTTCAAACCGGCACTAGGAAATAGACTGAGAAAGCAGAGAAAATGTGTCTCCTGCAACCCGATCCCTTGGTGCTAGATGAACGAACGTCTCTCCACTTGCTCAGTTCTGAGAGATAAGTGTGTGTGAAAGCCGTCCTTCAGCTAGCTTGTTGGGAACACAAAGTTTATTTTCAGTTGCAAACTCCATTCCATACATATATATGGGAAGTACAAGCTCCAACTCGGTTTTACAGTGAAAACTGCAGGAACTTCAAACCGGCATTAGGAAACAGACTGAGAAAGCAGAGAAAAAGTGTCTCCTGCAACCCGTTCCCTTGGTGCTAGATGAACGAACGTCTCTCCACTTGCTCAGTTCTGAGAGATAAGTGTGTGTGAAAGCCGTCCTTCACCTAGCTTGTTGGGAACACAAAGTTTCTTTTCAGTTGCAAACTCCATTCCATACATATATATGGGAGGTACAAGCTCCAACTCGGTTTTACAGTGAAAACTGCAGGAACTTCAACAGGCACTAGGAAACAGACTAAGAAACCTGAGAAATAGTGTCTCCTGCAACCCGTTCCCTTGGTGCTAGATGAACGAACGTCTCTCCACTTGCTCAGTTCTGAGAGATAAGTGTGTGTGAAAGCCGTCCTTCAGCTAGCTTTTTGGGAACACAAAGTTTCTCTTCAGTTGCAAACTCCATTCCATACATATATATGGGAGGTACAAGCTCCAACTCGGTTTTACAGTGAAAACTGCAGGAACTTCAAACCGGCACTAGGAAACAGACTGAGAAAGCAGAGAAAAAGTGTCTCCTGCAACCCGTTCCCTTGGTGCTAGATGAACGAACGTCTCTCCACTTGCTCAGTTCTGAGAGATAAGTCTGTGTGAAAGCCGTCCTTCACCTAGCTTGTTGGGAACACAAAGTTTCTTTTCAGATGCAAACTCCATTCCATACATATATATGGGAGGTACAAGCTCCAACTCGGTTTTACAGTGAAAACTGCAGGAACTTCAAACCGGCACTAGGAAATAGACTGAGAAAGCAGAGAAAATGTGTCTCCTGCAACCCGATCCCTTGGTGCTAGATGAACGAACGTCTCTCCACTTGCTCAGTTCTGAGAGATAAGTGTGTGTGAAAGCCGTCCTTCAGCTAGCTTGTTGGGAACACAAAGTTTATTTTCAGTTGCAAACTCCATTCCATACATATATATGGGAAGTACAAGCTCCAACTCGGTTTTACAGTGAAAACTGCAGGAACTTCAAACCGGCACTAGGAAACAGACTGAGAAAGCAGAGAAAAAGTGTCTCCTGCAACCCGTTCCCTTGGTGCTAGATGAACGAACGTCTCTCCACTTGCTCAGTTCTGAGAGATAAGTGTGTGTGAAAGCCGTCCTTCAACTAGCTTGTTGGGAACACAAAGTTTCTTTTCAGTTGCAAACTCCATTCCATACATATATATGGGAGGTACAAGCTCCAACTCGGTTTTACAGTGAAAACTGCAGGAACTTCAACAGGCACTAGGAAACAGACTAAGAAACCTGAGAAATAGTGTCTCCTGCAACCCGTTCCCTTGGTGCTAGATGAACGAACGTCTCTCCACTTGCTCAGTTCTGAGAGATAAGTGTGTGTGAAAGCCGTCCTTCAGCTAGCTTTTTGGGAACACAAAGTTTCTCTTCAGTTGCAAACTCCATTCCATACATATATATGGGGAGGTACAAGCTCCAACTCGGTTTTACAGTGAAAACTGCAGGAACTTCAAACCGGCACTAGGAAACAGACTGAGAAAGCAGAGAAAAAGTGTCTCCTGCAACCCGTTCCCTTGGTGCTAGATGAACGAACGTCTCTCCACTTGCTCAGTTCTGAGAGATAAGTGTGTGTGAAAGCCGTCCTTCACCTAGCTTGTTGGGAACACAAAGTTTCTTTTCAGTTGCAAACTCCATTCCATACATATATAAGGGGAGGTACAAGCTCCAACTCGGTTTTACAGTGAAAACTGCAGGAACTTCAAACCGGCACTAGGAAACAGACTGAGAAAGCAGAGAAAAAGTGTCTCCTGCAACCCGTTCCCTTGGTGCTAGATGAACGAACGTCTCTCCACTTGCTCAGTTCTGAGAGATAAGTGTGTGTGAAAGCCGTCCTTCAGGTAGCTTGTTGGGAACACAAAGTTTCTTTTCACTTGCAAACTCCATTCCATACATATATATGGGAGGTACAAGCTCCAACTCGGTTTTACAGTGAAAACTGCAGGAACTTCAAACCGGCACTAGGAAATAGACTGAGAAAGCAGAGAAAATGTGTCTCCTGCAACCCGATCCCTTGGTGCTAGATGAACGAACGTCTCTCCACTTGCTCAGTTATGAGAGATAAGTGTGTGTGAAAGCCGTCCTTCAGGTAGCTTGTTGGGAACACAAAGTTTCTTTTCACTTGCAAACTCCATTCCATACATATATATGGGAGGTACAAGCTCCAACTCGGTTTTACAGTGAAAACTGCAGGAACTTCAAACCGGCACTAGGAAATAGACTGAGAAAGCAGAGAAAATGTGTCTCCTGCAACCCGATCCCTTGGTGCTAGATGAACGAACGTCTCTCCACTTGCTCAGTTCTGAGAGATAAGTGTGTGTGAAAGCCGTCCTTCAGCTAGCTTTTTGGGAACACAAAGTTTCTCTTCAGTTGCAAACTCCATTCCATACATATATATGGGAAGTACAAGCTCCAACTCGGTTTTACAGTGAAAACTGCAGGAACTTCAAACCGGCACTAGGAAACAGACTGAGAAAGCAGAGAAAAAGTGTCTCCTGCAACCCGTTCCCTTGGTGCTAGATGAACGAACGTCTCTCCACTTGCTCAGTTCTGAGAGATAAGTGTGTGTGAAAGCCGTCCTTCACCTAGCTTGTTGGGAACACAAAGTTTCTTTTCAGTTGCAAACTCCATTCCATACATATATAAGGGGAGGTACAAGCTCCAACTCGGTTTTACAGTGAAAACTGCAGGAACTTCAAACCGGCACTAGGAAACAGACTGAGAAAGCAGAGAAAAAGTGTCTCCTGCAACCCGTTCCCTTGGTGCTAGATGAACGAACGTCTCTCCACTTGCTCAGTTCTGAGAGATAAGTGTGTGTGAAAGCCGTCCTTCAGGTAGCTTGTTGGGAACACAAAGTTTCTTTTCACTTGCAAACTCCATTCCATACATATATATGGGAGGTACAAGCTCCAACTCGGTTTTACAGTGAAAAATGCAGGAACTTCAAACCGGCACTAGGAAATAGACTGAGAAAGCAGAGAAAATGTGTCTCCTGCAACCCGATCCCTTGGTGCTAGATGAACGAACGTCTCTCCACTTGCTCAGTTCTGAGAGATAAGTGTGTGTGAAAGCCGTCCTTCAGCTAGCTTGTTGGGAACACAAAGTTTATTTTCAGTTGCAAACTCCATTCCATACATATATATGGGAAGTACAAGCTCCAACTCGGTTTTACAGTGAAAACTGCAGGAACTTCAAACCGGCACTAGGAAACAGACTGAGAAAGCAGAGAAAAAGTGTCTCCTGCAACCCGTTCCCTTGGTGCTAGATGAACGAACGTCTCTCCACTTGCTCAGTTCTGAGAGATAAGTGTGTGTGAAAGCCGTCCTTCACCTAGCTTGTTGGGAACACAAAGTTTCTTTTCAGTTGCAAACTCCATTCCATACATATATATGGGAGGTACAAGCTCCAACTCGGTTTTACAGTGAAAACTGCAGGAACTTCAACAGGCACTAGGAAACAGACTAAGAAACCTGAGAAATAGTGTCTCCTGCAACCCGTTCCCTTGGTGCTAGATGAACGAACGTCTCTCCACTTGCTCAGTTCTGAGAGATAAGTGTGTGTGAAAGCCGTCCTTCACCTAGCTTGTTGGGAACACAAAGTTTCTTTTCAGTTGCAAACTCCATTCCATACATATATAAGGGGAGGTACAAGCTCCAACTCGGTTTTACAGTGAAAACTGCAGGAACTTCAAACCGGCACTAGGAAACAGACTGAGAAAGCAGAGAAAAAGTGTCTCCTGCAACCCGTTCCCTTGGTGCTAGATGAACGAACGTCTCTCCACTTGCTCAGTTCTGAGAGATAAGTGTGTGTGAAAGCCGTCCTTCAGGTAGCTTGTTGGGAACACAAAGTTTCTTTTCACTTGCAAACTCCATTCCATACATATATATGGGAGGTACAAGCTCCAACTCGGTTTTACAGTGAAAACTGCAGGAACTTCAAACCGGCACTAGGAAATAGACTGAGAAAGCAGAGAAAATGTGTCTCCTGCAACCCGATCCCTTGGTGCTAGATGAACGAACGTCTCTCCACTTGCTCAGTTCTGAGAGATAAGTGTGTGTGAAAGCCGTCCTTCAGCTAGCTTGTTGGGAACACAAAGTTTATTTTCAGTTGCAAACTCCATTCCATACATATATATGGGAAGTACAAGCTCCAACTCGGTTTTACAGTGAAAACTGCAGGAACTTCAAACCGGCACTAGGAAACAGACTGAGAAAGCAGAGAAAAAGTGTCTCCTGCAACCCGTTCCCTTGGTGCTAGATGAACGAACGTCTCTCCACTTGCTCAGTTCTGAGAGATAAGTGTGTGTGAAAGCCGTCCTTCACCTAGCTTGTTGGGAACACAAAGTTTCTTTTCAGTTGCAAACTCCATTCCATACATATATATGGGAGGTACAAGCTCCAACTCGGTTTTACAGTGAAAACTGCAGGAACTTCAAACCGGCACTAGGAAATAGACTGAGAAAGCAGAGAAAATGTGTCTCCTGCAACCCGATCCCTTGGTGCTAGATGAACGAACGTCTCTCCACTTGCTCAGTTCTGAGAGATAAGTGTGTGTGAAAGCCGTCCTTCAGCTAGCTTGTTGGGAACACCAAGTTTCTTTTCAGTTGCAAACTCCATTCCATACATATATATGGGAAGTACAAGCTCCAACTCGGTTTTACAGTGAAAACTGCAGGAACTTCAAACCGGCACTAGGAAACAGACTGAGAAAGCAGAGAAAAAGTGTCTCCTGCAACCCGTTCCCTTGGTGCTAGATGAACGAACGTCTCTCCACTTGCTCAGTTCTGAGAGATAAGTGTGTGTGAAAGCCGTCCTTCACCTAGCTTGTTGGGAACACAAAGTTTCTTTTCAGTTGCAAACTCCATTCCATACATATATAAGGGGAGGTACAAGCTCCAACTCGGTTTTACAGTGAAAACTGCAGGAACTTCAAACCGGCACTAGGAAACAGACTGAGAAAGCAGAGAAAAAGTGTCTCCTGCAACCCGTTCCCTTGGTGCTAGATGAACGAACGTCTCTCCACTTGCTCAGTTCTGAGAGATAAGTGTGTGTGAAAGCCGTCCTTCAGGTAGCTTGTTGGGAACACAAAGTTTCTTTTCACTTGCAAACTCCATTCCATACATATATATGGGAGGTACAAGCTCCAACTCGGTTTTACAGTGAAAACTGCAGGAACTTCAAACCGGCACTAGGAAATAGACTGAGAAAGCAGAGAAAATGTGTCTCCTGCAACCCGATCCCTTGGTGCTAGATGAACGAACGTCTCTCCACTTGCTCAGTTCTGAGAGATAAGTGTGTGTGAAAGCCGTCCTTCAGCTAGCTTGTTGGGAACACAAAGTTTATTTTCAGTTGCAAACTCCATTCCATACATATATATGGGAAGTACAAGCTCCAACTCGGTTTTACAGTGAAAACTGCAGGAACTTCAAACCGGCACTAGGAAACAGACTGAGAAAGCAGAGAAAAAGTGTCTCCTGCAACCCGTTCCCTTGGTGCTAGATGAACGAACGTCTCTCCACTTGCTCAGTTCTGAGAGATAAGTGTGTGTGAAAGCCGTCCTTCACCTAGCTTGTTGGGAACACAAAGTTTCTTTTCAGTTGCAAACTCCATTCCATACATATATATGGGAGGTACAAGCTCCAACTCGGTTTTACAGTGAAAACTGCAGGAACTTCAACAGGCACTAGGAAACAGACTAAGAAACCTGAGAAATAGTGTCTCCTGCAACCCGTTCCCTTGGTGCTAGATGAACGAACGTCTCTCCACTTGCTCAGTTCTGAGAGATAAGTGTGTGTGAAAGCCGTCCTTCACCTAGCTTGTTGGGAACACAAAGTTTCTTTTCAGTTGCAAACTCCATTCCATACATTTATAAGGGGAGGTACAAGCTCCAACTCGGTTTTACAGTGAAAACTGCAGGAACTTCAAACCGGCACTAGGAAACAGACTGAGAAAGCAGAGAAAAAGTGTCTCCTGCAACCCGTTCCCTTGGTGCTAGATGAACGAACGTCTCTCCACTTGCTCAGTTCTGAGAGATAAGTGTGTGTGAAAGCCGTCCTTCACCTAGCTTGTTGGGAACACAAAGTTTCTTTTCAGTTGCAAACTCCATTCCATACATATATATGGGAGGTACAAGCTCCAACTCGGTTTTACAGTGAAAACTGCAGGAACTTCAAACCGGCACTAGGAAATAGACTGAGAAAGCAGAGAAAATGTGTCTCCTGCAACCCGATCCCTTGGTGCTAGATGAACGAACGTCTCTCCACTTGCTCAGTTCTGAGAGATAAGTGTGTGTGAAAGCCGTCCTTCAGCTAGCTTGTTGGGAACACAAAGTTTATTTTCAGTTGCAAACTCCATTCCATACATATATATGGGAAGTACAAGCTCCAACTCGGTTTTACAGTGAAAACTGCAGGAACTTCAAACCGGCACTAGGAAACAGACTGAGAAAGCAGAGAAAAAGTGTCTCCTGCAACCCGTTCCCTTGGTGCTAGATGAACGAACGTCTCTCCACTTGCTCAGTTCTGAGAGATAAGTGTGTGTGAAAGCCGTCCTTCACCTAGCTTGTTGGGAACACAAAGTTTCTTTTCAGTTGCAAACTCCATTCCATACATATATAAGGGGAGGTACAAGCTCCAACTCGGTTTTACAGTGAAAACTGCAGGAACTTCAAACCGGCACTAGGAAACAGACTGAGAAAGCAGAGAAAAAGTGTCTCCTGCAACCCGTTCCCTTGGTGCTAGATGAACGAACGTCTCTCCACTTGCTCAGTTCTGAGAGATAAGTGTGTGTGAAAGCCGTCCTTCAGGTAGCTTGTTGGGAACACAAAGTTTCTTTTCACTTGCAAACTCCATTCCATACATATATATGGGAGGTACAAGCTCCAACTCGGTTTTACAGTGAAAACTGCAGGAACTTCAAACCGGCACTAGGAAATAGACTGAGAAAGCAGAGAAAATGTGTCTCCTGCAACCCGATCCCTTGGTGCTAGATGAACGAACGTCTCTCCACTTGCTCAGTTCTGAGAGATAAGTGTGTGTGAAAGCCGTCCTTCAGCTAGCTTGTTGGGAACACAAAGTTTATTTTCAGTTGCAAACTCCATTCCATACATATATATGGGAAGTACAAGCTCCAACTCGGTTTTACAGTGAAAACTGCAGGAACTTCAAACCGGCACTAGGAAACAGACTGAGAAAGCAGAGAAAAAGTGTCTCCTGCAACCCGTTCCCTTGGTGCTAGATGAACGAACGTCTCTCCACTTGCTCAGTTCTGAGAGATAAGTGTGTGTGAAAGCCGTCCTTCACCTAGCTTGTTGGGAACACAAAGTTTCTTTTCAGTTGCAAACTCCATTCCATACATATATATGGGAGGTACAAGCTCCAACTCGGTTTTACAGTGAAAACTGCAGGAACTTCAACAGGCACTAGGAAACAGACTAAGAAACCTGAGAAATAGTGTCTCCTGCAACCCGTTCCCTTGGTGCTAGATGAACGAACGTCTCTCCACTTGCTCAGTTCTGAGAGATAAGTGTGTGTGAAAGCCGTCCTTCACCTAGCTTGTTGGGAACACAAAGTTTCTTTTCAGTTGCAAACTCCATTCCATACATATATAAGGGGAGGTACAAGCTCCAACTCGGTTTTACAGTGAAAACTGCAGGAACTTCAAACCGGCACTAGGAAACAGACTGAGAAAGCAGAGAAAAAGTGTCTCCTGCAACCCGTTCCCTTGGTGCTAGATGAACGAACGTCTCTCCACTTGCTCAGTTCTGAGAGATAAGTGTGTGTGAAAGCCGTCCTTCAGGTAGCTTGTTGGGAACACAAAGTTTCTTTTCACTTGCAAACTCCATTCCATACATATATATGGGAGGTACAAGCTCCAACTCGGTTTTACAGTGAAAACTGCAGGAACTTCAAACCGGCACTAGGAAATAGACTGAGAAAGCAGAGAAAATGTGTCTCCTGCAACCCGATCCCTTGGTGCTAGATGAACGAACGTCTCTCCACTTGCTCAGTTCTGAGAGATAAGTGTGTGTGAAAGCCGTCCTTCAGCTAGCTTGTTGGGAACACAAAGTTTATTTTCAGTTGCAAACTCCATTCCATACATATATATGGGAAGTACAAGCTCCAACTCGGTTTTACAGTGAAAACTGCAGGAACTTCAAACCGGCACTAGGAAACAGACTGAGAAAGCAGAGAAAAAGTGTCTCCTGCAACCCGTTCCCTTGGTGCTAGATGAACGAACGTCTCTCCACTTGCTCAGTTCTGAGAGATAAGTGTGTGTGAAAGCCGTCCTTCACCTAGCTTGTTGGGAACACAAAGTTTCTTTTCAGTTGCAAACTCCATTCCATACATATATATGGGAGGTACAAGCTCCAACTCGTTTTTACAGTGAAAACTGCAGGAACTTCAAACCGGCACTAGGAAACAGACTGAGAAAGCAGAGAAAAAGTGTCTCCTGCAACCCGTTCCCTTGGTGCTAGATGAACGAACGTCTCTCCACTTGCTCAGTTCTGAGAGATAAGTGTGTGTGAAAGCCGTCCTTCACCTAGCTTGTTGGGAACACAAAGTTTCTTTTCAGATGCAAACTCCATTCCATACATATATAAGGGGAGGTACAAGCTCCAACTCGGTTTTACAGTGAAAACTGCAGGAACTTCAAACCGGCACTAGGAAACAGACTGAGAAAGCAGAGAAAAAGTGTCTCCTGCAACCCGTTCCCTTGGTGCTAGATGAACGAACGTCTCTCCACTTGCTCAGTTCTGAGAGATAAGTGTGTGTGAAAGCCGTCCTTCAGGTAGCTTGTTGGGAACACAAAGTTTCTTTTCACTTGCAAACTCCATTCCATACATATATATGGGAGGTACAAGCTCCAAATCGGTTTTACAGTGAAAACTGCAGGAACTTCAAACCGGCACTAGGAAATAGACTGAGAAAGCAGAGAAAATGTGTCTCCTGCATCCCGATCCCTTGGTGCTAGATGAACGAACGTCTCTCCACTTGCTCAGTTCTGAGAGATAAGTGTGTGTGAAAGCCGTCCTTCAGCTAACTTGTTGGGAACACAAAGTTTATTTTCAGTTGCAAACTCCATTCCATACATATATATGGGAAGTACAAGCTCCAACTCGGTTTTACAGTGAAAACTGCAGGAACTTCAAACCGGCACTAGGAAACAGACTGAGAAAGCAGAGAAAAAGTGTCTCCTGCAACCCGTTCCCTTGGTGCTAGATGAACGAACGTCTCTCCACTTGCTCAGTTCTGAGAGATAAGTGTGTGTGAAAGCCGTCCTTCAGCTAGCTTGTTGGGAACACAAAGTTTCTTTTCAGTTGCAAACTCCATTCCATACATATATATGGGAGGTACAAGCTCCAACTCGGTTTTACAGTGAAAACTGCAGGAACTTCAACAGGCACTAGGAAACAGACTAAGAAACCTGAGAAATAGTGTCTCCTGCAACCCGTTCCCTTGGTGCTAGATGAACGAACGTCTCTCCACTTGCTCAGTTCTGAGAGATAAGTGTGTGTGAAAGCCGTCCTTCAGCTAGCTTTTTGGGAACACAAAGTTTCTCTTCAGTTGCAAACTCCATTCCATACATATATATGGGAGGTACAAGCTCCAACTCGGTTTTACAGTGAAAACTGCAGGAACTTCAAACCGGCACTAGGAAACAGACTGAGAAAGCAGAGAAAAAGTGTCTCCTGCAACCCGTTCCCTTGGTGCTAGATGAACGAACGTCTCTCCACTTGCTCAGTTCTGAGAGATAAGTGTGTGTGAAAGCCGTCCTTCACCTAGCTTGTTGGGAACACAAAGTTTCTTTTCAGTTGCAAACTCCATTCCATACATATATATGGGGAGGTACAAGCTCCAACTCGGTTTTACAGTGAAAACTGCAGGAACTTCAAACCGGCACTAGGAAACAGACTGAGAAACAGAGAAAAATTGTCTCCTGCAACCCGTTCCCTTGGTGCTAGATGAACGAACGTCTCTCCACTTGCTCAGTTCTGAGAGATAAGTGTGTGTGAAAGCCGTCCTTCAGGTAGCTTGTTGGGAACACAAAGTTTCTTTTCACTTGCAAACTCCATTCCATACATATATATGGGAGGTACAAGCTCCAACTCGGTTTTACAGTGAAAACTGCAGGAACTTCAAACAGGCAATAGGAAATAGACTGAGAAAGCAGAGAAAATGTGTCTCCTGCAACCCGATCCCTTGGTGCTAGATGAACGAACGTCTCTCCACTTGCTCAGTTCTCAGAGATAAGTGTGTGTGAAAGCCGTACTTCAGCTAGCTTGTTGGGAACACAAAGTTTATTTTCAGTTGCAAACTCCATTCCATACATATATATGGGAAGTACAAGCTCCAACTCGGTTTTACAGTGAAAACTGCAGGAACTTCAAACCGGCACTAGGAAACAGACTGAGAAAGCAGAGAAAAAGTGTCTCCTGCAACCCGTTCCCTTGGTGCTAGATGAACGAACGTCTCTCCACTTGCTCAGTTCTGAGAGATAAGTGTGTGTGAAAGCCGTCCTTCACCTAGCTTGTTGGGAACACAAAGTTTCTTTTCAGATGCAAACTCCATTCCATACATATATATGGGGAGGTACAAGCTCCAACTCAGTTTTACAGTGAAAACTGCAGGAACTTCAAACCGGCACTAGGAAACAGACTGAGAAAGCAGAGAAAAAGTGTCTCCTGCAACCCGTTCCCTTGGTGCTAGATGAACGAACGTCTCTCCACTTGCTCAGTTCTGAGAGATAAGTGTGTGTGAAAGCCGTCCTTCACCTAGCTTGTTGGGAACACAAAGTTTCTTTTCAGTTGCAAACTCCATTCCATACATATATATGGGGAGGTACAAGCTCCAACTCGGTTTTACAGTGAAAACTGCAGGAACTTCAAACCGGCACTAGGAAACAGACTGAGAAAGCAGAGAAAAAGTGTCTCCTGCAACCCGTTCCCTTGGTGCTAGATGAACGAACGTCTCTCCACTTGCTCAGTTCTGAGAGATAAGTGTGTGTGAAAGCCGTCCTTCAGGTAGCTTGTTGGGAACACAAAGTTTCTTTTCACTTGCAAACTCCATTCCATACATATATATGGGAGGTACAAGCTCCAACTCGGTTTTACAGTGAAAACTGCAGGAACTTCAAACCGGCACTAGGAAATAGACTGAGAAAGCAGAGAAAATGTGTCTCCTGCAACCCGTTCCCTTGGTGCTAGATGAACGAACGTCTCTCCACTTGCTCAGTTCTGAGAGATAAGTGTGTGTGAAAGCCGTCCTTCACCTAGCTTGTTGGGAACACAAAGTTTCTTTTCAGTTGCAAACTCCATTCCATACATATATATGGGGAGGTACAAGCTCCAACTCGGTTTTACAGTGAAAACTGCAGGAACTTCAAACCGGCACTAGGAAACAGACTGAGAAAGCAGAGAAAAAGTGTCTCCTGCAACCCGTTCCCTTGGTGCTAGATGAACGAACGTCTCTCCACTTGCTCAGTTCTGAGAGATAAGTGTGTGTGAAAGCCGTCCTTCAGGTAGCTTGTTGGGAACACAAAGTTTCTTTTCACTTGCAAACTCCATTCCATACATATATATGGGAGGTACAAGCTCCAACTCGGTTTTACAGTGAAAACTGCAGGAACTTCAAACCGGCACTAGGAAATAGACTGAGAAAGCAGAGAAAATGTGTCTCCTGCAACCCGATCCCTTGGTGCTAGATGAACGAACGTCTCTCCACTTGCTCAGTTCTGAGAGATAAGTGTGTGTGAAAGCCGTCCTTCAGCTAGCTTGTTGGGAACACAAAGTTTCTTTTCAGTTGCAAACTCCATTCCATACATATATATGGGAAGTACAAGCTCCAACTCGGTTTTACAGTGAAAACTGCAGGAACTTCAAACCGGCACTAGGAAACAGACTGAGAAAGCAGAGAAAAAGTGTCTCCTGCAACCCGTTCCCTTGGTGCTAGATGAACGAACGTCTCTCCACTTGCTCAGTTCTGAGAGATAAGTGTGTGTGAAAGCCGTCCTTCACCTAGCTTGTTGGGAACACAAAGTTTCTTTTCAGATGCAAACTCCATTCCATACATATATATGGGGAGGTACAAGCTCCAACTCGGTTTTACAGTGAAAACTGCAGGAACTTCAAACCGGCACTAGGAAACAGACTGAGAAAGCAGAGAAAAAGTGTCTCCTGCAACCCGTTCCCTTGGTGCTAGATGAACGAACGTCTCTCCACTTGCTCAGTTCTGAGAGATAAGTGTGTGTGAAAGCCGTCCTTCACCTAGCTTGTTGGGAACACAAAGTTTCTTTTCAGTTGCAAACTCCATTCCATACATATATAAGGGGAGGTACAAGCTCCAACTCGGTTTTACAGTGAAAACTGCAGGAACTTCAAACCGGCACTAGGAAACAGACTGAGAAAGCAGAGAAAAAGTGTCTCCTGCAACCCGTTCCCTTGGTGCTAGATGAACGAACGTCTCTCCACTTGCTCAGTTCTGAGAGATAAGTGTGTGTGAAAGCCGTCCTTCAGGTAGCTTGTTGGGAACACAAAGTTTCTTTTCACTTGCAAACTCCATTCCATACATATATATGGGAGGTACAAGCTCCAACTCGGTTTTACAGTGAAAACTGCAGGAACTTGAAACCGGCACTAGGAAATAGACTGAGAAAGCAGAGAAAAAGTGTCTCCTGCAACCCGTTCCCTTGGTGCTAGATGAACTAACGTCTCTCCACTTGCTCAGTTCTGAGAGATAAGTGTGTGTGAAAGCCGTCCTTCACCTAGCTTGTTGGGAACACAAAGTTTCTTTTCAGTTGCAAACTCCATTCCATACATATATAAGGGGAGGTACAAGCTCCAACTCGGTTTTACAGTGAAAACTGCAGGAACTTCAAACCGGCACTAGGAAACAGACTGAGAAAGCAGAGAAAAAGTGTCTCCTGCAACCCGTTCCCTTGGTGCTAGATGAACGAACGTCTCTCCACTTGCTCAGTTCTGAGAGATAAGTGTGTGTGAAAGCCGTCCTTCAGCTAGCTTGTTGGGAACACAAAGTTTCTTTTCAGTTGCAAACTCCATTCCATACATATATATGGGAAGTACAAGCTCCAACTCGGTTTTACAGTGAAAACTGCAGGAACTTCAAACCGGCACTAGGAAACAGAATGAGAAAGCAGAGAAAAAGTGTCTCCTGCAACCCGTTCCCTTGGTGCTAGATGAACGAACGTCTCTCCACTTGCTCAGTTCTGAGAGATAAGTGTGTGTGAAAGCCGTCCTTCAGGTAGCTTGTTGGGAACACAAAGTTTCTTTTCACTTGCAAACTCCATTCCATACATATATATGGGAGGTACAAGCTCCAACTCGGTTTTACAGTGAAAACTGCAGGAACTTCAAACCGGCACTAGGAAATAGACTGAGAAAGCAGAGAAAATGTGTCTCCTGCAACCCGATCCCTTGGTGCTAGATGAACGAACGTCTCTCCACTTGCTCAGTTCTGAGAGATAAGTGTGTGTGAAAGCCGTCCTTCAGCTAGCTTGTTGGGAACACAAAGTTTATTTTCAGTTGCAAACTCCATTCCATACATATATATGGGAAGTACAAGCTCCAACTCGGTTTTACAGTGAAAACTGCAGGAACTTCAAACCGGCACTAGGAAACAGACTGAGAAAGCAGAGAAAAAGTGTCTCCTGCAACCCGTTCCCTTGGTGCTAGATGAACGAACGTCTCTCCACTTGCTCAGTTCTGAGAGATAAGTGTGTGTGAAAGCCGTCCTTCAGCTAGCTTGTTGGGAACACAAAGTTTCTTTTCAGTTGCAAACTCCATTCCATACATATATATGGGGAGGTACAAGCTCCAACTCGGTTTTACAGTGAAAACTGCAGGAACTTCAAACCGGCACTAGGAAACAGACTGAGAAACAGAGAAAAAGTGTCTCCTGCAACCCGTTCCCTTGGTGCTAGATGAACGAACGTCTCTCCACTTGCTCAGTTCTGAGAGATAAGTGTGTGTGAAAGCCGTCCTTCAGGTAGCTTGTTGGGAACACAAAGTTTCTTTTCACTTGCAAACTCCATTCCATACATATATATGGGAGGTACAAGCTCCAACTCGGTTTTACAGTGAAAACTGCAGGAACTTGAAACCGGCACTAGGAAATAGACTGAGAAAGCAGAGAAAAAGTGTCTCCTGCAACCCGTTCCCTTGGTGCTAGATGAACGAACGTCTCTCCACTTGCTCAGTTCTGAGAGATAAGTGTGTTTGAAAGCCGTCCTTCAGCTAGCTTGTTGGGAACACAAAGTTTCTTTTCAGTTGCAAACACCATTCCATACATATATATGGGAAGTACAAGCTCCAACTCGGTTTTACAGTGAAAACTGCAGGAACTTCAAACCGGCACTAGGAAACAGACTGAGAAAGCTGAGAAAAAGTGTCTCCTGCAACCCGTTCCCTTGGTGCTAGATGAACGAACGTCTCTCCACTTGCTCAGTTCTGAGAGATAAGTGTGTGTGAAAGCCGTTCTTCAGCTAGCTTGTTGGGAACACAAAGTTTCTTTTCACTTGCAAACTCCATTCCATACATATATATGGGAGGTACAAGCTCCAACTCGGTTTTACAGTGAAAACTGCAGGAACTTGAAACCGGCACTAGGAAATAGACTGAGAAAGCAGAGAAAAAGTGTCTCCTGCAACCCGTTCCCTTGGTGCTAGATGAACGAACGTCTCTCCACTTGCTCAGTTCTGAGAGATAAGTGTGTGTGAAAGCCGTCCTTCAGCTAGCTTGTTGGGAACACAAAGTTTCTTTTCAGTTGCAAACTCCATTCCATACATATATATGGGAGGTACAAGCTCCAACTCGGTTTTACAGTGAAAACTGCAGGAACTTGAAACCGGCACTAGGAAATAGACTGAGAAAGCAGAGAAAAAGTGTCTCCTGCAACCCGTTCCCTTGGTGCTAGATGAATGAACGTCTCTCCACTTGCTCAGTTCTGAGAGATAAATGTGTGTGAAAGCCGTCCTTCAGCTAGCTTGTTGGGAACACAAAGTTTCTTTTCAGTTGCAAACTCCATTCCATACATATATATGGGAGGTACAAGCTCCAACTCGGTTTTACAGTGAAAACTGCAGGAACTTGAAACCGGCACTAGGAAATAGACTGAGAAAGCAGAGAAAAAGTGTCTCCTGCAACCCGTTCCCTTGGTGCTAGATGAACGAAGGTCTCTCCACTTGCTCAGTTCTGAGAGATAAGTGTGTGTGAAAGCCGTCCTTCAGCTAGCTTGTTGGGAACACAAAGTTTCTTTTCAGTTGCAAACTCCATTCCATACATATATATGGGAGGTACAAGCTCCAACTCGGTTTTACAGTGAAAACTGCAGGAACTTGAAACCGGCACTAGGAAATAGACTGAGAAAGCAGAGAAAAAGTGTCTCCTGCAACCCGTTCCCTTGGTGCTAGATGAACGAACGTCTCTCCACTTGCTCAGTTCTGAGAGATAAGTGTGTGTGAAAGCCATTCTTCAGCTAGCTTGTTGGGAACACAAAGTTTCTTTTCAGTTGCAAACTCCATTCCATACATATATATGGGAGGTACAAGCTCCAACTCGGTTTTACAGTGAAAACTGCAGGAACTTCAAACCGGCACTAGGAAACAGACTGAGAAAGCAGAGAAAAAGTGTCTCCTGCAACCCGTTCCCTTGGTGCTAGATGAACGAACGTCACTCCACTTGCTCAGTTCTGAGAGATAAGTGTGTGTGAAAGCCGTCCTTCAGCTAGCTTGTTGGGAACACAAAGTTTCTTTTCAGTTGCAAACTCCATTCCATACATATATATGGGAGGTACAAGCTCCAACTCGGTTTTACAGTGAAAACTGCAGGAACTTGAAACCGGCACTAGGAAACAGACTGAGAAAGCAGAGAAAAAGTGTCTCCTGCAACCCGTTCCCTTGGTGCTAGATGAACGAACGTCTCTCCACTTGCTCAGTTCTGAGAGATAAGTGTGTGTGAAAGCCGTCCTTCAGCTAGCTTGTTGGGAACACAAAGTTTCTTTTCAGTTGCAAACTCCATTCCATACATATATATGGGAGGTACAAGCTCCAACTCGGTTTTACAGTGAAAACTGCAGGAACTTCAAACCGGCACTAGGAAAAAGACTGAGAAAGCAGAGAAAAAGTGTCTCCTGCAACCCGTTCCCTTGGTGCTAGATGAACGAACGTCTCTCCACTTGCTCAGTTCTGAGAGATAAGTGTGTGTGAAAGCCGTCCTTCAGGTAGCTTGTTGGGAACACAAAGTTTCTTTTCAGTTGCAAACTCCATTCCATACATATATAAGGGAGGTACAAGCTCCAACTCGGTTTTACAGTGAAAACTGCAGGAACTTCAAACCGGCACTAGGAAACAGACTGAGAAAGCACAGAAAAAGTGTCTCCTGCAACCCGTTCCCTTGGTGCTAGATGAACGAACGTCTCTCCACTTGCTCAGTTCTGAGAGATAAGTGTGTGTGAAAGCCGTCCTTCAGCTAGCTTGTTGGGAACACAAAGTTTCTCTTCAGTTGCAAACTCCATTCCATACATATATATGGGGAGGTACAAGCTCCAACTCGGTTTTACAGTGAAAACTGCAGGAACTTCAAACCGGCACTAGGAAACAGACTGAGAAAGCTGAGAAAAAGTGTCTCCTGCAACCCGTTCCCTTGGTGCTAGATGAACGAACGTCTCTCCACTTGCTCAGTTCTGAGAGATAAGTGTGTGTGAAAGCCGTCCTTCACCTAGCTTGTTGGGAACACAAAGTTTCTTTTCAGTTGCAAACTTCATTCCATACATATATATGGGGAGGTACAAGCTCCAACTCGGTTTTACAGTGAAAACTGCAGGAACTTCAAACCGGCACTAGGAAACAGACTGAGAAAGCAGAGAAAAAGTGTCTCCTACAACCCGTTCCCTTGGTGCTAGATGAACGAACGTCTCTCCACTTGCTCAGTTCTGAGACACAAGTGTGTGTGAAAGCCGTCCTTCAGCTAGCTTGTTGGGAACACAAAGTTTCTTTTCAGTTGCAAACTCCATTCCATACATATATATGGGTGGTACAAGCTCCAACTCGGTTTTACAGTGAAAACTGCAGGAATTTGAAACCGGCACTAGGAAATAGACTGAGAAAGCAGAGAAAAAGTGTCTCCTGCAACCCGTTCCCTTGGTGCTAGATGAACGAACGTCTCTCCACTTGCTCAGTTCTGAGAGATAAGTGTGTGTGAAAGCCATCCTTCAGCTAGCTTGTTGGGAACACAAAGTTTCTTTTCAGTTGCAAACTCCATTCCATACATATATATGGGAGGTACAAGCTCCAACTCGGTTTTACAGTGAAAACTGCAGGAACTTCAACAGGCACTAGGAAACAGACTAAGAAACCTGAGAAAAAGTGTCTCCTGCAACCCGTTCCCTTGGTGCTAGATGAACGAACGTCTCTCCACTTGCTCAGTTCTGAGAGTTAAGTGTGTGTGAAAGCCGTCCTTCAGCTAGCTTTTTGGGAACACAAAGTTTCTCTTCAGTTGCAAACTCCATTCCTTACATATATATGGGGAGGTACAAGCTCCAACTCGGTTTTACAGTGAAAACTGCAGGAACTTCAAACCGGCACTAGGAAACAGACTGAGAAAGCTGAGAAAAAGTGTCTCCTGCAACCCGTTCCCTTGGTGCTAGATGAACGAACGTCTCTCCACTTGCTCAGTTCTGAGAGATAAGTGTGTGTGAAAGCCGTCCTTCACTTAGCTTGTTGGGAACACAAAGTTTCTTTTCAGTTGCAAACTTCATTCCATACATATATATGGGGAGGTACAAGCTCCAACTCGGTTTTACAGTGAAAACTGCAGGAACTTCAAACCGGCACTAGGAAATAGACTGAGAAAGCAGAGAAAAAGTGTCTCCTGCAACCCGTTCCATTGGTGCTAGATGAACGAACGTCTCTCCACTTGCTCAGTTCTGAGAGATAAGTGTGTGTGAAAGCCGTCCTTCAGCTAGCTTGTTGGGAACACAAAGTTTCTTTTCAGTTGCAAACTCCATTCCATACATATATATGGGGAGGTACAAGCTCCAACTCGGTTTTACAGTGAAAACTGCAGGAACTTCAAACCGGCACTAGGAAACAGACTGAGAAAGCTGAGAAAAAGTGTCTCCTGCAACCCGTTCCCTTGGTGCTAGATGAACGAACGTCTCTCCACTTGCTCAGTTCTGAGAGATAAGTGTGTGTGAAAGCCGTCCTTCAGCTAGCTTGTTGGGAACACAAAGTTTCTTTTCAGTTGCAAACTCCATTCCATACATATATATGGGGAGGTACAAGCTCCAACTCGGTTTTACAGTGAAAACTGCAGGAACTTCAAACCGGCACTAGGAAACAGACTGAGAAAGCAGAGAAAAAGTGTCTCCTGCAACCCGTTCCCTTGGTGCTAGATGAACGAACGTCTCTCCACTTGCTCAGTTAAGAGACACAAGTGTGTGTGAAAGCCGTCCTTCAGCTAGCTTGTTGGGAACACAAAGTTTCTTTTCACTTGCAAACTCCATTCCATACATATATATGAGGAGGTACAAGCTCCAACTCGGTTTTACAGTGAAAACTGCAGGAACTTCAAACCGGCACTAGGAAATAGACTGAGAAAGCAGAGAAAATGTGTCTCCTGCATCCCGATCCCTTGGTGCTAGATGAACGAACGTCTCTCCACTTGCTCAGTTCTGAGAGATAAGTGTGTGTGAAAGCCGTCCTTCAGCTAGCTTGTTGGGAACACAAAGTTTCTTTTCACTTGCAAACTCCATTCCATACATATATATGGGAGGTACAAGCTCCAACTCGGTTTTACAGTGAAAACTGCAGGAACTTCAAACCGGCACTAGGAAACAGACTGAGGAAGCAGAGAAAAAGTGTCTCCTGCAACCCGTTCCCTTGGTGCTAGATGAACGAACGTCTCTCCACTTGCTCAGTTCTGAGAGATAAGTGTGTGTGAAAGCCGTCCTTCACCTAGCTTGTTGGGAACACAAAGTTTCTTTTCAGATGCAAACTCCATTCCATACATATATATGGGGAGGTACAAGCTCCAACTCGGTTTTACAGTGAAAACTGCAGGAACTTCAAACCGGCACTAGGAAACAGACTGAGAAACAGAGAAAAATTGTCTCCTGCAACCCGTTCCCTTGGTGCTAGATGAACGAACGTCTCTCCACTTGCTCAGTTCTGAGAGATAAGTGTGTGTGAAAGCCGTCCTTCAGGTAGCTTGTTGGGAACACAAAGTTTCTTTTCACTTGCAAACTCCATTCCATACATATATATGGGAGGTACAAGCTCCAACTCGGTTTTACAGTGAAAACTGCAGGAACTTCAAACAGGCAATAGGAAATAGACTGAGAAAGCAGAGAAAATGTGTCTCCTGCAACCCGATCCCTTGGTGCTAGATGAACGAACGTCTCTCCACTTGCTCAGTTCTCAGAGATAAGTGTGTGTGAAAGCCGTCCTTCAGCTAGCTTGTTGGGAACACAAAGTTTCTTTTCAGTTGCAAACTCCATTCCATACATATATATGGGAAGTACAAGCTCCAACTCGGTTTTACAGTGAAAACTGCAGGAACTTCAAACCGGCACTAGGAAACAGACTGAGAAAGCAGAGAAAAAGTGTCTCCTGCAACCCGTTCCCTTGGTGCTAGATGAACGAACGTCTCTCCACTTGCTCAGTTCTGAGAGATAAGTGTGTGTGAAAGCCGTCCTTCACCTAGCTTGTTGGGAAAACAAAGTTTCTTTTCAGATGCAAACTCCATTCCATACATATATATGGGGAGGTACAAGCTCCAACACGGTTTTACAGTGAAAACTGCAGGAACTTCAAACCGGCACTAGGAAACAGACTGAGAAAGCAGAGAAAAAGTGTCTCCTGCAACCCGTTCCCTTGGTGCTAGATGAACGAACGTCTCTCCACTTGCTCAGTTCTGAGAGATAAGTGTGTGTGAAAGCCGTCCTTCACCTAGCTTGTTGGGAACACAAAGTTTCTTTTCAGTTGCAAACTCCATTCCATACATATATATGGGGAGGTACAAGCTCCAACTCGGTTTTACAGTGAAAACTGCAGGAACTTCAAACCGGCACTAGGAAACAGACTGAGAAAGCAGAGAAAAAGTGTCTCCTGCAACCCGTTCCCTTGGTGCTAGATGAACGAACGTCTCTCCACTTGCTCAGTTCTGAGAGATAAGTGTGTGTGAAAGCCGTCCTTCAGGTAGCTTGTTGGGAACACAAAGTTTCTTTTCACTTGCAAACTCCATTCCATACATATATATGGGAGGTACAAGCTCCAACTCGGTTTTACAGTGAAAACTGCAGGAACTTCAAACCGGCACTAGGAAACAGACTGAGAAAGCAGAGAAAATGTGTCTCCTGCAACCCGATCCCTTGGTGCTAGATGAACGAACGTCTCTCCACTTGCTCAGTTCTGAGAGATAAGTGTGTGTGAAAGCCGTCCTTCAGCTAGCTTGTTGGGAACACAAAGTTTCTTTTCAGTTGCAAACTCCATTCCATACATATATATGGGAAGTACAAGCTCCAACTCGGTTTTACAGTGAAAACTGCAGGAACTTCAAACCGGCACTAGGAAACAGACTGAGAAAGCAGAGAAAAAGTGTCTCCTGCAACCCGTTCCCTTGGTGCTAGATGAACGAACGTCTCTCCACTTGCTCAGTTCTGAGAGATAAGTGTGTGTGAAAGCCGTCCTTCACCTAGCTTGTTGGGAACACAAAGTTTCTTTTCAGATGCAAACTCCATTCCATACATATATATGGGGAGGTACAAGCTCCAACTCGGTTTTACAGTGAAAACTGCAGGAACTTCAAACCGGCACTAGGAAACAGACTGAGAAAGCAGAGAAAAAGTGTCTCCTGCAACCCGTTCCCTTGGTGCTAGATGAACGAACGTCTCTCCACTTGCTCAGTTCTGAGAGATAAGTGTGTGTGAAAGCCGTCCTTCAGCTAGCTTGTTGGGAACACAAAGTTTCTTTTCAGTTGCAAACTCCATTCCATACATATATATGGGAGGTACAAGCTCCAACTCGGTTTTACAGTGAAAACTGCAGGAACTTCAAACCGGCAATAGGAAACAGACTGAGAAAGCAGAGAAAAAGTGTCTCCTGCAACCCGTTCCCTTGGTGCTAGATGAACGAACGTCTCTCCACTTGCTCAGTTCTGAGAGATAAGTGTGTGTGAAAGCCGTCCTTCAGGTAGCTTGTTGGGAACACAAAGTTTCTTTTCACTTGCAAACTCCATTCCATACATATATATGGGAGGTACAAGCTCCAACTCGGTTTTACAGTGAAAACTGCAGGAACTTCAAACCGGCACTAGGAAATAGACTGAGAAAGCAGAGAAAATGTGTCTCCTGCAACCCGATCCCTTGGTGCTAGATGAACGAAAGTCTCTCCACTTGCTCAGTTCTGAGAGATAAGTGTGTGTGAAAGCCGTCCTTCAGCTAGCTTGTTGGGAACACAAAGTTTCTTTTCAGTTGCAAACTCCATTCCATACATATATATGGGAAGTACAAGCTCCAACTCGGTTTTACAGTGAAAACTGCAGGAACTTCAAACCGGCACTAGGAAACAGACTGAGAAAGCAGAGAAAAAGTGTATCCTGCAACCCGTTCCCTTGGTGCTAGATGAACGAACGTCTCTCCACTTGCTCAGTTCTGAGAGATAAGTGTGTGTGAAAGCCGTCCTTCACCTAGCTTGTTGGGAACACAAAGTTTCTTTTCAGATGCAAACTCCATTCCATACATATATATGGGGAGGTACAAGCTCCAACTCGGTTTTACAGTGAAAACTGCAGGAACTTCAAACCGGCACTAGGAAACAGACTGAGAAAGCAGAGAAAAAGTGTCTCCTGCAACCCGTTCCCTTGGTGCTAGATGAACGAACGTCTCTCCACTTGCTCAGTTCTGAGAGATAAGTGTGTGTGAAAGCCGTCCTTCACCTAGCTTGTTGGGAACGCAAAGTTTCTTTTCAGTTGCAAACTCCATTCCATACATATATAAGGGGAGGTACAAGCTCCAACTCGGTTTTACAGTGAAAACTGCAGGAACTTCAAACCGGCACTAGGAAACAGACTGAGAAAGCAGAGAAAAAGTGTCTCCTGCAACCCGTTCCCTTGGTGCTAGATGAACGAACGTCTCTCCACTTGCTCAGTTCTGAGAGATAAGTGTGTGTGAAAGCCGTCCTTCAAGTAGCTTGTTGGGAACACAAAGTTTTTTTTCACTTGCAAACTCCATTCCATACATATATATGGGAGGTACAAGCTCCAACTCGGTTTTACAGTGAAAACTGCAGGAACTTCAAACCGGCACTAGGAAATAGACTGAGAAAGCAGAGAAAATGTGTCTCCTGCAACCCGATCCCTTGGTGCTAGATGAACGAAAGTCTCTCCACTTGCTCAGTTCTGAGAGATAAGTGTGTGTGAAAGCCGTCCTTCAGCTAGCTTGTTGGGAACACAAAGTTTCTTTTCAGTTGCAAACTCCATTCCATACATATATATGGGAAGTACAAGCTCCAACTCGGTTTTACAGTGAAAACTGCAGGAACTTCAAACCGGCACTAGGAAACAGACTGAGAAAGCAGAGAAAAAGTGTATCCTGCAACCCGTTCCCTTGGTGCTAGATGAACGAACGTCTCTCCACTTGCTCAGTTCTGAGAGATAAGTGTGTGTGAAAGCCGTCCTTCACCTAGCTTGTTGGGAACACAAAGTTTCTTTTCAGATGCAAACTCCATTCCATACATATATATGGGGAGGTACAAGCTCCAACTCGGTTTTACAGTGAAAACTGCAGGAACTTGAAACCGGCACTAGGAAATAGACTGAGAAAGCAGAGAAAAAGTGTCTCCTGCAACCCGTTCCCTTGGTGCTAGATGAACGAACGTCTCTCCACTTGCTCAGTTCTGAGAGATAAGTGTGTGTGAAAGCCGTCCTTCAGCTAGCTTGTTGGGAACACAAAGTTTCTTTTCAGTTGCAAACTCCATTCCATACATATATATGGGAGGTACAAGCTCCAACTCGGTTTTACAGTGAAAACTGCAGGAACTTGAAACCGGCACTAGGAAATAGACTGAGAAAGCAGAGAAAAAGTGTCTCCTGCAACCCGTTCCCTTGGTGCTAGATGAACGAACGTCTCTCCACTTGCTCAGTTCTGAGAGATAAGTGTGTGTGAAAGCCGTCCTTCAGCTAGCTTTTTGGGAACACAAAGTTTCTTTTCAGTTGCAAACTCCATTCCATACATATATATGGGAGGTACAAGCTCCAACTCGGTTTTACAGTGAAAACTGCAGGAACTTCAAACCGGCACTAGGAAACAGACTGAGAAAGCTGAGAAAAAGTGTCTCCTGCAACCCATTCCCTTGGTGCTAGATGAACGAACGTCTCTCCACTTGCTCAGTTCTGAGAGATAAGTGTGTGTGAAAGCCGTCCTTCAGCTAGCTTGTTGGGAACACAAAGTTTCTTTTCAGTTGCAAACTCCATTCCATACATATATATGGGAGGTACAAGCTCCAACTCGGTTTTACAGTGAAAACTGCAGGAACTTGAAACCGGCACTAGGAAATAGACTGAGAAAGCAGAGAAAAAGTGTCTCCTGCAACCCGTTCCCTTGGTGCTAGATGAATGAACGTCACTCCACTTGCTCAGTTCTGAGAGATAAGTGTGTGTGAAAGCCGTCCTTCAGCTAGCTTGTTGGGAACACAAAGTTTCTTTTCAGTTGCAAACTCCATTCCATACATATATATGGGAGGTACAAGCTCCAACTCGGTTTTACAGTGAAAACTGCAGGAACTTGAAACCGGCACTAGGAAATAGACTGAGAAAGCAGAGAAAAAGTGTCTCCTGCAACCCGTTCCCTTGGTGCTAGATGAACGAAGGTCTCTCCACTTGCTCAGTTCTGAGAGATAATTGTGTGTGAAAGCCGTCCTTCAGCTAGCTTGTTGGGAACACAAAGTTTCTTTTCAGTTGCAAACTCCATTCCATACATATATATGGGAGGTACAAGCTCCAACTCGGTTTTATAGTGAAAACTGCAGGAACTTCAAACCGGCACTAGGAAACAGACTGAGAAAGCAGAGAAAATGTGTCTCCTGCAACCCGTTCCCTTGGTGCTAGATGAACGAACGTCTCTCCACTTGCTCAGTTCTGAGAGATAAGTGTGTGTGAAAGCCGCCCTTCAGCTAGCTTGTTGGGAACACAAAGTTTCTTTTCAGTTGCAAACTCCATTCCATACATATATATGGGAGGTACAAGCTCCAACTCGGTTTTACAGTGAAAACTGCAGGAACTTGAAACCGGCACTAGGAAATAGACTGAGAAAGCAGAGAAAAAGTGTCTCCTGCAACCCGTTCCCTTGGTGCTAGATGAACGAACGTCTCTCCACTTGCTCAGTTCTGAGAGATAAGTGTGTGTGAAAGCCGTCCTTCAGCTAGCTTGTTGGGAACACAAAGTTTCTTTTCAGTTGCAAATTCCATTCCATACATATATATGGGAGGTACAAGCTCCAACTCGGTTTTACAGTGAAAACTGCAGGAACTTCAAACCGGCACTAGGAAAAAGACTGAGAAAGCAGAGAAAAAGTGTCTCCTGCAACCCGTTCCCTTGGTGCTAGATGAACGAACGTCTCTCCACTTGCTCAGTTCTGAGAGATAAGTGTGTGTGAAAGCCGTCCTTCAGCTAGCTTGTTGGGAACACAAAGTTTCTTTTCAGTTGCAAACTCCATTCCATACATATATAAGGGAGGTACAAGCTCCAACTCGGTTTTACAGTGAAAACTGCAGGAACTTCAAACCGGCACTAGGAAACAGACTGAGAAAGCTGAGAAAAAGTGTCTCCTGCAACCCGTTCCCTTGGTGCTAGATGAACGAACGTCTCTCCACTTGCTCAGTTCTGAGAGATAAGTGTGTGTGAAAGCCGTCCTTCAGCTAGCTTGTTGGGAACACAAAGTTTCTCTTCAGTTGCAAACTCCATTCCATACATATATATGGGGAGGTACAAGCTCCAACTCGGTTTTACAGTGAAAACTGCAGGAACTTCAAACCGGCACTAGGAAACAGACTGAGAAAGCTGAGAAAAAGTGTCTCCTGCAACCCGTTCCCTTGGTGCTAGATGAACGAACGTCTCTCCACTTGCTCAGTTCTGAGAGATAAGTGTGTGTGAAAGCCGTCCTTCAGCTAGCTTGTTGGGAACACAAAGTTTCTTTTCAGTTGCAAACTTCATTCCATACATATATATGGGGAGGTACAAGCTCCAACTCGGTTTTACAGTGAAAACTGCAGGAACTTCAAACCGGCACTAGGAAACAGACTGAGAAAGCAGAGAAAAAGTGTCTCCTACAACCCGTTCCCTTGGTGCTAGATGAACGAACGTCTCTCCACTTGCTCAGTTCTGAGACACAAGTGAGTGTGAAAGCCGTCCTTCAGCTAGCTTGTTGGGAACACAAAGTTTCTTTTCAGTTGCAAACTCCATTCCATACATATATATGGGGAGGTACAAGCTCCAACTCGGTTTTACAGTGAAAACTGCAGGAACTTCAAACCGGCACTAGGAAACAGACTGAGAAAGCAGAGAAAAAAGTGTCTCCTGCAACCCGTTCCCTTGGTGCTAGATGAACGAACGTCTCTCCACTTGCTCAGTTCTGAGAGATAAGTGTGTGTGAAAGCCGTCCTTCAGGTAGCTTGTTGGGAATACAAAGTTTCTTTTCACTTGCAAACTCCATTCCATACATATATATGGGAGGTACAAGCTCCAACTCGGTTTTACAGTGAAAACTGCAGGAACTTGAAACCGGCACTAGGAAATAGACTGAGAAAGCAGAGAAAATGTGTCTCCTGCAACCCGTTCCCTTGGTGCTAGATGAACGAACGTCTCTCCACTTGCTCAGTTCTGAGAGATAAATGTGTGTGAAAGCCGTCCTTCAGCTAGCTTGTTGGGAACACAAAGTTTCTTTTCAGTTGCAAACTCCATTCCATACATATATATGGGAAGTACAAGCTCCAACTCGGTTTTACAGTGAAAACTGCAGGAACTTCAAACCGGCACTAGGAAACAGACTGAGAAAGCTGAGAAAAAGTGTCTCCTGCAACCCGTTCCCTTGGTGCTAGATGAACGAACGTCTCTCCACTTGCTCAGTTCTGAGAGATAAGTGTGTGTGAAAGCCGTCCTTCAGCTAGCTTGTTGGGAACACAAAGTTTCTTTTCAGATGCAAACTCCATTCCATACATATATATGGGGAGGTACAAGCTCCAACTCGGTTTTACAGTGAAAACTGCAGGAACTTCAAACCGGCACTAGGAAACAGACTGAGAAAGCAGAGAAAAAGTGTCTCCTGCAACCCGTTCCCTTGGTGCTAGATGAACGAACGTCTCTCCACTTGCTCAGTTCTGAGAGATAAGTGTGTGTGAAAGCCGTCCTTCAGCTAGCTTGTTGGGAACACAAAGTTTCTTTTCAGTTGCAAACTCCATTCCATACATATATATGGGAGGTACAAGCTCCAACTCGGTTTTACAGTGAAAACTGCAGGAACTTGAAACCGGCACCAGGAAATAGACTGAGAAAGCAGAGAAAAAGTGTCTCCTGCAACCCGTTCCCTTGGTGCTAGATGAACGAACGTCTCTCCACTTGCTCAGTTCTGAGAGATAAGTGTGTGTGAAAGCCGTCCTTCAGCTAGCTTGTTAGGAACACAAAGTTTCTTTTCAGTTACAAACTCCATTCCATACATATATATGGGAGGTACAAGCTCCAACTCGGTTTTACAGTGAAAACTGCAGGAACTTCAAACCGGCACTAGGAAACAGACTGAGAATGCAGAGAAAAAGTGTCTCCTGCAACCCGTTCCCTTGGTGCTAGATGAACGAACGTCTCTCCACTTGCTCAGTTCTGAGAGATAAGTGTGTGTGAAAGCCATCCTTCAGCTAGCTTGTTGGGAACACAAAGTTTCTTTTCAGTTGCAAACTCCATTCCATACATATATATGGGAGGTACAAGCTCCAACTCGGTTTTACAGTGAAAACTACAGGAACTTCAAACCGGCACTAGGAAACAGACTGAGAAAGCTGAGAAAAAGTGTCTCCTGCAACCCGTTCCCTTGGTGCTAGATGAACGAACGTCTCTCCACTTGCTCAGTTCTGAGAGATAAGTGTGTGTGAAAGCCATCCTTCAGCTAGCTTGTTGGGAACACAAAGTTTCTCTTCAGTTGCAAACTCCATTCCATACATATATATGGGGAGGTACAAGCTCCAACTCGGTTTTACAGTGAAAACTGCAGGAACTTCAAACCGGCACTAGGAAACAGACTGAGAAAGCTGAGAAAAAGTGTCTCCTGCAACCCGTTCCCTTGGTGCTAGATGAACGAACGTCTCTCCACTTGCTCAGTTCTGAGAGATAAGTGTGTGTGAAAGCCGTCCTTCACCTAGCTTGTTGGGAACACAAAGTTTCTTTTCAGTTGCAAACTTCATTCCATACATATATATGGGGAGGTACAAGCTCCAACTCGGTTTTACAGTGAAAACTGCAGGAACTTCAAACCGGCACTAGGAAACAGACTGAGAAAGCTGAGAAAAAGTGTCTCCTGCAACCCGTTCCCTTGGTGCTAGATGAACGAACGTCTCTCCACTTGCTCAGTTCTGAGAGATAAGTGTGTGTGAAAGCCGTCCTTCAGCTAGCTTGTTGGGAACACAAAGTTTCTTTTCAGTTGCAAACTCCATTCCATACATATATATGGGAGGTACAAGCTCCAACTCGGTTTTACAGTGAAAACTGCAGGAACTTGAAACCAGCACTAGGAAATAGACTGAGAAAGCAGAGAAAAAGTGTCTCCTGCAACCCGTTCCCTTGGTGCTAGATGAACGAACGTCTCTCCACTTGCTCAGTTCTGAGAGATAAGTGTGTGTGAAAGCCGTCCTTCAGCTAGCTTGTTGGGAACACAAAGTTTCTTTTCAGTTGCAAACTCCATTCCATACATATATATGGGAGGTACAAGCTCCAACTCGGTTTTACAGTGAAAACTGCAGGAACTTCAAACCGGCACTAGGAAAAAGACTGAGAAAGCAGAGAAAAAGTGTCTCCTGCAACCCGTTCCCTTGGTGCTAGATGAACGAACGTCTCTCCACTTGCTCAGTTCTGAGAGATAAGTGTGTGTGAAAGCCGTCCTTCAGCTAGCTTGTTGGGAACACAAAGTTTCTTTTCAGTTGCAAACTCCATTCCATACATATATAAGGGAGGTACAAGCTCCAACTCGGTTTTACAGTGAAAACTGCAGGAACTTCAAACCGGCACTAGGAAACAGACTGAGAAAGCTGAGAAAAAGTGCCTCCTGCAACCCGTTCCCTTGGTGCTAGATGAACGAACGTCTCTCCACTTGCTCAGTTCTGAGAGATAAGTGTGTGTGAAAGCCGTCCTTCAGCTAGCTTGTTGGGAACACAAAGTTTCTCTTCAGTTGCAAACTCCATTCCATACATATATATGGGGAGGTACAAGCTCCAACTCGGTTTTACAGTGAAAACTGCAGGAACTTCAAACCGGCACTAGGAAACAGACTGAGAAAGCTGAGAAAAAGTGTCTCCTGCAACCCGTTCCCTTGGTGCTAGATGAACGAACGTCTCTCCACTTGCTCAGTTCTGAGAGATAAGTGTGTGTGAAAGCCGTCCTTCACCTAGCTTGTTGGGAACACAAAGTTTCTTTTCAGTTGCAAACTTCATTCCATACATATATATGGGGAGGTACAAGCTCCAACTCGGTTTTACAGTGAAAACTGCAGGAACTTCAAACCGGCACTAGGAAACAGACTGAGAAAGCTGAGAAAAAGTGTCTCCTGCAACCCGTTCCCTTGGTGCTAGATGAACGAACGTCTCTCCACTTGCTCAGTTCTGAGAGATAAGTGTGTGTGAAAGCCGTCCTTCAGCTAGCTTGTTGGGAACACAAAGTTTCTTTTCAGTTGCAAACTCCATTCCATACATATATATGGGAGGTACAAGCTCCAACTCGGTTTTACAGTGAAAACTGCAGGAACTTGAAACCGGCACTAGGAAATAGACTGAGAAAGCAGAGAAAAAGTGTCTCCTGCAACCCGTTCCCTTGGTGCTAGATGAACGAACGTCTCTCCACTTGCTCAGTTCTGAGAGATAAGTGTGTGTGAAAGCCGTCCTTCAGCTAGCTTGTTGGGAACACAAAGTTTCTTTTCAGTTGCAAACTCCATTCCATACATATATATGGGAGGTACAAGCTCCAACTCGGTTTTACAGTGAAAACTGCAGGAACTTCAAACCGGCACTAGGAAAAAGACTGAGAAAGCAGAGAAAAAGTGTCTCCTGCAACCCGTTCCCTTGGTGCTAGATGAACGAACGTCTCTCCACTTGCTCAGTTCTGAGAGATAAGTGTGTGTGAAAGCCGTCCTTCAGCTAGCTTGTTGGGAACACAAAGTTTCTTTTCAGTTGCAAACTCCATTCCATACATATATAAGGGAGGTACAAGCTCCAACTCGGTTTTACAGTGAAAACTGCAGGAACTTCAAACCGGCACTAGGAAACAGACTGAGAAAGCTGAGAAAAAGTGTCTCCTGCAACCCGTTCCCTTGGTGCTAGATGAACGAACGTCTCTCCACTTGCTCAGTTCTGAGAGATAAGTGTGTGTGAAAGCCGTCCTTCAGCTAGCTTGTTGGGAACACAAAGTTTCTCTTCAGTTGCAAACTCCATTCCATACATATATATGGGGAGGTACAAGCTCCAACTCGGTTTTACAGTGAAAACTGCAGGAACTTCAAACCGGCACTAGGAAACAGACTGAGAAAGCTGAGAAAAAGTGTCTCCTGCAACCCGTTCCCTTGGTGCTAGATGAACGAACGTCTCTCCACTTGCTCAGTTCTGAGAGATAAGTGTGTGTGAAAGCCGTCCTTCACCTAGCTTGTTGGGAACACAAAGTTTCTTTTCAGTTGCAAACTTCATTCCATACATATATATGGGGAGGTACAAGCTCCAACTCGGTTTTACAGTGAAAACTGCAGGAACTTCAAACCGGCACTAGGAAACAGACTGAGAAAGCAGAGAAAAAGTGTCTCCTACAACCCGTTCCCTTGGTGCTAGATGAACGAACGTCTCTCCACTTGCTCAGTTCTGAGACACAAGTGTGTGTGAAAGCCGTCCTTCAGCTAGCTTGTTGGGAACACAAAGTTTCTTTTCAGTTGCAAACTCCATTCCATACATATATATGGGTGGTACAAGCTCCAACTCGGTTTTACAGTGAAAACTGCAGGAACTTCAAACCGGCACTAGGAAACAGACTGAGAAAGCTGAGAAAAAGTGTCTCCTGCAACCCGTTCCCTTGGTGCTAGATGAACGAACGTCTCTCCACTTGCTCAGTTCTGAGAGATAAGTGTGTGTGAAAGCCGTCCTTCACCTAGCTTGTTGGGAACACAAAGTTTCTTTTCAGTTGCAAACTTCATTCCATACATATATATGGGGAGGTACAAGCTCCAACTCGGTTTTACAGTGAAAACTGCAGGAACTTCAAACCGGCACTAGGAAACAGACTGAGAAAGCAGAGAAAAAGTGTCTCCTACAACCCGTTCCCTTGGTGCTAGATGAACGAACGTCTCTCCACTTGCTCAGTTCTGAGACACAAGTGTGTGTGAAAGCCGTCCTTCAGCTAGCTTGTTGGGAACACAAAGTTTCTTTTCAGTTGCAAACTCCATTCCATACATATATATGGGTGGTACAAGCTCCAACTCGGTTTTACAGTGAAAACTGCAGGAATTTGAAACCGGCACTAGGAAATAGACTGAGAAAGCAGAGAAAAAGTGTCTCCTGCAACCCGTTCCCTTGGTGCTAGATGAACGAACGTCTCTCCACTTGCTCAGTTCTGAGAGATAAGTGTGTGTGAAAGCCATCCTTCAGCTAGCTTGTTGGGAACACAAAGTTTCTTTTCAGTTGCAAACTCCATTCCATACATATATATGGGAGGTACAAGCTCCAACTCGGTTTTACAGTGAAAACTGCAGGAACTTCAACAGGCACTAGGAAACAGACTAAGAAACCTGAGAAAAAGTGTCTCCTGCAACCCGTTCCCTTGGTGCTAGATGAACGAACGTCTCTCCACTTGCTCAGTTCTGAGAGATAAGTGTGTGTGAAAGCCGTCCTTCAGCTAGCTTGTTGGGAACACAAAGTTTCTTTTCACTTGCAAACTCCATTCCATACATATATATGGGAGGTACAAGCTCCAACTCGGTTTTACAGTGAAAACTGCAGGAACTTGAAACCGGCACTAGGAAATAGACTGAGAAAGCAGAGAAAATGTGTCTCCTGCAACCCGATCCCTTGGTGCTAGATGAACGAACGTCTCTTCACTTGCTCAGTTCTGAGAGATAAGTGTGTGTGAAAGCCGTCCTTCAGCTAGCTTGTTGGGAACACAAAGTTTCTTTTCAGTTGCAAACTTCATTCCATACATATATATGGGTGGTACAAGCTCCAACTCGGTTTTACAGTGAAAACTGCAGTAATTTGAAACCGGCACTAGGAAATAGACTGAGAAAGCAGAGAAAAAGTGTCTCCTGCAACCCGTTCCCTTGGTGCTAGATGAACGAACGTCTCTCCACTTGCTCAGTTCTGAGAGATAAGTGTGTGTGAAAGCCATCCTTCAGCTAGCTTGTTGGGAACACAAAGTTTCTTTTCAGTTGCAAACTCCATTCCATACATATATATGGGAGGTACAAGCTCCAACTCGGTTTTACAGTGAAAACTGCAGGAACTTCAACAGGCACTAGGAAACAGACTAAGAAACCTGAGAAAAAGTGTCTCCTGCAACCCGTTCCCTTGGTGCTAGATGAACGAACGTCTCTCCACTTGCTCAGTTCTGAGAGATAAGTGTGTGTGAAAGCCGTCCTTCAGCTAGCTTGTTGGGAACACAAAGTTTCTTTTCACTTGCAAACTCCATTCCATACATATATATGGGAGGTACAAGCTCCAACTCGGTTTTACAGTGAAAACTGCAGGAACTTGAAACCGGCACTAGGAAATAGACTGAGAAAGCAGAGAAAAAGTGTCTCCTGCAACCCGTTCCCTTGGTGCTAGATGAACGAACGTCTCTCCACTTGCTCAGTTCTGAGAGATAAGTGTGTGTGAAAGCCGTCCTTCAGCTAGCTTGTTGGGAACACAAAGTTTCTTTTCAGTTGCAAACTCCATTCCATACATATATATGGGAGGTACAAGCTCCAACTCGGTTTTACAGTGAAAACTGCAGGAACTTCAAACCGGCACTAGGAAAAAGACTGAGAAAGCAGAGAAAAAGTGTCTCCTGCAACCCGTTCCCTTGGTGCTAGATGAACGAACGTCTCTCCACTTGCTCAGTTCTGAGAGATAAGTGTGTGTGAAAGCCGTCCTTCAGCTAGCTTGTTGGGAACACAAAGTTTCTTTTCAGTTGCAAACTCCATTCCATACATATATAAGGGAGGTACAAGCTCCAACTCGGTTTTACAGTGAAAACTGCAGGAACTTCAAACCGGCACTAGGAAACAGACTGAGAAAGCTGAGAAAAAGTGTCTCCTGCAACCCGTTCCCTTGGTGCTAGATGAACGAACGTCTCTCCACTTGCTCAGTTCTGAGAGATAAGTGTGTGTGAAAGCCGTCCTTCAGCTAGCTTGTTGGGAACACAAAGTTTCTCTTCAGTTGCAAACTCCATTCCATACATATATATGGGGAGGTACAAGCTCCAACTCGGTTTTACAGTGAAAACTGCAGGAACTTCAAACCGGCACTAGGAAACAGACTGAGAAAGCTGAGAAAAAGTGTCTCCTGCAACCCGTTCCCTTGGTGCTAGATGAACGAACGTCTCTCCACTTGCTCAGTTCTGAGAGATAAGTGTGTGTGAAAGCCGTCCTTCACCTAGCTTGTTGGGAACACAAAGTTTCTTTTCAGTTGCAAACTTCATTCCATACATATATATGGGGAGGTACAAGCTCCAACTCGGTTTTACAGTGAAAACTGCAGGAACTTCAAACCGGCACTAGGAAACAGACTGAGAAAGCAGAGAAAAAGTGTCTCCTACAACCCGTTCCCTTGGTGCTAGATGAACGAACGTCTCTCCACTTGCTCAGTTCTGAGACACAAGTGTGTGTGAAAGCCGTCCTTCAGCTAGCTTGTTGGGAACACAAAGTTTCTTTTCAGTTGCAAACTCCATTCCATACATATATATGGGTGATACAAGCTCCAACTCGGTTTTACAGTGAAAACTGCAGGAACTTCAAACCGGCACTAGGAAACAGACTGAGAAAGCTGAGAAAAAGTGTCTCCTGCAACCCGTTCCCTTGGTGCTAGATGAACGAACGTCTCTCCACTTGCTCAGTTCTGAGAGATAAGTGTGTGTGAAAGCCGTCCTTCACCTAGCTTGTTGGGAACACAAAGTTTCTTTTCAGTTGCAAACTTCATTCCATACATATATATGGGGAGGTACAAGCTCCAACTCGGTTTTACAGTGAAAACTGCAGGAACTTCAAACCGGCACTAGGAAACAGACTGAGAAAGCAGAGAAAAAGTGTCTCCTACAACCCGTTCCCTTGGTGCTAGATGAACGAACGTCTCTCCACTTGCTCAGTTCTGAGACACAAGTGTGTGTGAAAGCCGTCCTTCAGCTAGCTTGTTGGGAACACAAAGTTTCTTTTCAGTTGCAAACTCCATTCCATACATATATATGGGTGGTACAAGCTCCAACTCGGTTTTACAGTGAAAACTGCAGGAATTTGAAACCGGCACTAGGAAATAGACTGAGAAAGCAGAGAAAAAGTGTCTCCTGCAACCCGTTCCCTTGGTGCTAGATGAACGAACGTCTCTCCACTTGCTCAGTTCTGAGAGATAAGTGTGTGTGAAAGCCATCCTTCAGCTAGCTTGTTGGGAACACAAAGTTTCTTTTCAGTTGCAAACTCCATTCCATACATATATATGGGAGGTACAAGCTCCAACTCGGTTTTACAGTGAAAACTGCAGGAACTTCAACAGGCACTAGGAAACAGACTAAGAAACCTGAGAAAAAGTGTCTCCTGCAACCCGTTCCCTTGGTGCTAGATGAACGAACGTCTCTCCACTTGCTCAGTTCTGAGAGATAAGTGTGTGTGAAAGCCGTCCTTCAGCTAGCTTGTTGGGAACACAAAGTTTCTTTTCACTTGCAAACTCCATTCCATACATATATATGGGAGGTACAAGCTCCAACTCGGTTTTACAGTGAAAACTGCAGGAACTTGAAACCGGCACTAGGAAATAGACTGAGAAAGCAGAGAAAATGTGTCTCCTGCAACCCGATCCCTTGGTGCTAGATGAACGAACGTCTCTCCACTTGCTCAGTTCTGAGAGATAAGTGTGTGTGAAAGCCGTCCTTCAGCTAGCTTGTTGGGAACACAAAGTTTCTTTTCAGTTGCAAACTCCATTCCATACATATATATGGGAAGTACAAGCTCCAACTCGGTTTTACAGTGAAAACTGCAGGAACTTCAAACCGGCACTAGGAAACAGACTGAGAAAGATGAGAAAAAGTGTCTCCTGCAACCCGTTCCCTTGGTGCTAGATGAACGAACGTCTCTCCACTTGCTCAGTTCTGAGAGATAAGTGTGTGTGAAAGCCGTCCTTCAGCTAGCTTGTTGGGAACACAAAGTTTCTTTTTAGTTGCAAACTCCATTCCATACATATATATGGGAGGTACAAGCTCCAACTCGGTTTTACAGTGAAAACTGCAGGAACTTGAAACCGGCACTGGGAAATAGACTGAGAAAGCAGAGAAAAAGTGTCTCCTGCAACCCTTTCCCTTGGTGCTAGATGAACGAACGTCACTCCACTTGCTCAGTTCTGAGAGATAAGTGTGTGTGAAAGCCGTCCTTCAGCTAGCTTGTTGGGAAAACAAAGTTTCTTTTCAGTTGCAAACTCCATTCCATACATATATATGGGGAGGTACAAGCTCCAACTCGGTTTTACAGTGAAAACTGCAGGAACTTCAAACCGGCACTAGGAAACAGACTGAGAAAGCTGAGAAAAAGTGTCTCCTGCAACCCTTTCCCTTGGTGCTATATGAACGAACGTCTCTCCACTTGCTCAGTTCTGAGAGATAAGTGTGTGTGAAAGCCGTCCTTCAGCTAGCTTGTTGGGAAAACAAAGTTTCTTTTCAGTTGCAAACTCCATTCCATACATATATATGGGGAGGTACAAGCTCCAACTCGGTTTTACAGTGAAAACTGCAGGAACTTGAAACCGGCACTAGGAAATAGACTGAGAAAGCAGAGAAAAAGTGTCTCCTGCAACCCGTTCCCTTGGTGCTTGATGAACGAACGTCTCTCCACTTGCTCAGTTCTGAGAGATAAGTGTGTGTGAAAGCCGTCCTTCAGGTAGCTTGTTGGGAACACAAAGTTTCTTTTCACTTGCAAACTCCATTCCATACATATATATGGGAGGTACAAGCTCCAACTCGGTTTTACAGTGAAAACTGCAGGAACTTGAAACCGGCACTAGGAAATAGACTGAGAAAGCAGAGAAAATGTGTCTCCTGCAACCCGATCCCTTGGTGCTAGATGAACGAACGTCTCTCCACTTGCTCAGTTCTGAGAGATAAGTGTGTGTGAAAGCCGTCCTTCAGCTAGCTTGTTGGGAACACAAAGTTTCTTTTCAGTTGCAAACTCCATTCCATACATATATATGGGAAGTACAAGCTCCAACTCGGTTTTACAGTGAAAACTGCAGGAACTTCAAACCGGCACTAGGAAACCGACTGAGAAAGATGAGAAAAAGTGTCTCCTGCAACCCGTTCCCTTGGTGCTAGATGAACGAAAGTCTCTCCACTTGCTCAGTTCTGAGAGATAAGTGTGTGTGAAAGCCGTCCTTCACCTAGCTTGTTGGGAACACAAAGTTTCTTTTCAGATGCAAACTCCATTCCATACATATATATGGGGAGGTACAAGCTCCAACTCGGTTTTACAGTGAAAACTGCAGGAACTTGAAACCGGCACTAGGAAACAGACTGAGAAAGCAGAGAAAAAGTACCTCCTGCAACCCGTTCCCTTGGTGCTAGATGAACGAACGTCTCTCCACTTGCTCAGTTCTTAGAGATATGTGTGTGTGAAAGCCGTCCTTCAGCTAGCTTGTTGGGAACACAAAGTTTCTTTTTAGTTGCAAACTCCATTCCATACATATATATGGGAGGTACAAGCTCCAACTCGGTTTTACAGTGAAAACTGCAGGAACTTGAAACCGGCACTAGGAAATAGACTGAGAAAGCAGAGAAAAAGTGTCTCCTGCAACCCTTTCCCTTGGTGCTAGATGAACGAACGTCTCTCCACTTGCTCAGTTCTGAGAGATAAGTGTGTGTGAAAGCCGTCCTTCAGCTAGCTTGTTGGGAACACAAAGTTTCTTTTCAGTTGCAAACTCCATTCCATACATATATATGGGGAGGTACAAGCTCCAACTCGGTTTTACAGTGAAAACTGCAGGAACTTCAAACCGGCACTAGGAAATAGACTGAGAAAGCAGAGAAAAAGTGTCTCCTGCAACCCTTTCCCTTGGTGCTAGATGAACGAACGTCTCTCCACTTGCTCAGTTCTGAGAGATAAGTGTGTGTGAAAGCCGTCCTTCAGCTAGCTTGTTGGGAAAACAAAGTTTCTTTTCAGTTGCAAACTCCATTCCATACATATATATGGGGAGGTACAAGCTCCAACTCGGTTTTACAGTGAAAACTGCAGGAACTTGAAACCGGCACTAGGAAATAGACTGAGAAAGCAGAGAAAAAGTGTCTCCTGCAACCCGTTCCCTTGGTGCTAGAGGAACGAACGTCTCTCCACTTGCTCAGTTCTGAGAGATAAGTGTGTGTGAAAGCCGTCCTTCAGGTAGCTTGTTGGGAACACAAAGTTTCTTTTCACTTGCAAACTCCATTCCATACATATATATGGGAGGTACAAGCTCCAACTCGGTTTTACAGTGAAAACTGCAGGAACTTGAAACCGGCACTAGGAAATAGACTGAGAAAGCAGAGAAAATGTGTCTCCAGCAACCCGATCCCTTGGTGCTAGATGAACGAACGTCTCTCCACTTGCTCACTTCTGAGAGATAAGTGTGTGTGAAAGCCGTCCTTCAGCTAGCTTGTTGGGAACACAAAGTTTCTTTTCAGTTGCAAACTCCATTCCATACATATATATGGGAAGTACAAGCTCCAACTCGGTTTTACAGTGAAAACTGCAGGAACTTCAAACTGGCACTAGGAAACCGACTGAGAAAGATGAGAAAAAGTGTCTCCTGCAACCCGTTCCCTTGGTGCTAGATGAACGAACGTCTCTCCACTTGCTAAGTTCTGAGAGATAAGTGTGTGTGAAAGCCGTCCTTCACCTAGCTTGTTGGGAACACAAAGTTTCTTTTCAGATGCAAACTCCATTCCATACATATATATGGGGAGGTACAAGCTCCAACTCGGTTTTACAGTGAAAACTGCAGGAACTTGAAACCGGCACTAGGAAACAGACTGAGAAAGCAGAGAAAAAGTATCTCCTGCAACCCGTTCCCTTGGTGCTAGATGAACGAACGTCTCTCCACTTGCTCAGTTCTTAGAGATATGTGTGTGTGAAAGCCGTCCTTCAGCTAGCTTGTTGGGAACACAAAGTTTCTTTTTAGTTGCAAACTCCATTCCATACATATATATGGGAGGTACAAGCTCCAACTCGGTTTTACAGTGAAAACTGCAGGAACTTGTAACCGGCACTAGGAAATAGACTGAGAAAGCAGAGAAAAAGTGTCTCCTGCAACCCGTTCCCTTGGTGCTAGATGAACGAACGTCTCTCCACTTGCTCAGTTCTGAGAGATAAGTGTGTGTGAAAGCCGTCCTTCAGCTAGCTTGTTGGGAACACAAAGTTTCTTTTCAGTTGCAAACTCCATTCCATACATATATATGGGAGGTAGAAGCTCCAACTCGGTTTTACAGTGAAAACTGCAGGAACTTGAAACCGGCACTAGGAAATAGACTGAGAAAGCAGAGAAAAAGTGTCTCCTGCAACCCGTTCCCTTGGTGCTAGATGAACGAACGTCTCTCCACTTGCTCAGTTCTGAGAGATATGTGTGTGTGAAAGCCATCCTTCAACTAGCTTGTTGGGAACACAAAGTTTCTTTTCACTTGCAAACTCCATTCCATACATATATATGGGAGGTACAAGCTCCAACTCGGTTTTACAGTGAAAACTGCAGGAACTTCAAACCGGCACTAGGAAACAGACTGAGAAAGCTGAGAAAAAATTTCTCCTGCAACCCGTTCCCTTGGTGCTAGATGAACGAACGTCTCTCCACTTGCTCAGTTCTGAGAGATAAGTGTGTGTGAAAGCCATCCTTCAGCTAGCTTGTTGGGAACACAAAGTTTCTCTTCAGTTGCAAACTCCATTCCATACATATATATGGGGAGGTACAAGCTCCAACTCGGTTTTACAGTGAAAACTGCAGGAACTTCAAACCGGCACTAGGAAACAGACTGAGAAAGCTGAGAAAAAGTGTCTCCTGCAACCCGTTCCCTTGGTGCTAGATGAACGAACGTCTCTCCACTTGCTCAGTTCTGAGAGATAAGTGTGTGTGAAAGCCGTCCTTCACCTAGCTTGTTGGGAACACAAAGTTTCTTTTCAGTTGCAAACTCCATTCCATACATATATATGGGGAGGTACAAGCTCCAACTAGGTTTTACAGTGAAAACTGCAGGAACTTCAAACCGGCACTAGGAAACAGACTGAGAAAGCAGAGAAAAAGTGTCTCCTGCAACCCGTTCCCTTGGTGCTAGATGAACGAACGTCTCTCCACTTGCTCAGTTCTTAGAGATATGTGTGTGTGAAAGCCGTCCTTCAGCTAGCTTGTTGGGAACACAAAGTTTCTTTTTAGTTGCAAACTCCATTCCATACATATATATGGGAGGTACAAGCTCCAACTCGGTTTTACAGTGAAAACTGCAGGAACTTGAAACCGGCACTAGGAAATAGACTGAGAAAGCAGAGAAAAAGTGTCTCCTGCAACCCTTTCCCTTGGTGCTAGATGAACGAACGTCTCTCCACTTGCTCAGTTCTGAGAGATAAGTGTGTGTGAAAGCCGTCCTTCAGCTAGCTTGTTGGGAACACAAAGTTTCTTTTCAGTTGCAAACTCCATTCCATACATATATATGGGGAGGTACAAGCTCCAACTCGGTTTTACAGTGAAAACTGCAGGAACATCAAACCGGCACTAGGAAATAGACTGAGAAAGCAGAGAAAAAGTGTCTCCTGCAACCCTTTCCCTTGGTGCTAGATGAACGAACGTCTCTCCACTTGCTCAGTTCTGAGAGATAAGTGTGTGTGAAAGCCGTCCTTCAGCTAGCTTGTTGGGAAAACAAAGTTTCTTTTCAGTTGCAAACTCCATTCCATACATATATATGGGGAGGTACAAGCTCCAACTCGGTTTTACAGTGAAAACTGCAGGAACTTGAAACCGGCACTAGGAAATAGACTGAGAAAGCAGAGAAAAAGTGTCTCCTGCAACCCGTTCCCTTGGTGCTAGATGAACGAACGTCTCTCCACTTGCTCAGTTCTGAGAGATAAGTGTGTGTGAAAGCCGTCCTTCAGGTAGCTTGTTGGGAACACAAAGTTTCTTTTCACTTGCAAACTCCATTCCATACATATATATGGGAGGTACAAGCTCCAACTCGGTTTTACAGTGAAAACTGCAGGAACTTGAAACCGGCACTAGGAAATAGACTGAGAAAGCAGAGAAAATGTGTCTCCTGCAACCCGATCCCTTGGTGCTAGATGAACGAACGTCTCTCCACTTGCTCAGTTCTGAGAGATAAGTGTGTGTGAAAGCCGTCCTTCAGCTAGCTTGTTGGGAACACAAAGTTTCTTTTCAGTTGCAAACTCCATTCCATACATATATATGGGAAGTACAAGCTCCAACTCGGTTTTACAGTGAAAACTGCAGGAACTTCAAACCGGCACTAGGAAACCGACTGAGAAAGATGAGAAAAAGTGTCTCCTGCAACCCGTTCCCTTGGTGCTAGATGAACGAAAGTCTCTCCACTTGCTCAGTTCTGAGAGATAAGTGTGTGTGAAAGCCGTCCTTCACCTAGCTTGTTGGGAACACAAAGTTTCTTTTCAGATGCAAACTCCATTCCATACATATATATGGGGAGGTACAAGCTCCAACTCGATTTTACAGTGAAAACTGCAGGAACTTGAAACCGGCACTAAGAAACAGACTGAGAAAGCAGAGAAAAAGTATCTCCTGCAACCCGTTCCCTTGGTGCTAGATGAACGAACGTCTCTCCACTTGCTCAGTTCTTAGAGATATGTGTGTGTGAAAGCCGTCCTTCAGCTAGCTTGTTGGGAACACAAAGTTTCTTTTTAGTTGCAAACTCCATTCCATACATATATATGGGAGGTACAAGCTCCAACTCGGTTTTACAGTGAAAACTGCAGGAACTTGAAACCGGCACTAGGAAATAGACTGAGAAAGCTGAGAAAAAGTGTCACCTGCAACCCTTTCCCTTGGTGCTAGATGAACGAACGTCTCTCCACTTGCTAAGTTCTGAGAGATAAGTGTGTGTGAAAGCCGTCCTTCAGCTAGCTTGTTGGGAACACAAAGTTTCTTTTCAGTTGCAAACTCCATTCCATACATATATATGGGAGGTAGAAGCTCCAACTCGGTTTTACAGTGAAAACTGCAGGAACTTGAAACCGGCACTAGGAAATAGACTGAGAAAGCAGAGAAAAAGTGTCTCCTGCAACCCGTTCCCTTGGTGCTAGATGAACGAACGTCTCTCCACTTGCTCAGTTCTGAGAGATAAGTGTGTGTGAAAGCCATCCTTCAACTAGCTTGTTGGGAACACAAAGTTTCTTTTCACTTGCAAACTCCATTCCATACATATATATGGGAGGTACAAGCTCCAACTCGGTTTTACAGTGAAAACTGCAGGAACTTCAAACCGGCACTAGGAAACAGACTGAGAAAGCTGAGAAAAAGTTTCTCCTGCAACCCGTTCCCTTGGTGCTAGATGAACGAACGTCTCTCCACTTGCTCAGTTCTGAGAGATAAGTGTGTTTGAAAGCCATCCTTCAGCTAGCTTGTTGGGAACACAAAGTTTCTCTTCAGTTGCAAACTCCATTCCATACATATATATGGGGAGGTACAAGCTCCAACTCGGTTTTACAGTGAAAACTGCAGGAACTTCAAACCGGCACTAGGAAACAGACTGAGAAAGCTGAGAAAAAGTGTCTCCTGCATCCCGTTCCCTTGGTGCTAGATGAACGAACGTCTCTCCACTTGCTCAGTTCTGAGAGATAAGTGTGTGTGAAAGCCGTCCTTCACCTAGCTTGTTGGGAACACAAAGTTTCTTTTCAGTTGCAAACTCCATTCCATACATATATATGGGGAGGTACAAGCTCCAACTAGGTTTTACAGTGAAAACTGCAGGAACTTCAAACCGGCACTAGGAAACAGACTGAGAAAGCAGAGAAAAAGTGTCTCCTGCAACCCGTTCCCTTGGTGCTAGATGAACGAACGTCTCTCCACTTGCTCAGTTCTGAGAGATAAGTGTGTGTGAAAGCCGTCCTTCACCTAGCTTGTTGGGAACACAAAGTTTCTTTTCAGTTGCAAACTCCATTCCATACATATATATGGGGAGGTACAAGCTCCAACTCGGTTTTACAGTGAAAACTGCAGGAACTTCAAACCGGCACTAGGAAACAGACTGAGAAAGCAGAGAAATAGTGTCTCCTGCAACCCGTTCCCTTGGTGCTAGATGAACGAACGTCTCTCCACTTGCTCAGTTCTGAGAGATAAGTGTGTGTGAAAGCCGTCCTTCAGCTAGCTTGTTGGGAACACAAAGTTTCTTTTCACTTGCAAACTCCATTCCATACATATATATGGGAGGTACAAGCTCCAACTCGGTTTTACAGTGAAAACTGCAGGAACTTGAAACCGGCACTAGGAAATAGACTGAGAAAGCAGAGAAAATGTGTCTCCTGCAACCCGATCCCTTGGTGCTAGATGAACGAACGTCTCTCCACTTGCTCAGTTCTGAGAGATAAGTGTGTGTGAAAGCCGTCCTTCAGCTAGCTTGTTGGGAACACAAAGTTTCTTTTCAGTTGCAAACTCCATTCCATACATATATATGGGAAGTACAAGCTCCAACTCGGTTTTACAGTGAAAACTGCAGGAACTTCAAACCGGCACTAGGAAACAGACTGAGAAAGATGAGAAAAAGTGTCTCCTGCAACCCGTTCCCTTGGTGCTAGATGAACGAACGTCTCTCCACTTGCTCAGTTCTGAGAGATAAGTGTGTGTGAAAGCCGTCCTTCAGCTAGCTTGTTGGGAACACAAAGTTTCTTTTTAGTTGCAAACTCCATTCCATACATATATATGGGAGGTACAAGCTCCAACTCGGTTTTACAGTGAAAACTGCAGGAACTTGAAACCGGCACTGGGAAATAGACTGAGAAAGCAGAGAAAAAGTGTCTCCTGCAACCCTTTCCCTTGGTGCTAGATGAACGAACGTCTCTCCACTTACTCAGTTCTGAGAGATAAGTGTGTGTGAAAGCCGTCCTTCAGCTAGCTTGTTGGGAAAACAAAGTTTCTTTTCAGTTGCAAACTCCATTCCATACATATATATGGGGAGGTACAAGCTCCAACTCGGTTTTACAGTGAAAACTGCAGGAACTTGAAACCGGCACTAGGAAATAGACTGAGAATGCAGAGAAAAAGTGTCTCCTGCAACCCGTTCCCTTGGTGCTAGATGAACGAACGTCTCTCCACTTGCTCAGTTCTGAGAGATAAGTGTGTGTGAAAGCCGTCCTTCAGCTAGCTTGTTGGGAACACAAAGTTTCTTTTTAGTTACAAACTCCATTCCATACATATATATGGGAGGTACAAGCTCCAACTCGGTTTTACAGTGAAAACTGCAGGAACTTGAAACCGGCACTGGGAAATAGACTGAGAAAGCAGAGAAAAAGTGTCTCCTGCAACCCTTTCCCTTGGTGCTAGATGAACGAACGTCTCTCCACTTGCTCAGTTCTGAGAGATAAGTGTGTGTGAAAGCCGTCCTTCACCTAGCTTGTTGGGAACACAAAGTTTCTTTTCAGTTGCAAACTCCATTCCATACATATATATGGGGAGGTACAAGCTCCAACTAGGTTTTACAGGGAAAACTGCAGGAACTTCAAACCGGCACTAGGAAACAGACTGAGAAAGCAGAGAAAAAGTGTCTCCTGCAAACCGTTCCCTTGGTGCTAGATGAACGAACGTCTCTCCACTTGCTCAGTTCTGAGAGATAAGTGTGTGTGAAAGCCGTCCTTCACCTAGCTTGTTGGGAACACAAAGTTTCTTTTCAGTTGCAAACTCCATTCCATACATATATATGGGGAGGTACAAGCTCCAACTCGGTTTTACAGTGAAAACTGCAGGAACTTCAAACCGGCACTAGGAAACAGACTGAGAAAGCAGAGAAATAGTGTCTCCTGCAACCCGTTCCCTTGGTGCTAGATGAACGAACGTCTCTCCACTTGCTCAGTTCTGAGAGATAAGTGTGTGTGAAAGCCGTCCTTCAGCTAGCTTGTTGGGAACACAAAGTTTCTTTTCAGTTGCAAACTCCATTCCATACATATATATGGGAGGTACAAGCTCCAACTCGGTTTTACAGTGAAAACTGCAGGAACTTGAAACCGGCACTAGGAAATAGACTGAGAAAGCAGAGAAAAAGTGTCTCCTGCAAACCGTTCACTTGGTGCTAGATGAACGAACGTCTCTCCACTTGCTCAGTTCTGAGAGATAAGTGTGTGTGAAAGCCGTCCTTCACCTAGCTTGTTGGGAACACAAAGTTTCTTTTCAGTTGCAAACTCCATTCCATACATATATATGGGGAGGTACAAGCTCCAACTAGGTTTTACAGTGAAAACTGCAGGAACTTCAAACCGGCACTAGGAAACAGACTGAGAAAGCAGAGAAAAAGTGTCTCCTGCAACCCGTTCCCTTGGTGCTAGATGAACGAACGTCTCTCCACTTGCTCAGTTCTGAGAGATAAGTGAGTGTGAAAGCCGTCCTTCACCTAGCTTGTTGGGAACACAAAGTTTCTTTTCAGATGCAAACTCCATTCCATACATATATATGGGGAGGTACAAGCTCCAACTAGGTTTTACAGTGAAAACTGCAGGAAATTGAAACCGGCACTAGGAAACAGACTGAGAAAGCAGAGAAAAAGTATCTCCTGCAACCCGTTCCCTTGGTGCTAGATGAACGAACGTCTCTCCACTTGCTCAGTTCTTAGAGATATGTGTGTGTGAAAGCCGTCCTTCAGCTAGCTTGTTGGGAACACAAAGTTTCTTTTCAGTTGCAAACTCCATTCCATACATATATATGGGGAGGTACAAGCTCCAACTCGGTTTTACAGTGAAAACTGCAGGAACTTGAAACCGGCACTAGGAAATAGACTGAGAAAGCAGAGAAAAAGTGTCTCCTGCAACCCGTTCCCTTGGTGCTAGATGAACGAACGTCTCTCCACTTGCTCAGTTCTGAGAGATAAGTGTGTGTGAAAGCCGTCCTTCAGCTAGCTTGTTGGGAAAACAAAGTTTCTTTTCAGTTGCAAACTCCATTCCATACATATATATGGGGAGGTACAAGCTCCAACTCGGTTTTACAGTGAAAACTGCAGGAACTTGAAACCGGCACTAGGAAATAGACTGAGAAAGCAGAGAAAAAGTGTCTCCTGCAACCCGTTCCCTTGGTGCTAGATGAACGAACGTCTCTCCACTTGCTCAGTTCTGAGAGATAAGTGTGTGTGAAAGCCGTCCTTCAGGTAGCTTGTTGGGAACACAAAGTTTCTTTTCACTTGCAAACTCCATTCCATACATATATATGGGAGGTACAAGCTCCAACTCGGTTTTACAGTGAAAACTGCAGGAACTTGAAACCGGCACTAGGAAATAGACTGAGAAAGCAGAGAAAATGTGTCTCCTGCAACCCGATCCCTTGGTGCTAGATGAACGAACGTCTCTCCACTTGCTCAGTTCTGAGAGATAAGTGTGTGTGAAAGCCGTCCTTCAGCTAGCTTGTTGGGAACACAAAGTTTCTTTTCAGTTGCAAACTCCATTCCATACATATATATGGGAAGTACAAGCTCCAACTCGGTTTTACAGTGAAAACTGCAGGAACTTCAAACCGGCACTAGGAAACCGACTGAGAAAGATGAGAAAAAGTGTCTCCTGCAACCCGTTCCCTTGGTGCTAGATGAACGAAAGTCTCTCCACTTGCTCAGTTCTGAGAGATAAGTGTGTGTGAAAGCCGTCCTTCACCTAGCTTGTTGGGAACACAAAGTTTCTTTTCAGATGCAAACTCCATTCCATACATATATATGGGGAGGTACAAGCTCCAACTCGGTTTTACAGTGAAAACTGCAGGAACTTGAAACCGGCACTAGGAAATAGACTGAGAAAGCAGAGAAAAAGTATCTCCTGCAACCCGTTCCCTTGGTGCTAGATGAACGAACGTCTCTCCACTTGCTCAGTTCTGAGAGATAAGTGTGTGTGAAAGCCGTCCTTCAGCTAGCTTGTTGGGAACACAAAGTTTCTTTTTAGTTACAAACTCCATTCCATACATATATATGGGAGGTACAAGCTCCAACTCGGTTTTACAGTGAAAACTGCAGGAACTTGAAACCGGCACTGGGAAATAGACTGAGAAAGCAGAGAAAAAGTGTCTCCTGCAACCCTTTCCCTTGGTGCTAGATGAACGAACGTCTCTCCACTTGCTCAGTTCTGAGAGATAAGTGTGTGTGAAAGCCGTCCTTCAGCTAGCTTGTTGGGAATACAAAGTTTCTTTTCAGTTGCAAACTCCATTCCATACATATATATGGGGAGGTACAAGCTCCAACTCGGTTTTACAGTGAAAACTGCAGGAACTTCAAACCGGCACTAGGAAATAGACTGAGAAAGCAGAGAAAAAGTGTCTCCTGCAAACCGTTCCCTTGGTGCTAGATGAACGAACGTCTCTCCACTTGCTCAGTTCTGAGAGATAAGTGTGTGTGAAAGCCGTCCTTCACCTAGCTTGTTGGGAACACAAAGTTTCTTTTCAGTTGCAAACTCCATTCCATACATATATATGGGGAGGTACAAGCTCCAACTAGGTTTTACAGTGAAAACTGCAGGAACTTGAAACCGGCACTAGGAAACAGACTGAGAAAGCAGAGAAAAAGTATCTCCTGCAACCCGTTCCCTTGGTGCTAGATGAACGAACGTCTCTCCACTTGCTCAGTTCTTAGAGATATGTGTGTGTGAAAGCCGTCCTTCAGCTAGCTTGTTGGGAACACAAAGTTTCTTTTTAGTTGCAAACTCCATTCCATACATATATATGGGAGGTACAAGCTCCAACTCGGTTTTACAGTGAAAACTGCAGGAACTTGAAACCGGCACTAGGAAATAGACTGAGAAAGCAGAGAAAAAGTGTCTCCTGCAACCCTTTCCCTTGGTGCTAGATGAACGAACGTCTCTCCACTTGCTCAGTTCTGAGAGATAAGTGTGTGTGAAAGCCGTCCTTCAGCTAGCTTGTTGGGAACACAAAGTTTCTTTTCAGTTGCAAACTCCATTCCATACATATATATGGGGAGGTACAAGCTCCAACTCGGTTTTACAGTGAAAACTGCAGGAACTTCAAACCGGCACTAGGAAATAGACTGAGAAAGCAGAGAAAAAGTGTCTCCTGCAACCCTTTCCCTTGGTGCTAGATGAACGAACGTCTCTCCACTTGCTCAGTTCTGAGAGATAAGTGTGTGTGAAAGCCGTCCTTCAGCTAGCTTTTTGGGAAAACAAAGTTTCTTTTCAGTTGCAAACTCCATTCCATACATATATATGGGGAGGTACAAGCTCCAACTCGGTTTTACAGTGAAAACTGCAGGAACTTGAAACCGGCACTAGGAAATAGACTGAGAAAGCAGAGAAAAAGTGTCTCCTGCAACCCGTTCCCTTGGTGCTAGATGAACGAACGTCTCTCCACTTGCTCAGTTCTGAGAGATAAGTGTGTGTGAAAGCCGTCCTTCAGGTAGCTTGTTGGGAACACAAAGTTTCTTTTCACTTGCAAACTCCATTCCATACATATATATGGGAGGTACAAGCTCCAACTCGGTTTTACAGTGAAAACTGCAGGAACTTGAAACCGGCACTAGGAAATAGACTGAGAAAGCAGAGAAAATGTGTCTCCTGCAACCCGATCCCTTGGTGCTAGATGAACGAACGTCTCTCCACTTGCTCAGTTCTGAGAGATAAGTGTGTGTGAAAGCCGTCCTTCAGCTAGCTTGTTGGGAACACAAAGTTTCTTTTCAGTTGCAAACTCCATTCCATACATATATATGGGAAGTACAAGCTCCAACTCGGTTTTACAGTGAAAACTGCAGGAACTTCAAACCGGCACTAGGAAACCGACTGAGAAAGATGAGAAAAAGTGTCTCCTGCAACCCGTTCCCTTGGTGCTAGATGAACGAAAGTCTCTCCACTTGCTCAGTTCTGAGAGATAAGTGTGTGTGAAAGCCGTCCTTCACCTAGCTTGTTGGGAACACAAAGTTTCTTTTCAGATGCAAACTCCATTCCATACATATATATGGGGAGGTACAAGCTCCAACTCGGTTTTACAGTGAAAACTGCAGGAACTTGAAACCGGCACTAGGAAATAGACTGAGAAAGCAGAGAAAAAGTATCCCCTGCAACCCGTTCCCTTGGTGCTAGATGAATGAACGTCTCTCCACTTGCTCAGTTCTGAGAGATAAGTGTGTGTGAAAGCCGTCCTTCAGCTAGCTTGTTGGGAACACAAAGTTTCTTTTTAGTTACAAACTCCATTCCATACATATATATGGGAGGTACAAGCTCCAACTCGGTTTTACAGTGAAAACTGCAGGAACTTGAAACCGGCACTGGGAAATAGACTGAGAAAGCAGAGAAAAAGTGTCTCCTGCAACCCTTTCCCTTGGTGCTAGATGAACGAACGTCTCTCCACTTGCTCAGTTCTGAGAGATAAGTGTGTGTGAAAGCCGTCCTTCAGCTAGCTTGTTGGGAATACAAAGTTTCTTTTCAGTTGCAAACTCCATTCCATACATATATATGGGGAGGTACAAGCTCCAACTCGGTTTTACAGTGAAAACTGCAGGAACTTGAAACCGGCACTAGGAAATAGACTGAGAAAGCAGAGAAAAAGTGTCTCCTGCAAACCGTTCCCTTGGTGCTAGATGAACGAACGTCTCTCCACTTGCTCAGTTCTGAGAGATAAGTGTGTGTGAAAGCCGTCCTTCACCTAGCTTGTTGGGAACACAAAGTTTCTTTTCAGTTGCAAACTCCATTCCATACATATATATGGGGAGGTACAAGCTCCAACTAGGTTTTACAGTGAAAACTGCAGGAACTTCAAACCGGCACTAGGAAACAGACTGAGAAAGCAGAGAAAAAGTGTCTCCTGCAACCCGTTCCCTTGGTGCTAGATGAACGAACGTCTCTCCACTTGCTCAGTTCTGAGAGATAAGTGTGTGTGAAAGCCGTACTTCACCTAGCTTGTTGGGAACACAAAGTTTCTTTTCAGTTGCAAACTCCATTCCATACATATATATGGGGAGGTACAAGCTCCAACTCGGTTTTACAGTGAAAACTGCAGGAACTTCAAACCGGCACTAGGAAACAGACTGAGAAAGCAGAGAAATAGTGTCTCCTGCAACCCGTTCCCTTGGTGCTAGATGAACGAACGTCTCTCCACTTGCTCAGTTCTGAGAGATAAGTGTGTGTGAAAGCCGTCCTTCAGCTAGCTTGTTGGGAACACAAAGTTTCTTTTCAGTTGCAAACTCCATTCCATACATATATATGGGAGGTACAAGCTCCAACTCGGTTTTACAGTGAAAACTGCAGGAACTTGAAACCGGCACTAGGAAATAGACTGAGAAAGCAGAGAAAAAGTGTCTCCTGCAAACCGTTCACTTGGTGCTAGATGAACGAACGTCTCTCCACTTGCTCAGTTCTGAGAGATAAGTGTGTGTGAAAGCCGTCCTTCAGCTAGCTTGTTGGGAACACAAAGTTTCTTTTCAGTTGCAAACTCCATTCCATACATATATATGGGGAGGTACAAGCTCCAACTAGGTTTTACAGTGAAAACTGCAGGAACTTCAAACCGGCACTAGGAAACAGACTGAGAAAGCAGAGAAAAAGTGTCTCCTGCAACCCGTTCCCTTGGTGCTAGATGAACGAACGTCTCTCCACTTGCTCAGTTCTGAGAGATAAGTGTGTGTGAAAGCCGTCCTTCACCTAGCTTGTTGGGAACACAAAGTTTCTTTTCAGATGCAAACTCCATTCCATACATATATATGGGGAGGTACAAGCTCCAACTAGGTTTTACAGTGAAAACTGCAGGAACTTGAAACCGGCACTAGGAAACAGACTGAGAAAGCAGAGAAAAAGTATCTCCTGCAACCCGTTCCCTTGGTGCTAGATGAAAGAACGTCTCTCCACTTGCTCAGTTCTTAGAGATATGTGTGTGTGAAAGCCGTCCTTCAGCTAGCTTGTTGGGAACACAAAGTTTCTTTTTAGTTGCAAACTCCATTCCATACATATATATGGGAGGTACAAGCTCCAACTCGGTTTTACAGTGAAAACTGCAGGAACTTGAAACCGGCACTAGGAAATAGACTGAGAAAGCAGAGAAAAAATGTCTCCTGCAACCCTTTCCCTTGGTGCTAGATGAACGAACGTCTCTCCACTTGCTCAGTTCTGAGAGATAAGTGTGTGTGAAAGCCGTCCTTCAGCTAGCTTGTTGGGAACACAAAGTTTCTTTTCAGTTGCAAACTCCATTCCATACATATATATGGGGAGGTACAAGCTCCAACTCGGTTTTACAGTGAAAACTGCAGGAACTTCAAACCGGCACTAGGAAATAGACTGAGAAAGCAGAGAAAAAGTGTCTCCTGCAACCCTTTCCCTTGGTGCTAGATGAACGAACGTCTCTCCACTTGCTCAGTTCTGAGAGATAAGTGTGTGTGAAAGCCGTCCTTCAGCTAGCTTGTTGGGAAAACAAAGTTTCTTTTCAGTTGCAAACTCCATTCCATACATATATATGGGGAGGTACAAGCTCCAACTCGGTTTTACAGTGAAAACTGCAGGAACTTGAAACCGGCACTAGGAAATAGACTGAGAAAGCAGAGAAAAAGTATCTCCTGCAACCCGTTCCCTTGGTGCTAGATGAACGAACGTCTCTCCACTTGCTCAGTTCTGAGAGATAAGTGTGTGTGAAAGCCGTCCTTCAGCTAGCTTGTTGGGAACACAAAGTTTCTTTTTAGTTACAAACTCCATTCCATACATATATATGGGAGGTACAAGCTCCAACTCGGTTTTACAGTGAAAACTGAAGGAACTTGAAACCGGCACTGGGAAATAGACTGAGAAAGCAGAGAAAAAGTGTCTCCTGCAACCCTTTCCCTTGGTGCTAGATGAACGAACGTCTCTCCACTTGCTCAGTTCTGAGAGATAAGTGTGTGTGAAAGCCGTCCTTCAGCTAGCTTGTTGGGAATACAAAGTTTCTTTTCAGTTGCAAACTCCATTCCATACATATATATGGGGAGGTACATGCTCCAACTCGGTTTTACAGTGAAAACTGCAGGAACTTGAAACCGGCACTAGGAAATAGACTGAGAAAGCAGAGAAAAAGTGTCTCCTGCAAACCGTTCCCTTGGTGCTAGATGAACGAACGTCTCTCCACTTGCTAAGTTCTGAGAGATAAGTGTGTGTGAAAGCCGTCCTTCACCTAGCTTGTTGGGAACACAAAGTTTCTTTTCACTTGCAAACTCCATTCCATACATATATATGGGGAGGTACAAGCTCCAACTAGGTTTTACAGTGAAAACTGCAGGAACTTCAAACCGGCACTAGGAAACAGACTGAGAAAGCAGAGAAAAAGTGTCTCCTGCAACCCGTTCCCTTGGTGCTAGATGAACGAACGTCTCTCCACTTGCTCAGTTCTGAGAGATAAGTGTGTGTGAAAGCCGTACTTCACCTAGCTTGTTGGGAACACAAAGTTTCTTTTCAGTTGCAAACTCCATTCCATACATATATATGGGGAGGTACAAGCTCCAACTCGGTTTTACAGTGAAAACTGCAGGAACTTCAAACCGGCACTAGGAAACAGACTGAGAAAGCAGAGAAATAGTGTCTCCTGCAACCCGTTCCCTTGGTGCTAGATGAACGAACGTCTCTCCACTTGCTCAGTTCTGAGAGATAAGTGTGTGTGAAAGCCGTCCTTCAGCTAGCTTGTTGGGAACACAAAGTTTCTTTTCAGTTGCAAACTCCATTCCATACATATATATGGGAGGTACAAGCTCCAACTCGGTTTTACAGTGAAAACTGCAGGAACTTGAAACCGGCACTAGGAAATAGACTGAGAAAGCAGAGAAAAAGTGTCTCCTGCAACCCTTTCCCTTGGTGCTAGATGAACGAACGTCTCTCCACTTGCTCAGTTCTGAGAGATAAGTGTGTGTGAAAGCCGTCCTTCAGCTAGCTTGTTGGGAACACAAAGTTTCTTTTCAGTTGCAAACTCCATTCCATACATATATATGGGGAGGTACAAGCTCCAACTCGGTTTTACAGTGAAAACTGCAGGAACTTCAAACCGGCACTAGGAAATAGACTGAGAAAGCAGAGAAAAAGTGTCTCCTGCAACCCTTTCCCTTGGTGCTAGATGAACGAACGTCTCTCCACTTGCTCAGTTCTGAGAGATAAGTGTGTGTGAAAGCCGTCCTTCAGCTAGCTTGTTGGGAAAACAAAGTTTCTTTTCAGTTGCAAACTCCATTCCATACATATATATGGGGAGGTACAAGCTCCAACTCGGTTTTAAAGTGAAAACTGCAGGAACTTGAAACCGGCACTAGGAAATAGACTGAGAAAGCAGAGAAAAAGTGTCTCCTGCAACCCGTTCCCTTGGTGCTAGATGAACGAACGTCTCTCCACTTGCTCAGTTCTGAGAGATAACTGTGTGTGAAAGCCGTCCTTCAGGTAGCTTGTTGGGAACACAAAGTTTCTTTTCACTTGCAAACTCCATTCCATACATATATATGGGAGGTACAAGCTCCAACTCGGTTTTACAGTGAAAACTGCAGGAACTTCAAACCGGCACTAGGAAATAGACTGAGAAAGCAGAGAAAATGTGTCTCCTGCAACCCGATCCCTTGGTGCTAGATGAACGAACGTCTCTCCACTTGCTCAGTTCTGAGAGATAATTGTGTGTGAAAGCCGTCCTTCAGCTAGCTTGTTGGGAACACAAAGTTTCTTTTCAGTTGCAAACTCCATTCCATACATATATATGGGAAGTACAAGCTCCAACTCGGTTTTACAGTGAAAACTGCAGGAACTTCAAACCGGCACTAGGAAACCGACTGAGAAAGATGAGAAAAAGTGTCTCCTGCAACCCGTTCCCTTGGTGCTAGATGAACGAAAGTCTCTCCACTTGCTCAGTTCTGAGAGATAAGTGTGTGTGAAAGCCGTCCTTCACCTAGCTTGTTGGGAACACAAAGTTTCTTTTCAGATGCAAACTCCATTCCATACATATATATGGGGAGGTACAAGCTCCAACTCGGTTTTACAGTGAAAACTGCAGGAACTTGAAACCGGCACTAGGAAACAGACTGAGAAAGCAGAGAAAAAGTATCTCCTGCAACCCGTTGCCTTGGTGCTAGATGAACGAACGTCTCTCCACTTGCTCAGTTCTTAGAGATATGTGTGTGTGAAAGCCGTCCTTCAGCTAGCTTGTTGGGAACACAAAGTATCTTTTTAGTTGCAAACTCCATTCCATACATATATATGGGAGGTACAAGCTCCAACTCGGTTTTACAGTGAAAACTGCAGGAACTTGAAACCGGCACTAGGAAGTAGACTGAGAAAGCTGAGAAAAAGTGTCTCCTGCAACCCTTTCCCTTGGTGCTAGATGAACGAACGTCTCTCCACTTGCTAAGTTCTGAGAGATAAGTGTGTGTGAAAGCCGTCCTTCAGCTAGCTTGTTGGGAACACAAAGTTTCTTTTCAGTTGCAAACTCCATTCCATACATATATATGGGAGGTAGAAGCTCCAACTCGGTTTTACAGTGAAAACTGCAGGAACTTGAAACCGGCACTAGGAAATAGACTGAGAAAGCAGAGAAAAAGTGTCTCCTGCAACCCGTTCCCTTGGTGCTAGATGAACGAACGTCTCTCCACTTGCTCAGTTCTGAGAGATAAGTGTGTGTGAAAGCCATCCTTCAACTAGCTTGTTGGGAACACAAAGTTTCTTTTCACTTGCAAACTCCATTCCATACATATATATGGGAGGTACAAGCTCCAACTCGGTTTTACAGTGAAAACTGCAGGAACTTCAAACCGGCACTAGGAAACAGACTGAGAAAGCTGAGAAAAAGTTTCTCCTGCAACCCGTTCCCTTGGTGCTAGATGAACGAACGTCTCTCCACTTGCTCAGTTCTGAGAGATAAGTGTGTGTGAAAGCCATCCTTCAGCTAGCTTGTTGGGAACACAAAGTTTCTCTTCAGTTGCAAACTCCATTCCATACATATATATGGGGAGGTACAAGCTCCAACTCGGTTTTACAGTGAAAACTGCAGGAACTTCAAACCGGCACTAGGAAACAGACTGAGAAAGCTGAGAAAAAGTGTCTCCTGCATCCCGTTCCCTTGGTGCTAGATGAACGAACGTCTCTCCACTTGCTCAGTTCTGAGAGATAAGTGTGTGTGAAAGCCGTCCTTCACCTAGCTTGTTGGGAACACAAAGTTTCTTTTCAGTTGCAAACTCCATTCCATACATATATATGGGGAGGTACAAGCTCCAACTAGGTTTTACAGTGAAAACTGCAGGAACTTCAAACCGGCACTAGGAAACAGACTGAGAAAGCAGAGAAAAAGTGTCTCCTGCAACCCTTTCCCTTGGTGCTAGATGAACGAACGTCTCTCCACTTGCTCAGTTCTGAGAGATAAGTGTGTGTGAAAGCCGTCCTTCACCTAGCTTGTTGGGAACACAAAGTTTCTTTTCAGTTGCAAACTCCATTCCATACATATATATGGGGAGGTACAAGCTCCAACTCGGTTTTACAGTGAAAACTGCAGGAACTTCAAACAGGCACTAGGAAACAGACTGAGAAAGCAGAGAAATAGTGTCTCCTGCAACCCGTTCCCTTGGTGCTAGATGAACGAACGTCTCTCCACTTGCTCAGTTCTGAGAGATAAGTGTGTGTGAAAGCCGTCCTTCAGGTAGCTTGTTGGGAACACAAAGTTTCTTTTCACTTGCAAACTCCATTCCATACATATATATGGGAGGTACAAGCTCCAACTCGGTTTTACAGTGAAAACTGCAGGAACTTGAAACCGGCACTAGGAAATAGACTGAGAAAGCAGAGAAAATGTGTCTCCTGCAACCCGATCACTTGGTGCTAGATGAACGAACGTCTCTCCACTTGCTCAGTTCTGAGAGATAAGTGTGTGTGAAAGCCGTCCTTCAGCTAGCTTGTTGGGAACACAAAGTTTCTTTTCAGTTGCAAACTCCATTCCATACATATATATGGGAAGTACAAGCTCCAACTCGGTTTTACAGTGAAAACTGCAGGAACTTCAAACCGGCACTAGGAAACAGACTGAGAAAGATGAGAAAAAGTGTCTCCTGCAACCCGTTCCCTTGGTGCTAGATGAACGAACGTCTCTCCACTTGCTCAGTTCTGAGAGATAAGTGTGTGTGAAAGCCGTCCTTCAGCTAGCTTGTTGGGAACACAAAGTTTCTTTTTAGTTGCAAACTCCATTCCATACATATATATGGGAGGTACAAGCTCCAACTCGGTTTTACAGTGAAAACTGCAGGAACTTGAAACCGGCACTGGGAAATAGACTGAGAAAGCAGAGAAAAAGTGTCTCCTGCAACCCTTTCCCTTGGTGCTAGATGAACGAACGTCTCTCCACTTGCTCAGTTCTGAGAGATAAGTGTGTGTGAAAGCCGTCCTTCAGCTAGCTTGTTGGGAAAACAAAGTTTCTTTTCAGTTGCAAACTCCATTCCATACATATATATGGGGAGGTACAAGCTCCAACTCGGTTTTACAGTGAAAACTGCAGGAACTTGAAACCGGCACTAGGAAATAGACTGAGAAAGCAGAGAAAAAGTGTCTCCTGCAACCCGTTCCCTTGGTGCTAGATGAACGAACGTCTCTCCACTTGCTCAGTTCTGAGAGATAAGTGTGTGTGAAAGCCGTCCTTCAGCTAGCTTGTTGGGAACACAAAGTTTCTTTTTAGTTACAAACTCCATTCCATACATATATATGGGAGGTACAAGCTCCAACTCGGTTTTACAGTGAAAACTGCAGGAACTTGAAACCGGCACTGGGAAATAGACTGAGAAAGCAGAGAAAAAGTGTCTCCTGCAACCCTTTCCCTTGGTGCTAGATGAACGAACGTCTCTCCACTTGCTCAGTTCTGAGAGATAAGTGTGTGTGAAAGCCGTACTTCACCTAGCTTGTTGGGAACACAAAGTTTCTTTTCAGTTGCAAACTCCATTCCATACATATATATGGGGAGGTACAAGCTCCAACTCGGTTTTACAGTGAAAACTGCAGGAACTTCAAACCGGCACTAGGAAACAGACTGAGAAAGCAGAGAAATAGTGTCTCCTGCAACCCGTTCCCTTGGTGCTAGATGAACGAACGTCTATCCACTTGCTCAGTTCTGAGAGATAAGTGTGTGTGAAAGCCGTCCTTCAGCTAGCTTGTTGGGAACACAAAGTTTCTTTTCAGTTGCAAACTCCATTCCATACATATATATGGGAGGTACAAGCTCCAACTCGGTTTTACAGTGAAAACTGCAGGAACTTGAAACCGGCACTAGGAAATAGACTGAGAAAGCAGAGAAAAAGTGTCTCCTGCAAACCGTTCACTTGGTGCTAGATGAACGAACGTCTCTCCACTTGCTCAGTTCTGAGAGATAAGTGTGTGTGAAAGCCGTCCTTCACCTAGCTTGTTGGGAACTCAAAGTTTCTTTTCAGTTGCAAACTCCATTCCATACATATATATGGGGAGGTACAAGCTCCAACTCGGTTTTACAGTGAAAACTGCAGGAACTTCAAACCGGCACTAGGAAACAGACTGAGAAAGCAGAGAAATAGTGTCTCCTGCAACCCGTTCCCTTGGTGCTAGATGAACGAACGTCTCTCCACTTGCTCAGTTCTGAGAGATAAGTGTGTGTGAAAGCCGTTCTTCACCTAGCTTGTTGGGAACACAAAGTTTCTTTTCAGTTGCAAACTCCATTCCATACATATATATGGGGAGGTACAAGCTCCAACTAGGTTTTACAGTGAAAACTGCAGGAACTTCAAACCGGCACTAGGAAACAGACTGAGAAAGCAGAGAAAAAGTGTCTCCTGCAACCCGTTCCCTTGGTGCTAGATGAACGAACGTCTCTCCACTTGCTAAGTTCTGAGAGATAAGTGTGTGTGAAAGCCGTACTTCACCTAGCTTGTTGGGAACACAAAGTTTCTTTTCAGTTGCAAACTCCATTCCATACATATATATGGGGAGGTACAAGCTCCAACTCGGTTTTACAGTGAAAACTGCAGGAACTTCAAACCGGCACTAGGAAACAGACTGAGAAAGCAGAGAAATAGTGTCTCCTGCAACCCGTTCCCTTGGTGCTAGATGAACGAACGTCTCTCCACTTGCTCAGTTCTGAGAGATAAGTGTGTGTGAAAGCCGTCCTTCAGCTAGCTTGTTGGGAACACAAAGTTTCTTTTCAGTTGCAAACTCCATTCCATACATATATATGGGAGGTACAAGCTCCAACTCGGTTTTACAGTGAAAACTGCAGGAACTTGAAACCGGCACTAGGAAATAGACTGAGAAAGCAGAGAAAAAGTGTCTCCTGCAAACCGTTCACTTGGTGCTAAATGAACGAACGTCTCTCCACTTGCTCAGTTCTGAGAGATAAGTGTGTGTGAAAGCCGTCCTTCACCTAGCTTGTTGGGAACACAAAGTTTCTTTTCAGTTGCAAACTCCATTCCATACATATATATGGGGAGGTACAAGCTCCAACTAGGTTTTACAGTGAAAACTGCAGGAACTTCAAACCGGCACTAGGAAACAGACTGAGAAAGCAGAGAAAAAGTGTCTCCTGCAACCCGTTCCCTTGGTGCTAGATGAACGAACGTCTCTCCACTTGCTCAGTTCTGAGAGATAAGTGTGTGTGAAAGCCGTCCTTCACCTAGCTTGTTGGGAACACAAAGTTTCTTTTCAGATGCAAACTCCATTCCATACATATATATGGGGAGGTACAAGCTCCAACTAGGTTTTACAGTGAAAACTGCAGGAACTTGAAACCGGCACTAGGAAACAGACTGAGAAAGCAGAGAAAAAGTATCTCCTGCAACCCGTTCCCTTGGTGCTAGATGAACGAACGTCTCTCCACTTGCTCAGTTCTTAGAGATATGTGTGTGTGAAAGCCGTCCTTCAGCTAGCTTGTTGGGAACACAAAGTTTCTTTTTAGTTGCAAACTCCATTCCATACATATATATGGGAGGTACAAGCTCCAACTCGGTTTTACAGTGAAAACTGCAGGAACTTGAAACCGGCACTAGGAAATAGACTGAGAAAGCTGAGAAAAAGTGTCTCCTGCAACCCTTTCCCTTGGTGCTAGATGAACGAACGTCTCTCCACTTGCTCAGTTCTGAGAGATAAGTGTGTGTGAAAGCCGTCCTTCAGCTAGCTTGTTGGGAACACAAAGTTTCTTTTCAGTTGCAAACTCCATTCCATACATATATATGGGAGGTAGAAGCTCCAACTCGGTTTTACAGTGAAAACTGCAGGAACTTGAAACCGGCACTAGGAAATAGACTGAGAAAGCAGAGAAAAAGTGTCTCCTGCAACCCGTTCCCTTGGTGCTAGATGAACGAACGTCTCTCCACTTGCTCAGTTCTGAGAGATAAGTGTGTGTGAAAGCCATCCTTCAACTAGCTTGTTGGGAACACAAAGTTTCTTTTCACTTGCAAACTCCATTCCATACATATATATGGGAGGTACAAGCTCCAACTCGGTTTTACAGTGAAAACTGCAGGAACTTCAAACCGGCAGTAGGAAACAGACTGAGAAAGCTGAGAAAAAGTTTCTCCTGAAACCCGTTCCCTTGGTGCTAGATGAACGAACGTCTCTCCACTTGCTCAGTTCTGAGAGATAAGTGTGTGTGAAAGCCATCCTTCAGCTAGCTTGTTGGGAACACAAAGTTTCTCTTCAGTTGCAAACTCCATTCCATACATATATATGGGGAGGTACAAGCTCCAACTCGGTTTTACAGTGAAAACTGCAGGAACTTCAAACCGGCACTAGGAAACAGACTGAGAAAGCTGAGAAAAAGTGTCTCCTGCATCCCGTTCCCTTGGTGCTAGATGAACGAACGTCTCTCCACTTGCTCAGTTCTGAGAGATAAGTGTGTGTGAAAGCCGTCCTTCACCTAGCTTGTTGGGAACACAAAGTTTCTTTTCAGTTGCAAACTCCATTCCATACATATATATGGGGAGGTACAAGCTCCAACTAGGTTTTACAGTGAAAACTGCAGGAACTTCAAACCGGCACTAGGAAACAGACTGAGAAAGCAGAGAAAAAGTGTCTCCTGCAAACCTTTCCCTTGGTGCTAGATGAACGAACGTCTCTCCACTTGCTCAGTTCTGAGAGATAAGTGTGTGTGAAAGCCGTCCTTCACCTAGCTTGTTGGGAACACAAAGTTTCTTTTCAGTTGCAAACTCCATTCCATACATATATATGGGGAGGTACAAGCTCCAACTCGGTTTTACAGTGAAAACTGCAGGAACTTCAAACAGGCACTAGGAAACAGACTGAGAAAGCAGAGAAATAGTGTCTCCTGCAACCCGTTCCCTTGGTGCTAGATGAACGAACGTCTCTCCACTTGCTCAGTTCTGAGAGATAAGTGTGTGTGAAAGCCGTCCTTCAGGTAGCTTGTTGGGAACACAAAGTTTCTTTTCACTTGCAAACTCCATTCCATACATATATATGGGAGGTACAAGCTCCAACTCGGTTTTACAGTGAAAACTGCAGGAACTTGAAACCGGCACTAGGAAATAGACTGAGAAAGCAGAGAAAATGTGTCTCCTGCAACCCGATCCCTTGGTGCTAGATGAACGAACGTCTCTCCACTTGCTCAGTTCTGAGAGATAAGTGTGTGTGAAAGCCGTCCTTCAGCTAGCTTGTTGGGAACACAAAGTTTCTTTTCAGTTGCAAACTCCATTCCATACATATATATGGGAAGTACAAGCTCCAACTCGGTTTTACAGTGAAAACTGCAGGAACTTCAAACCGGCACTAGGAAACAGACTGAGAAAGATGAGAAAAAATTGTCTCCTGCAACCCGTTCCCTTGGTGCTAGATGAACGAACGTCTCTCCACTTGCTCAGTTCTGAGAGATAAGTGTGTGTGAAAGCCGTCCTTCAGCTAGCTTGTTGGGAACACAAAGTTTCTTTTTAGTTGCAAACTCCATTCCATACATATATATGGGAGGTACAAGCTCCAACTCGGTTTTACAGTGAAAACTGCAGGAACTTGAAACCGGCACTGGGAAATAGACTGAGAAAGCAGAGAAAAAGTGTCTCCTGCAACCCTTTCCCTTGGTGCTAGATGAACGAACGTCTCTCCACTTGCTCAGTTCTGAGAGATAAGTGTGTGTGAAAGCCGTCCTTCAGCTAGCTTGTTGGGAAAACAAAGTTTCTTTTCAGTTGCAAACTCCATTCCATACATATATATGGGGAGGTACAAGCTCCAACTCGGTTTTACAGTGAAAACTGCAGGAACTTGAAACCGGCACTAGGAAATAGACTGAGAAAGCAGAGAAAAAGTGTCTCCTGCAACCCGTTCCCTTGGTGCTAGATGAACGAACGTCTCTCCACTTGCTCAGTTCTGAGAGATAAGTGTGTGTGAAAGCCGTCCTTCAGCTAGCTTGTTGGGAACACAAAGTTTCTTTTTAGTTACAAACTCCATTCCATACATATATATGGGAGGTACAAGCTCCAACTCGGTTTTACAGTGAAAACTGCAGGAACTTGAAACCGGCACTGGGAAATAGACTGAGAAAGCAGAGAAAAAGTGTCTCCTGCAACCCTTTCCCTTGGTGCTAGATGAACGAACGTCTCTCCACTTGCTCAGTTCTGAGAGATAAGTGTGTGTGAAAGCCGTCCTTCAGCTAGCTTGTTGGGAATACAAAGTTTCTTTTCAGTTGCAAACTCCATTCCATACATATATATGGGGAGGTACAAGCTCCAACTCGGTTTTACAGTGAAAACTGCAGGAACTTGAAACCGGCACTAGGAAATAGACTGAGAAAGCAGAGAAAAAGTGTCTCCTGCAACCCGTTCCCTTGGTGCTAGATGAACGAACGTCTCTCCACTTGCTCAGTTCTGAGAGATAAGTGTGTGTGAAAGCCGTCCTTCACCTAGCTTGTTGGGAACACAAAGTTTCTTTTCAGTTGCAAACTCCATTCCATACATATATATGGGGAGGTACAAGCTCCAACTAGGTTTTACAGTGAAAACTGCAGGAACTTCAAACCGGCACTAGGAAACAGACTGAGAAAGCAGAGAAAAAGTGTCTCCTGCAACCCGTTCCCTTGGTGCTAGATGAACGAACGTCTCTCCACTTGCTCAGTTCTGAGAGATAAGTGTGTGTGAAAGCCGTCCTTCACCTAGCTTGTTGGGAACACAAAGTTTCTTTTCAGTTGCAAACTCCATTCCATACATATATATGGGGAGGTACAAGCTCCAACTCGTTTTTACAGTGAAAACTGCAGGAACTTCAAACCGGCACTAGGAAACAGACTGAGAAAGCAGAGAAATAGTGTCTCCTGCAACCCGTTCCCTTGGTGCTAGATGAACGAACGTCTCTCCACTTGCTCAGTTCTGAGAGATAAGTGTGTGTGAAAGCCGTCCTTCAGCTAGCTTGTTGGGAACACAAAGTTTCTTTTCAGTTGCAAACTCCATTCCATACATATATATGGGAGGTACAAGCTCCAACTCGGTTTTACAGTGAAAACTGCAGGAACTTGAAACCGGCACTAGGAAATAGACTGAGAAAGCAGAGAAAAAGTGTCTCCTGCAACCCGTTCCCTTGGTGCTAGATGAACGAACGTCTCTCCACTTGCTCAGTTCTGAGAGATAAGTGTGTGTGAAAGCCGCCCTTCAGCTAGCTTGTTGGGAACACAAAGTTTCTTTTCAGTTGCAAACTCCATTCCATACATATATATGGGAGGTACAAGCTCCAACTCGGTTTTACAGTGAAAACTGCAGGAACTTCAAACCGGCACTAGGAAACAGACTGAGAAAGCAGAGAAATAGTGTCTCCTGCAACCCGTTCCCTTGGTGCTAGATGAACGAACGTCTCTCCACTTGCTCAGTTCTGAGAGATAAGTGTGTGTGAAAGCCGTCCTTCAGCTAGCTTGTTGGGAACACAAAGTTTCTTTTCAGTTGCAAACTCCATTCCATAAATATATATGGGAGGTACAAGCTCCAACTCGGTTATACAGTGAAAACTGCAGGAACTTCAAACCGGCACTAGGAAACAGACTGAGAAAGCAGAAAAAAGTGTCTCATGCAACCCGTTCCCTTGGTGCTAGATGAACGAACGTCTCTCCACTTGCTCAGTTCTGAGAGATAAGTGTGTGTGAAAGCCGTCCTTCACCTAGCTTGTTGGGAACACAAAGTTTCTTTTCAGTTGCAAACTCCATTCCATACATATATATGGGGAGGTACAAGCTCCAACTCGGTTTTACAGTGAAAACTGCAGGAACTTCAAACCGGCACTAGGAAACAGACTGAGAAAGCAGAGAAATAGTGTCTCCTGCAACCCGTTCCCTTGGTGCTAGATGAACGAACGTCTCTCCACTTGCTCAGTTCTGAGAGATAAGTGTGTGTGAAAGCCGTCCTTCAGCTAGCTTGTTGGGAACACAAAGTTTCTTTTCAGTTGCAAACTCCATTCCATACATATATATGGGAGGTACAAGCTGCAACTCGGTTTTACAGTGAAAACTGCAGGAACTTGAAACCGGCACTAGGAAACAGACTGAGAAAGCTGAGAAATAGTGTCTCCTGCAACCCGTTCCCTTGGTGCTAGATGAACGAACGTCTCTCCACTTGCTCAGTTCTGAGAGATAAGTGTGTGTGAAAGCCGTCCTTCAGCTAGCTAGTTGGGAACACAAAGTTTCTTTTCAGTTGCAAACTCCATTCCATACATATATATGGGAGGTACAAGCTGCAACTCGGTTTTACAGTGAAAACTGCAGGAACTTGAAACCGGCACTAGGAAACAGACTGAGAAAGCTGAGAAAAAGTGTCTCCTGCAACCCGTTCCCTTGGTGCTAGATGAACGAACGTCTCTCCACTTGCTCAGTTCTGAGAGATAAGTGTGTGTGAAAGCCATTCTTCAGCTAGCTTGTTGGGAACACAAAGTTTCTTTTCAGTTGCAAACTCCATTCCATACATATATATGGGGAGGTACAAGCTCCAACTCGGTTTTACAGTGAAAACTGCAGGAACTTCAAACCGGCACTAGGAAACAGACTGAGAAAGCAGAGAAAAAGTGTCTCCTGCAACCCGTTCCCTTGGTGCTAGATGAACGAACGTCTCTCCACTTGCTCAGTTCTGAGAGATAAGTGAGTGTGAAAGCCGTCCTTCACATAGCTTGTTGGGAACACAAAGTTTCTTTTCAGTTGCAAACTCCATTCCATACATATATATGGGGAGGTACAAGCGCCAACTCGGTTTTACAGTGAAAACTGCAGGAACTTCAAACCGGCACTAGGAAACAGACTGAGAAAGCTGAGAAAAAGTGTCTCCTGCAACCCGTTCCCTTGGTGCTAGATGAACGAAAGTCTATCCACTTGCTCAGTTCTGAGAGATAAGTGTGTGTGAAAGCCGTCCTTCAGCTAGCTTGTTGGGAACACAAAGTTTCTTTTCAGTTGCAAACTCCATTCCATACATATATATGGGGAGGTACAAGCTCCAACTCGGTTTTACAGTGAAAACTGCAGGAACTTCAAACCGGCACTAGGAAACAGACTGAGATAGCTGAGAAAAATTGTCTCCTGCAACCCGTTCCCTTGGTGCTAGATGAACGAAAGTCTATCCACTTGCTCAGTTCTGAGAGATAAGTGTGTGTGAAAGCCGTCCTTCACATAGCTTGTTGGGAACACAAAGTTTCTTTTCAGTTGCAAACTCCATTCCATACATATATATGGGGAGGTACAAGCTCCAACTCGGTTTTACAGTGAAAACTGCAGGAACTTCAAACCGGCACTAGGAAACAGACTGAGAAAGCAGAGAAAAAGTGTCTCCTGCAACCCGTTCCCTTGGTGCTAGATGAACGAACGTCTCTCCACTTGCTCAGTTCTGAGAGATAAGTGTGTTTGAAAGCCGTCCTTCAGCTAGCTTGTTGGGAACACAAAGTTTCTTTTCAGTTGCAAACTCCATTCCATACATATATATGGGAGGTACAAGCTCCAACTCGGTTTTACAGTGAAAACTGCAGGAACTTCAAACCGGCACTAGGAAACAGACTGAGAAAGCAGAGAAAAAGTGTCTCCTGCAACCCGTTCTCTTGGTGCTAGATGAACGAACGTCTCTCCACTTGCTCAGTTCTGAGAGATAAGTGTGTTTGAAAGCCGTCCTTCAGCTAGCTTGTTGGGAACACCAAGTTTCTTTTCAGTTGCAAACTCCATTCCATACATATATATGGGAGGTACAAGCTCCAACTCGGTTTTACAATGAAAACTGCAGGAACTTCAAACCGGCACTAGGAAATAGACTGAGAAAGCAGAGAAAAAGTGTCTCCTGCAAACCGTTCCCTTGGTGCTAGATGAACGAACGTCTCTCCACTTGCTCAGTTCTGAGAGATAAGTGTGTGTGAAAGCCGTCCTTCAGCTAGCTTGTTGGGAACACCAAGTTTCTTTTCAGTTGCAAACACCATTCCATACATATATATGGGGAGGTACAAGCTCCAACTCGGTTTTACAGTGAAAACTGCAGGAACTTCAAACCGGCACTAGGAAACAGACTGAGAAAGCAGAGAAAAAGTGTCTCCTGCAACCCGTTCCCTTGGTGCTAGATGAACGAACGTCTCTCCACTTGCTCAGTTCTGAGAGATAAGTGTGTGTAAAAGCCGTCCTTCAGCTAGCTTGTTGGGAACACAAAGTTTCTTTTCAGTTGCAAACTCCATTCCATACATATATATGGGAGGTACAAGCTCCAACTCGGTTTTACAGTGAAAACTGCAGGAACTTCAAACCGGCACTAGCAAACAGACTGAGAAAGCTGAGAAAAAGTGTCTCCTGCAACCCGTTCCCTTGGTGCTAGATGAACGAACGTCTCTCCACTTGCTCAGTTCTGAGAGATAAGTGTGTGTGAAAGCCGTCCTTCAGCTAGCTTGTTGGGAACACAAAGTTTCTTTTCAGTTGCAAACTCCATTCCATACATATATATGGGAGGTACAAGCTCCAACTCGGTTTTACAGTGAAAACTGCAGGAACTTCAAACCGGCACTAGGAAACAGACTGAGAAAGCAGAGAAAAATTGTCTCCTGCAAACCGTTCCCTTGGTGCTAGATGAACGAACGTCTCTCCACTTGCTCAGTTCTGAGAGATAAGTGGGTGTGAAAGCCGTCCTTCAGCTAGCTTGTTGGGAACACCAAGTTTCTTTTCAGTTGCAAACTCCATTCCATACATATATATGGGGAGGTACAAGCTCCAACTCGGTTTTACAGTGAAAACTGCAGGAACTTCAAACCGGCACTAGGAAACAGACTGAGAAAGCAGAGAAAAAGTGTCTCCTGCAACCCGTTCCCTTGGTGCTAGATGAACGAACGTCTCTCCACTTGCTCAGTTCTGAGAGATAAGTGTGTGTAAAAGCCGTCCTTCAGCTAGCTTGTTGGGAACACAAAGTTTCTTTTCAGTTGCAAACTCCATTCCATACATATATATGGGAGGTAAAAGCTCCAACTCGGTTTTACAGTGAAAACTGCAGGAACTTCAAACCGGCACTAGCAAACAGACTGAGAAAGCTGAGAAAAAGTGTCTCCTGCAACCCGTTCCCTTGGTGCTAGATGAACGAACGTCTCTCCACTTGCTCAGTTCTGAGAGATAAGTGTGTGTGAAAGCCGTCCTTCAGCTAGCTTGTTGGGAACACAAAGTTTCTTTTCAGTTGCAAACTCCATTCCATACATATATATGGGAGGTACAAGCTCCAACTCGGTTTTACAGTGAAAACTGCAGGAACTTCAAACCGGCACTAGGAAACAGACTGAGAAAGCAGAGAAAAAGTGTCTCCTGCAACCCGTTCCCTTGGTGCTAGAGGAACGAACGTCTCTCCACTTGCTCAGTTCTGAGAGATAAGTGTGTGTAAAAGCCGTCCTTCAGCTAGCTTGTTGGGAACACAAAGTTTCTTTTCAGTTGCAAACTCCATTCCATACATATATATGGGAGGTAAAAGCTCCAACTCGGTTTTACAGTGAAAACTGCAGGAACTTCAAACCGGCACTAGCAAACAGACTGAGAAAGCTGAGAAAAAGTGTCTCCTGCAACCCGTTCCCTTGGTGCTAGATGAACGAACGTCTCTCCACTTGCTCAGTTCTGAGAGATAAGTGTGTGTGAAAGCCGTCCTTCAGCTAGCTTGTTGGGAACACAAAGTTTCTTTTCAGTTGCAAACTCCATTCCATACATATATATGGGAGGTACAAGCTCCAACTCGGTTTTACAGTGAAAACTGCAGGAACTTCAAACCGGCACTAGGAAACAGACTGAGAAAGCAGAGAAAAAGTGTCTCCTGCAACCCGTTCCCTTGGTGCTAGAGGAACGAACGTCTCTCCACTTGCTCAGTTCTGAGAGATAAGTGAGTGTGAAAGCCGTCCTTCAGCTAGCTTGTTGGGAACACAAAGTTTCTTTTCAGTTGCAAACTCCAATCCATACATATATATGGGGAGGTACAATCTCCAACTCGGTTTTACAGTGAAAACTGCAGGAACTTCAAACCGGCACTAGGAAACAGACTGAGAAAGCAGAGAAAAATGGTCTCCTGCCACCCGTTCCCTTGGTGCTAGATGAACGAACGTCTCTCCACTTGCTCAGTTCTGAGAGATAAGTGTGTGTGAAAGCCGTCCTTCAGCTAGCTTGTTGGGAACACAAAGTTTCTTTTCAGTTGCAAACTCCATTCCATACATATATATGGGGAGGTACAAGCTCCAACTCGGTTTTACAGTGAAAACTGCAGGAACTTCAAACCGGCACTAGGAAACAGACTGAGAAAGCAGAGAAAAAGTGTCTCCTGCAACCCGTTCCCTTGTTGCTAGATGAACGAACGTCTCTCCACTTGCTCAGTTCTGAGTGATAAGTGTGTGTGAAAGCCGTCCTTCAGCTAGCTTGTTGGGAACACAAAGTTTCTTTTAAGTTGCAAACTCCATTCCATACATATATATGGGGAGGTACAAGCTCCAACTCGGTTTTACAGTGAAAACTGCAGGAACTTCAAACCGGCACTAGCAAACAGACTGAGAAAGCAGAGAAAAAGTGTCTCCTGCAACCCGTTCCCTTGGTGCTAGATGAACGAACGTCTCTCCACTTGCTCAGTTCTGAGAGATAAGTGTGTGTGAAAGCCGTCCTTCAGCTAGCTTGTTGGGAACACAAAGTTTCTTTTCAGTTGCAAACTCCATTCCATACATATATATGGGAGGTACAAGCTCCAACTCGGTTTTACAGTGAAAACTGCAGGAACTTCAAACCGGCACTAGCAAACAGACTGAGAAAGCTGAGAAAAAGTGTCTCCTGCAACCCGTTCCCTTGGTGCTAGATGAACGAACGTCTCTCCACTTGCTCAGTTCTGAGAGATAAGTGTGTGTGAAAGCCGTCCTTCAGCTAGCTTGTTGGGAACACAAAGTTTCTTTTCAGTTGCAAACTCCATTCCATACATATATATGGGAGGTACAAGCTCCAACTCGGTTTTACAGTGAAAACTGCAGGAACTTCAAACCGGCACTAGGAAACAGACTGAGATAGCAGAGAAAAAGTGTCTCCTGCAAACCGTTCCCTTGGTGCTAGATGAACGAACGTCTCTCCACTTGCTCAGTTCTGAGAGATAAGTGTGTGTAAAAGCCGTCCTTCAGCTAGCTTGTTGGGAACACAAAGTTTCTTTTCAGTTGCAAACTCCATTCCATACATATATATGGGAGGTAAAAGCTCCAACTCGGTTTTACAGTGAAAACTGCAGGAACTTCAAACCGGCACTAGCAAACAGACTGAGAAAGCTGAGAAAAAGTGTCTCCTGCAACCCGTTCCCTTGGTGCTAGATGAACGAACGTCTCTCCACTTGCTCAGTTCTGAGAGATAAGTGTGTGTGAAAGCCGTCCTTCAGCTAGCTTGTTGGGAACACAAAGTTTCTTTTCAGTTGCAAACTCCATTCCATACATATATATGGGAGGTACAAGCTCCAACTCGGTTTTACAGTGAAAACTGCAGGAACTTCAAACCGGCACTAGGAAACAGACTGAGAAAGCAGAGAAAAAGTGTCTCCTGCAACCCGTTCCCTTGGTGCTAGAGGAACGAACGTCTCTCCACTTGCTCAGTTCTGAGAGATAAGTGAGTGTGAAAGCCGTCCTTCAGCTAGCTTGTTGGGAACACAAAGTTTCTTTTCAGTTGCAAACTCCAATCCATACATATATATGGGGAGGTACAATCTCCAACTCGGTTTTACAGTGAAAACTGCAGGAACTTCAAACCGGCACTAGGAAACAGACTGAGAAAGCAGAGAAAAATGGTCTCCTGCCACCCGTTCCCTTGGTGCTAGATGAACGAACGTCTCTCCACTTGCTCAGTTCTGAGAGATAAGTGTGTGTGAAAGCCGTCCTTCAGCTAGCTTGTTGGGAACACAAAGTTTCTTTTCAGTTGCAAACTCCATTCCATACATATATATGGGGAGGTACAAGCTCCAACTCGGTTTTACAGTGAAAACTGCAGGAACTTCAAACCGGCACTAGGAAACAGACTGAGAAAGCAGAGAAAAAGTGTCTCCTGCAACCCGTTCCCTTGTTGCTAGATGAACGAACGTCTCTCCACTTGCTCAGTTCTGAGTGATAAGTGTGTGTGAAAGCCGTCCTTCAGCTAGCTTGTTGGGAACACAAAGTTTCTTTTCAGTTGCAAACTCCATTCCATACATATATATGGGGAGGTACAAGCTCCAACTCGGTTTTACAGTGAAAACTGCAGGAACTTCAAACCGGCACTAGGAAACAGACTGAGAAAGCTGAGAAAAAGTGTCTCCTGCAACCCGTTCCCTTGGTGCTAGATGAACGAACGTCTCTCCACTTGCTCAGTTCTGAGAGATAAGTGTGTGTGAAAGCCGTCCTTCAGCTAGCTTGTTGGGAACACAAAGTTTCTTTTCAGTTGCAAACTCCATTCCATACATATATATGGGGAGGTACAAGCTCCAACTCGGTTTTACAGTGAAAACTGCAGGAACTTCAAACCGGCACTAGCAAACAGACTGAGAAAGCTGAGAAAAAGTGTCTCCTGCAACCCGTTCCCTTGGTGCTAGATGAACGAACGTCTCTCCACTTGCTCAGTTCTGAGAGATAAGTGTGTGTGAAAGCCGTCCTTCAGCTAGCTTGTTGGGAACACAAAGTTTCTTTTCAGTTGCAAACTCCATTCCATACATATATATGGGAGGTACAAGCTCCAACTCGGTTTTACAGTGAAAACTGCAGGAACTTCAAACCGGCACTAGGAAACAGACTGAGAAAGCAGAGAAAAAGTGTCTCCTGCAAACCGTTCCCTTGGTGCTAGATGAACGAACGTCTCTCCACTTGCTCAGTTCTGAGAGATAAGTGTGTGTGAAAGCCGTCCTTCAGCTAGCTTGTTGGGAACACCAAGTTTCTTTTCAGTTGCAAACTCCATTCCATACATATATATGGGGAGGTACAAGCTCCAACTCGGTTTTACAGTGAAAACTGCAGGAACTTCAAACCGGCACTAGGAAACAGACTGAGAAAGCAGAGAAAAAGTGTCTCATGCAACCCGTTCCCTTGGTGCTAGATGAACGAACGTCTCTCCACTTGCTCAGTTCTGAGAGATAAGTGTGTTTGAAAGCCGTCCTTCAGCTAGCTTGTTGGGAACACAAAGTTTCTTTTCAGTTGCAAACTCCATTCCATACATATATATGGGAGGAACAAGCTCCAACTCGGTTTTACAGTGAAAACTGCAAGAACTTCAAACCGGCACTAGGAAACAGACTGAGAAAGCAGAGAAAAAGTGTCTCCTGCAACCCGTTCCCTTGGTGCTAGATGAACGAATGTCTCTCCACTTGCTCAGTTCTGAGAGATAAGTGTGTGTGAAAGCCGTCCTTCAGCTAGCTTGTTGGGAACACCAAGTTTCTTTTCAGTTGCAAACTCCATTCCATACATATATATGGGGAGGTACAAGCTCCAACTCGGTTTTACAGTGAAAACTGCAGGAACTTCAAACCGGCACTAGGAAACAGACTGAGAAAGCAGAGAAAAAGTGTCTCCTGCCACCCGTTCCCTTGGTGCTAGATGAACGAACGTCTCTCCACTTGCTCAGTTCTGAGAGATAAGTGAGTGTGAAAGCCGTCCTTCAGCTAGCTTGTTGGGAACACAAAGTTTCTTTTCAGTTGCAAACTCCATTCCATACATATATATGGGGAGGTACAATCTCCAACTCGGTTTTACAGTGAAAACTGCAGGAACTTCAAACCGGCACTAGGAAACAGACTGAGAAAGCAGAGAAAAATGGTCTCCTGCCACCCGTTCCCTTGGTGCTAGATGAACGAACGTCTCTCCACTTGCTCAGTTCTGAGAGATAAGTGTGTGTGAAAGCCGTCCTTCAGCTAGCTTGTTGGGAACACAAAGTTTCTTTTCAGTTGCAAACTCCACTTCATACATATATATGGGGAGGTACAAGCTCCAACTCGGTTTTACAGTGAAAACTGCAGGAACTTCAAACCGGCACTAGGAAACAGACTGAGAAAGCAGAGAAAAAGTGTCTCCTGCAACCCGTTCCCTTGGTGCTAGATGAACGAACGTCTCTCCACTTGCTCAGTTCTGAGTGATAAGTGTGTTTGAAAGCCATCCTTCAGCTAGCTTGTTGGGAACACAAAGTTTCTTTTCAGTTGCAAACTCCATTCCATACATATATATGGGGAGGTACAAGCTCCAACTCGGTTTTACAGTGAAAACTGCAGGAACTTCAAACCGGCACTAAGAAACAGACTGAGAAAGCAGAGAAAAAGTGTCTCCTGCAAACCGTTCCCTTGGTGCTAGATGAACGAACGTCTCTCCACTTGCTCAGTTCTGAGAGATAAGTGTGTGTGAAAGCCGTCCTTCAGCTAGCTTGTTGGGAACACAAAGTTTCTTTTCAGTTGCAAACTCCATTCCATACATATATATGGGGAGGTACAAGCTCCAACTCGGTTTTACAGTGAAAACTGCAAGAACTTCAAACCGGCACTAGGAAACAGACTGAGAAAGCAGAGAAAAAGTGTCTCCTGCAACCCGTTCCCTTGGTGCTAGATGAACGAATGTCTCTCCACTTGCTCAGTTCTGAGAGATAAGTGTGTGTGAAAGCCGTCCTTCAGCTAGCTTGTTGGGAACACCAAGTTTCTTTTCAGTTGCAAACTCCATTCCATACATATATATGGGGAGGTACAAGCTCCAACTCGGTTTTACAGTGAAAACTGCAGGAACTTCAAACCGGCACTAGGAAACAGACTGAGAAAGCAGAGAAAAAGTGTCTCCTGCCACCTGTTCCCTTGGTGCTAGATGAACGAACGTCTCTCCACTTGCTCAGTTCTGAGAGATAAGTGAGTGTGAAAGCCGTCCTTCAGCTAGCTTGTTGGGAACACCAAGTTTCTTTTCAGTTGCAAACTCCATTCCATACATATATATGGGGAGGTACAAGCTCCAACTCGGTTTTACAGTGAAAACTGCAGGAACTTCAAACCGGCACTAGGAAACAGACTGAGAAAGCAGAGAAAAAGTGTCTCCTGCAAACCGTTCCCTTGGTGCTAGATGAACGAACGTCTCTCCACTTGCTCAGTTCTGAGAGATAAGTGTGTGTGAAAGCCGTCCTTCAGCTAGCTTGTTGGGAACACCAAGTTTCTTTTCAGTTGCAAACTCCATTCCATACATATATATGGGGAGGTACAAGCTCCAACTCGGTTTTACAGTGAAAACTGCAGGAACTTCAAACCGGCACTAGGAAACAGACTGAGAAAGCAGAGAAAAAGTGTCTCCTGCAACCCGTTCCCTTGGTGCTAGATGAACGAACGTCTCTCCACTTGCTCAGTTCTGAGAGATAAGTGTGTGTAAAAGCCGTCCTTCAGCTAGCTTGTTGGGAACACAAAGTTTCTTTTCAGTTGCAAACTCCATTCCATACATATATATGGGAGGTACAAGCTCCAACTCGGTTTTACAGTGAAAACTGCAGGAACTTCAAACCGGCACTAGCAAACAGACTGAGAAAGCTGAGAAAAAGTGTCTCCTGCAACCCGTTCCCTTGGTGCTAGATGAACGAACGTCTCTCCACTTGCTCAGTTCTGAGAGATAAGTGTGTGTGAAAGCCGTCCTTCAGCTAGCTTGTTGGGAACACAAAGTTTCTTTTAAGTTGCAAACTCCATTCCATACATATATATGGGAGGTACAAGCTCCAACTCGGTTTTACAGTGAAAACTGCAGGAACTTCAAACCGGCACTAGGAAACAGACTGAGAAAGCAGAGAAAAAGTGTCTCCTGCAAACCGTTCCCTTGGTGCTAGATGAACGAACGTCTCTCCACTTGCTCAGTTCTGAGAGATAAGTGTGTGTGAAAGCCGTCCTTCAGCTAGCTTGTTGGGAACACCAAGTTTCTTTTCAGTTGCAAACTCCATTCCATACATATATATGGGGAGGTACAAGCTCCAACTCGGTTTTACAGTGAAAACTGCAGGAACTTCAAACCGGCACTAGGTAACAGACTGAGAAAGCAGAGAAAAAGTGTCTCATGCAACCCGTTCCCTTGGTGCTAGATGAACGAACGTCTCTCCACTTGCTCAGTTCTGAGAGATAAGTGTGTTTGAAAGCCGTCCTTCAGCTAGCTTGTTGGGAACACAAAGTTTCTTTTCAGTTGCAAACTCCATTCCATACATATATATGGGAGGTACAAGCTCCAAGTCGGTTTTACAGTGAAAACTGCAGGAACTTCAAACCGGCACTAGGAAACAGACTGAGAAAGCTGAGAAAAAGTGTCTCCTGCAACCCGTTCCCTTGGTGCTAGATGAACGAACGTCTCTCCACTTGCTCAGTTCTGAGAGATAAGTGTGTGTGAAAGCCGTCCTTCAGCTAGCTTGTTGGGAACACAAAGTTTCTCTTCAGTTGCAAACTCCATTCCATACATATATATGGGGAGGTACAAGCTCCAACTCGGTTTTACAGTGAAAACTGCAGGAACTTCAAACCGGCACTAGGAAACAGACTGAGAAAGCAGAGAAAAATTGTCTCCTGCAACCCGTTCCCTTGGTGCTAGATGAACGAACGTCTCTCCACTTGCTCAGTTCTGAGAGATAAGTGTGTGTGAAAGCCGTCCTTCAACTAGCTTGTTGGGAACACAAAGTTTCTTTTCAGTTGCAAACTCCATTCCATACATATATATGGGGAGGTACAAGCTCCAACTCGGTTTTACAGTGAAAACTGCAGGAACTTCAAACCGGCACTAGGAAACAGACTGAGAAAGCTGAGAAAAAGTGTCTCCTACAACCCGTTCCCTTGGTGCTTGATGAACGAAAGTCTATCCACTTGCTCAGTTCTGAGAGATAAGTGTGTGTGAAAGCCGTCCTTCAGCTAGCTTGTTGGGAACACAAAGTTTCTTTTCAGTTGCAAACTCCATTCCATACATATATATGGGGAGGTACAAGCTCCAACTCGGTTTTACAGTGAAAACTGCAGGAACTTCAAACCGGCACTAGGAAACAGACTGAGAAAGCAGAGAAAAAGTGTCTCCTGCAACCCGTTCCCTTGGTGCTAGATGAACGAACGTCTCTCCACTTGCTCAGTTCTGAGAGATAAGTGTGTTTGAAAGCCGTCCTTCAGCTAGCTTGTTGGGAACACAAAGTTTCTTTTCAGTTGCAAACTCCATTCCATACATATATATGGGAGGTACAAGCTCCAACTCGGTTTTACAGTGAAAACTGCAGGAACTTCAAACCGGCACTAGGAAACAGACTGAGAAAGCAGAGAAAAAGTGTCTCCTGCAACCCGTCCCCTTGGTGCTAGATGAACGAACGTCTCTCCACTTGCTCAGTTCTGAGAGATAAGTGTGTTTGAAAGCCGTCCTTCAGCTAGCTTGTTGGGAACACCAAGTTTCTTTTCAGTTGCAAACTCCATTCCATACATATATATGGGAGGTACAAGCTCCAACTCGGTTTTACAATGAAAACTGCAGGAACTTCAAACCGGCACTAGGAAATAGACTGAGAAAGCAGAGAAAAAGTGTCTCCTGCAAACCGTTCCCTTGGTGCTAGATGAACGAACGTCTCTCCACTTGCTCAGTTCTGAGAGACAAGTGTGTGTGAAAGCCGTCCTTCAGCTAGCTTGTTGGGAACACCAAGTTTCTTTTCAGTTGCAAACTCCATTCCATACATATATATGGGGAGGTACAAGCTCCAACTCGGTTTTACAGTGAAAACTGCAGGAACTTCAAACAGGCACTAGGAAACAGACTGAGAAAGCAGAGAAAAAGTGTCTCCTGCAAACCGTTCCCTTGGTGCTAAATGAACGAACGTCTCTCCACTTGCTCAGTTCTGAGAGATAAGTGTGTGTGAAAGCCGTCCTTCAGCTAGCTTGTTGGGAACACAAAGTTTCTTTTCAGTTGCAAACTCCATTCCATACATATATATGGGGAGGTACAAGCTCCAACTCGGTTTTACAGGGAAAACTGCAGGTACTTCAAACCGGCACTAGGAAACAGACTGAGAAAGCAGAGAAAAAGTGTCTCCTGCAACCCGTTCCCTTGGTGCTAGATGAACGAACGTCTCTCCACTTGCTCAGTTCTGAGAGATAAGTGTGTGTAAAAGCCGTCCTTCAGCTAGCTTGTTGGGAACACAAAGTTTCTTTTCAGTTGCAAACTCCATTCCATACATATATATGGGAGGTACAAGCTCCAACTCGGTTTTACAGTGAAAACTGCAGGAACTTCAAACCGGCACTAGCAAACAGACTGAGAAAGCTGAGAAAAAGTGTCTCCTGCAACCCGTTCCCTTGGTGCTAGATGAACGAACGTCTCTCCACTTGCTCAGTTCTGAGAGATAAGTGTGTGTGAAAGCCGTCCTTCAGCTAGCTTGTTGGGAACACAAAGTTTCTTTTCAGTTGCAAACTCCATTCCATACATATATATGGGAGGTACAAGCTCCAACTCGGTTTTACAGTGAAAACTGCAGGAACTTCAAACCGGCACTAGGAAACAGACTGAGAAAGCAGAGAAAAAGTGTCTCCTGCAACCCGTTCCCTTGGTGCTAGAGGAACGAACGTCTCTCCACTTGCTCAGTTCTGAGAGATAAGTGAGTGTGAAAGCCGTCCTTCAGCTAGCTTGTTGGGAACACAAAGTTTCTTTTCAGTTGCAAACTCCAATCCATACATATATATGGGGAGGTACAATCTCCAACTCGGTTTTACAGTGAAAACTGCAGGAACTTCAAACCGGCACTAGGAAACAGACTGAGAAAGCAGAGAAAAATGGTCTCCTGCCACCCGTTCCCTTGGTGCTAGATGAACGAACGTCTCTCCACTTGCTCAGTTCTGAGAGATAAGTGTGTGTGAAAGCCGTCCTTCAGCTAGCTTGTTGGGAACACAAAGTTTCTTTTCAGTTGCAAACTCCATTCCATACATATATATGGGGAGGTACAAGCTCCAACTCGGTTTTACAGTGAAAACTGCAGGAACTTCAAACCGGCACTAGGAAACAGACTGAGAAAGCTGAGAAAAAGTGTCTCCTGCAACCCGTTCCCTTGGTGCTAGATGAACGAACGTCTCTCCACTTGCTCAGTTCTGAGAGATAAGTGTGTGTGAAAGCCGTCCTTCAGCTAGCTTGTTGGGAACACAAAGTTTCTTTTCAGTTGCAAACTCCATTCCATACATATATATGGGAGGTACAAGCTCCAACTCGGTTTTACAGTGAAAACTGCAGGAACTTCAAACCGGCACTAGCAAACAGACTGAGAAAGCTGAGAAAAAGTGTCTCCTGCAACCCGTTCCCTTGGTGCTAGATGAACGAACGTCTCTCCACTTGCTCAGTTCTGAGAGATAAGTGTGTGTGAAAGCCGTCCTTCAGCTAGCTTGTTGGGAACACAAAGTTTCTTTTCAGTTGCAAACTCCATTCCATACATATATATGGGGAGGTACAAGCTCCAACTCGGTTTTACAGTGAAAACTGCAGGAACTTCAAACCGGCACTAGGAAACAGACTGAGAAAGCTGAGAAAAAGTGTCTCCTGCAACCCGTTCCCTTGGTGCTAGATGAACGAACGTCTCTCCACTTGCTCAGTTCTGAGAGATAAGTGTGTGTGAAAGCCGTCCTTCAGCTAGCTTGTTGGGAACACAAAGTTTCTTTTCAGTTGCAAACTCCATTCCATACATATATATGGGAGGTACAAGCTCCAACTCGGTTTTACAGTGAAAACTGCAGGAACTTCAAACCGGCACTAGCAAACAGACTGAGAAAGCTGAGAAAAAGTGTCTCCTGCAACCCGTTCCCTTGGTGCTAGATGAACGAACGTCTCTCCACTTGCTCAGTTCTGAGAGATAAGTGTGTGTGAAAGCCGTCCTTCAGCTAGCTTGTTGGGAACACAAAGTTTCTTTTCAGTTGCAAACTCCATTCCATACATATATATGGGAGGTACAAGCTCCAACTCGGTTTTACAGTGAAAACTGCAGGAACTTCAAACCGGCACTAGGAAACAGACTGAGAAAGCAGAGAAAAAGTGTCTCCTGCAAACCGTTCCCTTGGTGCTAGATGAACGAACGTCTCTCCACTTGCTCAGTTCTGAGAGATAAGTGTGTGTGAAAGCCGTCCTTCAGCTAGCTTGTTGGGAACACCAAGTTTCTTTTCAGTTGCAAACTCCATTCCATACATATATATGGGGAGGTACAAGCTCCAACTCGGTTTTACAGTGAAAACTGCAGGAACTTCAAACCGGCACTAGGAAACAGACTGAGAAAGCAGAGAAAAAGTGTCTCCTGCCACCCGTTCCCTTGGTGCTAGATGAACGAACGTCTCTCCACTTGCTCAGTTCTGAGAGATAAGTGTGTGTGAAAGCCGTCCTTCAGCTAGCTTGTTGGGAACACAAAGTTTCTTTTCAGTTGCAAACTCCATTCCATACATATATATGGGGAGGTACAAGCTCCAACTCGGTTTTACAGTGAAAACTGCAGGAACTTCAAACCGGCACTAGGAAACAGACTGAGAAAGCTGAGAAAAAGTGTCTCCTGCAACCCGTTCCCTTGGTGCTAGATGAACGAACGTCTCTCCACTTGCTCAGTTCTGAGAGATAAGTGTGTGTGAAAGCCGTCCTTCAGCTAGCTTGTTGGGAACACAAAGTTTCTTTTCAGTTGCAAACTCCATTCCATACATATATATGGGAGGTACAAGCTCCAACTCGGTTTTACAGTGAAAACTGCAGGAACTTCAAACCGGCACTAGCAAACAGACTGAGAAAGCTGAGAAAAAGTGTCTCCTGCAACCCGTTCCCTTGGTGCTAGATGAACGAACGTCTCTCCACTTGCTCAGTTCTGAGAGATAAGTGTGTGTGAAAGCCGTCCTTCAGCTAGCTTGTTGGGAACACAAAGTTTCTTTTCAGTTGCAAACTCCATTCCATACATATATATGGGGAGGTACAAGCTCCAACTCGGTTTTACAGTGAAAACTGCAGGAACTTCAAACCGGCACTAGGAAACAGACTGAGAAAGCTGAGAAAAAGTGTCTCCTGCAACCCGTTCCCTTGGTGCTAGATGAACGAACGTCTCTCCACTTGCTCAGTTCTGAGAGATAAGTGTGTGTGAAAGACGTCCTTCAGCTAGCTTGTTGGGAACACAAAGTTTCTTTTCAGTTGCAAACTCCATTCCATACATATATATGGGAGGTACAAGCTCCAACTCGGTTTTACAGTGAAAACTGCAGGAACTTCAAACCGGCACTAGCAAACAGACTGAGAAAGCTGAGAAAAAGTGTCTCCTGCAACCCGTTCCCTTGGTGCTAGATGAACGAACGTCTCTCCACTTGCTCAGTTCTGAGAGATAAGTGTGTGTGAAAGCCGTCCTTCAGCTAGCTTGTTGGGAACACAAAGTTTCTTTTCAGTTGCAAACTCCATTCCATACATATATATGGGAGGTACAAGCTCCAACTCGGTTTTACAGTGAAAACTGCAGGAACTTCAAACCGGCACTAGGAAACAGACTGAGAAAGCAGAGAAAAAGTGTCTCCTGCAAACCGTTCCCTTGGTGCTAGATGAACGAACGTCTCTCCACTTGCTCAGTTCTGAGAGATAAGTGTGTGTGAAAGCCGTCCTTCAGCTAGCTTGTTGGGAACACCAAGTTTCTTTTCAGTTGCAAACTCCATTCCATACATATATATGGGGAGGTACAAGCTCCAACTCGGTTTTACAGTGAAAACTGCAGGAACTTCAAACCGGCACTAGGAAACAGACTGAGAAAGCTGAGAAAAAGTGTCTCATGCAACCCGTTCCCTTGGTGCTAGATGAACGAACGTCTCTCCACTTGCTCAGTTCTGAGAGATAAGTGTGTTTGAAAGCCGTCCTTCAGCTAGCTTGTTGGGAACACAAAGTTTCTTTTCAGTTGCAAACTCCATTCCATACATATATATGGGAGGAACAAGCTCCAACTCGGTTTTACAGTGAAAACTGCAAGAACTTCAAACCGGCACTAGGAAACAGACTGAGAAAGCAGAGAAAAAGTGTCTCCTGCAACCCGTTCCCTTGGTGCTAGATGAACGAATGTCTCTCCACTTGCTCAGTTCTGAGAGATAAGTGTGTGTGAAAGCCGTCCTTCAGTTAGCTTGTTGGGAACACCAAGTTTCTTTTCAGTTGCAAACTCCATTCCATACATATATATGGGGAGGTACAAGCTCCAACTCGGTTTTACAGTGAAAACTGCAGGAACTTCAAACCGGCACTAGGAAACAGACTGAGAAAGCAGAGAAAAAGTGTCTCATGCAACCCGTTCCCTTGGTGCTAGATGAACGAACGTCTCTCCACTTGCTCAGTTCTGAGAGATAAGTGTGTTTGAAAGCCGTCCTTCAGCTAGCTTGTTGGGAACACAAAGTTTCTTTTCAGTTGCAAACTCCATTCCATACATATATATGGGAGGAACAAGCTCCAACTCGGTTTTACAGTGAAAACTGCAAGAACTTCAAACCGGCACTAGGAAACAGACTGAGAAAGCAGAGAAAAAGTGTCTCCTGCAACCCGTTCCCTTGGTGCTAGATGAACGAACGTCTCTCCACTTGCTCAGTTCTGAGAGATAAGTGTGTGTGAAAGCCGTCCTTCAGCTAGCTTGTTGGGAACACCAAGTTTCTTTTCAGTTGCAAACTCCATTCCATACATATATATGGGGAGGTACAAGCTCCAACTCGGTTTTACAGTGAAAACTGCAGGAACTTCAAACCGGCACTAGGAAACAGACTGAGAAAGCAGAGAAAAAGTGTCTCCTGCCACCCGTTCCCTTGGTGCTAGATGAACGAACGTCTCTCCACTTGCTCAGTTCTGAGAGATAAGTGAGTGTGAAAGCCGTCCTTCAGCTAGCTTGTTGGGAACACAAAGTTTCTTTTCAGTTGCAAACTCCATTCCATACATATATATGGGGAGGTACAATCTCCAACTCGGTTTTACAGTGAAAACTGCAGGAACTTCAAACCGGCACTAGGAAACAGACTGAGAAAGCAGAGAAAAATGGTCTCCTGCCACCCGTTCCCTTGGTGCTAGATGAACGAACGTCTCTCCACTTGCTCAGTTCTGAGAGATAAGTGTGTGTGAAAGCCGTCCTTCAGCTAGCTTGTTGGGAACACAAAGTTTCTTTTCAGTTGCAAACTCCACTTCATACATATATATGGGGAGGTACAAGCTCCAACTCGGTTTTACAGTGAAAACTGCAGGAACTTCAAACCGGCACTAGGAAACAGACTGAGAAAGCAGAGAAAAAGTGTCTCCTGCAACCCGTTCCCTTGGTGCTAGATGAACGAACGTCTCTCCACTTGCTCAGTTCTGAGTGATAAGTGTGTGTGAAAGCCATCCTTCAGCTAGCTTGTTGGGAACACAAAGTTTCTTTTCAGTTGCAAACCCCATTCCATACATATATATGGGGAGGTACAAGCTCCAACTCGGTTTTACAGTGAAAACTGCAGGAACTTCAAACCGGCACTAGGAAACAGACTGAGAAAGCAGAGAAAAAGTGTCTCATGCAACCCGTTCCCTTGGTGCTAGATGAACGAACGTCTCTCCACTTGCTCAGTTCTGAGAGATAAGTGTGTTTGAAAGCCGTCCTTCAGCTAGCTTGTTGGGAACACAAAGTTTCTTTTCAGTTGCAAACTCCATTCCATACATATATATGGGAGGAACAAGCTCCAACTCGGTTTTACAGTGAAAACTGCAAGAACTTCAAACCGGCACTAGGAAACAGACTGAGAAAGCAGAGAAAAAGTGTCTCCTGCAACCCGTTCCCTTGGTGCTAGATGAACGAATGTCTCTCCACTTGCTCAGTTCTGAGAGATAAGTGTGTGTGAAAGCCGTCCTTCAGCTAGCTTGTTGGGAACACCAAGTTTCTTTTCAGTTGCAAACTCCATTCCATACATATATATGGGGAGGTACAAGCTCCAACTCGGTTTTACAGTGAAAACTGCAGGAACTTCAAACCGGCACTAGGAAACAGACTGAGAAAGCAGAGAAAAAGTGTCTCCTGCCACCTGTTCCCTTGGTGCTAGATGAACGAACGTCTCTCCACTTGCTCAGTTCTGAGAGATAAGTGAGTGTGAAAGCCGTCCTTCAGCTAGCTTGTTGGGAACACCAAGTTTCTTTTCAGTTGCAAACTCCATTCCATACATATATATGGGGAGGTACAAGCTCCAACTCGGTTTTACAGTGAAAACTGCAGGAACTTCAAACCGGCACTAGGAAACAGACTGAGAAAGCAGAGAAAAAGTGTCTCCTGCAAACCGTTCCCTTGGTGCTAGATGAACGAACGTCTCTCCACTTGCTCAGTTCTGAGAGATAAGTGTGTGTGAAAGCCGTCCTTCAGCTAGCTTGTTGGGAACACCAAGTTTCTTTTCAGTTGCAAACTCCATTCCATACATATATATGGGGAGGTACAAGCTCCAACTCGGTTTTACAGTGAAAACTGCAGGAACTTCAAACCGGCACTAGGAAACAGACTGAGAAAGCAGAGAAAAAGTGTCTCATGCAACCCGTTCCCTTGGTGCTAGATGAACGAACGTCTCTCCACTTGCTCAGTTCTGAGAGATAAGTGTGTTTGAAAGCCGTCCTTCAGCTAGCTTGTTGGGAACACAAAGTTTCTTTTCAGTTGCAAACTCCATTCCATACATATATATGGGAGGAACAAGCTCCAACTCGGTTTTACAGTGAAAACTGCAAGAACTTCAAACCGGCACTAGGAAACAGACTGAGAAAGCAGAGAAAAAGTGTCTCCTGCAACCCGTTCCCTTGGTGCTAGATGAACGAATGTCTCTCCACTTGCTCAGTTCTGAGAGATAAGTGTGTGTGAAAGCCGTCCTTCAGCTAGCTTGTTGGGAACACCAAGTTTCTTTTCAGTTGCAAACTCCATTCCATACATATATATGGGGAGGTACAAGCTCCAACTCGGTTTTACAGTGAAAACTGCAGGAACTTCAAACCGGCACTAGGAAACAGACTGAGAAAGCAGAGAAAAAGTGTCTCCTGCCACCTGTTCCCTTGGTGCTAGATGAACGAACGTCTCTCCACTTGCTCAGTTCTGAGAGATAAGTGAGTGTGAAAGCCGTCCTTCAGCTAGCTTGTTGGGAACACCAAGTTTCTTTTCAGTTGCAAACTCCATTCCATACATATATATGGGGAGGTACAAGCTCCAACTCGGTTTTACAGTGAAAACTGCAGGAACTTCAAACCGGCACTAGGAAACAGACTGAGAAAGCAGAGAAAAAGTGTCTCCTGCAAACCGTTCCCTTGGTGCTAGATGAACGAACGTCTCTCCACTTGCTCAGTTCTGAGAGATAAGTGTGTGTGAAAGCCGTCCTTCAGCTAGCTTGTTGGGAACACCAAGTTTCTTTTCAGTTGCAAACTCCATTCCATACATATATATGGGGAGGTACAAGCTCCAACTCGGTTTTACAGTGAAAACTGCAGGAACTTCAAACCGGCACTAGGAAACAGACTGAGAAAGCAGAGAAAAAGTGTCTCATGCAACCCGTTCCCTTGGTGCTAGATGAACGAACGTCTCTCCACTTGCTCAGTTCTGAGAGATAAGTGTGTTTGAAAGCCGTCCTTCAGCTAGCTTGTTGGGAACACAAAGTTTCTTTTCAGTTGCAAACTCCATTCCATACATATATATGGGAGGAACAAGCTCCAACTCGGTTTTACAGTGAAAACTGCAAGAACTTCAAACCGGCACTAGGAAACAGACTGAGAAAGCAGAGAAAAAGTGTCTCCTGCAACCCGTTCCCTTGGTGCTAGATGAACGAATGTCTCTCCACTTGCTCAGTTCTGAGAGATAAGTGTGTGTGAAAGCCGTCCTTCAGCTAGCTTGTTGGGAACACCAAGTTTCTTTTCAGTTGCAAACTCCATTCCATACATATATATGGGGAGGTACAAGCTCCAACTCGGTTTTACAGTGAAAACTGCAGGAACTTCAAACCGGCACTAGGAAACAGACTGAGAAAGCAGAGAAAAAGTGTCTCCTGCCACCCGTTCCCTTGGTGCTAGATGAACGAACGTCTCTCCACTTGCTCAGTTCTGAGAGATAAGTGAGTGTGAAAGCCGTCCTTCAGCTAGCTTGTTGGGAACACAAAGTTTCTTTTCAGTTGCAAACTCCATTCCATACATATATATGGGGAGGTACAATCTCCAACTCGGTTTTACAGTGAAAACTGCAGGAACTTCAAACCGGCACTAGGAAACAGACTGAGAAAGCAGAGAAAAAGTGTCTCCTGCAAACCGTTCCCTTGGTGCTAGATGAACGAACGTCTCTCCACTTGCTCAGTTCTGAGAGATAAGTGTGTGTGAAAGCCGTCCTTCAGCTAGCTTGTTGGGAACACCAAGTTTCTTTTCAGTTGCAAACTCCATTCCATACATATATATGGGAGGAACAAGCTCCAACTCGGTTTTACAGTGAAAACTGCAGGAACTTCAAACCGGCACTAGGAAACAGACTGAGAAAGCAGAGAAAAAGTGTCTCCTGCAACCCGTTCCCTTGGTGCTAGATGAACGAATGTCTCTCCACTTGCTCAGTTCTGAGAGATAAGTGTGTGTGAAAGCCGTCCTTCAGCTAGCTTGTTGGGAACACCAAGTTTCTTTTCAGTTGCAAACTCCATTCCATACATATATATGGGGAGGTACAAGCTCCAACTCGGTTTTACAGTGAAAACTGCAGGAACTTCAAACCGGCACTAGGAAACAGACTGAGAAAGCAGAGAAAAAGTGTCTCCTGCAACCCGTTCCCTTGGTGCTAGATGAACGAATGTCTCTCCACTTGCTCAGTTCTGAGAGATAAGTGTGTGTGAAAGCCGTACTTCAGCTAGCTTGTTGGGAACACCAAGTTTCTTTTCAGTTGCAAACTCCATTCCATACATATATATGGGGAGGTACAAGCTCCAACTCGGTTTTACAGTGAAAACTGCAGGAACTTCAAACCGGCACTAGGAAACAGACTGAGAAAGCAGAGAAAAAGTGTCTCCTGCAACCCGTTCCCTTGGTGCTAGATGAACGAATGTCTCTCCACTTGCTCAGTTCTGAGAGATAAGTGTGTGTGAAAGCCGTCCTTCAGCTAGCTTGTTGGGAACACCAAGTTTCTTTTCAGTTGCAAACTCCATTCCATACATATATATGGGGAGGTACAAGCTCCAACTCGGTTTTACAGTGAAAACTGCAGGAACTTCAAACCGGCACTAGGAAACAGACTGAGAAAGCAGAGAAAAAGTGTCTCCTGCCACCCGTTCCCTTGGTGCTAGATGAACGAACGTCTCTCCACTTGCTCAGTTCTGAGAGATAAGTGAGTGTGAAAGCCGTCCTTCAGCTAGCTTGTTGGGAACACAAAGTTTCTTTTCAGTTGCAAACTCCATTCCATACATATATATGGGGAGGTACAATCTCCAACTCGGTTTTACAGTGAAAACTGCAGGAACTTCAAACCGGCACTAGGAAACAGACTGAGAAAGCAGAGAAAAAGTGTCTCATGCAAACCGTTCCCTTGGTGCTAGATGAACGAACGTCTCTCCACTTGCTCAGTTCTGAGAGATAAGTGTGTGTGAAAGCCGTCCTTCAGCTAGCTTGTTGGGAACACCAAGTTTCTTTTCAGTTGCAAACTCCATTCCATACATATATATGGGAGGAACAAGCTCAAACTCGGTTTTACAGTGAAAACTGCAAGAACTTCAAACCGGCACTAGGAAACAGACTGAGAAAGCAGAGAAAAAGTGTCTCCTGCAACCCGTTCCCTTGGTGCTAGATGAACGAATGTCTCTCCACTTGCTCAGTTCTGAGAGATAAGTGTGTGTGAAAGCCGTCCTTCAGCTAGCTTGTTGGGAACACCAAGTTTCTTTTCAGTTGCAAACTCCATTCCATACATATATATGGGGAGGTACAAGCTCCAACTCGGTTTTACAGTGAAAACTGCAAGAACTTCAAACCGGCACTAGGAAACAGACTGAGAAAGCAGAGAAAAAGTGTCTCCTGCAACCCGTTCCCTTGGTGCTAGATGAACGAATGTCTCTCCACTTGCTCAGTTCTGAGAGATAAGTGTGTGTGAAAGCCGTCCTTCAGCTAGCTTGTTGGGAACACAAAGTTTCTTTTCAGTTGCAAACTCCATTCCATACATATATATGGGGAGGTACAAGCTCCAACTCGGTTTTACAGTGAAAACTGCAGGAACTTCAAACCGGCACTAGGAAACAGACTGAGAAAGCAGAGAAAAAGTGTCTCCTGCAACCCGTTCCCTTGGTGCTAGATGAACGAACGTCTCTCCACTTGCTCAGTTCTGAGAGATAAGTGAGTGTGAAAGCCGACCTTCAGCTAGCTTGTTGGGAACACAAAGTTTCTTTTCAGTTGCAAACTCCATTCCATACATATATATGGGGAGGTACAATCTCCAACTCGGTTTTACAGTGAAAACTGCAGGAACTTCAAACCGGCACTAGGAAACAGACTGAGAAAGCAGAGAAAAAGTGTCTCCTGCCACCCGTTCCCTTGGTGCTAGATGAACGAACGTCTCTCCACTTGCTCAGTTCTGAGAGATAAGTGAGTGTGAAAGCCGTCCTTCAGCTAGCTTGTTGGGAACACAAAGTTTCTTTTCAGTTGCAAACTCCATTCCATACATATATATGGGGAGGTACAATCTCCAACTCGGTTTTACAGTGAAAACTGCAGGAACTTCAAACCGGCACTAGGAAACAGACTGAGAAAGCAGAGAAAAAGTGTCTCCTGCAAACCGTTCCCTTGGTGCTAGATGAACGAACGTCTCTCCACTTGCTCAGTTCTGAGAGATAAGTGTGTGTGAAAGCCGTCCTTCAGCTAGCTTGTTGGGAACACCAAGTTTCTTTTCAGTTGCAAACTCCATTCCATACATATATATGGGGAGGTACAAGCTCCAACTCGGTTTTACAGTGAAAACTGCAAGAACTTCAAACCGGCACTAGGAAACAGACTGAGAAAGCAGAGAAAAAGTGTCTCCTGCAACCCGTTCCCTTGGTGCTAGATGAACGAATGTCTCTCCACTTGCTCAGTTCTGAGAGATAAGTGTGTGTGAAAGCCGTCCTTCAGCTAGCTTGTTGGGAACACCAAGTTTCTTTTCAGTTGCAAACTCCATTCCATACATATATATGGGGAGGTACAAGCTCCAACTCGGTTTTACAGTGAAAACTGCAGGAACTTCAAACCGGCACTAGGAAACAGACTGAGAAAGCAGAGAAAAAGTGTCTCCTGCCACCCGTTCCCTTGGTGCTAGATGAACGAACGTCTCTCCACTTGCTCAGTTCTGAGAGATAAGTGAGTGTGAAAGCCGTCCTTCAGCTAGCTTGTTGGGAACACCAAGTTTCTTTTCAGTTGCAAACTCCATTCCATACATATATATGGGGAGGTACAAGCTCCAACTCGGTTTTACAGTGAAAACTGCAGGAACTTCAAACCGGCACTAGGAAACAGACTGAGAAAGCAGAGAAAAAGTGTCTCATGCAACCCGTTCCCTTGGTGCTAGATGAACGAACGTCTCTCCACTTGCTCAGTTCTGAGAGATAAGTGTGTTTGAAAGCCGTCCTTCAGCTAGCTTGTTGGGAACACCAAGTTTCTTTTCAGTTGCAAACTCCATTCCATACATATATATGGGGAGGTACAATCTCCAACTCGGTTTTACAGTGAAAACTGCAGGAACTTCAAACCGGCACTAGGAAACAGACTGAGAAAGCAGAGAAAAATGGTCTCCTGCCACCCGTTCCCTTGGTGCTAGATGAACGAACGTCTCTCCACTTGCTCAGTTCTGAGAGATAAGTGTGTGTGAAAGCCGTCCTTCAGCTAGCTTGTTGGGAACACCAAGTTTCTTTTCAGTTGCAAACTCCATTCCATACATATATATGGGGAGGTACAAGCTCCAACTCGGTTTTACAGTGAAAACTGCAGGAACTTCAAACCGGCACTAGGAAACAGACTGAGAAAGCAGAGAAAAAGTGTCTCATGCAACCCGTTCCCTTGGTGCTAGATGAACGAACGTCTCTCCACTTGCTCAGTTCTGAGAGATAAGTGTGTTTGAAAGCCGTCCTTCAGCTAGCTTGGTGGGAACACAAAGTTTCTTTTCAGTTGCAAACTCCATTCCATACATATATATGGGAGGAACAAGCCCCAACTCGGTTTTACAGTGAAAACTGCAAGAACTTCAAACCGGCACTAGGAAACAGACTGAGAAAGCAGAGAAAAAGTGTCTCCTGCAACCCGTTCCCTTGGTGCTAGATGAACGAATGTCTCTCCACTTGCTCAGTTCTGAGAGATAAGTGTGTGTGAAAGCCGTCCTTCAGCTAGCTTGTTGGGAACACCAAGTTTCTTTTCAGTTGCAAACTCCATTCCATACATATATATGGGGAGGTACAAGCTCCAACTCGGTTTTACAGTGAAAACTGCAGGAACTTCAAACCGGCACTAGGAAACAGACTGAGAAAGCAGAGAAAAAGTGTCTCCTGCCACCCGTTCCCTTGGTGCTAGATGAACGAACGTCTCTCCACTTGCTCAGTTCTGAGAGATAAGTGAGTGTGAAAGCCGTCCTTCAGCTAGCTTGTTGGGAACACAAAATTTCTTTTCAGTTGCAAACTCCATTCCATACATATATATGGGGAGGTACAATCTCCAACTCGGTTTTACAGTGAAAACTGCAGGAACTTCAAACCGGCACTAGGAAACAGACTGAGAAAGCAGAGAAAAAGTGTCTCCTGCAAACCGTTCCCTTGGTGCTAGATGAACGAACGTCTCTCCACTTGCTCAGTTCTGAGAGATAAGTGTGTGTGAAAGCCGTCCTTCAGCTAGCTTGTTGGGAACACCAAGTTTCTTTTCAGTTGCAAACTCCATTCCATACATATATATGGGAGGAACAAGCTCCAACTCGGTTTTACAGTGAAAACTGCAAGAACTTCAAACCGGCACTAGGAAACAGACTGAGAAAGCAGAGAAAAAGTGTCTCCTGCAACCCGTTCCCTTGGTGCTAGATGAACGAACGTCTCTCCACTTGCTCAGTTCTGAGAGATAAGTGTGTGTGAAAGCCGTCCTTCAGCTAGCTTGTTGGGAACACCAAGTTTCTTTTCAGTTGCAAACTCCATTCCATACATATATATGGGGAGGTACAAGCTCCAACTCGGTTTTACAGTGAAAACTGCAGGAAATTCAAACCGGCACTAGGAAACAGACTGAGAAAGCAGAGAAAAAGTGTCTCCTGCAACCCGTTCCCTTGGTGCTAGATGAACGAACGTCTCTCCACTTGCTCAGTTCTGAGAGATAAGTGTGTTTGAAAGCCGTCCTTCAGCTAGCTTGTTGGGAACACAAAGTTTCTTTTCAGTTGCAAACTCCATTCCATACATATATATGGGAGGAACAAGCTCCAACTCGGTTTTACAGTGAAAACTGCAAGAACTTCAAACCGGCACTAGGAAACAGACTGAGAAAGCAGAGAAAAAGTGTCTCCTGCAACCCGTTCCCTTGGTGCTAGATGAACGAATGTCTCTCCACTTGCTCAGTTCTGAGAGATAAGTGTGTGTGAAAGCCGTCCTTCAGCTAGCTTGTTGGGAACACAAAGTTTCTTTTCAGTTGCAAACTCCATTCCATACATATATATGGGGAGGTACAAGCTCCAACTCGGTTTTACAGTGAAAACTGCAGGAACTTCAAACCGGCACTAGGAAACAGACTGAGAAAGCAGAGAAAAAGTGTCTCCTGCCACCCGTTCCCTTGGTGCTAGATGAACGAACGTCTCTCCACTTGCTCAGTTCTGAGAGATAAGTGAGTGTGAAAGCCGTCCTTCAGCTAGCTTGTTGGGAACACAAAGTTTCTTTTCAGTTGCAAACTCCATTCCATACATATATATGGGGAGGTACAATCTCCAACTCGGTTTTACAGTGAAAACTGCAGGAACTTCAAACCGGCACTAGGAAACAGACTGAGAAAGCAGAGAAAAAGTGTCTCCTGCAAACCGTTCCCTTGGTGCTAGATGAACGAACGTCTCTCCACTTGCTCAGTTCTGAGAGATAAGTGTGTGTGAAAGCCGTCCTTCAGCTAGCTTGTTGGGAACACCAAGTTTCTTTTCAGTTGCAAACTCCATTCCATACATATATATGGGGAGGTACAAGCTCCAACTCGGTTTTACAGTGAAAACTGCAGGAACTTCAAACCGGCACTAGGAAACAGACTGAGAAAGCAGAGAAAAAGTGTCTCATGCAACCCGTTCCCTTGGTGCTAGATGAACGAACGTCTCTCCACTTGCTCAGTTCTGAGAGATAAGTGTGTTTGAAAGCCGTCCTTCAGCTAGCTTGTTGGGAACACAAAGTTTCTTTTCAGTTGCAAACTCCATTCCATACATATATATGGGAGGAACAAGCTCCAACTCGGTTTTACAGTGAAAACTGCAAGAACTTCAAACCGGCACTAGGAAACAGACTGAGAAAGCAGAGAAAAAGTGTCTCCTGCAACCCGTTCCCTTGGTGCTAGATGAACGAATGTCTCTCCACTTGCTCAGTTCTGAGAGATAAGTGTGTGTGAAAGCCGTCCTTCAGCTAGCTTGTTGGGAACACCAAGTTTCTTTTCAGTTGCAAACTCCATTCCATACATATATATGGGGAGGTACAAGCTCCAACTCGGTTTTACAGTGAAAACTGCAGGAACTTCAAACCGGCACTAGGAAACAGACTGAGAAAGCAGAGAAAAAGTGTCTCCTGCCACCCGTTCCCTTGGTGCTAGATGAACGAACGTCTCTCCACTTGCTCAGTTCTGAGAGATAAGTGAGTGTGAAAGCCGTCCTTCAGCTAGCTTGTTGGGAACACCAAGTTTCTTTTCAGTTGCAAACTCCATTCCATACATATATATGGGGAGGTACAAGCTCCAACTCGGTTTTACAGTGAAAACTGCAGGAACTTCAAACCGGCACTAGGAAACAGACTGAGAAAGCAGAGAAAAAGTGTCTCATGCAACCCGTTCCCTTGGTGCTAGATGAACGAACGTCTCTCCACTTGCTCAGTTCTGAGAGATAAGTGTGTTTGAAAGCCGTCCTTCAGCTAGCTTGTTGGGAACAACAAGTTTCTTTTCAGTTGCAAACTCCATTCCATACATATATATGGGGAGGTACAATCTCCAACTCGGTTTTACAGTGAAAACTGCAGGAACTTCAAACCGGCACTAGGAAACAGACTGAGAAAGCAGAGAAAAATGGTCTCCTGCCACCCGTTCCCTTGGTGCTAGATGAACGAACGTCTCTCCACTTGCTCAGTTCTGAGAGATAAGTGTGTGTGAAAGCCGTCCTTCAGCTAGCTTGTTGGGAACACAAAGTTTCTTTTCAGTTGCAAACTCCACTTCATACATATATATGGGGAGGTACAAGCTCCAACTCGGTTTTACAGTGAAAACTGCAGGAACTTCAAACCGGCACTAGGAAACAGACTGAGAAAGCAGAGAAAAAGTGTCTCCTGCAACCCGTTCCCTTGGTGCTAGATGAACGAACGTCTCTCCACTTGCTCAGTTCTGAGTGATAAGTGTGTGTGAAAGCCATCCTTCAGCTAGCTTGTTGGGAACACAAAGTTTCTTTTCAGTTGCAAACTCCATTCCATACATATATATGGGGAGGTACAAGCTCCAACTCGGTTTTACAGTGAAAACTGCAGGAACTTCAAACCGGCACTAGGAAACAGACTGAGAAAGCAGAGAAAAAGTGTCTCCTGCAAACCGTTCCCTTGGTGCTAGATGAACGAACGTCTCTCCACTTGCTCAGTTCTGAGAGATAAGTGTGTGTGAAAGCCGTCCTTCAGCTAGCTTGTTGGGAACACCAAGTTTCTTTTCAGTTGCAAACTCCATTCCATACATATATATGGGGAGGTACAATCTCCAACTCGGTTTTACAGTGAAAACTGCAGGAACTTCAAACCGGCACTAGGAAACAGACTGAGAAAGCAGAGAAAAATGGTCTCCTGCAACCCGTTCCCTTGGTGCTAGATGAACGAACGTCTCTCCACTTGCTCAGTTCTGAGAGATAAGTGTGTGTGAAAGCCGTCCTTCAGCTAGCTTGTTGGGAACACAAAGTTTCTTTTCAGTTGCAAACTCCACTTCATACATATATATGGGGAGGTACAAGCTCCAACTCGGTTTTACAGTGAAAACTGCAGGAACTTCAAACCGGCACTAGGAAACAGACTGAGAAAGCAGAGAAAAAGTGTCTCCTGCAACCCGTTCCCTTGGTGCTAGATGAACGAACGTCTCTCCACTTGCTCAGTTCTGAGTGATAAGTGTGTGTGAAAGCCATCCTTCAGCTAGCTTGTTGGGAACACAAAGTTTCTTTTCAGTTGCAAACTCCATTCCATACATATATATGGGAGGTACAAGCTCCAACTCGGTTTTACAGTGAAAACTGCAGGAACTTCAAACCGGCACTAGGAAACAGACTGAGAAAGAAGAGAAAAAGTGTCTCCTGCAAACCATTCCCTTGGTGCTAGATGAACGAACGTCTCTCCACTTGCTCAGTTCTGAGAGATAAGTGTGTGTGAAAGCCGTCCTTCAACTAGCTTGTTGGGAACACAAAGTTTCTTTTCAGTTGCAAACTCCATTCCATACATATATATGGGGAGGTACAAGCTCCAACTCGGTTTTACAGTGAAAACTGCAGGAACTTCAAACCGGCACTAGGAAACAGACTGAGAAAGCTGAGAAAAAGTGTCTCCTGCAACCCGTTCCCTTGGTGCTAGATGAACGAACGTCTCTCCACTTGCTCAGTTCTGAGAGATAAGTGAGTGTGAAAGCCGTCCTTCACCTATCTTGTTGGGAACACAAAGTTTCTTTTCAGTTGCAAACTCCATTCCATACATATATATGGGGAGGTACAAGCTCCAACTCGGTTTTACAGTGAAAACTGCAGGAACTTCAAACCGGCACTAGGAAACAGACTGAGAAAGCAGAGAAAAAGTGTCTCATGCAACCCGTTCCCTTGGTGATAGATGAACGAACGTCTCTCCACTTGCTCAGTTCTGAGAGATAAGTGTGTGTGAAAGCCGTCCTTCAGCTAGCTTGTTGGGAACACAAAGTTTCTTTTCAGTTGCAAACTCCATTCCATACATATATATGGGGAGGTACAAGCTCCAACTCGGTTTTACAGTGAAAACTGCAGGAACTTCAAACCGGCACTAGCAAACAGACTGAGAAAGCAGAGAAAAAGTGTCTCCTGCAACCCGTTCCCTTGGTGCTAGATGAACGAACGTCTCTCCACTTGCTCAGTTCTGAGAGATAAGTGTGTGTGAAAGCCGTCCTTCAGCTAGCTTGTTGGGAACACAAAGTTTCTTTTCAGTTGCAAACTTCATTCCATACATATATATGGGGAGGTACAAGCTCCAACTCGGTTTTACAGTGAAAACTGCAGGAACTTCAAACCGGCACTAGGAAACAGACTGAGAAAGCAGAGAAAAAGTGTCTCCTGCAACCCGTTCCCTTGGTGATAGATGAACGAACGTCTCTCCACTTGCTCAGTTCTGAGAGATAAGTGGGTTTGAAAGCCGTCCTTCAGCTACCTTGTTGGGAACACAAAGTTTCTTTTCAGTCGCAAACTCCATTCCATACATATATATGGGAGGTACAAGCTCCAACTCGGTTTTACAGTGAAAACTGCAGGAACTTCAAACCGGCACAAGGAAATAGACTGAGAAAGCAGAGAAAAAGTGTCTCCTGCAAACCGTTCCCTTGGTGCTAGATGAACGAACGTCTCTCCACTTGCTCAGTTCTGAGAGATAAGTGTGTGTGAAAGCCGTCCTTCAGCTAGCTTGTTGGGAACACCAAGTTTCTTTTCAGTTGCAAACTCCATTCCATACATATATATGGGGAGGTACAAGCTCCAACTCGGTTTTACAGTGAAAACTGCAGGAACTTCAAACCGGCTCTAGGAAACAGACTGAGAAAGCAGAGAAAAAGTTTCTCCTGCAACCCGTTCCCTTGGTGCTAGATGAACGAACGTCTCTCCACTTGCTCAGTTCTGAGAGATAAGTGTGTGTGAAAGCCGTCCTTCAGCTAGCTTGTTGGGAACACAAAGTTTCTTTTCAGTTGCAAACTCCATTCCATACATATATATGGGGAGGTACAAGCTCCAACTCGGTTTTACAGTGAAAACTGCAGGAACTTCAAACCGGCACTAGGAAACAGACTGAGAAAGCAGAGAAAAAGTGTCTCCTGCAACCCGTTCCCTTGGTGCTAGATGAACGAACGTCTCTCCACTTGCTCAGTTCTGAGAGATAAGTGAGTGTGAAAGTCGTCCTTCACCTATCTTGTTGGGAACACAAAGTTTCTTTTCAGTTGCAAACTCCATTCCATACATATATATGGGAGGTACAAGCTCCAACTCGGTTTTACAGTGAAAACTGCAGGAACTTCAAACCGGCACTAGGAAACAGACTGAGAAAGCAGAGAAAAAGTGTCTCCTGCAACCCGTTCCCTTGGTGCTAGATGAACGAACGTCTCTCCACTTGCTCAGTTCTGAGAGATAAGTGTGTTTGAAAGCCGTCCTTCAGCTAGCTTGTTGGGAACACCAAGTTTCTTTTCAGTTGCAAACTCCATTCCATACATATATATGGGAGGTACAAGCTCCAACTCGGTTTTACAATGAAAACTGCAGGAACTTCAAACCGGCACTAGGAAATAGACTGAGAAAGCAGAGAAAAAGTGTCTCCTGCAAACCGTTCCCTTGGTGCTAGATGAACGAACGTCTCTCCACTTGCTCAGTTCTGAGAGATAAGTGTGTGTGAAAGCCGTCCTTCAGCTAGCTTGTTGGGAACACCAAGTTTCTTTTCAGTTGCAAACTCCATTCCATACATATATATGGGGAGGTACAAGCTCCAACTCGGTTTTACAGTGAAAACTGCAGGAACTTCAAACAGGCACTAGGAAACAGACTGAGAAAGCAGAGAAAAAGTGTCTCCTGCAAACCGTTCCCTTGGTGCTAGATGAACGAACGTCTCTCCACTTGCTCAGTTCTGAGAGATAAGTGTGTGTGAAAGCCGTCCTTCAGCTAGCTTGTTGGGAACACAAAGTTTCTTTTCAGTTGCAAACTCCATTCCATACATATATATGGGGAGGTACAAGCTCCAACTCGGTTTTACAGTGAAAACTGCAGGAACTTCAAACCGGCATTAGGAAACAGACTGAGAAAGCAGAGAAAAAGTGTCTCCTGCAACCCGTTCCCTTGGTGCTAGATGAACGAACGTCTCTCCACTTGCTCAGTTCTGAGAGATAAGTGTGTTTGAAAGCCGTCCTTCAGCTAGCTTGTTGGGAACACAAAGTTTCTTTTCAGTTGCAAACTCCATTCCATACATATATATGGGAGGAACAAGCTCCAACTCGGTTTTACAGTGAAAACTGCAGGAACTTCAAACCGGCACTAGGAAACAGACTGAGAAAGCAGAGAAAAAGTGTCTCCTGCAACCCGTTCCCTTGGTGCTAGATGAACGAATGTCTCTCCACTTGCTCAGTTCTGAGAGATAAGTGTGTGTGAAAGCCGTCCTTCAGCTAGCTTGTTGGGAACACCAAGTTTCTTTTCAGTTGCAAACTCCATTCCATACATATATATGGGGAGGTACAAGCTCCAACTCGGTTTTACAGTGAAAACTGCAGGAACTTCAAACCGGCACTAGCAAACAGACTGAGAAAGCAGAGAAAAAGTGTCTCCTGCAACCCGTTCCCTTGGTGCTAGATGAACGAACGTCTCTCCACTTGCTCAGTTCTGAGAGATAAGTGTGTGTGAAAGCCGTCCTTCAGCTAGCTTGTTGGGAACACAAAGTTTCTTTTCAGTTGCAAACTTCATTCCATACATATATATGGGGAGGTACAAGCTCCAACTCGGTTTTACAGTGAAAACTGCAGGAACTTCAAACCGGCACTAGGAAACAGACTGAGAAAGCAGAGAAAAAGTGTCTCCTGCAACCCGTTCCCTTGGTGATAGATGAACGAACGTCTCTCCACTTGCTCAGTTCTGAGAGATAAGTGTGTTTGAAAGCCGTCCTTCAGCTACCTTGTTGGGAACACAAAGTTTCTTTTCAGTCGCAAACTCCATTCCATACATATATATGGGAGGTACAAGCTCCAACTCGGTTTTACACTGAAAACTGCAGGAACTTCAAACCGGCACTAGGAAATAGACTGAGAAAGCAGAGAAAAAGTGTCTCCTGCAAACCGTTCCCTTGGTGCTAGATGAACGAACGTCTCTCCACTTGCTCAGTTCTGAGAGATAAGTGTGTGTGAAAGCCGTCCTTCAGCTAGCTTGTTGGGAACACCAAGTTTCTTTTCAGTTGCAAACTCCATTCCATACATATATATGGGGAGGTACAAGCTCCAACTCGGTTTTACAGTGAAAACTGCAGGAACTTCAAACCGGCTCTAGGAAACAGACTGAGAAAGCAGAGAAAAAGTTTCTCCTGCAACCCGTTCCCTTGGTGCTAGATGAACGAACGTCTCTCCACTTGCTCAGTTCTGAGAGATAAGTGTGTGTGAAAGCCGTCCTTCAGCTAGCTTGTTGGGAACACAAAGTTTCTTTTCAGTTGCAAACTCCAATCCATACATATATATGGGGAAGTACAAGCTCCAACTCGGTTTTACAGTGAAAACTGCAGGAACTTCAAACCGGCACTAGGAAACAGACTGAGAAAGCAGAGAAAAAGTGTCTCCTGCAACCCGTTCCCTTGGTGCTAGATGAACGAACGTCTCTCCACTTGCTCAGTTCTGAGAGATAAGTGTGTTTGAAAGCCGTCCTTCAGCTAGCTTGTTGGGAACACCAAGTTTCTTTTCAGTTGCAAACTCCATTCCATACATATATATGGGAGGTACAAGCTCCAACTCGGTTTTACAATGAAAACTGCAGGAACTTCAAACCGGCACTAGGAAATAGACTGAGAAAGCAGAGAAAAAGTGTCTCCTGCAAACCGTTCCCTTGGTGCTAGATGAACGAACGTCTCTCCACTTGCTCAGTTCTGAGAGATAAGTGTGTTTGAAAGCCGTCCTTCAGCTACCTTGTTGGGAACACAAAGTTTCTTTTCAGTCGCAAACTCCATTCCATACATATATATGGGAGGTACAAGCTCCAAATAGGTTTTACACTGAAAACTGCAGGAACTTCAAACCGGCACTAGGAAACAGACTGAGAAAGCAGAGAAAAAGTGTCTCCTGCAACCCGTTCCCTTGGTGCTAGATGAACGAATGTCTCTCCACTTGCTCAGTTCTGAGAGATAAGTGTGTGTGAAAGCCGTCCTTCAGCTAGCTTGTTGGGAACACCAAGTTTCTTTTCAGTTGCAAACTCCATTCCATACATATATATGGGGAGGTACAAGCTCCAACTCGGTTTTACAGTGAAAACTGCAGGAACTTCAAACCGGCACTAGCAAACAGACTGAGAAAGCAGAGAAAAAGTGTCTCCTGCAACCCGTTCCCTTGGTGCTAGATGAACGAACGTCTCTCCACTTGCTCAGTTCTGAGAGATAAGTGTGTGTGAAAGCCGTCCTTCAGCTAGCTTGTTGGGAACACAAAGTTTCTTTTCAGTTGCAAACTTCATTCCATACATATATATGGGGAGGTACAAGCTCCAACTCGGTTTTACAGTGAAAACTGCAGGAACTTCAAACCGGCACTAGGAAACAGACTGAGAAAGCAGAGAAAAAGTGTCTCCTGCAACCCGTTCCCTTGGTGATAGATGAACGAACGTCTCTCCACTTGCTCAGTTCTGAGAGATAAGTGTGTTTGAAAGCCGTCCTTCAGCTACCTTGTTGGGAACACAAAGTTTCTTTTCAGTCGCAAACTCCATTCCATACATATATATGGGAGGTACAAGCTCCAACTCGGTTTTACACTGAAAACTGCAGGAACTTCAAACCGGCACTAGGAAATAGACTGAGAAAGCAGAGAAAAAGTGTCTCCTGCAACCCGTTCCCTTGGTGCTAGATGAACGAATGTCTCTCCACTTGCTCAGTTCTGAGAGATAAGTGTGTGTGAAAGCCGTCCTTCAGCTAGCTTGTTGGGAACACCAAGTTTCTTTTCAGTTGCAAACTCCATTCCATACATATATATGGGGAGGTACAAGCTCCAACTCGGTTTTACAGTGAAAACTGCAGGAACTTCAAACCGGCACTAGCAAACAGACTGAGAAAGCAGAGAAAAAGTGTCTCCTGCAACCCGTTCCCTTGGTGCTAGATGAACGAACGTCTCTCCACTTGCTCAGTTCTGAGAGATAAGTGTGTGTGAAAGCCGTCCTTCAGCTAGCTTGTTGGGAACACAAAGTTTCTTTTCAGTTGCAAACTTCATTCCATACATATATATGGGGAGGTACAAGCTCCAACTCGGTTTTACAGTGAAAACTGCAGGAACTTCCAACCGGCACTAGGAAACAGACTGAGAAAGCAGAGAAAAAGTGTCTCCTGCAACCCGTTCCCTTGGTGATAGATGAACGAACGTCTCTCCACTTGCTCAGTTCTGAGAGATAAGTGTGTTTGAAAGCCGTCCTTCAGCTACCTTGTTGGGAACACAAAGTTTCTTTTCAGTCGCAAACTCCATTCCATACATATATATGGGAGGTACAAGCTCCAACTCGGTTTTACACTGAAAACTGCAGGAACTTCAAACCGGCACTAGGAAATAGACTGAGAAAGCAGAGAAAAAGTGTCTCCTGCAAACCGTTCCCTTGGTGCTAGATGAACGAACGTCTCTCCACTTGCTCAGTTCTGAGAGATAAGTGTGTGTGAAAGCCGTCCTTCAGCTAGCTTGTTGGGAACACCAAGTTTCTTTTCAGTTGCAAACTCCATTCCATACATATATATGGGGAGGTACAAGCTCCAACTCGGTTTTACATTGAAAACTGCAGGAACTTCAAACCGGCTCTAGGAAACAGACTGAGAAAGCAGAGAAAAAGTTTCTCCTGCAACCCGTTCCCTTGGTGCTAGATGAACGAACGTCTCTCCACTTGCTCAGTTCTGAGAGATAAGTGTGTGTGAAAGCCGTCCTTCAGCTAGCTTGTTGGGAACACAAAGTTTCTTTTCAGTTGCAAACTCCATTCCATACATATATATGGGGAGGTACAAGCTCCAACTCGGTTTTACAGTGAAAACTGCAGGAACTTCAAACCGGCACTAGGAAACAGACTGAGAAAGCAGAGAAAAAGTGTCTCCTGCAACCCGTTCCCTTGGTGATAGATGAACGAACGTCTCTCCACTTGCTCAGTTCTGAGAGATAAGTGTGTTTGAAAGCCGTCCTTCAGCTACCTTGTTGGGAACACAAAGTTTCTTTTCAGTCGCAAACTCCATTCCATACATATATATGGGAGGTACAAGCTCCAAATCGGTTTTACACTGAAAACTGCAGGAACTTCAAACCGGCACTAGGAAATAGACTGAGAAAGCAGAGAAAAAGTGTCTCCTGCAAACCGTTCCCTTGGTGCTAGATGAACGAACGTCTCTCCACTTGCTCAGTTCTGAGAGATAAGTGTGTGTGAAAGCCGTCCTTCAGCTAGCTTGTTGGGAACACAAAGTTTCTTTTCAGTTGCAAACTCCATTCCATACATATATATGGGGAGGTACAAGCTCCAACTCGGTTTTACAGTGAAAACTGCAGGAACTTCAAACCGGCTCTAGGAAACAGACTGAGAAAGCAGAGAAAAAGTTTCTCCTGCAACCCGTTCCCTTGGTGCTAGATGAACGAACGTCTCTCCACTTGCTCAGTTCTGAGAGATAAGTGTGTGTGAAAGCCGTCCTTCAGCTAGCTTGTTGGGAACACAAAGTTTCTTTTCAGTTGCAAACTCCAATCCATACATATATATGGGGAAGTACAAGCTCCAACTCGGTTTTACAGTGAAAACTGCAGGAACTTCAAACCGGCACTAGGAAACAGACTGAGAAAGCAGAGAAAAAGTGTCTCCTGCAACCCGTTCCCTTGGTGCTAGATGAACGAACGTCTCTCCACTTGCTCAGTTCTGAGAGATAAGTGAGTGTGAAAGTCGTCCTTCACCTATCTTGTTGGGAACACAAAGTTTCTTTTCAGTTGCAAACTCCATTCCATACATATATATGGGGAGGTACAAGCTCCAACTCGGTTTTACAGTGAAAACTGCAGGAACTTCAAACCGGCACTAGGAAACAGACTGAGAAAACTGAGAAAAAGTGTCTCATGCAACCCGTTCCCTTGGTGATAGATGAACGAACGTCTCTCCACTTGCTCAGTTCTGAGAGATAAGTGTGTGTGAAAGCTGTCCTTCAGCTATCTTGTTGGGAACACAAATTTTCTTTTCAGTTGCAAACTCCATTCCATACATATATATGGGGAGGTACAAGCTCCAAATCGGTTTTACAGTGAAAACTGCAGGAACTTCAAACCGGCAGTAGGAAACAGACTGAGAAAGCAGAGAAAAAGTGTCTCCTGCAACCCGTTCCCTTGGTGCTAGATGAACGAACGTCTCTCCACTTGCTCAGTTCTGAGAGATAAGTGTGTTTGAAAGCCGTCCTTCAGCTAGCTTGTTGGGAACACAAAGTTTCTTTTCAGTTGCAAACTCCATTCCATACATACATATGGGAGGTACAAGCTCCAACTCGGTTTTACACTGAAAACTGCAGGAACTTCAAACCGGCACTAGGAAATAGACTGAGAAAGCAGAGAAAAAGTGTCTCCTGCAAACCGTTCCCTTGGTGCTAGATGAACGAACGTCTCTCCACTTGCTCAGTTCTGAGAGATAAGTGAGTGTGAAAGCCGTCCTTCACCTAGCTTGTTGGGAACACAAAGTTTCTTTTCAGTTGCAAACTCCATTCCATACATATATATGGGGAGGTACAAGCTCCAACTCGGTTTTACAGTGAAAACTGCAGGAACTTCAAACGGGCACTGGGAAACAGACTGAGAAAGCAGAGAAAAAGTGTCTCATGCAACCCGTTCCCTTGGTGATAGATGAACGAACGTCTCTCCACTTGCTCAGTTCTGAGAGATAAGTGTGTGTGAAAGCCGTCCTTCAGCTAGCTTGTTGGGAACACAAAGTTTCTTTTCAGTTGCAAACTCCATTCCATACATATATATGGGGAGGTACAAGCTCCAACTCGGTTTTACAGTGAAAACTGCAGGAACTTCAAACCGGCACTAGCAAACAGACTGAGAAAGCAGAGAAAAAGTGTCTCCTGCAACCCGTTCCCTTGGTGCTAGATGAACGAACGTCTCTCCACTTGCTCAGTTCTGAGAGATAAGTGTGTGTGAAAGCCGTCCTTCAGCTAGCTTGTTGGGAACACAAAGTTTCTTTTAAGTTGCAAACTTCATTCCATACATATATATGGGGATGTACAAGCTCCAACTCGGGTTTACAGTGAAAACTGCAGGAACTTCAAACCGGCACTAGGAAACAGACTGAGAAAGCAGAGAAAAAGTGTCTCCTGCAACCCGTTCCCTTGGTGATAGATGAACGAACGTCTCTCCACTTGCTCAGTTCTGAGAGATAAGTGTGTTTGAAAGCCGTCCTTCAGCTACCTTGTTGGGAACACAAAGTTTCTTTTCAGTCGCAAACTCCATTCCATACATATATATGGGAGGTACAAGCTCCAACTCGGTTTTACACTGAAAACTGCAGGAACTTCAAACCGGCACTAGGAAATAGACTGAGAAAGCAGAGAAAAAGTGTCTCCTGCAAACCGTTCCCTTGGTGCTAGATGAACGAACGTCTCTCCACTTGCTCAGTTCTGAGAGATAAGTGTGTGTGAAAGCCGTCCTTCAGCTAGCTTGTTGGGAACACCAAGTTTCTTTTCAGTTGCAAACTCCATTCCATACATATATATGGGGAGGTACAAGCTCCAACTCGGTTTTACAGTGAAAACTGCAGGAACTTCAAACCGGCTCTAGGAAACAGACTGAGAAAGCAGAGAAAAAGTTTCTCCTGCAACCCGTTCCCTTGGTGCTAGATGAACGAACGTCTCTCCACTTGCTCAGTTCTGAGAGATAAGTGTGTGTGAAAGCCGTCCTTCACCTAGCTTGTTGGGAACACAAAGTTTCTTTTCAGTTGCAAACTCCATTCCATACATATATATGGGAGTTACAAGCTCCAACTCGGGTTTACAGTGAAAACTGCAGGAACTTGAAACCGGCACTAGGAAATAGACTGAGAAAGCAGAGAAAAAGTGTCTCCTGCAAACCGTTCCCTTGGTGCTAGATGAACGAACGTCTCTCCACTTGCTCAGTTCTGAGAGATAAGTGTGTGTGAAAGCCGTCCTTCAGCTAGCTTGTTGGGAACACAAAGTTTCTTTTCAGTTGCAAACTCCATTCCATACATATATATGGGGAGGTACAAGCTCCAACTCGGTTTTACAGTGAAAACTGCAGGAACTTCAAACCGGCACTAGGAAATAGACTGAGAAAGCAGAGAAAAAGTGTCTCCTGCAACCCGTTCCCTTGGTGCTAGATGAACGAACGTCTCTCCACTTGCTCAGTTCTGAGAGATAAGTGTGTGTGAAAGCCGTCCTTCAGGTAGCTTGTTGGGAACACAAAGTTTCTTTTCAGTTGCAAACTCCATTCCATACATATATATGGGGAGGTACAAGCTCCAACTCGGGTTTACAGTGAAAACTGCAGGAACTTCAAACCGGCACTAGCAAACAGACTGAGAAAGCAGAGAAATAGTGTCTCCTGCAACCCGTTCCCTTGGTGCTAGATGAACGAACGTCTCTCCACTTGCTCAGTTCTGAGAGATAAGTGTGTGTGAAAGCCGTCCTTCAGCTAGCTTGTTGGGAACACAAAGTTTCTTTTCAGTTGCAAACTCCATTCCATACATATATATGGGGAGGTACAAGCTCCAACTCGGTTTTACAGTGAAAACTGCAGGAACTTCAAACCGGCACTAGGAAACAGACTGAGAAAGCAGAGAAAAAGTGTCTCCTGCAAACCGTTCCCTTGGTGCTAGATGAACGAACGTCTCTCCACTTGCTCAGTTCTGAGAGATAAGTGTGTGTGAAAGCCGTCCTTCAGCTAGCTTGTTGGGAACACAAAGTTTCTTTTCAGTTGCAAAATCCATTCCATACATATATATGGGAAGGTACAAGCTCCAACTCGGTTTTACAGTGAAAACTGCAGGAACTTCAAACCGGCACTAGCAAACAGACTGAGAAAGCAGAGAAAAAGTGTCTCCTGCAACCCGTTCCCTTGGTGCTAGATGAACGAACGTCTCACCACTTGCTCAGTTCTGAGAGATAAGTGTGTGTGAAAGCCGTCCTTCAGGTAGCTTGTTGGGAACACAAAGTTTCTTTTCAGTTGCAAACTCCATTCCATACATATATATGGGGAGGTACAAGCTCCAACTCGGTTTTACAGTGAAAACTGCAGGAACTTCAAACCGGCTCTAGGAAACAGACTGAGAAAGCAGAGAAAAAGTTTCTCCTGCAACCCGTTCCCTTGGTGCTAGATGAACGAACGTCTCTCCACTTGCTCAGTTCTGAGAGATAAGTGTGTGTGAAAGCCGTCCTTCAGCTAGCTTGTTGGGAACACAAAGTTTCTTTTCAGTTGCAAACTCCAATCCATACATATATATGGGGAAGTACAAGCTCCAACTCGGTTTTACAGTGAAAACTGCAGGAACTTCAAACCGGCACTAGGAAACAGACTGAGAAAGCAGAGAAAAAGTGTCTCCTGCAACCCGTTCCCTTGGTGCTAGATGAACGAACGTCTCTCCACTTGCTCAGTTCTGAGAGATAAGTGAGTGTGAAAGTCGTCCTTCACCTATCTTGTTGGGAACACAAAGTTTCTTTTCAGTTGCAAACTCCATTCCATACATATATATGGGGAGGTACAAGCTCCAACTCGGTTTTACACTGAAAACTGCAGGAACTTCAAACCGGCACTAGGAAACAGACTGAGAAAGCAGAGAAAAAGTGTCTCCTGCAACCCGTTCCCTTGGTGCTAGATGAACGAACGTCTCTCCACTTGCTCAGTTCTGAGAGATAAGTGTGTTTGAAAGCCGTCCTTCAGCTAGCTTGTTGGGAACACAAAGTTTCTTTTCAGTTGCAAACTCCATTCCATACATACATATGGGAGGTACAAGCTCCAACTCGGTTTTACACTGAAAACTGCAGGAACTTCAAACCGGCACTAGGAAATAGACTGAGAAAGCAGAGAAAAAGTGTCTCCTGCAAACCGTTCCCTTGGTGCTAGATGAACGAACGTCTCTCCACTTGCTCAGTTCTGAGAGATATGTGTGTGTGAAAGCCGTGCTTCAGCTAGCTTGTTGGGAACACAAAGTTTCTTTTCAGTTGCAAACTCCAATCCATAAATATATATGGGGAGGTACAAGCTCCAACTCGGTTTTACAGTGAAAACTGCAGGATCTTCAAACCGGCACTAGGAAACAGACTGAGAAAGCAGAGAAAAAGTGTCTCCTGCAACCCGTTCCCTTGGTGCTAGATGAACGAACGTCTCTCCACTTGCTCAGTTCTGAGAGATAAGTGAGTGTGAAAGCCGTCCTTCACCTAGCTTGTTGGGAACACAAAGTTTCTTTTCAGTTGCAAACTCCATTCCATACATATATATGGGAGTTACAAGCTCCAACTCGGGTTTACAGTGAAAACTGCAGGAACTTGAAACCGGCACTAGGAAATAGACTGAGAAAGCAGAGAAAAAGTGTCTCCTGCAAACCGTTCCCTTGGTGCTAGATGAACGAACGTCTCTCCACTTGCTCAGTTCTGAGAGATAAGTGTGTGTGAAAGCCGTCCTTCAGCTAGCTTGTTGGGAACACAAAGTTTCTTTTCAGTTGCAAACTCCATTCCATACATATATATGGGGAGGTACAAGCTCCAACTCGGTTTTACAGTGAAAACTGCAGGAACTTCAAACCGGCACTAGGAAATAGACTGAGAAAGCAGAGAAAAAGTGTCTCCTGCAACCCGTTCCCTTGGTGCTAGATGAACGAACGTCTCTCCACTTGCTCAGTTCTGAGAGATAAGTGTGTGTGAAAGCCGTCCTTCAGGTAGCTTGTTGGGAACACAAAGTTTCTTTTCAGTTGCAAACTCCATTCCATACATATATATGGGGAGGTACAAGCTCCAACTCGGGTTTACAGTGAAAACTGCAGGAACTTCAAACCGGCACTAGCAAACAGACTGAGAAAGCAGAGAAATAGTGTCTCCTGCAACCCGTTCCCTTGGTGCTAGATGAACGAACGTCTCTCCACTTGCTCAGTTCTGAGAGATAAGTGTGTGTGAAAGCCGTCCTTCAGCTAGCTTGTTGGGAACACAAAGTTTCTTTTCAGTTGCAAACTCCATTCCATACATATATATGGGGAGGTACAAGCTCCAACTCGGTTTTACAGTGAAAACTGCAGGAACTTCAAACCGGCACTAGGAAACAGACTGAGAAAGCAGAGAAAAAGTGTCTCCTGCAACCCGTTCCCTTGGTGCTAGATGAACGAACGTCTCTCCACTTGCTCAGTTCTGAGAGATAAGTGTGTGTGAAAGCCGTCCTTCAGCTAGCTTGTTGGGAACACAAAGTTTCTTTTCAGTTGCAAAATCCATTCCATACATATATATGGGAAGGTACAAGCTCCAACTCGGTTTTACAGTGAAAACTGCAGGAACTTCAAACCGGCACTAGCAAACAGACTGAGAAAGCAGAGAAAAAGTGTCTCCTGCAACCCGTTCCCTTGGTGCTAGATGAACGAACGTCTCACCACTTGCTCAGTTCTGAGAGATAAGTGTGTGTGAAAGCCGTCCTTCAGGTAGCTTGTTGGGAACACAAAGTTTCTTTTCAGTTGCAAACTCCATTCCATACATATATATGGGGAGGTACAAGCTCCAACTCGGGTTTACAGTGAAAACTGCAGGAACTTCAAACCGGCACTAGCAAACAGACTGAGAAAGCAGAGAAATAGTGTCTCCTGCAACCCGTTCCCTTGGTGCTAGATGAACGAACGTCTCTCCACTTGCTCAGTTCTGAGAGATAAGTGTGTGTGAAAGCCGTCCTTCAGCTAGCTTGTTGGGAACACAAAGTTTCTTTTCAGTTGCAAACTCCATTCCATACATATATATGGGGAGGTACAAGCTCCAACTCGGTTTTACAGTGAAAACTGAAGGAACTTCAAACCGGCACTAGGAAATAGACTGAGAAAGCAGAGAAAAAGTGTCTCCTGCAACCCGTTCCCTTGGTGCTAGATGAACGAACGTCTCTCCACTTGCTCAGTTCTGAGAGATAAGTGTGTGTGAAAGCCGTCCTTCAGCTAGCTTGTTGGGAACACAAAGTTTCTTTTCAGTTGCAAACTCCATTCCATACATATATATGGGGAGGTACAAGCTCCAACTCGGTTTTACAGTGAAAACTGCAGGAACTTCAAACCGGCACTAGGAAACAGACTGAGAAAGCAGAGAAAAAGTGTCTCCTGCAACCCGTTCCCTTCGTGCTAGATGAACGAACGTCTCTCCACTTGCTCAGTTCTGAGAGATAAGTGTGTGTGAAAGCCGTCCTTCAGCTAGCTTGTTGGGAACACAAAGTTTCTTTTCAGTTGCAAACTCCATTCCATACATATATATGGGGAGGTACAAGCTCCAACTCGGTTTTACAGTGAAAACTGCAGGAACTTCAAACCGGCACTAGCAAACAGACTGAGAAAGCAGAGAAAAATTGTCTCCTGCAACCCGTTCCCTTGGTGCTAGATGAACGAACGTCTCTCCACTTGCTCAGTTCTGAGAGATAAGTGTGTGTGAAAGCCGTCCTTCAGCTAGCTTGTTGGGAACACCAAGTTTCTTTTCAGTTGCAAACTCCATTCCATACATATATATGGGGAGGTACAAGCTCCAACTCGGTTTTACAGTGAAAACTGCAGGAACTTCAAACCGGCACTAGGAAATAGACTGAGAAAGCAGAGAAAAAGTGTCTCATGCAACCCGTTCCCTTGGTGATAGATGAACAAACGTCTCTCCACTTGCTCAGTTCTGAGAGATAAGTGTGTTTGAAAGCCGTCCTTCAGCTAGCTTGTTGGGAACACAAAGTTTCTTTTCAGTTGCAAACTCCATTCCATACATATATATGGGAGGTACAAGCTCCAACTCGGTTTTACAGTGAAAACTGCAGGAACTTCAAACCGGCACTAGGAAACAGACTGAGAAAGCAGAGAAAAAGTGTCTCCTGCAACCCGTTCCCTTGGTGCTAGATGAACGAACGTCTCTCCACTTGCTCAGTTCTGAGAGATAATTGTGTGTGAAAGCCGTCCTTCAGCTAGCTTGTTTGGAACACCAAGTATCTTTTCAGTTGCAAACTCCATTCCATACATATATATGGGGAGGTACAAGCTCCAACTCGGTTTTACAGTGAAAACTGCAGGAACTTCAAACCGGCACTAGGAAACAGACTGAGAAAGCAGAGAAAAAGTGTCTCATGCAACCCGTTCCCTTGCTGATAGATGAACTAACGTCTCTCCACTTGCTCAGTTCTGAGAGATAAGTGTGTTTGAAAGCCGTCCTTCAGCTAGCTTGTTGGGAACACAAAGTTTTTTTTCAGTTGCAAACTCCATTCCATACATATATATGGGAGGTACAAGCTCCAACTCGGTTTTACAGTGAAAACTGCAGGAACTTCAAACCGGCACTAGGAAACAGACTGAGAAAGCAGAGAAAAAGTGTCTCCTGCAACCCGTTCCCTTGGTGCTAGATGAACGAACGTCTCTCCACTTGCTCAGTTCTGAGAGATAAGTGTGTGTGAAAGCCGTCCTTCAGCTAGCTTTTTGGGAACACAAAGTTTCTTTTCAGTTGCAAACTCCAATCCATACATATATATGGGGAGGTACAAGCTCCAACTCGGTTTTACAGTGAAAAGTGCAGGAACTTCAAACCGGCACTAGGAAATAGACTGAGAATGCAGAGAAAAAGTGTCTCCTGCAACTCGTTCCCTTGGTGCTAGATGAACGAACGTCTCTCCACTTGCTCAGTTCTGAGAGATAAGTGTGTGTGAAAGCCGTCCTTCAGCTAGCTTGTTGGGAACACAAAGTTTCTTTTCAGTTGCAAACTCCATTCCATACATATATATGGGAGGTACAAGCTCCAACTCGGTTTTACAGTGAAAACTGCAGGAACTTCAAACCGGCACTGGGAAACAGACTGAGAATGCAGAGAAAAAGTGTCTCCTGCAACCCGTTCCCTTGGTGCTAGATGAACGAACGTCTCTCCACTTGCTCAGTTCTGAGAGATAAGTGTGTGTGAAAGCCGTCCTTCAGCTAGCTTGTTGGGAACACCAAGTTTCTTTTCAGTTGCAAACTCCATTCCATACATATATATGGGGAGGTACAAGCTCCAACTCGGTTTTACAGTGAAAACTGCAGGAACTTCAAACCGGCACTAGGAAACAGACTGAGAAAGCAGAGAAAAAGTGTCTCATGCAACCCGTTCCCTTGGTGATAGATGAACAAACGTCTCTCCACTTGCTCAGTTCTGAGAGATAAGTGTGTTTGAAAGCCGTCCTTCAGCTAGCTTGTTGGGAACACAAAGTTTCTTTTCAGTTGCAAACTCCATTCCATACATATATATGGGAGGTACAAGCTCCAACTCGGTTTTACAGTGAAAACTGCAGGAACTTCAAACCGGCACTAGCAAACAGACTGAGAAAGCAGAGAAAAAGTGTCTCCTGCAACCCGTTCCCTTGGTGCTAGATGAACGAACGTCTCTCCACTTGCTCAGTTCTGAGAGATAAGTGTGTGTGAAAGCCGTCCTTCAGCTAGCTTGTTGGGAACACCAAGTTTCTTTTCAGTTGCAAACTCCATTCCATACATATATATGGGGAGGTACAAGCTCCAACTCGGTTTTACAGTGAAAACTGCAGGAACTTCAAACGGGCACTAGGAAATAGACTGAGAAAGCAGAGAAAAAGTGTCTCATGCAACCCGTTCCCTTGGTGATAGATGAACAAACGTCTCTCCACTTGCTCAGTTCTGAGAGATAAGTGTGTTTGAAAGCCGTCCTTCAGCTAGCTTGTTGGGAACACAAAGTTTCTTTTCAGTTGCAAACTCCATTCCATACATATATATGGGAGGTACAAGCTCCAACTCGGTTTTACAGTGAAAACTGCAGGAACTTCAAACCGGCACTAGGAAACAGACTGAGAAAGCAGAGAAAAAGTGTCTCCTGCAACCCGTTCCCTTGGTGCTAGATGAACGAACGTCTCTCCACTTGCTCAGTTCTGAGAGATAATTGTGTGTGAAAGCCGTCCTTCAGCTAGCTTGTTTGGAACACCAAGTATCTTTTCAGTTGCAAACTCCATTCCATACATATATATGGGGAGGTACAAGCTCCAACTCGGTTTTACAGTGAAAACTGCAGGAACTTCAAACCGGCACTAGGAAACAGACTGAGAAAGCAGAGAAAAAGTGTCTCCTGCAACCCGTTCCCTTGGTGCTAGATGAACGAACGTCTCTCTACTTGCTCAGTTCTGAGAGATAAGTGTGTTTGAAAGCCGTCCTTCAGCTAGCTTGTTGGGAACACAAAGTTTTTTTTCAGTTGCAAACTCCATTCCATACATATATATGGGAGGTACAAGCTCCAACTCGGTTTTACAGTGAAAACTGCAGGAACTTCAAACCGGCACTAGGAAATAGACTGAGAAAGCAGAGAAAAAGTGTCTCATGCAACCCGTTCCCTTGGTGATAGATGAACAAACGTCTCTCCACTTGCTCAGTTCTGAGAGATAAGTGTGTTTGAAAGCCGTCCTTCAGCTAGCTTGTTGGGAACACAAAGTTTCTTTTCAGTTGCAAACTCCATTCCATACATATATATGGGAGGTACAAGCTCCAACTCGGTTTTACAGTGAAAACTGCAGGAACTTCAAACCGGCACTAGGAAACAGACTGAGAAAGCAGAGAAAAAGTGTCTCCTGCAACCCGTTCCCTTGGTGCTAGATGAACGAACGTCTCTCCACTTGCTCAGTTCTGAGAGATAATTGTGTGTGAAAGCCGTCCTTCAGCTAGCTTGTTTGGAACACCAAGTATCTTTTCAGTTGCAAACTCCATTCCATACATATATATGGGGAGGTACAAGCTCCAACTCGGTTTTACAGTGAAAACTGCAGGAACTTCAAACCGGCACTAGGAAACAGACTGAGAAAGCAGAGAAAAAGTGTCTCATGCAACCCGTTCCCTTGCTGATAGATGAACTAACGTCTCTCCACTTGCTCAGTTCTGAGAGATAAGTGTGTTTGAAAGCCGTCCTTCAGCTAGCTTGTTGGGAACACAAAGTTTTTTTTCAGTTGCAAACTCCATTCCATACATATATATGGGAGGTACAAGCTCCAACTCGGTTTTACAGTGAAAACTGCAGGAACTTCAAACCGGCACTAGGAAACAGACTGAGAAAGCAGAGAAAAAGTGTCTCCTGCAACCCGTTCCCTTGGTGCTAGATGAACGAACGTCTCTCCACTTGCTCAGTTCTGAGAGATAAGTGTGTGTGAAAGCCGTCCTTCAGCTAGCTTTTTGGGAACACAAAGTTTCTTTTCAGTTGCAAACTCCAATCCATACATATATATGGGGAGGTACAAGCTCCAACTCGGTTTTACAGTGAAAAGTGCAGGAACTTCAAACCGGCACTAGGAAATAGACTGAGAATGCAGAGAAAAAGTGTCTCCTGCAACTCGTTCCCTTGGTGCTAGATGAACGAACGTCTCTCCACTTGCTCAGTTCTGAGAGATAAGTGTGTGTGAAAGCCGTCCTTCAGCTAGCTTGTTGGGAACACAAAGTTTCTTTTCAGTTGCAAACTCCATTCCATACATATATATGGGAGGTACAAGCTCCAACTCGGTTTTACAGTGAAAACTGCAGGAACTTCAAACCGGCACTGGGAAACAGACTGAGAATGCAGAGAAAAAGTGTCTCCTGCAACCCGTTCCCTTGGTGCTAGATGAACGAACGTCTCTCCACTTGCTCAGTTCTGAGAGATAAGTGTGTGTGAAAGCCGTCCTTCAGCTAGCTTGTTGGGAACACCAAGTTTCTTTTCAGTTGCAAACTCCATTCCATACATATATATGGGGAGGTACAAGCTCCAACTCGGTTTTACAGTGAAAACTGCAGGAACTTCAAACCGGCACTAGGAAACAGACTGAGAAAGCAGAGAAAAAGTGTCTCATGCAACCCGTTCCCTTTGTGATAGATGAACAAACGTCTCTCCACTTGCTCAGTTCTGAGAGATAAGTGTGTTTGAAAGCCGTCCTTCAGCTAGCTTGTTGGGAACACAAAGTTTCTTTTCAGTTGCAAACTCCATTCCATACATATATATGGGAGGTACAAGCTCCAACTCGGTTTTACAGTGAAAACTGCAGGAACTTCAAACCGGCACTAGCAAACAGACTGAGAAAGCAGAGAAAAAGTGTCTCCTGCAACCCGTTCCCTTGGTGCTAGATGAACGAACGTCTCTCCACTTGCTCAGTTCTGAGAGATAAGTGTGTGTGAAAGCCGTCCTTCAGCTAGCTTGTTGGGAACACCAAGTTTCTTTTCAGTTGCAAACTCCATTCCATACATATATATGGGGAGGTACAAGCTCCAACTCGGTTTTACAGTGAAAACTGCAGGAACTTCAAACCGGCACTAGGAAATAGACTGAGAAAGCAGAGAAAAAGTGTCTCATGCAACCCGTTCCCTTGGTGATAGATGAACAAACGTCTCTCCACTTGCTCAGTTCTGAGAGATAAGTGTGTTTGAAAGCCGTCCTTCAGCTAGCTTGTTGGGAACACAAAGTTTCTTTTCAGTTGCAAACTCCATTCCATACATATATATGGGAGGTACAAGCTCCAACTCGGTTTTACAGTGAAAACTGCAGGAACTTCAAACCGGCACTAGGAAACAGACTGAGAAAGCAGAGAAAAAGTGTCTCCTGCAACCCGTTCCCTTGGTGCTAGATGAACGAACGTCTCTCCACTTGCTCAGTTCTGAGAGATAATTGTGTGTGAAAGCCGTCCTTCAGCTAGCTTGTTTGGAACACCAAGTATCTTTTCAGTTGCAAACTCCATTCCATACATATATATGGGGAGGTACAAGCTCCAACTCGGTTTTACAGTGAAAACTGCAGGAACTTCAAACCGGCACTAGGAAACAGACTGAGAAAGCAGAGAAAAAGTGTCTCATGCAACCCGTTCCCTTGCTGATAGATGAACTAACGTCTCTCCACTTGCTCAGTTCTGAGAGATAAGTGTGTTTGAAAGCCGTCCTTCAGCTAGCTTGTTGGGAACACAAAGTTTTTTTTCAGTTGCAAACTCCATTCCATACATATATATGGGAGGTACAAGCTCCAACTCGGTTTTACAGTGAAAACTGCAGGAACTTCAAACCGGCACTAGGAAACAGACTGAGAAAGCAGAGAAAAAGTGTCTCCTGCAATCCGTTCCCTTGGTGCTAGATGAACGAACGTCTCTCCACTTGCTCAGTTCTGAGAGATAAGTGTGTGTGAAAGCCGTCCTTCAGCTAGCTTTTTGGGAACACAAAGTTTCTTTTCAGTTGCAAACTCCAATCCATACATATATATGGGGAGGTACAAGCTCCAACTCGGTTTTACAGTGAAAAGTGCAGGAACTTCAAACCGGCACTAGGAAATAGACTGAGAATGCAGAGAAAAAGTGTCTCCTGCAACTCGTTCCCTTGGTGCTAGATGAACGAACGTCTCTCCACTTGCTCAGTTCTGAGAGATAAGTGTGTGTGAAAGCCGTCCTTCAGCTAGCTTGTTGGGAACACAAAGTTTCTTTTCAGTTGCAAACTCCATTCCATACATATATATGGGAGGTACAAGCTCCAACTCGGTTTTACAGTGAAAACTGCAGGAACTTCAAACCGGCACTGGGAAACAGACTGAGAATGCAGAGAAAAAGTGTCTCCTGCAACCCGTTCCCTTGGTGCTAGATGAACGAACGTCTCTCCACTTGCTCAGTTCTGAGAGATAAGTGTGTGTGAAAGCCGTCCTTCAGCTAGCTTGTTGGGAACACCAAGTTTCTTTTCAGTTGCAAACTCCATTCCATACATATATATGGGGAGGTACAAGCTCCAACTCGGTTTTACAGTGAAAACTGCAGGAACTTCAAACCGGCACTAGGAAACAGACTGAGAAAGCAGAGAAAAAGTGTCTCATGCAACCCGTTCCCTTGGTGATAGATGAACAAACGTCTCTCCACTTGCTCAGTTCTGAGAGATAAGTGTGTTTGAAAGCCGTCCTTCAGCTAGCTTGTTGGGAACACAAAGTTTCTTTTCAGTTGCAAACTCCATTCCATACATATATATGGGAGGTACAAGCTCCAACTCGGTTTTACAGTGAAAACTGCAGGAACTTCAAACCGGCACTAGGAAACAGACTGAGAAAGCAGAGAAAAAGTGTCTCCTGCAACCCGTTCCCTTGGTGCTAGATGAACGAACGTCTCTCCACTTGCTCAGTTCTGAGAGATAAGTGTGTGTGAAAGCCGTCCTTCAGCTAGCTTGTTGGGAACACCAAGTTTCTTTTCAGTTGCAAACTCCATTCCATACATATATATGGGGAGGTACAAGCTCCAACACGGTTTTACAGTGAAAACTGCAGGAACTTCAAACCGGCACTAGGAAACAGACTGAGAAAGCAGAGAAAAAGTGTCTCATGCAACCCGTTCCCTTGCTGATAGATGAACTAACGTCTCTCCACTTGCTCAGTTCTGAGAGATAAATGTGTTTGAAAGCCGTCCTTCAGCTAGCTTGTTGGGAACACAAAGTTTTTTTTCAGTTGCAAACTCCATTTTATACATATATATGGGAGGTACAAGCTCCAACTCGGTTTTACAGTGAAAACTGCAGGAACTTCAAACCGGCACTAGGAAACAGACTGAGAAAGCAGAGAAAAAGTGTCTCCTGCAACCCGTTCCCTTGGTGCTAGATGAACGAACGTCTCTCCACTTGCTCAGTTCTGAGAGATAAGTGTGTGTGAAAGCCGTCCTTCAGCTAGCTTTTTGGGAACACAAAGTTTCTTTTCAGTTGCAAACTCCAATCCATACATATATATGGGGAGGTACAAGCTCCAACTCGGTTTTACAGTGAAAACTGCAGGAACTTCAAACCGGCACTAGGAAATAGACTGAGAATGCAGAGAAAAAGTGTCTCCTGCAACTCGTTCCCTTGGTGCTAGATGAACGAACGTCTCTCCACTTGCTCAGTTCTGAGAGATAAGTGTGTGTGAAAGCCGTCCTTCAGCTAGCTTGTTGGGAACACAAAGTTTCTTTTCAGTTGCAAACTCCATTCCATACATATATATGGGAGGTACAAGCTCCAACTCGGTTTTACAGTGAAAACTGCAGGAACTTCAAACCGGCACTGGGAAACAGACTGAGAAAGCAGAGAAAAAGTGTCTCCTGCAACCCGTTCCCTTGGTGCTAGATGAACGAACGTCTCTCCACTTGCTCAGTTCTGAGAGATAAGTGTGTGTGAAAGCCGTCCTTCAGCTAGCTTGTTGGGAACACAAAGTTTCTTTTCAGTTGCAAACTCCATTCCATACATATATATGGGGAGGTACAAGCTCCAACTCGGTTTTACAGTGAAAACTGCAGGAACTTCAAACCGGCACTAGCAAACAGACTGAGAAAGCAGAGAAAAAGTGTCTCCTGCAACCCGTTCCCTTGGTGCTAGATGAACTAACGTCTCTCCACTTGCTCAGTTCTGAGAGATAAGTGTGTGTGAAAGCCGTCCTTCAGCTAGCTTGTTGGGAACACAAAGTTTCTTTTCAGTTGCAAACTCCATTCCATACATATATATGGGGAGGTACAAGCTCCAACTCGGTTTTACAGTGAAAACTGCAGGAACTTCAAACCGGCACTAGCAAACAGACTGCGAAAGCAGAGAAAAAGTGTCTCCTGCAACCCGTTCCCTTGGTGCTAGATGAACGAACGTCTCTCCACTTGCTCAGTTCTGAGAGATAAGTGTGTGTGAAAGCCTTCCTTCAGCTAGCATGTTGGGAACACAAAGTTTCTTTTCAGTTGCAAACTCCATTCCATACATATATATGGGAGGTACAAGCTCCAACTCGGTTTTACAGTGAAAACTGCAGGAACTTCAAACCGGCACTAGGAAATAGACTGAGAAAGCAGAGAAAAAGTGTCTCCTGCAACCCGTTCCCTTGGTGCTAGATGAACGAACGTCTCTCCACTTGCTAAGTTCTGAGAGATAAGTGTGTGTGAAAGCCGTCCTTCAGCTAGCTTGTTGGGAACACAAAGTTTCTTTTCAGTTGCAAACTCCATTCCATACATATATATGGGAGGTACAAGCTCCAACTCGGTTTTACAGTGAAAACTGCAGGAACTTCAAACGGGCACTGGGAAACAGACTGAGAAAGCGGAGAAAAAGTGTCTCCTGCAACCCGTTCCCTTGGTGCTAGATGAACGAACGTCTCTCCACTTGCTCAGTTCTGAGAGATAAGTGTGTGTGAAAGCCGTCCTTCAGCTAGCTTGTTGGGAACACAAAGTTTCTTTTCAGTTGCAAACTCCATTCCATACATATATATGGGGAGGTACAAGCTCCAACTCGGTTTTACAGTGAAAACTGCAGGAACTTCAAACCGGCACTAGCAAACAGACTGAGAAAGCAGAGAAAAAGTGTCTCCTGCAACCCGTTCCCTTGGTGCTAGATGAACGAACGTCTCTCCACTTGCTCAGTTCTGAGAGATAAGTGTGTGTGAAAGCCGTCCTTCAGCTAGCTTTTTGGGAACACAAAGTTTCTTTTCAGTTGCAAACTCCATTCCATACATATATATGGGGAGGTACAAGCTCCAACTCGGTTTTACAGTGAAAACTGCAGGAACTTCAAACCGGCACTAGCAAACAGACTGAGAAAGCAGAGAAAAAGTGTCTCCTGCAACCCGTTCCCTTGGTGCTAGATGAACGAACGTCTCTCCACTTGCTCAGTTCTGAGAGATAAGTGTGTGTGAAAGCCGTCCTTCAGCTAGCATGTTGGGAACACAAAGTTTCTTTTCAGTTGCAAACTCCATTCCATACATATATATGGGAGGTACAAGCTCCAACTCGGTTTTACAGTGAAAACTGCAGGAACTTCAAACCGGCACTAGGAAATAGACTGAGAAAGCAGAGAAAAAGTGTCTCCTGCAACCCGTTCCCTTGGTGCTAGATGAACGAACGTCTCTCCACTTGCTAAGTTCTGAGAGATAAGTGTGTGTGAAAGCCGTCCTTCAGCTAGCTTGTTGGGAACACAAAGTTTCTTTTCAGTTGCAAACTCCATTCCATACATATATATGGGAGGTACAAGCTCCAACTCGGTTTTACAGTGAAAACTGCAGGAACTTCAAACGGGCACTGGGAAACAGACTGAGAAAGCAGAGAAAAAGTGTCTCCTGCAACCCGTTCCCTTGGTGCTAGATGAACGAACGTCTCTCCACTTGCTCAGTTCTGAGAGATAAGTGTGTGTGAAAGCCGTCCTTCAGCTAGCTTGTTGGGAACACAAAGTTTCTTTTCAGTTGCAAACTCCATTCCATACATATATATGGGGAGGTACAAGCTCCAACTCGGTTTTACAGTGAAAACTGCAGGAACTTCAAACCGGCACTAGCAAACAGACTGAGAAAGCAGAGAAAAAGTGTCTCCTGCAACCCGTTCCCTTGGTGCTAGATGAACGAACGTCTCTCCACTTGCTCAGTTCTGAGAGATAAGTGTGTGTGAAAGCCGTCCTTCAGCTAGCTTGTTGGGAACACAAAGTTTCTTTTCAGTTGCAAACTCCATTCCATACATATATATGGGGAGGTACAAGCTCCAACTCGGTTTTACAGTGAAAAGTGCAGGTACTTCAAACCGGCACTAGCAAACAGACTGAGAATGCAGAGAAAAAGTGTCTCCTGCAACCCGTTCCCTTGGTGCTAGATGAACGAACGTCTCTCCACTTGCTCAGTTCTGAGAGATAAGTGTGTGTGAAAGCCGTCCTTCAGCTAGCATGTTGGGAACACAAAGTTTTTTTTCAGTTGCAAACTCCATTTTATACATATATATGGGAGGTACAAGCTCCAACTCGGTTTTACAGTGAAAACTGCAGGAACTTCAAACCGGCACTAGGAAACAGACTGAGAAAGCAGAGAAAAAGTGTCTCCTGCAACCCGTTCCCTTGGTGCTAGATGAACGAACGTCTCTCCACTTGCTCAGTTCTGAGAGATAAGTGTGTGTGAAAGCCGTCCTTCAGCTAGCTTTTTGGGAACACAAAGTTTCTTTTCAGTTGCAAACTCCAATCCATACATATATATGGGGAGGTACAAGCTCCAACTCGGTTTTACAGTGAAAACTGCAGGAACTTCAAACCGGCACTGGGAAACAGACTGAGAATGCAGAGAAAAAGTGTCTCCTGCAACCCGTTCCCTTGGTGCTAGATGAACGAACGTCTCTCCACTTGCTCAGTTCTGAGAGATGAGTGTGTGTGAAAGCCGTCCTTCAGCTAGCTTGTTGGGAACACAAAGTTTCTTTTCAGTTGCAAACTCCATTCCATACATATATATGGGGAGGTACAAGCTCCAACTCGGTTTTACAGTGAAAACTGCAGGAACTTCAAACCGGCACTAGCAAACAGACTGAGAAAGCAGAGAAAAAGTGTCTCCTGCAACCCGTTCCCTTGGTGCTAGATGAACGAACGTCTCTCCACTTGCTCAGTTCTGAGAGATAAGTGTGTGTGAAAGCCGTCCTTCAGCTAGCTTGTTGGGAACACAAAGTTTCTTTTCAGTTGCAAACTCCATTCCATACATATATATGGGGAGGTACAAGCTCCAACTCGGTTTTACAGTGAAAAGTGCAGGAACTTCAAACCGGCACTAGCAAACAGACTGAGAAAGCTGAGAAAAAGTGTCTCCTGCAACCCGTTCCCTTGGTGCTAGATGAACGAACGTCTCTCCACTTGCTCAGTTCTGAGAGATAAGTGTGTGTGAAAGCCGTCCTTCAGCTAGCATGTTGGGAACACAAAGTTTTTTTTCAGTTGCAAACTCCATTTTATACATATATATGGGAGGTACAAGCTCCAACTCGGTTTTACAGTGAAAACTGCAGGAACTTCAAACCGGCACTAGGAAACAGACTGAGAAAGCAGAGAAAAAGTGTCTCCTGCAACCCGTTCCCTTGGTGCTAGATGAACGAACGTCTCTCCACTTGCTCAGTTCTGAGAGATAAGTGTGTGTGAAAGCCGTCCTTCAGCTAGCTTTTTGGGAACACAAAGTTTCTTTTCAGTTGCAAACTCCAATCCATACATATATATGGGGAGGTACAAGCTCCAACTCGGTTTTACAGTGAAAACTGCAGGAACTTCAAACCGGCACTAGGAAATAGACTGAGAATGCAGAGAAAAAGTGTCTCCTGCAACTCGTTCCCTTGGTGCTAGATGAACGAACGTCTCTCCACTTGCTCAGTTCTGAGAGATAAGTGTGTGTGAAAGCCGTCCTTCAGCTAGCTTGTTGGGAACACAAAGTTTCTTTTAAGTTGCAAACTCCATTCCATACATATATATGGGAGGTACAAGCTCCAACTCGGTTTTACAGTGAAAACTGCAGGAACTTCAAACCGGCACTGGGAAACAGACTGAGAAAGCAGAGAAAAAGTGTCTCCTGCAACCCGTTCCCTTGGTGCTAGATGAACGAACGTCTCTCCACTTGCTCAGTTCTGAGAGATAAGTGTGTGTGAAAGCCGTCCTTCAGCTAGCTTGTTGGGAACACAAAGTTTCTTTTCAGTTGCAAACTCCATTCCATACATATATATGGGGAGGTACAAGCTCCAACTCGGTTTTACAGTGAAAACTGCAGGAACTTCAAACCGGCACTAGCAAACAGACTGAGAAAGCAGAGAAAAAGTGTCTCCTGCAACCCGTTCCCTTGGTGCTAGATGAACGAACGTCTCTCCACTTGCTCAGTTCTGAGAGATAAGTGTGTGTGAAAGCCGTCCTTCAGCTAGCTTGTTGGGAACACAAAGTTTCTTTTCAGTTGCAAACTCCATTCCATACATATATATGGGGAGGTACAAGCTCCAACTCGGGTTTACAGTGAAAACTGCAGGAACTTCAAACCGGCACTAGCAAACAGACTGAGAAAGCAGAGAAATAGTGTCTCCTGCAACCCGTTCCCTTGGTGCTAGATGAACGAACGTCTCTCTACTTGCTCAGTTCTGAGAGATAAGTGTGTGTGAAAGCCGTCCTTCAGCTAGCTTGTTGGGAACACAAAGTTTCTTTTCAGTTGCAAACTCCATTCCATACATTTATATGGGGAGGTACAAGCTCCAACTCGGTTTTACAGTGAAAACTGCAGGAACTTCAAACCGGCACTAGCAAACAGACTGAGAAAGCAGAGAAAAAGTGTCTCCTGCAACCCGTTCCCTTGGTGCTAGATGAACGAACGTCTCTCCACTTGCTCAGTTCTGAGAGATAAGTGTGTGTGAAAGCCGTCCTTCAGCTAGCTTGTTGGGAACACAAAGTTTCTTTTCAGTTGCAAACTCCATTCCATACATATATATGGGGAGGTACAAGCTCCAACTCGGTTTTACAGTGAAAAGTGCAGGAACTTCAAACCGGCACTAGCAAACAGACTGAGAAAGCTGAGAAAAAGTGTCTCCTGCAACCCGTTCCCTTGGTGCTAGATGAACGAACGTCTCTCCACTTGCTCAGTTCTGAGAGATAAGTGTGTGTGAAAGCCGTCCTTCAGCTAGCATGTTGGGAACACAAAGTTTTTTTTCAGTTGCAAACTCCATTTTATACATATATATGGGAGGTACAAGCTCCAACTCGGTTTTACAGTGAAAACTGCAGGAACTTCAAACCGGCACTAGGAAACAGACTGAGAAAGCAGAGAAAAAGTGTCTCCTGCAACCCGTTCCCTTGGTGCTAGATGAACGAACGTCTCTCCACTTGCTCAGTTCTGAGAGATAAGTGTGTGTGAAAGCCGTCCTTCAGCTAGCTTTTTGGGAACACAAAGTTTCTTTTCAGTTGCAAACTCCAATCCATACATATATATGGGGAGGTACAAGCTCCAACTCGGTTTTACAGTGAAAACTGCAGGAACTTCAAACCGGCACTAGGAAATAGACTGAGAATGCAGAGAAAAAGTGTCTCCTGCAACTCGTTCCCTTGGTGCTAGATGAACGAACGTCTCTCCACTTGCTCAGTTCTGAGAGATAAGTGTGTGTGAAAGCCGTCCTTCAGCTAGCTTGTTGGGAACACAAAGTTTCTTTTCAGTTGCAAACTCCATTCCATACATATATATGGGAGGTACAAGCTCCAACTCGGTTTTACAGTGAAAACTGCAGGAACTTCAAACCGGCACTGGGAAACAGACTGAGAAAGCAGAGAAAAAGTGTCTCCTGCAACCCGTTCCCTTGGTGCTAGATGAACGAACGTCTCTCCACTTGCTCAGTTCTGAGAGATAAGTGTGTGTGAAAGCCGTCCTTCAGCTAGCTTGTTGGGAACACAAAGTTTCTTTTCAGTTGCAAACTCCATTCCATACATATATATGGGGAGGTACAAGCTCCAACTCGGTTTTACAGTGAAAACTGCAGGAACTTCAAACCGGCACTAGCAAACAGACTGAGAAAGCAGAGAAAAAGTGTCTCCAGCAACCCGTTCCCTTGGTGCTAGATGAACGAACGTCTCTCCACTTGCTCAGTTCTGAGAGATAAGTGTGTGTGAAAGCCGTCCTTCAGCTAGCTTGTTGGGAACACAAAGTTTCTTTTCAGTTGCAAACTCCATTCCATACATATATATGGGGAGGTACAAGCTCCAACTCGGGTTTACAGTGAAAACTGCAGGAACTTCAAACCGGCACTAGCAAACAGACTGAGAAAGCAGAGAAATAGTGTCTCCTGCAACCCGTTCCCTTGGTGCTAGATGAACGAACGTCTCTCTACTTGCTCAGTTCTGAGAGATAAGTGTGTGTGAAAGCCGTCCTTCAGCTAGCTTGTTGGGAACACAAAGTTTCTTTTCAGTTGCAAACTCCATTCCATACATATATATGGGGAGGTACAAGCTCCAACTCGGTTTTACAGTGAAAACTGCAGGAACTTCAAACCGGCACTAGGAAATAGACTGAGAAAGCAGAGAAAAAGTGTCTCCTGCAACCCGTTCCCTTGGTGCTAGATGAACGAACGTCTCTCCACTTGCTCAGTTCTGAGAGATAAGTGTGTGTGAAAGCCGTCCTTCAGCTAGCTTGTTGGGAACACAAAGTTTCTTTTCAGTTGCAAACTCCATTCCATACATATATATGGGGAGGTACAAGCTCCAACTCGGTTTTACAGTGAAAACTGCAGGAACTTCAAACCGGCACTAGGAAACAGACTGAGAAAGCAGAGAAAAAGTGTCTCCTGCAACCCGTTCCCTTGGTGCTAGATGAACGAACGTCTCTCCACTTGCTCAGTTCTGAGAGATAAGTGTGTGTGAAAGCCGTCCTTCAGCTAGCTTGTTGGGAACACCAAGTTTCTTTTCAGTTGCAAACTCCATTCCATACATATATATGGGGAGGTACAAGCTCCAACTCGGTTTTACAGTGAAAACTGCAGGAACTTCAAACCGGCACTAGGAAATAGACTGAGAAAGCAGAGAAAAAGTGTCTCATGCAACCCGTTCCCTTGGTGATAGATGAACAAACGTCTCTCCACTTGCTCAGTTCTGAGAGATAAGTGTGTTTGAAAGCCGTCCTTCAGCTAGCTTGTTGGGAACACAAAGTTTCTTTTCAGTTGCAAACTCCATTCCATACATATATATGGGAGGTACAAGCTCCAACTCGGTTTTACAGTGAAAACTGCAGGAACTTCAAACCGGCACTAGGAAACAGACTGAGAAAGCAGAGAAAAAGTGTCTCCTGCAACCCGTTCCCTTGGTGCTAGATGAACGAACGTCTCTCCACTTGCTCAGTTCTGAGAGATAAGTGTGTGTGAAAGCCGTCCTTCAGCTAGCTTGTTTGGAACACCAAGTTTCTTTTCAGTTGCAAACTCCATTCCATACATATATATGGGGAGGTACAAGCTCCAACTCGGTTTTACAGTGAAAACTGCAGGAACTTCAAACCGGCACTAGGAAACAGACTGAGAAAGCAGAGAAAAAGTGTCTCATGCAACCCGTTCCCTTGCTGATAGATGAACTAACGTCTCTCCACTTGCTCAGTTCTGAGAGATAAGTGTGTTTGAAAGCCGTCCTTCAGCTAGCTTGTTGGGAACACAAAGTTTTTTTTCAGTTGCAAACTCCATTCCATACATATATATGGGAGGTACAAGCTCCAACTCGGTTTTACAGTGAAAACTGCAGGAACTTCAAACCGGCACTAGGAAACAGACTGAGAAAGCAGAGAAAAAGTGTCTCCTGCAACCCGTTCCCTTGGTGCTAGATGAACGAACGTCTCTCCACTTGCTCAGTTCTGAGAGATAAGTGTGTGTGAAAGCCGTCCTTCAGCTAGCTTGTTTGGAACACAAAGTTTCTTTTCAGTTGCAAACTCCAATCCATACATATATATGGGGAGGTACAAGCTCCAACTCGGTTTTACAGTGAAAAGTGCAGGAACTTCAAACCGGCACTAGGAAATAGACTGAGAATGCAGAGAAAAAGTGTCTCCTGCAACTCGTTCCCTTGGTGCTAGATGAACGAACGTCTCTCAACTTGCTCAGTTCTGAGAGATAAGTGTGTGTGAAAGCCGTCCTTCAGCTAGCTTGTTGGGAACACAAAGTTTCTTTTCAGTTGCAAACTCCATTCCATACATATATATGGGAGGTACAAGCTCCAACTCGGTTTTACAGTGAAAACTGCAGGAACTTCAAACCGGCACTGGGAAACAGACTGAGAATGCAGAGAAAAAGTGTCTCCTGCAACCCGTTCCCTTGGTGCTAGATGAACGAACGTCTCTCCACTTGCTCAGTTCTGAGAGATAAGTGTGTGTGAAAGCCGTCCTTCAGCTAGCTTGTTGGGAACACCAAGTTTCTTTTCAGTTGCAAACTCCATTCCATACATATATATGGGGAGGTACAAGCTCCAACTCGGTTTTACAGTGAAAACTGCAGGAACTTCAAACCGGCACTAGGAAATAGACTGAGAAAGCAGAGAAAAAGTGTCTCATGCAACCCGTTCCCTTGGTGATAGATGAACAAACGTCTCTCCACTTGCTCAGTTCTGAGAGATAAGTGTGTTTGAAAGCCGTCCTTCAGCTAGCTTGTTGGGAACACAAAGTTTCTTTTCAGTTGCAAACTCCATTCCATACATATATATGGGAGGTACAAGCTCCAACTCGGTTTTACAGTGAAAACTGCAGGAACTTCAAACCGGCACTAGGAAACAGACTGAGAAAGCAGAGAAAAAGTGTCTCCTGCAACCCGTTCCCTTGGTGCTAGATGAACGAACGTCTCTCCACTTGCTCAGTTCTGAGAGATAAGTGTGTGTGAAAGCCGTCCTTCAGCTAGCTTGTTGGGAACACCAAGTTTCTTTTCAGTTGCAAACTCCATTCCATACATATATATGGGGAGGTACAAGCTCCAACTCGGTTTTACAGTGAAAACTGCAGGAACTTCAAACCGGCACTAGGAAACAGACTGAGAAAGCAGAGAAAAAGTGTCTCATGCAACCCGTTCCCTTGCTGATAGATGAACTAACGTCTCTCCACTTGCTCAGTTCTGAGAGATAAATGTGTTTGAAAGCCGTCCTTCAGCTAGCTTGTTGGGAACACAAAGTTTTTTTTCAGTTGCAAACTCCATTTTATACATATATATGGGAGGTACAAGCTCCAACTCGGTTTTACAGTGAAAACTGCAGGAACTTCAAACCGGCACTAGGAAACAGACTGAGAAAGCAGAGAAAAAGTGTCTCCTGCAACCCGTTCCCTTGGTGCTAGATGAACGAACGTCTCTCCACTTGCTCAGTTCTGAGAGATAAGTGTGTGTGAAAGCCGTCCTTCAGCTAGCTTTTTGGGAACACAAAGTTTCTTTTCAGTTGCAAACTCCAATCCATACATATATATGGGGAGGTACAAGCTCCAACTCGGTTTTACAGTGAAAACTGCAGGATCTTCAAACCGGCACTAGGAAATAGACTGAGAATGCAGAGAAAAAGTGTCTCCTGCAACTCGTTCCCTTGGTGCTAGATGAACGAACGTCTCTCCACTTGCTCAGTTCTGAGAGATAAGTGTGTGTGAAAGCCGTCCTTCAGCTAGCTTGTTGGGAACACAAAGTTTCTTTTCAGTTGCAAACTCCATTCCATACATATATATGGGAGGTACAAGCTCCAACTCGGTTTTACAGTGAAAACTGCAGGAACTTCAAACCGGCACTGGGAAACAGACTGAGAAAGCAGAGAAAAAGTGTCTCCTGCAACCCGTTCCCTTGGTGCTAGATGAACGAACGTCTCTCCACTTGCTCAGTTCTGAGAGATAAGTGTGTGTGAAAGCCGTCCTTCAGCTAGCTTGTTGGGAACACAAAGTTTCTTTTCAGTTGCAAACTCCATTCCATACATATATATGGGGAGGTACAAGCTCCAACTCGGTTTTACAGTGAAAACTGCAGGAACTTCAAACCGGCACTAGCAAACAGACTGAGAAAGCAGAGAAAAAGTGTCTCCTGCAACCCGTTCCCTTGGTGCTAGATGAACGAACGTCTCTCCACTTGCTCAGTTCTGAGAGATAAGTGTGTGTGAAAGCCGTCCTTCAGCTAGCTTGTTGGGAACACAAAGTTTCTTTTCAGTTGCAAACTCCATTCCATACATATATATGGGGAGGTACAAGCTCCAACTCGGTTTTACAGTGAAAACTGCAGGAACTTCAAACCGGCACTAGCAAACAGACTGAGAAAGCAGAGAAAAAGTGTCTCCTGCAACCCGTTCCCTTGGTGCTAGATGAACGAACGTCTCTCCACTTGCTCAGTTCTGAGAGATAAGTGTGTGTGAAAGCCGTCCTTCAGCTAGCATGTTGGGAACACAAAGTTTCTTTTCAGTTGCAAACTCCATTCCATACATATATATGGGAGGTACAAGCTCCAACTCGGTTTTACAGTGAAAACTGCAGGAACTTCAAACCGGCACTAGGAAATAGACTGAGAAAGCAGAGAAAAAGTGTCTCCTGCAACCCGTTCCCTTGGTGCTAGATGAACGAACGTCTCTCCACTTGCTAAGTTCTGAGAGATAAGTGTGTGTGAAAGCCGTCCTTCAGCTAGCTTGTTGGGAACACAAAGTTTCTTTTCAGTTGCAAACTCCATTCCATACATATATATGGGAGGTACAAGCTCCAACTCGGTTTTACAGTGAAAACTGCAGGAACTTCAAACGGGCACTGGGAAACAGACTGAGAAAGCAGAGAAAAAGTGTCTCCTGCAACCCGTTCCCTTGGTGCTAAATGAACGAACGTCTCTCCACTTGCTCAGTTCTGAGAGATAAGTGTGTGTGAAAGCCGTCCTTCAGCTAGCTTGTTGGGAACACAAAGTTTCTTTTCAGTTGCAAACTCCATTCCATACATATATATGGGGAGGTACAAGCTCCAACTCGGTTTTACAGTGAAAACTGCAGGAACTTCAAACCGGCACTAGCAAACAGACTGAGAAAGCAGAGAAAAAGTGTCTCCTGCAACCCGTTCCCTTGGTGCTAGATGAACGAACGTCTCTCCACTTGCTCAGTTCTGAGAGATAAGTGTGTGTGAAAGCCGTCCTTCAGCTAGCTTGTTGGGAACACAAAGTTTCTTTTCAGTTGCAAACTCCATTCCATACATATATATGGGGAGGTACAAGCTCCAACTCGGTTTTACAGTGAAAAGTGCAGGAACTTCAAACCGGCACTAGCAAACAGACTGAGAAAGCAGAGAAAAAGTGTCTCCTGCAACCCGTTCCCTTGGTGCTAGATGAACGAACGTCTCTCCACTTGCTCAGTTCTGAGAGATAAGTGTGTGTGAAAGCCGTCCTTCAGCTAGCATGTTGGGAACACAAAGTTTTTTTTCAGTTGCAAACTCCATTTTATACATATATATGGGAGGTACAAACTCCAACTCGGTTTTACAGTGAAAACTGCAGGAACTTCAAACCGGCACTAGGAAACAGACTGAGAAAGCAGAGAAAAAGTGTCTCCTGCAACCCGTTCCCTTGGTGCTAGATGAACGAACGTCTCTCCACTTGCTCAGTTCTGAGAGATAAGTGTGTGTGAAAGCCGTCCTTCAGCTAGCTTTTTGGGAACACAAAGTTTCTTTTCAGTTGCAAACTCCAATCCATACATATATATGGGGAGGTACAAGCTCCAACTCGGTTTTACAGTGAAAACTGCAGGAACTTCAAACCGGCACTAGGAAATAGACTGAGAATGCAGAGAAAAAGTGTCTCCTGCAACTCGTTCCCTTGGTGCTAGATGAACGAACGTCTCTCCACTTGCTCAGTTCTGAGAGATAAGTGTGTGTGAAAGCCGTCCTTCAGCTAGCTTGTTGGGAACACAAAGTTTCTTTTCAGTTGCAAACTCCATTCCATACATATATATGGGAGGTACAAGCTCCAACTCGGTTTTACAGTGAAAACTGCAGGAACTTCAAACCGGCACTGGGAAACAGACTGAGAAAGCAGAGAAAAAGTGTCTCCTGCAACCCGTTCCCTTGGTGCTAGATGAACGAACGTCTCTCCACTTGCTCAGTTCTGAGAGATAAGTGTGTGTGAAAGCCGTCCTTCAGCTAGCTTGTTGGGAACACAAAGTTTCTTTTCAGTTGCAAACTCCATTCCATACATATATATGGGAGGTACAAGCTCCAACTCGGTTTTACAGTGAAAACTGCAGGAACTTCAAACCGGCACTAGCAAACAGACTGAGAAAGCAGAGAAAAAGTGTCTCCTGCAACCCGTTCCCTTGGTGCTAGATGAACGAACGTCTCTCCACTTGCTCAGTTCTGAGAGATAAGTGTGTGTGAAAGCCGTCCTTCAGCTAGCTTGTTGGGAACACAAAGTTTCTTTTCAGTTGCAAACTCCATTCCATACATATATATGGGGAGGTACAAGCTCCAACTCGGTTTTACAGTGAAAACTGCAGGAACTTCAAACCGGCACTAGCAAACAGACTGAGAAAGCAGAGAAAAAGTGTCTCCTGCAACCCGTTCCCTTGGTGCTAGATGAACGAACGTCTCTCCACTTGCTCAGTTCTGAGAGATAAGTGTGTGTGAAAGCCGTCCTTCAGCTAGCATGTTGGGAACACAAAGTTTCTTTTCAGTTGCAAACTCCATTCCATACATATATATGGGAGGTACAAGCTCCAACTCGGTTTTACAGTGAAAACTGCAGGAACTTCAAACCGGCACTAGGAAATAGACTGAGAAAGCAGAGAAAAAGTGTCTCCTGCAACCCGTTCCCTTGGTGCTAGATGAACGAACGTCTCTCCACTTGCTAAGTTCTGAGAGATAAGTGTGTGTGAAAGCCGTCCTTCAGCTAGCTTGTTGGGAACACAAAGTTTCTTTTCAGTTGCAAACTCCATTCCATACATATATATGGGAGGTACAAGCTCCAACTCGGTTTTACAGTGAAAACTGCAGGAACTTCAAACCGGCACTGGGAAACAGACTGAGAAAGCAGAGAAAAAGTGTCTCCTGCAACCCGTTCCCTTGGTGCTAGATGAACGAACGTCTCTCCACTTGCTCAGTTCTGAGAGATAAGTGTGTGTGAAAGCCGTCCTTCAGCTAGCTTGTTGGGAACACAAAGTTTCTTTTCAGTTGCAAACTCCATTCCATACATATATATGGGGAGGTACAAGCTCCAACTCGGTTTTACAGTGAAAACTGCAGGAACTTCAAACCGGCACTAGCAAACAGACTGAGAAAGCAGAGAAAAAGTGTCTCCTGCAACCCGTTCCCTTGGTGCTAGATGAACGAACGTCTCTCCACTTGCTCAGTTCTGAGAGATAAGTGTGTGTGAAAGCCGTCCTTCAGCTAGCTTGTTGGGAACACAAAGTTTCTTTTCAGTTGCAAACTCCATTCCATACATATATATGGGGAGGTACAAGCTCCAACTCGGTTTTACAGTGAAAAGTGCAGGAACTTCAAACCGGCACTAGCAAACAGACTGAGAAAGCAGAGAAAAAGTGTCTCCTGCAACCCGTTCCCTTGGTGCTAGATGAACGAACGTCTCTCCACTTGCTCAGTTCTGAGAGATAAGTGTGTGTGAAAGCCGTCCTTCAGCTAGCATGTTGGGAACACAAAGTTTCTTTTCAGTTGCAAACTCCATTCCATACATATATATGGGAGGTACAAGCTCCAACTCGGTTTTACAGTGAAAACTGCAGGAACTTCAAACCGGCACTAGGAAACAGACTGAGAAAGCAGAGAAAAAGTGTCTCCTGCAACCCGTTCCCTTGGTGCTAGATGAACGAACGTCTCTCCACTTGCTCAGTTCTGAGAGATAAGTGTGTGTGAAAGCCGTCCTTCAGCTAGCTTGTTGGGAACACCAAGTTTCTTTTCAGTTGCAAACTCCATTCCATACATATATATGGGGAGGTACAAGCTCCAACTCGGTTTTACAGTGAAAACTGCAGGAACTTCAAACCGGCACTAGCAAACAGACTGAGAAAGCAGAGAAAAAGTGTCTCCTGCAACCCGTTCCCTTGGTGCTAGATGAACGAACGTCTCTCCACTTGCTCAGTTCTGAGAGATAAGTGTGTGTGAAAGCCGTCCTTCAGCTAGCTTGTTGGGAACACAAAATTTCTTTTCAGTTGCAAACTCCATTCCATACATATATATGGGGAGGTACAAGCTCCAACTCGGTTTTACAGTGAAAAGTGCAGGAACTTCAAACCGGCACTAGCAAACAGACTGAGAAAGCAGAGAAAAAGTGTCTCCTGCAACCCGTTCCCTTGGTGCTAGATGAACGAACGTCTCTCCACTTGCTCAGTTCTGAGAGATAAGTGTGTGTGAAAGCCGTCCTTCAGCTAGCATGTTGGGAACACAAAGTTTCTTTTCAGTTGCAAACTCCATTCCATACATATATATGGGAGGTACAAGCTCCAACTCGGTTTTACAGTGAAAACTGCAGGAACTTCAAACCGGCACTAGGAAACAGACTGAGAAAGCAGAGAAAAAGTGTCTCCTGCAACCCGTTCCCTTGGTGCTAGATGAACGAACGTCTCTCCACTTGCTCAGTTCTGAGAGATAAGTGTGTGTGAAAGCCGTCCTTCAGCTAGCTTGTTGGGAACACAAAGTTTCTTTTCAGTTGCAAACTCCATTCCATACATATATATGGGGAGGTACAAGCTCCAACTCGGTTTTACAGTGAAAACTGCAGGAACTTCAAACCGGCCCTAGCAAACAGACTGAGAAAGCAGAGAAAAAGTGTCTCCTGCAACCCGTTCCCTTGGTGCTAGATGAACGAACGTCTCTCCACTTGCTCAGTTCTGAGAGATAAGTGTGTGTGAAAGCCGTCCTTCAGCTAGCTTGTTGGGAACACAAAGTTTCTTTTCAGTTGCAAACTCCATTCCATACATATATATGGGGAGGTACAAGCTCCAACTCGGTTTTACAGTGAAAAGTGCAGGAACTTCAAACCGGCACTAGCAAACAGACTGAGAAAGCAGAGAAAAAGTGTCTCCTGCAACCCGTTCCCTTGGTGCTAGATGAACGAACGTCTCTCCACTTGCTCAGTTCTGAGAGATAAGTGTGTGTGAAAGCCGTCCTTCAGCTAGCATGTTGGGAACACAAAGTTTCTTTTCAGTTGCAAACTCCATTCCATACATATATATGGGAGGTACAAGCTCCAACTCGGTTTTACAGTGAAAACTGCAGGAACTTCAAACCGGCACTAGGAAACAGACTGAGAAAGCAGAGAAAAAGTGTCTCCTGCAACCCGTTCCCTTGGTGCTAGATGAACGAACGTCTCTCCACTTGCTCAGTTCTGAGAGATAAGTGTGTGTGAAAGCCGTCCTTCAGCTAGCTTGTTGGGAACACCAAGTTTCTTTTCAGTTGCAAACTCCATTCCATACATATATATGGGGAGGTACAAGCTCCAACTCGGTTTTACAGTGAAAACTGCAGGAACTTCAAACCGGCACTAGGAAACAGACTGAGAAAGCTGAGAAAAAGTGTCTCTTGCAAACCGTTCCCTTGGTGCTAGATGAACGAACGTCTCTCCACTTGCTCAGTTCTGAGAGATAAGTGTGTGTGAAAGCCGTCCTTCAGCTAGCTTGTTGGGAACACAAAGTTTCTTTTCAGTTGCAAACTCCATTCCATACATATATATGGGAGGTACAAGCTCCAACTCGGTTTTACAGTGAAAACTGCAGGAACTTCAAACCGGCACTAGGAAATAGACTGAGAAAGCAGAGAAAAAGTGTCTCCTGCAACCCGTTCCCTTGGTGCTAGATGAACGAACGTCTCTCCACTTGCTAAGTTCTGAGAGATAAGTGTGTGTGAAAGCCGTCCTTCAGCTAGCTTGTTGGGAACACAAAGTTTCTTTTCAGTTGCAAACTCCATTCCATACATATATATGGGGAGAAACAAGCTCCAACTCGGTTTTACAGTGAAAACTGCAGGAACTTCAAACCGGCACTAGGAAACAGACTGAGAAAGCAGAGAAAAAGTGTCTCCTGCAACCCGTTCCCTTGGTGCTAGATGAACGAACGTCTCTCCACTTGCTCAGTTCTGAGAGATAAGTGTGTGTGAAAGCCGTCCTTCAGCTAGCTTGTTGGGAACACAAAGTTTCTTTTCAGTTGCAAACTCCATTCCATACATATATATGGGGAGGTACAAGCTCCAACTCGGTTTTACAGTGAAAACTGCAGGAACTTCAAACCGGCACTAGGAAATAGACTGAGAAAGCAGAGAAAAAGTGTCTCATGCAACCCGTTCCCTTGGTGATAGATGAACGAACGTCTCTCCACTTGCTCAGTTCTGAGAGATAAGTGTGTGTGAAAGCCGTCCTTCAGCTAGCTTGTTGGGAACACAAAGTTTCTTTTCAGTTGCAAACTCCATTCCATACATATATATGTGGAGGTACAAGCTCCAACTCGGTTTTACAGTGAAAACTGCAGGAACTTCAAACCGGCACTAGGAAACAGACTGAGAAAGCAGAGAAAAAGTGTCTCCTGCAACCCGTTCCCTTGGTGCTAGATGAACGAACGTCTCTCCACTTGCTCAGTTCTGAGAGATAAGTGTGTGTGAAAGCCGTCCTTCAGCTAGCTTGTTGGGAACACAAAGTTTCTTTTCAGTTACAAACTCCATTCCATACATATATATGGGGAGGTACAAGCTCCAACTCGGTTTTACAGTGAAAGCTGCAGGAACTTCAAAACGGCACTAGGAAAAAGACTGAGAAAGCAGAGGAAAAGTGTCTCCTGCAACCCGTTCCCTTGGTGATAGATGAACGAACGTCTCTCCACTTGCTCAGTTCTGAGAGATAAGTGTGTGTGAAAGCCATCCTTCACCTAGCTTGTTGGGAACACAAAGTTTCTTTTCAGTTGCAAACTCCGTTCCATACATATATATGGGGAGGTACAAGCTCCAACTCGGTTTTACAGTGAAAACTGCAGGAACTTCAAACCGGCACTAGGAAACAGACTGAGAAAGCAGAGAAAAAGTGTCTCATGCGACCCGTTCCCTTGGTGATAGATGAACGAACGTCTTTCCACTTGCTCAGTTCTGAGAGATAAGTGTGTGTGAAAGCCGTCCTTCAGCTAGCTTGTTGGGAACACAAAGTTTCTTTTCAGTTGCAAACTCCATTCCATACATATATATGGGGAGGTACAAGCTCCAACTCGGTTTTACAGTGAAAAGTGCAGGAACTTCAAACCGGCACTAGCAAACAGACTGAGAAAGCAGAGAAAAAGTGTCTCCTGCAACCCGTTCCCTTGGTGCTAGATGAACGAACGTCTCTCCACTTGCTCAGTTCTGAGAGATAAGTGTGTGTGAAAGCCGTCCTTCAGCTAGCTTGTTGGGAACACAAAGTTTCTTTTCAGTTGCAAACTCCATTCCATACATATATATGGGGAGGTACAAGCTCCAACTCGGTTTTACAGTGAAAACTGCAGGAACTTCAAACCGGCACTAGGAAACAGACTGAGAAAGCTGAGAAAAAGTGTCTCTTGCAAACCGTTCCCTTGGTGCTAGATGAACGAACGTCTCTCCACTTGCTCAGTTCTGAGAGATAAGTGTGTGTGAAAGCCGTCCTTCAGCTAGCTTGTTGGGAACACAAAGTTTCTTTTCAGTTGCAAACTCCATTCCATACATATATATGGGAGGTACAAGCTCCAACTCGGTTTTACAGTGAAAACTGCAGGAACTTCAAACCGGCACTAGGAAATAGACTGAGAAAGCAGAGAAAAAGTGTCTCCTGCAACCCGTTCACTTGGTGCTAGATGAACGAACGTCTCTCCACTTGCTAAGTTCTGAGAGATAAGTGTGTGTGAAAGCCGTCCTTCAGCTAGCTTGTTGGGAACACAAAGTTTCTTTTCAGTTGCAAACTCCATTCCATACATATATATGGGGAGAAACAAGCTCCAACTCGGTTTTACAGTGAAAACTGCAGGAACTTGAAACCGGCACTAGGAAACAGACTGAGAAAGCAGAGAAAAAGTGTCTCCTGCAACCCGTTCCCTTGGTGCTAGATGAACGAACGTCTCTCCACTTGCTCAGTTCTGAGACACAAGTGTGTGTGAAAGCCGTCCTTCAGCTAGCTTGTTGGGAACACAAAGTTTCTTTTCAGTTGCAAACTCCATTCCATACATATATATGGGGAGGTACAAGCTCCAACTCGGTTTTACAGTGAAAACTGCAGGAACTTCAAACCGGCACTAGGAAATAGACTGAGAAAGCAGAGAAAAAGTGTCTCATGCAACCCGTTCCCTTGGTGATAGATGAACGAACGTCTCTCCACTTGCTCAGTTCTGAGAGATAAGTGTGTGTGAAAGCCGTCCTTCAGCTAGCTTGTTGGGAACACAAAGTTTCTTTTCAGTTGCAAACTCCATTCCATACATATATATGGTGAGGTACAAGCTCCAACTCGGTTTTACAGTGAAAACTGCAGGAACTTCAAACCGGCACTAGGAAACAGACTGAGAAAGCAGAGAAAAAGTGTCTCCTGCAACCCGTTCCCTTGGTGCTAGATGAACGAACGTCTCTCCACTTGCTCAGTTCTGAGAGATAAGTGTGTGTGAAAGCCGTCCTTCAGCTAGCTTGTTGGGAACACAAAGTTTCTTTTCAGTTACAAACTCCATTCCATACATATATATGGGGAGGTACAAGCTCCAACTCGGTTTTACAGTGAAAGCTGCAGGAACTTCAAAACGGCACTAGGAAAAAGACTGAGAAAGCAGAGGAAAAGTGTCTCCTGCAACCCGTTCCCTTGGTGATAGATGAACGAACGTCTCTCCACTTGCTCAGTTCTGAGAGATAAGTGTGTGTGAAAGCCATCCTTCACCTAGCTTGTTGGGAACACAAAGTTTCTTTTCAGTTGCAAACTCCGTTCCATACATATATATGGGGAGGTACAAGCTCCAACTCGGTTTTACAGTGAAAACTGCAGGAACTTCAAACCGGCACTAGCAAACACACTGAGAAAGCAGAGAAAAAGTGTCTCCTGCAACCCGTTCCCTTGGTGCTAGATGAACGAACGTCTCTCCACTTGCTCAGTTCTGAGAGATAAGTGTGTGTGAAAGCCGTCCTTCAGCTAGCTTGTTGGGAACACAAAGTTTCTTTTCAGTTGCAAACTCCATTCCATACATATATATGGGGAGGTACAAGCTCCAACTCGGTTTTACAGTGAAAACTGCAGGAACTTCAAACCGGCACTAGGAAACAGACTGAGAAAGCAGAGAAAAAGTGTCTCATGCAACCCGTTCCCTTGGTGATAGATGAACGAACGTCTCTCCACTTGCTCAGTTCTGAGAGATAAGTGTGTGTGAAAGCCGTCCTTCACCTAGCTTGTTGGGAACACAAAGTTTCTTTTCAGTTGCAAACTCCATTCCATACATATATATGGGGAGGTACAAGCTCCAACTCGGTTTTACAGTGAAAACTGCAGGAACTTCAAACCGGCACTAGGAAACAGACTGAGAAAGCAGAGAAAAAGTGTCTCCTGCAACCCGTTCCCTTGGTGCTAGATGAACGAACGTCTCTCCACTTGCTCAGTTCTGAGAGATAAGTGTGTGTGAAAGCCGTCCTTCAGCTAGCTTGTTGGGAACACAAAGTTTCTTTTCAGTTGCAAACTCCATTCCATACATATATATGGGGAGGTACAAGCTCCAACTCGGTTTTACAGTGAAAACTGCAGGAACTTCAAACCGGCACTAGGAAACAGACTGAGAAAGCAGAGAAAAAGTGTCTCCTGCAACCCGTTCCCTTGGTGCTAGATGAACGAACGTCTCTCCACTTCCTCAGTTCTGAGAGATAAGTGTGTGTGAAAGCCGTCCCTCAGCTAGCTGGTTGGGAACACAAAGTTTCTTTTCAGTTGCAAACTCCATTCCATACATATATATGGGAGGTACAAGCTCCAACTCGGTTTTACAGTGAAAACTGCAGGAACTTCAAACCGGCACTAGGAAACAGACTGAGAAAGCAGAGAAAAAGTGGCTCCTGCAACCCGTTCCCTTGGTGCTAGATGAACGAACGTCTCTCCACTTGCTAAGTTCTGAGAGATAAGTGTGTGTGAAAGCCGTCCTTCAGCTAGCTTGTTGGGAACACAAAGTTTCTTTTCAGTTGCAAACTCCATTCCATACATATATATGGGGAGGTACAAGCTCCAACTCGGTTTTACAGTGAAAACTGCAGGAACTTGAAACCGGCACTAGGAAACAGACTGAGAAAGCAGAGAAAAAGTGTCTCCTGCAACCCGTTCCCTTGGTGCTAGATGAACGAACGTCTCTCCACTTGCTCAGTTCTGAGACACAAGTGTGTGTGAAAGCCGTCCTTCAGCTAGCTTGTTGGGAACACAAAGTTTCTTTTCAGTTGCAAACTCCATTCCATACATATATATGGGGAGGTACAAGCTCCAACTCGGTTTTACAGTGAAAACTGCAGGAACTTCAAACCGGCACTAGGAAATAGACTGAGAAAGCAGAGAAAAAGTGTCTCATGCAACCCGTTCCCTTGGTGATAGATGAACGAACGTCTCTCCACTTGCTCAGTTCTGAGAGATAAGTGTGTGTGAAAGCCGTCCTTCAGCTAGCTTGTTGGGAACACAAAGTTTCTTTTCAGTTGCAAACTCCATTCCATACATATATATGGTGAGGTACAAGCTCCAACTCGGTTTTACAGTGAAAACTGCAGGAACTTCAAACCGGCACTAGGAAACAGACTGAGAAAGCAGAGAAAAAGTGTCTCCTGCAACCCGTTCCCTTGGTGCTAGATGAACGAACGTCTCTCCACTTGCTCAGTTCTGAGAGATAAGTGTGTGTGAAAGCCGTCCTTCAGCTAGCTTGTTGGGAACACAAAGTTTCTTTTCAGTTACAAACTCCATTCCATACATATATATGGGGAGGTACAAGCTCCAACTCGGTTTTACAGTGAAAGCTGCAGGAACTTCAAAACGGCACTAGGAAAAAGACTGAGAAAGCAGAGGAAAAGTGTCTCCTGCAACCCGTTCCCTTGGTGATAGATGAACGAACGTCTCTCCACTTGCTCAGTTCTGAGAGATAAGTGTGTGTGAAAGCCATCCTTCACCTAGCTTGTTGGGAACACAAAGTTTCTTTTCAGTTGCAAACTCCGTTCCATACATATATATGGGGAGGTACAAGCTCCAACTCGGTTTTACAGTGAAAACTGCAGGAACTTCAAACCGGCACTAGCAAACACACTGAGAAAGCAGAGAAAAAGTGTCTCCTGCAACCCGTTCCCTTGGTGCTAGATGAACGAACGTCTCTCCACTTGCTCAGTTCTGAGAGATAAGTGTGTGTGAAAGCCGTCCTTCAGCTAGCTTGTTGGGAACACAAAGTTTCTTTTCAGTTGCAAACTCCATTCCATACATATATATGGGGAGGTACAAGCTCCAACTCGGTTTTACAGTGAAAACTGCAGGAACTTCAAACCGGCACTAGGAAACAGACTGAGAAAGCAGAGAAAAAGTGTCTCATGCAACCCGTTCCCTTGGTGATAGATGAACGAACGTCTCTCCACTTGCTCAGTTCTGAGAGATAAGTGTGTGTGAAAGCCGTCCTTCACCTAGCTTGTTGGGAACACAAAGTTTCTTTTCAGTTGCAAACTCCATTCCATACATATATATGGGGAGGTACAAGCTCCAACTCGGTTTTACAGTGAAAACTGCAGGAACTTCAAACCGGCACTAGGAAACAGACTGAGAAAGCAGAGAAAAAGTGTCTCCTGCAACCCGTTCCCTTGGTGCTAGATGAACGAACGTCTCTCCACTTGCTCAGTTCTGAGAGATAAGTGTGTGTGAAAGCCGTCCTTCAGCTAGCTTGTTGGGAACACAAAGTTTCTTTTCAGTTGCAAACTCCATTCCATACATATATATGGGGAGGTACAAGCTCCAACTCGGTTTTACAGTGAAAACTGCAGGAACTTCAAACCGGCACTAGGAAACAGACTGAGAAAGCAGAGAAAAAGTGTCTCCTGCAACCCGTTCCCTTGGTGCTAGATGAACGAACGTCTCTCCACTTCCTCAGTTCTGAGAGATAAGTGTGTGTGAAAGCCGTCCCTCAGCTAGCTGGTTGGGAACACAAAGTTTCTTTTCAGTTGCAAACTCCATTCCATACATATATATGGGAGGTACAAGCTCCAACTCGGTTTTACAGTGAAAACTGCAGGAACTTCAAACCGGCACTAGGAAACAGACTGAGAAAGCAGAGAAAAAGTGGCTCCTGCAACCCGTTCCCTTGGTGCTAGATGAACGAACGTCTCTCCACTTGCTAAGTTCTGAGAGATAAGTGTGTGTGAAAGCCGTCCTTCAGCTAGCTTGTTGGGAACACAAAGTTTCTTTTCAGTTGCAAACTCCATTCCATACATATATATGGGGAGGTACAAGCTCCAACTCGGTTTTACAGTGAAAACTGCAGGAACTTGAAACCGGCACTAGGAAATAGACTGAGAAAGCAGGGAAAAAGTGTCTCCTGCAACCCGTTACCTTGGTGCTAGATGAACGAAAGTCTCTCCACTTGCTCAGTTCTGAGAGATAAGTGTGTGTGAAAGCCGTCCTTCAGCTAGCTTGTTGGGAACACCAAGTTTCTTTTCAGTCGCAAACTCCATTCCATACATATATATGGGGAGGTACAAGCTCCAACTCGGTTTTACAGTGAAAACTGCAGGAACTTCAAACCGGCATTAGGAAACAGACTGAGAAAGCAGAGAAAAAGTGTCTCCTGCAACCCGTTCCCTTGGTGCTAGATGAACGAACGTCTCTCCACTTGCTCAGTTCTGAGAGATAAGTGTGTGTGAAAGCCGTCCTTCAGCTAGCTTGTTGGGAACACAAAGTTTCTTTTCAGTTGCAAACTCCATTCCATACATATATATGGGAGGTACAAGCTCCAACTCGGTTTTACAGTGAAAACTGCAGGAACTTCAAACAGGCACTAGGAAATAGACAGAGAAAGCAGAGAAAAAGTGTCTCCTGCAACCCGTTCCCTTGGTGCTAGATGAACGAACGTCTCTCCACTTGCTAAGTTCTGAGAGATATGTGTGTGTGAAAGCCGTCCTTCAGCTAGCTTGTTGGGAACACAAAGTTTCTTTTCAGTTGCAAACTCCATTCCATACATATATATGGGGAGGTACAAGCTCCAACTCGGTTTTACAGTGAAAACTGCAGGAACTTCAAACCGGCACTAGGAAATAGACTGAGAAAGCAGAGAAAAAGTGTCTCCTGCAACCCGTTCCCTTGGTGCTAGATGAACGAACGTCTCTCCACTTGCTCAGTTCTGAGAGATAAGTGTGTGTGAAAGCCGTCCTTCAGCTAGCTTGTTGGGAACACAAAGTTTCTTTTCAGTTGCAAACTCCATTCCATACATATATATGGGGAGGTACAAGCTCCAACTCGGTTTTACAGTGAAAACTGCAGGAACTTCAAACCGGCACTAGGAAACAGACTGAGAAAGCAGAGAAAAAGTGTCTCATGCAACCCGTTCCCTTGGTGATAGATGAACGAACGTCTCTCCACTTGCTCAGTTCTGAGAGATAAGTGTGTGTGAAAGCCGTCCTTCAGCTAGCTTGTTGGGAACACAAAGTTTCTTTTCAGTTGCAAACTCCATTCCATACATATATAAGGGGAGGTACAAGCTCCAACTCGGGTTTACAGTGAAAACTGCAGGAACTTCAAACCGGCACTAGCAAACAGACTGAGAAAGCAGAGAAAAAGTGTCTCCTGCAACCCGTTCCCTTGGTGCTAGATGAACGAACGTCTCTCCACTTGCTCAGTTCTGAGAGATAAGTGTGTTTGAAAGCCGTCCTTCAGCTAGCTGGTTGGGAACACAAAGTTTCTTTTCAGTTGCAAACTCCATTCCATACATATATATGGGAGGTACAAGCTCCAACTCGGTTTTACAGTGAAAACTGCAGGAACTTCAAACCGGCACTAGGAAACAGACTGAGAAAGCAGAGAAAAAGTGTCTCCTGCAACCCGTTCCCTTGGTGCTAGATGAACGAACGTCTCTCCACTTGCTAAGTTCTGAGAGATAAGTGTGTGTGAAAGCCGTCCTTCACCTAGCTTGTTGGGAACACAAAGTTTCTTTTCAGTTGCAAACTCCATTCCATACATATATATGGGGAGGTACAAGCTCCAACTCGGTTTTACAGTGAAAACTGCAGGAACTTCAAACCGGCACTAGGAAACAGACTGAGAAAGCAGAGAAAAAGTGTCTCCTGCAACCCGTTCCCTTGGTGCTAGATGAACGAACGTCTCTACACTTGCTCAGTTCTGAGAGATAAGTGTGTGTGAAAGCCGTCCTTCAGCTAGCTTGTTGGGAACACAAAGTTTCTTTTCAGTTGCAAACTCCATTCCATACATATATATGGGGAGGTACAAGCTCCAACTCGGTTTTACAGTGAAAACTGCAGGAACTTCAAACCGGCACTAGGAAACAGACTGAGAAAGCAGAGAAAAAGTGTCTCCTGCAACCCGTTCCCTTGGTGCTAGATGAACGAACGTCTCTCCACTTCCTCAGTTCTGAGAGATAAGTGTGTGTGAAAGCCGTCCTTCAGCTAGCTGGTTGGGAACACAAAGGTTCTTTTCAGTTGCAAACTCCATTCCATACATATATATGGGAGGTACAAGCTCCAACTCGGTTTTACAGTGAAAACTGCAGGAACTTCAAACCGGCACTAGGAAACAGACTGAGAAAGCAGAGAAAAAGTGGCTCCTGCAACCCGTTCCCTTGGTGCTAGATGAACGAACGTCTCTCCACTTGCTAAGTTCTGAGAGATAAGTGTGTGTGAAAGCCGTCCTTCAGCTAGCTTGTTGGGAACACAAAGTTTCTTTTCAGTTGCAAACTCCATTCCATACATATATATGGGGAGGTACAAGCTCCAACTCGGTTTTACAGTGAAAACTGCAGGAACTTGAAACCGGCACTAGGAAATAGACTGAGAAAGCAGGGAAAAAGTGTCTCCTGCAACCCGTTACCTTGGTGCTAAATGAACGAAAGTCTCTCCACTTGCTCAGTTCTGAGAGATAAGTGTGTGTGAAAGCCGTCCTTCAGCTAGCTTGTTGGGAACACCAAGTTTCTTTTCAGTCGCAAACTCCATTCCATACATATATATGGGGAGGTACAAGCTCCAACTCGGTTTTACAGTGAAAACTGCAGGAACTTCAAACCGGCATTAGGAAACAGACTGAGAAAGCAGAGAAAAAGTGTCTCCTGCAACCCGTTCCCTTGGTGCTAGATGAACGAACGTCTCTCCACTTGCTCAGTTCTGAGAGATAAGTGTGTGTGAAAGCCGTCCTTCAGCTAGCTTGTTGGGAACACAAAGTTTCTTTTCAGTTGCAAACTCCATTCCATACATATATATGGGAGGTACAAGCTCCAACTCGGTTTTACAGTGAAAACTGCAGGAACTTCAAACCGGCACTAGGAAATAGACTGAGAAAGCAGAGAAAAAGTGTCTCCTGCAACCCGTTCACTTGGTGCTAGATGAACGAACGTCTCTCCACTTGCTAAGTTCTGAGAGATATGTGTGTGTGAAAGCCGTCCTTCAGCTAGCTTGTTGGGAACACAAAGTTTCTTTTCAGTTGCAAACTCCATACCATACATATATATGGGGAGGTACAAGCTCCAACTCGCGTTTACAGTGAAAACTGCAGGAACTTCAAACCGGCACTAGCAAACACACTGAGAAAGCAGAGAAAAAGTGTCTCCTGCAACCCGTTCCCTTGGTGCTAGATGAACGAACGTCTCTCCACTTGCTCAGTTCTGAGAGATAAGTGTGTGTGAAAGCCGTCCTTCAGCTAGCTTGTTGGGAACACAAAGTTTCTTTTCAGCTGCAAACTCCATTCCATACATATATATGGGGAGGTACAAGCTCCAACTCGGTTTTACAGTGAAAACTGCAGGAACTTCAAACCGGCACTAGGAAAAAGACTGAGAAAGCAGAGAAAAAGTGTCTCCTGCAACCCGTTCCCTTGGTGATAGATGAACGAACGTCTCTCCACTTGCTCAGTTCTGAGAGATAAGTGTGTGTGAAAGCCGTCCTTCACCTAGCTTGTTGGGAACACAAAGTTTCTTTTCAGTTGCAAACTCCATTCCATACATATATATGGGGAGGTACAAGCTCCAACTCGGTTTTACAGTGAAAACTGCAGGAACTTCAAACCGGCACTAGGAAACAGACTGAGAAAGCAGAGAAAAAGTGTCTCCTGCAACCCGTTCCCTTGGTGCTAGATGAACGAACGTCTCTCCACTTGCTCAGTTCTGAGAGATAAGTGTGTGTGAAAGCCGTCCTTCAGCTAGCTTGTTGGGAACACAAAGTTTCTTTTCAGTTGCAAACTCCATTCCATACATATATATGGGGAGGTACAAGCTCCAACTCGGTTTTACAGTGAAAACTGCAGGAACTTCAAACCGGCACTAGGAAACAGACTGAGAAAGCAGAGAAAAAGTGTCTCCTGCAACCCGTTCCCTTGGTGCTAGATGAACGAACGTCTCTCCACTTCCTCAGTTCTGAGAGATAAGTGTGTGTGAAAGCCGTCCTTCAGCTAGCTGGTTGGGAACACAAAGTTTCTTTTCAGTTGCAAACTCCATTCCATACATATATATGGGAGGTACAAGCTCCAACTCGGTTTTACAGTGAAAACTGCAGGAACTTCAAACCGGCACTAGGAAACAGACTGAGAAAGCAGAGAAAAAGTGGCTCCTGCAACCCGTTCCCTTGGTGCTAGATGAACGAACGTCTCTCCACTTGCTAAGTTCTGAGAGATAAGTGTGTGTGAAAGCCGTCCTTCAGCTAGCTTGTTGGGAACACAAAGTTTCTTTTCAGTTGCAAACTCCATTCCATACATATATATGGGGAGGTACAAGCTCCAACTCGGTTTTACAGTGAAAACTGCAGGAACTTGAAACCGGCACTAGGAAATAGACTGAGAAAGCAGGGAAAAAGTGTCTCCTGCAAACCGTTACCTTGGTGCTAGATGAACGAAAGTCTCTCCACTTGCTCAGTTCTGAGAGATAAGTGTGTGTGAAAGCCGTCCTTCAGCTAGCTTGTTGGGAACACCAAGTTTCTTTTCAGTCGCAAACTCCATTCCATACATATATATGGGGAGGTACAAGCTCCAACTCGGTTTTACAGTGAAAACTGCAGGAACTTCAAACCGGCATTAGGAAACAGACTGAGAAAGCAGAGAAAAAGTGTCTCCTGCAACCCGTTCCCTTGGTGCTAGATGAACGAACGTCTCTCCACTTGCTCAGTTCTGAGAGATAAGTGTGTGTGAAAGCCGTCCTTCAGCTAGCTTGTTGGGAACACAAAGTTTCTTTTCAGTTGCAAACTCCATTCCATACATATATATGGGAGGTACAAGCTCCAACTCGGTTTTACAGTGAAAACTGCAGGAACTTCAAACCGGCACTAGGAAATAGACAGAGAAAGCAGAGAAAAAGTGTCTCCTGCAACCCGTTCACTTGGTGCTAGATGAACGAACGTCTCTCCACTTGCTAAGTTCTGAGAGATATGTGTGTGTGAAAGCCGTCCTTCAGCTAGCTTGTTGGGAACACAAAGTTTCTTTTCAGTTGCAAACTCCATTCCATACATATATATGGGGAGGTACAAGCTCCAACTCGGTTTTACAGTGAAAACTGCAGGAACTTCAAACCGGCACTAGGAAATAGACTGAGAAAGCAGAGAAAAAGTGTCTCATGCAACCCGTTCCCTTGGTGATAGATGAACGAACGTCTCTCCACTTGCTCAGTTCTGAGAGATAAGTGTGTGTGAAAGCCGTCCTTCAGCTAGCTTGTTGGGAACACAAAGTTTCTTTTCAGTTGCAAACTCCATTCCATACATATATATGGGGAGGTACAAGCTCCAACTCGGTTTTACAGTGAAAACTGCAGGAACTTCAAACCGGCACTAGGAAACAGACTGAGAAAGCAGAGAAAAAGTGTCTCATGCAACCCGTTCCCTTGGTGATAGATGAACGAACGTCTCTCCACTTGCTCAGTTCTGAGAGATAAGTGTGTGTGAAAGCCGTCCTTCAGCTAGCTTGTTGGGAACACAAAGTTTCTTTTCAGTTGCAAACTCCATTCCATACATATATATGGGGAGGTACAAGCTCCAACTCGGTTTTACAGTGAAAACTGCAGGAACTTCAAACCGGCACTAGGAAATAGACAGAGAAAGCAGAGAAAAAGTGTCTCCTGCAACCCGTTCACTTGGTGCTAGATGAACGAACGTCTCTCCACTTGCTAAGTTCTGAGAGATATGTGTGTGTGAAAGCCGTCCTTCAGCTAGCTTGTTGGGAACACAAAGTTTCTTTTCAGTTGCAAACTCCATTCCATACATATATATGGGGAGGTACAAGCTCCAACTCGGTTTTACAGTGAAAACTGCAGGAACTTCAAACCGGCACTAGGAAATAGACTGAGAAAGCAGAGAAAAAGTGTCTCATGCAACCCGTTCCCTTGGTGATAGATGAACGAACGTCTCTCCACTTGCTCAGTTCTGAGAGATAAGTGTGTGTGAAAGCCGTCCTTCAGCTAGCTTGTTGGGAACACAAAGTTTCTTTTCAGTTGCAAACTCCATTCCATACATATATATGGGGAGGTACAAGCTCCAACTCGGTTTTACAGTGAAAACTGCAGGAACTTCAAACCGGCACTAGGAAACAGACTGAGAAAGCAGAGAAAAAGTGTCTCATGCAACCCGTTCCCTTGGTGATAGATGAACGAACGTCTCTCCACTTGCTCAGTTCTGAGAGATAAGTGTGTGTGAAAGCCGTCCTTCAGCTAGCTTGTTGGGAACACAAAGTTTCTTTTCAGTTGCAAACTCCATTCCATACATATATATGGGGAGGTACAAGCTCCAACTCGGGTTTACAGTGAAAACTGCAGGAACTTCAAACCGGCACTAGCAAACAGACTGAGAAAGCAGAGAAAAAGTGTCTCCTGCAACCCGTTCCCTTGGTGCTAGATGAACGAACGTCTCTCCACTTGCTCAGTTCTGAGAGATAAGTGTGTTTGAAAGCCGTCCTTCAGCTAGCTGGTTGGGAACACAAAGTTTCTTTTCAGTTGCAAACTCCATTCCATACATATATATGGGAGGTACAAGCTCCAACTCGGTTTTACAGTGAAAACTGCAGGAACTTCAAACCGGCACTAGGAAACAGACTGAGAAAGCAGAGAAAAAGTGTCTCCTTCAACCCGTTCCCTTGGTGCTAGATGAACGAACGTCTCTCCACTTGCTAAGTTCTGAGAGATAAGTGTGTGTGAAAGCCGTCCTTCACCTAGCTTGTTGGGAACACAAAGTTTCTTTTCAGTTGCAAACTCCATTCCATACATATATATGGGGAGGTACAAGCTCCAACTCGGTTTTACAGTGAAAACTGCAGGAACTTCAAACCGGCACTAGGAAACAGACTGAGAAAGCAGAGAAAAAGTGTCTCCTGCAACCCGTTCCCTTGGTGCTAGATGAACGAACGTCTCTCCACTTGCTCAGTTCTGAGAGATAAGTGTGTGTGAAAGCCGTCCTTCAGCTAGCTGGTTGGGAACACAAAGTTTCTTTTCAGTTGCAAACTCCATTCCATACATATATATGGGAGGTACAAGCTCCAACTCGGTTTTACAGTGAAAACTGCAGGAACTTCAAACCGGCACTAGGAAACAGACTGAGAAAGCAGAGAAAAAGTGGCTCCTGCAACCCGTTCCCTTGGTGCTAGATGAACGAACGTCTCTCCACTTGCTAAGTTCTGAGAGATAAGTGTGTGTGAAAGCCGTCCTTCAGCTAGCTTGTTGGGAACACAAAGTTTCTTTTCAGTTGCAAACTCCATTCCATACATATATATGGGGAGGTACAAGCTCCAACTCGGTTTTACAGTGAAAACTGCAGGAACTTGAAACCGGCACTAGGAAATAGACTGAGAAAGCAGGGAAAAAGTGTCTCCTGCAACCCGTTACCTTGGTTCTAAATGAACGAAAGTCTCTCCACTTGCTCAGTTCTGAGAGATAAGTGTGTGTGAAAGCCGTCCTTCAGCTAGCTTGTTGGGAACACCAAGTTTCTTTTCAGTCGCAAACTCCATTCCATACATATATATGGGGAGGTACAAGCTCCAACTCGGTTTTACAGTGAAAACTGCAGGAACTTCAAACCGGCATTAGGAAACAGACTGAGAAAGCAGAGAAAAAGTGTCTCCTGCAACCCGTTCCCTTGGTGCTAGATGAACGAACGTCTCTCCACTTGCTCAGTTCTGAGAGATAAGTGTGTGTGAAAGCCGTCCTTCAGCTAGCTTGTTGGGAACACAAAGTTTCTTTTCAGTTGCAAACTCCATTCCATACATATATATGGGAGGTACAAGCTCCAACTCGGTTTTACAGTGAAAACTGCAGGAACTTCAAACCGGCACTAGGAAATAGACTGAGAAAGCAGAGAAAAAGTGTCTCCTGCAACCCGTTCACTTGGTGCTAGATGAACGAACGTCTCTCCACTTGCTAAGTTCTGAGAGATATGTGTGTGTGAAAGCCGTCCTTCAGCTAGCTTGTTGGGAACACAAAGTTTCTTTTCAGTTGCAAACTCCATTCCATACATATATATGGGGAGGTACAAGCTCCAACTCGGTTTTACAGTGAAAACTGCAGGAACTTCAAACCGGCACTAGGAAATAGACTGAGAAAGCAGAGAAAAAGTGTCTCATGCAACCCGTTCCCTTGGTGATAGATGAACGAACGTCTCTCCACTTGCTCAGTTCTGAGAGATAAGTGTGTGTGAAAGCCGTCCTTCAGCTAGCTTGTTGGGAACACAAAGTTTCTTTTCAGTTGCAAACTCCATTCCATACATATATATGGGGAGGTACAAGCTCCAACTCGGTTTTACAGTGAAAACTGCAGGAACTTCAAACCGGCACTAGGAAACAGACTGAGAAAGCAGAGAAAAAGTGTCTCATGCAACCCGTTCCCTTGGTGATAGATGAATGAACGTCTCTCCACTTGCTCAGTTCTGAGAGATAAGTGTGTGTGAAAGCCGTCCTTCAGCTAGCTTGTTGGGAACACAAAGTTTCTTTTCAGTTGCAAACTCCATTCCATACATATATATGGGGAGGTACAAGCTCCAACTCGGGTTTACAGTGAAAACTGCAGGAACTTCAAACCGGCACTAGCAAACAGACTGAGAAAGCAGAGAAAAAGTGTCTCCTGCAACCCGTTCCCTTGGTGCTAGATGAACGAACGTCTCTCCACTTGCTCAGTTCTGAGAGATAAGTGTGTTTGAAAGCCGTCCTTCAGCTAGCTGGTTGGGAACACAAAGTTTCTTTTCAGTTGCAAACTCCATTCCATACATATATATGGGAGGTACAAGCTCCAACTCGGTTTTACAGTGAAAACTGCAGGAACTTCAAACCGGCACTAGGAAACAGACTGAGAAAGCAGAGAAAAAGTGTCTCCTGCAACCCGTTCCCTTGGTGCTAGATGAACGAACGTCTGTCCACTTGCTAAGTTCTGAGAGATAAGTGTGTGTGAAAGCGGTCCTTCAGCTAGCTTGTTGGAAACACAAAGTTTCTTTTCAGTTGCAAACTCCATTCCATACATATATATGGGGAGGTACAAGCTCCAACTCGGTTTTACAGTGAAAACTGCAGGAATTTGAAACCGGCACTAGGAAATAGACTGAGAAAGCAGAGAAAAAGTGTCTCCTGCAACCCGTTCCCTTGGTGCTAGATGAACGAACGTCTCTCCACTTGCTCAGTTCTGAGAGATAAGTGTGTGTGAAAGCCGTCCTTCACCTAGCTTGTTGGGAACACAAAGTTTCTTTTCAGTTGCAAACTCCATTCCATACATATATATGGGGAGGTACAAGCTCCAACTCGGTTTTACAGTGAAAACTGCAGGAACTTCAAACCGGCACTAGGAAATAGACTGAGAAAGCAGAGAAAAAGTGTCCCCTGCAACCCGTTCCCTTGGTGCTAGATGAACGAACGTCTCTCCACTTGCTCAGTTCTGAGAGGTAAGTGTGTGTGAAAGCCGTCCTTCAGCTAGCTTGTTGGGAACACAAAGTTTCTTTTCAGTTGCAATCTCCATTCCATACATATATATGCGGAGGTACAAGCTCCAACTCGGTTTTACAGTGAAAACTGCAGGAACTTGAAACCGGCACTAGGAAATAGACTGAGAAAGCAGGGAAAAAGTGTCTCCTGCAACCCGTTACCTTGGTGCTAGATGAACGAAAGTCTCTCCACTTGCTCAGTTCTGAGAGATAAGTGTGTGTGAAAGCCGTCCTTCAGCTAGCTTGTTGGAAACACAAAGTTTCTTTTCAGTTGCAAACTCCATTCCATACATATATATGGGGAGGTACAAGCTCCAACTCGGATTTACAGTGAAAACTGCAGGAACTTGAAACCGGCACTAGGAAATAGACTGAGAAAGCAGGGAAAAAGTGTCTCCTGCAACCCGTTACCTTGGTGCTAGATGAACGAAAGTCTCTCCACTTGCTCAGTTCTGAGAGATAAGTGTGTGTGAAAGCCGTCCTTCAGCTAGCTTGTTGGGAACACCAAGTTTCTTTTCAGTCGCAAACTCCATTCCATACATATATATGGGGAGGTACAAGCTCCAACTCGGTTTTACAGTGAAAACTGCAGGAACTTCAAACCAGCATTAGGAAACAGACTGAGAAAGCAGAGAAAAAGTGTCCCCTGCAACCCGTTCCCTTGGTGCTAGATGAACGAACGTCTCTCCACTTGCTCAGTTCTGAGAGATAAGTGTGTGTGAAAGCCGTCCTTCAGCTAGCTTGTTGGGAACACAAAGTTTCTTTTCAGTTGCAAACTCCATTCCATACATATATATGGGAGGTACAAGCTCCAACTCGGTTTTACAGTGAAAACTGCAGGAACTTCAAACCGGCACTAGGAAATAGACTGAGAGAGCAGAGAAAAAGTGTCTCCTGCAACCCGTTCAATTGGTGCTAGATGAACGAACGTCTCTCCACTTGCTAAGTTCTGAGAGATATGTGTGTGTGAAAGCCGTCCTTCAGCTAGCTTGTTGGGAACACAAAGTTTCTTTTCAGTTGCAAACTCCATTCCATACATATATATGGGGAGGTACAAGCTCCAACTCGGTTTTACAGTGAAAACTGCAGGAACTTCAAACCGGCACTAGGAAATAGACTGAGAAAGCAGAGAATAAGTGTCTCATGCAACCCGTTCCCTTGGTGATAGATGAACGAACGTCTCTCCACTTGCTCAGTTCTGAGAGATAAGTGTGTGTGAAAGCCGTCCTTCAGCTAGCTTGTTGGGAACACAAAGTTTCTTTTCAGTTGCAAACTCCATTCCATACATATATATGGGGAGGTACAAGCTCCAACTCGGTTTTACAGTGAAAACTGCAGGAACTTCAAACCGGCACTAGGAAACAGACTGAGAAAGCAGAGAAAAAGTGTCCCATGCAACCCGTTCCCTTGGTGATAGATGAACGAACGTCTCTCCACTTGCTCAGTTCTGAGAGTTAAGTGTGTGTGAAAGCCGTCCTTCAGCTAGCTTGTTGGGAACACAAAGTTTCTTTTCAGTTGCAAACTCCATTCCATACATATATATGGGGAGGTACAAGCTCCAACTCGGGTTTACAGTGAAAACTGCAGGAACTTCAAACCGGCACTAGCAAACAGACTGAGAAAGCAGAGAAAAAGTGTCTCCTGCAACCCGTTCCCTTGGTGCTAGATGAACGAACGTCTCTCCACTTGCTCAGTTCTGAGAGATAAGTGTGTTTGAAAGCCGTCCTTCAGCTAGCTGGTTGGGAACACAAAGTTTCTTTTCAGTTGCAAACTCCATTCCATACATATATATGGGAGGTACAAGCTCCAACTCGGTTTTACAGTGAAAACTGCAGGAACTTCAAACCGGCACTAGGAAACAGACTGAGAAAGCAGAGAAAAAGTGTCTCCTGCAACCCGTTCCCTTGGTGCTAGATGAACGAACGTCTCTCCACTTGCTAAGTTCTGAGAGATAAGTGTGTGTGAAAGCGGTCCTTCAGCTAGCTTGTTGGGAACACAAAGTTTCTTTTCAGTTGCAAACTCCATTCCATACATATATATGGGGAGGTACAAGCTCCAACTCGGTTTTACAGTGAAAACTGCAGGAATTTGAAACCGGCACTAGGAAATAGACTGAGAAAGCAGAGAAAAAGTGTCTCCTGCAACCCGTTCCCTTGGTGCTAGATGAACGAACGTCTCTCCACTTGCTCAGTTCTGAGAGATAAGTGTGTGTGAAAGCCGTACTTCACCTAGCTTGTTGGGAACACAAAGTTTCTTTTCAGTTGCAAACTCCATTCCATACATATATATGGGGAGGTACAAGCTCCAACTCGGTTTTACAGTGAAAACTGCAGGAACTTCAAACCGGCACTAGGAAACAGACTGAGAAAGCAGAGAAAAAGTGTCCCCTGCAACCCGTTCCCTTGGTGCTAGATGAACGAACGTCTCTCCACTTGCTCAGTTCTGAGAGATAAGTGTGTGTGAAAGCCGTCCTTCAGCTAGCTTGTTGGGAACACAAAGTTTCTTTTCAGTGGCAAACTCCATTCCATACATATATATGGGGAGGTACAAGCTCCAACTCGGTTTTACAGTGAAAACTGCAGGAACTTGAAACCGGCACTAGGAAATAGACTGAGAAAGCAGGGAAAAAGTGTCTCCTGCAACCCGTTACCTTGGTGCTAGATGAACGAAAGTCTCTCCACTTGCTCAGTTCTGAGAGATAAGTGTGTGTGAAAGCCGTCCTTCAGCTAGCTTGTTGGGAACACCAAGTTTCTTTTCAGTCGCAAACTCCATTCCATACATATATATGGGGAGGTACAAGCTCCAACTCGGTTTTACAGTGAAAACTGCAGGAACTTCAAACCGGCATTAGGAAACAGACTGAGAAAGCAGAGAAAAAGTGTCTCCTGCAACCCGTTCCCTTGGTGCTAGATGAACGAACGTCTCTCCACTTGCTCAGTTCTGAGAGATAAGTGTGTGTGAAAGCCGTCCTTCAGCTAGCTTGTTGGGAACACAAAGTTTCTTTTCAGTTGCAAACTCCATTCCATACATATATATGGGAGGTACAAGCTCCAACTCGGTTTTACAGTGAAAACTGCAGGAACTTCAAACCGGCACTAGGAAATAGACTGAGAAAGCAGAGAAAAAGTGTCTCCTGCAACCCGTTCCCTTGGTGCTAGATGAACGAACGTCTCTCCACTTGCTCAGTTCTGAGAGATAAGTGTGTGTGAAAGCCGTCCTTCACCTAGCTTGTTGGGAACACAAAGTTTCTTTTCAGTTGCAAACTCCATTCCATACATATATATGGGGAGGTACAAGCTCCAACTCGGTTTTACAGTGAAAACTGCAGGAACTTCAAACCGGCACTAGGAAACAGACTGAGAAAGCAGAGAAAAAGTGTCCCCTGCAACCCGTTCCCTTGGTGCTAGATGAACGAACGTCTCTCCACTTGCTCAGTTCTGAGAGATAAGTGTGTTTGAAAGCCGTCCTTCAGCTAGCTGGTTGGGAACACAAAGTTTCTTTTCAGTTGCAAACTCCATTCCATACATATATATGGGGAGGTACAAGCTCCAACTCGGTTTTACAGTGAAAACTGCAGGAACTTCAAACCGGCACTAGGAAACAGACTGAGAAAGCAGAGAAAAAGTGTCTCCTGCAACCCGTTCCCTTGGTGCTAGATGAACGAACGTCTCTCCACTTGCTCAGTTCTGAGAGATAAGTGTGTTTGAAAGCCGTCCTTCAGCTAGCTGGTTGGGAACACAAAGTTTCTTTTCAGTTGCAAACTCCATTCCATACATATATATGGGAGGTACAAGCTCCAACTCGGTTTTACAGTGAAAACTGCAGGAACTTCAAACCGGCACTAGGAAACAGACTGAGAAAGCAGAGAAAAAGTGTCTCCTGCAACCCGTTCCCTTGGTGCTAGATGAACGAACGTCTCTCCACTTGCTCAGTTCTGAGAGATAAGTGTGTGTGAAAGCCGTCCTTCAGCTAGCTTGTTGGGAACACAAAGTTTCTTTTCAGTTGCAAACTCCATTCCATACATATATATGGGGAGGTACAAGCTCCAACTCGGTTTTACAGTGAAAACTGCAGGAACTTCAAACCGGCACTAGGAAACAGACTGAGAAAGCAGAGAAAAAGTGTCTCCTGCAACCCGTTCCCTTGGTGCTAGATGAACGAACGTCTCTCCACTTGCTCAGTTCTGAGAGATAAGTGTGTTTGAAAGCCGTCCTTCAGCTAGCTGGTTGGGAACACAAAGTTTCTTTTCAGTTGCAAACTCCATTCCATACATATATATGGGAGGTACAAGCTCCAACTCGGTTTTACAGTGAAAACTGCAGGAACTTGAAACCGGCACTAGGAAACAGACTGAGAAAGCAGAGAAAAAGTGTCTCCTGCAACCCGTTCCCTTGGTGCTAGATGAACGAACGTCTCTCCACTTGCTATGTTCTGAGAGATAAGTGTGTGTGAAAGCCGTCCTTCAGCTAGCTTGTTGGGAACACAAAGTTTCTTTTCAGTTGCAAACTCCATTCCATACATATATATGGGGAGGTACAAGCTCCAACTCGGTTTTACAGTGAAAACTGCAGGAACTTGAAACCGGCACTAGGAAATAGACTGAGAAAGCAGAGAAAAAGTGTCTCCTGCAACCCGTTCCCTTGGTGCTAGATGAACGAACGTCTCTCCACTTGCTCAGTTCTGAGAGATAAGTGTGTGTGAAAGCCGTCCTTCACCTAGCTTGTTGGGAACACAAAGTTTCTTTTCAGTTGCAAACTCCATTCCATACATATATATGGGGAGGTACAAGCTCCAAATCTGTTTTACAGTGAAAACTGCAGGAACTTCAAACCGGCACTAGGAAACAGACTGAGAAAGCAGAGAAAAAGTGTCTCCTGCAACCCGTTCCCTTGGTGCTAGATGAACGAACGTCTCTCCACTTGCTCAGTTCTGAGAGATAAGTGTGTGTGAAAGCCGTCCTTCAGCTAGCTTGTTGGGAACACAAAGTTTCTTTTCAGTTGCAAACTCCATTCCATACATATATATGGGGAGGTACAAGCTCAAACTCGGTTTTACAGTGAAAACTGCAGGAACTTCAAACCGGCACTAGGAAACAGACTGAGAAAGCAGAGAAAAAGTGTCTCATGCAACCCGTTCCCTTGGTGCTAGATGAACGAACGTCTCTCCACTTGCTCAGTTCTGAGAGATAAGTGTGTTTGAAAGCCGTCCTTCAGCTAGCTGGTTGGGAACACAAAGTTTCTTTTCAGTTGCAAACTCCATTCCATACATATATATCGGAGGTACAAGCTCCAACTCGGTTTTACAGTGAAAACTGCAGGAACTTCAAACCGGCACTAGGAAACAGACTGAGAAAGCAGAGAAAAAGTGTCTCCTGCAACCCGTTCCCTTGGTGCTAGATGAACGAACGTCTCTCCACTTGCTAAGTTCTGAGAGATAAGTGTGTGTGAAAGCCGTCCTTCACCTAGCTTGTTGGGAACACAAAGTTTCTTTTCAGTTGCAAACTCCATTCCATACATATATATGGGGAGGTACAAGCTCCAACTCGGTTTTACAGTGAAAACTGCAGGAACTTCAAACCGGCACTAGGAAACAGACTGAGAAAGCAGAGAAAAAGTGTCTCCTGCAACCCGTTCCCTTGGTGCTAGATGAACGAACGTCTCTCCACTTGCTCAGTTCTGAGAGATAAGTGTGTGTGAAAGCCGTACTTCAGCTAGCTTGTTGGGAACACCAAGTTTCTTTTCAGTTGCAAACTCTATTCCATACATATATATGGGGAGGTACAAGCTCCAACTCGGTTTTACAGTGAAAACTGCAGGAACTTCAAACCGGCACTAGGAAACAGACTGAGAAAGCAGAGAAAAAGTGTCTCATGCAACCCGTTCCCTTGGTGATAGATGAACGAACGTCTCTCCACTTGCTCAGTTCTTAGAGATAATTGTGTTTGAAAGCCGTCCTTCAGCTAGCTTGTTGGGAACACAAAGTTTATTTTCAGTTGCAAACTCCATTCCATACATATATATGGTAGGTACAAGCTCCAACTCGGTTTTACAGTGAAAACTGCAGGAACTTCAAACCGGCACTAGGAAACAGACTGAGAAAGCAGAGAAAAAGTGTCTCCTGCAACCCGTTCCCTTGGTGCTAGATGAACGAACGTCTCTCCACTTGCTAAGTTCTGAGAGATATGTGTGTGTGAAAGCCGTCCTTCAGCTAGCTTGTTGGGAACACAAAGTTTCTTTTCAGTTGCAAACTCCATTCCATACATATATATGGGAGGTACAAGCTCCAACTCGGTTTTACAGTGAAAACTGCAGGAACTTAAAACCGGCACTAGGAAATAGACTGAGAAAGCAGAGAAAAAGTGTCTCCTGCAACCCGTTCCCTTGGTGCTAGATGAACGAACGTCTCTCCACTTGCTAAGTTCTGAGAGATAAGTGTGTGTGAAAGCCGTCCTTCAGCTAGCTTGTTGGGAACACAAAGTTTCTTTTCAGTTGCAAACTCCATTCCATACATATATATGGGAGGTACAAGCTCCAACTCGGTTTTACAGTGAAAACTGCAGGAACTTCAAACGGGCACTGGGAAACAGACTGAGAAAGCAGAGAAAAAGTGTCTCCTGCAACCCGTTCCCTTGGTGCTAGATGAACGAACGTCTCTCCACTTGCTCAGTTCTGAGAGATAAGTGTGTGTGAAAGCCGTCCTTCAGCTAGCTTGTTGGGAACACAAAGTTTCTTTTCAGTTGCAAACTCCATTCCATACATATATATGGGGAGGTACAAGCTCCAACTCGGTTTTACAGTGAAAACTGCAGGAACTTCAAACCGGCACTAGCAAACAGACTGAGAAAGCAGAGAAAAAGTGTCTCCTGCAACCCGTTCCCTTGGTGCTAGATGAACTAACGTCTCTCCACTTGCTCAGTTCTGAGAGATAAGTGTGTGTGAAAGCCGTCCTTCAGCTAGCTTGTTGGGAACACAAAGTTTCTTTTCAGTTGCAAACTCCATTCCATACATATATATGGGGAGGTACAAGCTCCAACTCGGTTTTACAGTGAAAAGTGCAGGAACTTCAAACCGGCACTAGCAAACAGACTGAGAAAGCAGAGAAATAGTGTCTCCTGCAACCCGTTCCCTTGGTGCTAGATGAACGAACGTCTCTCCACTTGCTCAGTTCTGAGAGATAAGTGTGTGTGAAAGCCGTCCTTCAGCTAGCATGTTGGGAACACAAAGTTTTTTTTCAGTTGCAAACTCCATTTTATACATATATATAGGAGGTACAAGCTCCAACTCGGTTTTACAGTGAAAACTGCAGGAACTTCAAACCGGCACTAGGAAACAGACTGAGAAAGCAGAGAAAAAGTGTCTCCTGCAACCCGTTCCCTTGGTGCTAGATGAACGAACGTCTCTCCACTTGCTCAGTTCTGAGAGATAAGTGTGTGTGAAAGCCGTCCTTCAGCTAGCTTTTTGGGAACACAAAGTTTCTTTTCAGTTGCAAACTCCAATCCATACATATATATGGGGAGGTACAAGCTCCAACTCGGTTTTACAGTGAAAACTGCAGGAACTTCAAACCGGCACTAGGAAATAGACTGAGAATGCAGAGAAAAAGTGTCTCCTGCAACTCGTTCCCTTGGTGCTAGATGAACGAACGTCTCTCCACTTGCTCAGTTCTGAGAGATAAGTGTGTGTGAAAGCCGTCCTTCAGCTAGCTTGTTGGGAACACAAAGTTTCTTTTCAGTTGCAAACTCCATTCCATACATATATATGGGAGGTACAAGCTCCAACTCGGTTTTACAGTGAAAACTGCAGGAACTTCAAACCGGCACTAGCAAACAGACTGAGAAAGCAGAGAAAAAGTGTCTCCTGCAACCCGTTCCCTTGGTGCTAGATGAACGAACGTCTCTCCACTTGCTCAGTTCTGAGAGATAAGTGTGTGTGAAAGCCGTCCTTCAGCTAGCTTGTTGGGAACACAAAGTTTCTTTTCAGTTGCAAACTCCATTCCATACATATATATGGGGAGGTACAAGCTCCAACTCGGTTTTACAGTGAAAACTGCAGGAACTTCAAACCGGCACTAGCAAACAGACTGAGAAAGCAGAGAAAAAGTGTCTCCTGCAATCCGTTCCCTTGGTGCTAGATGAACGAACGTCTCTCCACTTGCTCAGTTCTGAGAGATAAGTGTGTGTGAAAGCCGTCCTTCAGCTAGCATGTTGGGAACACAAAGTTTCTTTTCAGTTGCAAACTCCATTCCATACATATATATGGGAGGTACAAGCTCCAACTCGGTTTTACAGTGAAAACTGCAGGAACTTCAAACCGGCACTAGGAAATAGACTGAGAAAGCAGAGAAAAAGTGTCTCCTGCAACCCGTTCCCTTGGTGATAGATGAACGAACGTCTCTCCACTTGCTAAGTTCTGAGAGATAAGTGTGTGTGAAAGCCGTCCTTCAGCTAGCTTGTTGGGAACACCAAGTTTCTTTTCAGTTGCAAACTCCATTCCATACATATATATGGGAGGTACAAGCTCCAACTCGGTTTTACAGTGAAAACTGCAGGAACTTCAAACGGGCACTGGGAAACAGACTGAGAAAGCAGAGAAAAAGTGTCTCCTGCAACCCGTTCCCTTGGTGCTAGATGAACGAACGTCTCTCCACTTGCTCAGTTCTGAGAGATAAGTGTGTGTGAAAGCCGTCCTTCAGCTAGCTTGTTGGGAACACAAAGTTTCTTTTCAGTTGCAAACTCCATTCCATACATATATATGGGGAGGTACAAGCTCCAACTCGGTTTTACAGTGAAAACTGCAGGAACTTCAAACCGGCACTAGCAAACAGACTGAGAAAGCAGAGAAAAAGTGTCTCCTGCAACCCGTTCCCTTGGTGCTAGATGAACGAACGTCTCTCCACTTGCTCAGTTCTGAGAGATAAGTGTGTGTGAAAGCCGTCCTTCAGCTAGCTTGTTGGGAACACAAAGTTTCTTTTCAGTTGCAAACTCCATTCCATACATATATATGGGGAGGTACAAGCTCCAACTCGGTTTTACAGTGAAAAGTGCAGGAACTTCAAACCGGCACTAGCAAACAGACTGAGAAAGCAGAGAAAAAGTGTCTCCTGCAACCTGTTCCCTTGGTGCTAGATGAACGAACGTCTCTCCACTTGCTCAGTTCTGAGAGATAAGTGTGTTTGAAAGCCGTCCTTCAGCTAGCATGTTGGGAACACAAAGTTTCTTTTCAGTTGCAAACTCCATTCCATACATATATATGGGAGGTACAAGCTCCAACTCGGTTTTACAGTGAAAACTGCAGGAACTTCAAACCGGCACTAGGAAACAGACTGAGAAAGCAGAGAAAAAGTGTCTCCTGCAACCCGTTCCCTTGGTGCTAGATGAACGAACGTCTCTCCACTTGCTCAGTTCTGAGAGATAAGTGTGTGTGAAAGCCGTCCTTCAGCTAGCTTGTTGGGAACACCAAGTTTCTTTTCAGTTGCAAACTCCATTCCATACATATATATGGGGAGGTACAAGCTCCAACTCGGTTTTACAGTGAAAACTGCAGGAACTTCAAACCGGCACTAGGAAACAGACTGAGAAAGCTGAGAAAAAGTGTCTCTTGCAAACCGTTCCCTTGGTGCTAGATGAACGAACGTCTCTCCACTTGCTCAGTTCTGAGAGATAAGTGTGTGTGAAAGCCGTCCTTCAGCTAGCTTGTTGGGAACACAAAGTTTCTTTTCAGTTGCAAACTCCATTCCATACATATATATGGGAGGTACAAGCTCCAACTCGGTTTTACAGTGAAAACTGCAGGAACTTCAAACCGGCACTAGGAAATAGACTGAGAAAGCAGAGAAAAAGTGTCTCCTGCAACCCGTTCACTTGGTGCTAGATGAACGAACGTCTCTCCACTTGCTAAGTTCTGAGAGATAAGTGTGTGTGAAAGCCGTCCTTCAGCTAGCTTGTTGGGAACACAAAGTTTCTTTTCAGTTGCAAACTCCATTCCATACATATATATGGGGAGAAACAAGCTCCAACTCGGTTTTACAGTGAAAACTGCAGGAACTTGAAACCGGCACTAGGAAACAGACTGAGAAAGCAGAGAAAAAGTGTCTCCTGCAACCCGTTCCCTTGGTGCTAGATGAACGAACGTCTCTCCACTTGCTCAGTTCTGAGAGATAAGTGTGTGTGAAAGCCGTCCTTCAGCTAGCTTGTTGGGAACACAAAGTTTCTTTTCAGTTGCAAACTCCATTCCATACATATATATGGGGAGGTACAAGCTCCAACTCGGTTTTACAGTGAAAACTGCAGGAACTTCAAACCGGCACTAGGAAATAGACTGAGAAAGCAGAGAAAAAGTGTCTCATGCAACCCGTTCCCTTGGTGATAGATGAACGAACGTCTCTCCACTTGCTCAGTTCTGAGAAATAAGTGTGTGTGAAAGCCGTCCTTCAGCTAGCTTGTTGGGAACACAAAGTTTCTTTTCAGTTGCAAACTCCATTCCATACATATATATGGGGAGGTACAAGCTCCAACTCGGTTTTACAGTGAAAACTGCAGGAACTTCAAACCGGCACTAGGAAACAGACTGAGAAAGCAGAGAAAAAGTGTCTCCTGCAACCCGTTCCCTTGGTGCTAGATGAACGAACGTCTCTCCACTTGCTCAGTTCTGAGAGATAAGTGTGTGTGAAAGCCGTCCTTCAGCTAGCTTGTTGGGAACACAAAGTTTCTTTTCAGTTACAAACTCCATTCCATACATATATATGGGGAGGTACAAGCTCCAACTCGGTTTTACAGTGAAAGCTGCAGGAACTTCAAAACGGCACTAGGAAAAAGACTGAGAAAGCAGAGGAAAAGTGTCTCCTGCAACCCGTTCCCTTGGTGATAGATGAACGAACGTCTCTCCACTTGCTCAGTTCTGAGAGATAAGTGTGTGTGAAAGCCATCCTTCACCTAGCTTGTTGGGAACACAAAGTTTCTTTTCAGTTGCAAACTCCATTCCATACATATATATGGGGAGGTACAAGCTCCAACTCGGTTTTACAGTGAAAACTGCAGGAACTTCAAACCGGCACTAGGAAACAGACTGAGAAAGCAGAGAAAAAGTGTCTCATGCGACCCGTTCCCTTGGTGATAGATGAACGAACGTCTTTCCACTTGCTCAGTTCTGAGAGATAAGTGTGTGTGAAAGCCGTCCTTCAGCTAGCTTGTTGGGAACACAAAGTTTCTTTTCAGTTGCAAACTCCATTCCATACATATATATGGGGAGGTACAAGCTCCAACTCGGTTTTACAGTGAAAAGTGCAGGAACTTCAAACCGGCACTAGCAAACAGACTGAGAAAGCAGAGAAAAAGTGTCTCCTGCAACCCGTTCCCTTGGTGCTAGATGAACGAACGTCTCTCCACTTGCTCAGTTCTGAGAGATAAGTGTGTGTGAAAGCCGTCCTTCAGCTAGCATGTTGGGAACACAAAGTTTCTTTTCAGTTGCAAACTCCATTCCATACATATATATGGGAGGTACAAGCTCCAACTCGGTTTTACAGTGAAAACTGCAGGAACTTCAAACCGGCACTAGGAAACAGACTGAGAAAGCAGAGAAAAAGTGTCTCCTGCAACCCGTTCCCTTGGTGCTAGATGAACGAACGTCTCTCCACTTGCTCAGTTCTGAGAGATAAGTGTGTGTGAAAGCCGTCCTTCAGCTAGCTTGTTGGGAACACCAAGTTTCTTTTCAGTTGCAAACTCCATTCCATACATATATATGGGGAGGTACAAGCTCCAACTCGGTTTTACAGTGAAAACTGCAGGAACTTCAAACCGGCACTAGGAAACAGACTGAGAAAGCTGAGAAAAAGTGTCTCTTGCAAACCGTTCCCTTGGTGCTAGATGAACGAACGTCTCTCCACTTGCTCAGTTCTGAGAGATAAGTGTGTGTGAAAGCCGTCCTTCAGCTAGCTTGTTGGGAACACAAAGTTTCTTTTCAGTTGCAAACTCCATTCCATACATATATATGGGAGGTACAAGCTCCAACTCGGTTTTACAGTGAAAACTGCAGGAACTTCAAACCGGCACTAGGAAATAGACTGAGAAAGCAGAGAAAAAGTGTCTCCTGCAACCCGTTCACTTGGTGCTAGATGAACGAACGTCTCTCCACTTGCTAAGTTCTGAGAGATAAGTGTGTGTGAAAGCCGTCCTTCAGCTAGCTTGTTGGGAACACAAAGTTTCTTTTCAGTTGCAAACTCCATTCCATACATATATATGGGGAGAAACAAGCTCCAACTCGGTTTTACAGTGAAAACTGCAGGAACTTGAAACCGGCACTAGGAAACAGACTGAGAAAGCAGAGAAAAAGTGTCTCCTGCAACCCGTTCCCTTGGTGCTAGATGAACGAACGTCTCTCCACTTGCTCAGTTCTGAGAGATAAGTGTGTGTGAAAGCCGTCCTTCAGCTAGCTTGTTGGGAACACAAAGTTTCTTTTCAGTTGCAAACTCCATTCCATACATATATATGGGGAGGTACAAGCTCCAACTCTGTTTTACAGTGAAAACTGCAGGAACTTCAAACCGGCACTAGGAAATAGACTGAGAAAGCAGAGAAAAAGTGTCTCATGCAACCCGTTCCCTTGGTGATAGATGAACGAACGTCTCTCCACTTGCTCAGTTCTGAGAGATAAGTGTGTGTGAAAGCCGTCCTTCAGCTAGCTTGTTGGGAACACAAAGTTTCTTTTCAGTTGCAAACTCCATTCCATACATATATATGGGGAGGTACAAGCTCCAACTCGGTTTTACAGTGAAAACTGCAGGAACTTCAAACCGGCACTAGGAAACAGACTGAGAAAGCAGAGAAAAAGTGTCTCCTGCAACCCGTTCCCTTGGTGCTAGATGAACGAACGTCTCTCCACTTGCTCAGTTCTGAGAGATAAGTGTGTGTGAAAGCCGTCCTTCAGCTAGCTTGTTGGGAACACAAAGTTTCTTTTCAGTTACAAACTCCATTCCATACATATATATGGGGAGGTACAAGCTCCAACTCGGTTTTACAGTGAAAGCTGCAGGAACTTCAAAACGGCACTAGGAAAAAGACTGAGAAAGCAGAGGAAAAGTGTCTCCTGCAACCCGTTCCCTTGGTGATAGATGAACGAACGTCTCTCCACTTGCTCAGTTCTGAGAGATAAGTGTGTGTGAAAGCCATCCTTCACCTAGCTTGTTGGGAACACAAAGTTTCTTTTCAGTTGCAAACTCCGTTCCATACATATATATGGGGAGGTACAAGCTCCAACTCGGTTTTACAGTGAAAACTGCAGGAACTTCAAACCGGCACTAGGAAACAGACTGAGAAAGCAGAGAAAAAGTGTCTCATGCGACCCGTTCCCTTGGTGATAGATGAACGAACGTCTTTCCACTTGCTCAGTTCTGAGAGATAAGTGTGTGTGAAAGCCGTCCTTCAGCTAGCTTGTTGGGAACACAAAGTTTCTTTACAGTTGCAAACTCCATACCATACATATATATGGGGAGGTACAAGCTCCAACTCGCGTTTACAGTGAAAACTGCAGGAACTTCAAACCGGCACTAGCAAACACACTGAGAAAGCAGAGAAAAAGTGTCTCCTGCAACCCGTTCCCTTGGTGCTAGATGAACGAACGTCTCTCCACTTGCTCAGTTCTGAGAGATAAGTGTGTGTGAAAGCCGTCCTTCAGCTAGCTTGTTGGGAACACAAAGTTTCTTTTCAGTTGCAAACTCCATTCCATACATATATATGGGGAGGTACAAGCTCCAACTCGGTTTTACAGTGAAAACTGCAGGAACTTCGAACCGGCACTAGGAAACAGACTGAGAAAGCAGAGAAAAAGTGTCTCCTGCAACCCGTTCCCTTGGTGCTAGATGAACGAACGTCTCTCCACTTGCTCAGTTCTGAGAGATAAGTGTGTGTGAAAGCCGTCCTTCACCTAGCTTGTTGGGAACACAAAGTTTCTTTTCAGTTGCAAACTCCATTCCATACATATATATGGGGAGGTACAAGCTCCAACTCGGTTTTACAGTGAAAACTGCAGGAACTTCAAACCGGCACTAGGAAACAGACTGAGAAAGCAGAGAAAAAGTGTCTCCTGCAACCCGTTCCCTTGGTGCTAGATGAACGAACGTCTCTCCACTTGCTCAGTTCTGAGAGATAAGTGTGTGTGAAAGCCGTCCTTCAGCTAGCTTGTTGGGAACACAAAGTTTCTTTTCAGTTGCAAACTCCATTCCATACATATATATGGGGAGGTACAAGCTCCAACTCGGTTTTACAGTGAAAACTGCAGGAACTTCAAACCGGCACTAGGAAACAGACTGAGAAAGCAGAGAAAAAGTGTCTCCTGCAACCCGTTCCCTTGGTGCTAGATGAACGAACGTCTCTCCACTTCCTCAGTTCTGAGAGATAAGTGTGTGTGAAAGCCGTCCTTCAGCTAGCTGGTTGGGAACACAAAGTTTCTTTTCAGTTGCAAACTCCATTCCATACATATATATGGGAGGTACAAGCTCCAACTCGGTTTTACAGTGAAAACTGCAGGAACTTCAAACCGGCACTAGGAAACAGACTGAGAAAGCAGAGAAAAAGTGGCTCCTGCAACCCGTTCCCTTGGTGCTAGATGAACGAACGTCTCTCCACTTGCTAAGTTCTGAGAGATAAGTGTGTGTGAAAGCCGTCCTTCAGCTAGCTTGTTGGGAACACAAAGTTTCTTTTCAGTTGCAAACTCCATTCCATACATATATATGGGGAGGTACAAGCTCCAACTCGGTTTTACAGTGAAAACTGCAGGAACTTGAAACCGGCACTAGGAAATAGACTGAGAAAGCAGGGAAAAAGTGTCTCCTGCAACCCGTTACCTTGGTGCTAGATGAACGAAAGTCTCTCCACTTGCTCAGTTCTGAGAGATAAGTGTGTGTGAAAGCCGTACTTCAGCTAGCTTGTTGGGAACACCAAGTTTCTTTTCAGTCGCAAACTCCATTCCATACATATATATGGGGAGGTACAAGCTCCAACTCGGTTTTACAGTGAAAACTGCAGGAACTTCAAACCGGCATTACGAAACAGACTGAGAAAGCAGAGAAAAAGTGTCTCCTGCAACCCGTTCCCTTGGTGCTAGATGAACGAACGTCTCTCCACTTGCTCAGTTCTGAGAGATAAGTGTGTGTGAAAGCCGTCCTTCAGCTAGCTTGTTGGGAACACAAAGTTTCTTTTCAGTTGCAAACTCCATTCCATACATATATATGGGAGGTACAAGCTCCAACTCGGTTTTACAGTGAAAACTGCAGGAACTTCAAACCGGCACTAGGAAATAGACAGAGAAAGCAGAGAAAAAGTGTCTCCTGCAACCCGTTCACTTGGTGCTAGATGAACGAACGTCTCTCCACTTGCTAAGTTCTGAGAGATATGTGTGTGTGAAAGCCGTCCTTCAGCTAGCTTGTTGGGAACACAAAGTTTCTTTTCAGTTGCAAACTCCATTCCATACATATATATGGGGAGGTACAAGCTCCAACTCGGTTTTACAGTGAAAACTGCAGGAACTTCAAACCGGCACTAGGAAATAGACTGAGAAAGCAGAGAAAAAGTGTCTCCTGCAACCCGTTCCCTTGGTGCTAGATGAACGAACGTCTCTCCACTTGCTCAGTTCTGAGAGATAAGTGTGTGTGAAAGCCGTCCTTCAGCTAGCTTGTTGGGAACACAAAGTTTCTTTTCAGTTGCAAACTCCATTCCATACATATATATGGGGAGGTACAAGCTCCAACTCGGTTTTACAGTGAAAACTGCAGGAACTTCAAACCGGCACTAGGAAACAGACTGAGAAAGCAGAGAAAAAGTGTCTCATGCAACCCGTTCCCTTGGTGATAGATGAACGAACGTCTCTCCACTTGCTCAGTTCTGAGAGATAAGTGTGTGTGAAAGCCGTCCTTCAGCTAGCTTGTTGGGAACACAAAGTTTCTTTTCAGTTGCAAACTCCATTCCATACATATATATGGGGAGGTACAAGCTCCAACTCGGGTTTACAGTGAAAACTGCAGGAACTTCAAACCGGCACTAGCAAACAGACTGAGAAAGCAGAGAAAAGTGTCTCCTGCAACCCGTTCCCTTGGTGCTAGATGAACGAACGTCTCTCCACTTGCTCAGTTCTGAGAGATAAGTGTGTTTGAAAGCCGTCCTTCAGCTAGCTGGTTGGGAACACAAAGTTTCTTTTCAGTTGCAAACTCCATTCCATACATATATATGGGAGGTACAAGCTCCAACTCGGTTTTACAGTGAAAACTGCAGGAACTTCAAACCGGCACTAGGAAACAGACTGAGAAAGCAGAGAAAAAGTGTCTCCTGCAACCCGTTCCCTTGGTGCTAGATGAACGAACGACTCTCCACTTGCTAAGTTCTGAGAGATAAGTGTGTGTGAAAGCCGTCCTTCACCTAGCTTGTTGGGAACACAAAGTTTCTTTTCAGTTGCAAACTCCATTCCATACATATATATGGGGAGGTACAAGCTCCAACTCGGTTTTACAGTGAAAACTGCAGGAACTTCAAACCGGCACTAGGAAACAGACTGAGAAAGCAGAGAAAAAGTGTCTCCTGCAACCCGTTCCCTTGGTGCTAGATGAACGAACGTCTCTCCACTTGCTCAGTTCTGAGAGATAAGTGTGTGTGAAAGCCGTCCTTCAGCTAGCTTGTTGGGAACACAAAGTTTCTTTTCAGTTGCAAACTCCATTCCATACATATATATGGGGAGGTACAAGCTCCAACTCGGTTTTACAGTGAAAACTGCAGGAACTTCAAACCGGCACTAGGAAACAGACTGAGAAAGCAGAGAAAAAGTGTCTCCTGCAACCCGTTCCCTTGGTGCTAGATGAACGAACGTCTCTCCACTTGCTCAGTTCTGAGAGATAAGTGTGTGTGAAAGCCGTCCTTCAGCTAGCTGGTTGGGAACACAAAGTTTCTTTTCAGTTGCAAACTCCATTCCATACATATATATGGGAGGTACAAGCTCCAACTCGGTTTTACAGTGAAAACTGCAGGAACTTCAAACCGGCACTAGGAAACAGACTGAGAAAGCAGAGAAAAAGTGGCTCCTGCAACCCGTTCCCTTGGTGCTAGATGAACGAACGTCTCTCCACTTGCTAAGTTCTGAGAGATAAGTGTGTGTGAAAGCCGTCCTTCAGCTAGCTTGTTGGGAACACAAAGTTTCTTTTCAGTTGCAAACTCCATTCCATACATATATATGGGGAGGTACAAGCTCCAACTCGGTTTTACAGTGAAAACTGCAGGAACTTGAAACCGGCACTAGGAAATAGACTGAGAAAGCAGGGAAAAAGTGTCTCCTGCAACCCGTTACCTTGGTGCTAAATGAACGAAAGTCTCTCCACTTGCTCAGTTCTGAGAGATAAGTGTGTGTGAAAGCCGTCCTTCAGCTAGCTTGTTGGGAACACCAAGTTTCTTTTCAGTCGCAAACTCCATTCCATACATATATATGGGGAGGTACAAGCTCCAACTCGGTTTTACAGTGAAAACTGCAGGAACTTCAAACCGGCATTAGGAAACAGACTGAGAAAGCAGAGAAAAAGTGTCTCCTGCAACCCGTTCCCTTGGTGCTAGATGAACGAACGTCTCTCCACTTGCTCAGTTCTGAGAGATAAGTGTGTGTGAAAGCCGTCCTTCAGCTAGCTTGTTGGGAACACAAAGTTTCTTTTCAGTTGCAAACTCCATTCCATACATATATATGGGAGGTACAAGCTCCAACTCGGTTTTACAGTGAAAACTGCAGGAACTTCAAACCGGCACTAGGAAATAGACTGAGAAAGCAGAGAAAAAGTGTCTCCTGCAACCCGTTCACTTGGTGCTAGATGAACGAACGTCTCTCCACTTGCTAAGTTCTGAGAGATATGTGTGTGTGAAAGCCGTCCTTCAGCTAGCTTGTTGGGAACACAAAGTTTCTTTTCAGTTGCAAACTCCATACCATACATATATATGGGGAGGTACAAGCTCCAACTCGCGTTTACAGTGAAAACTGCAGGAACTTCAAACCGGCACTAGCAAACACACTGAGAAAGCAGAGAAAAAGTGTCTCCTGCAACCCGTTCCCTTGGTGCTAGATGAACGAACGTCTCTCCACTTGCTCAGTTCTGAGAGATAAGTGTGTGTGAAAGCCGTCCTTCAGCTAGCTTGTTGGGAACACAAAGTTTCTTTTCAGTTGCAAACTCCATTCCATACATATATATGGGGAGGTACAAGCTCCAACTCGGTTTTACAGTGAAAACTGCAGGAACTTCAAACCGGCACTAGGAAAAAGACTGAGAAAGCAGAGAAAAAGTGTCTCCTGCAACCCGTTCCCTTGGTGCTAGATGAACGAACGTCTCTCCACTTGCTCAGTTCTGAGAGATAAGTGTGTGTGAAAGCCGTCCTTCACCTAGCTTGTTGGGAACACAAAGTTTCTTTTCAGTTGCAAACTCCATTCCATACATATATATGGGGAGGTACAAGCTCCAACTCGGTTTTACAGTGAAAACTGCAGGAACTTCAAACCGGCACTAGGAAACAGACTGAGAAAGCAGAGAAAAAGTGTCTCCTGCAACCCGTTCCCTTGGTGCTAGATGAACGAACGTCTCTCCACTTGCTCAGTTCTGAGAGATAAGTGTGTGTGAAAGCCGTCCTTCAGCTAGCTTGTTGGGAACACAAAGTTTCTTTTCAGTTGCAAACTCCATTCCATACATATATATGGGGAGGTACAAGCTCCAACTCGGTTTTACAGTGAAAACTGCAGGAACTTCAAACCGGCACTAGGAAACAGACTGAGAAAGCAGAGAAAAAGTGTCTCCTGCAACCCGTTCCCTTGGTGCTAGATGAACGAACGTCTCTCCACTTCCTCAGTTCTGAGAGATAAGTGTGTGTGAAAGCCGTCCTTCAGCTAGCTGGTTGGGAACACAAAGTTTCTTTTCAGTTGCAAACTCCATTCCATACATATATATGGGAGGTACAAGCTCCAACTCGGTTTTACAGTGAAAACTGCAGGAACTTCAAACCGGCACTAGGAAACAGACTGAGAAAGCAGAGAAAAAGTGGCTCCTGCAACCCGTTCCCTTGGTGCTAGATGAACGAACGTCTCTCCACTTGCTAAGTTCTGAGAGATAAGTGTGTGTGAAAGCCGTCCTTCAGCTAGCTTGTTGGGAACACAAAGTTTCTTTTCAGTTGCAAACTCCATTCCATACATATATATGGGGAGGTACAAGCTCCAACTCGGTTTTACAGTGAAAACTGCAGGAACTTGAAACCGGCACTAGGAAATAGACTGAGAAAGCAGGGAAAAAGTGTCTCCTGCAACCCGTTACCTTGGTGCTAGATGAACGAAAGTCTCTCCACTTGCTCAGTTCTGAGAGATAAGTGTGTGTGAAAGCCGTCCTTCAGCTAGCTTGTTGGGAACACCAAGTTTCTTTTCAGTCGCCAACTCCATTCCATACATATATATGGGGAGGTACAAGCTCCAACTCGGTTTTACAGTGAAAACTGCAGGAACTTCAAACCGGCATTAGGAAACAGACTGAGAAAGCAGAGAAAAAGTGTCTCCTGCAACCCGTTCCCTTGGTGCTAGATGAACGAACGTCTCTCCACTTGCTCAGTTCTGAGAGATAAGTGTGTGTGAAAGCCGTCCTTCAGCTAGCTTGTTGGGAACACAAAGTTTCTTTTCAGTTGCAAACTCCATTCCATACATATATATGGGAGGTACAAGCTCCAACTCGGTTTTACAGTGAAAACTGCAGGAACTTCAAACCGGCACTAGGAAATAGACAGAGAAAGCAGAGAAAAAGTGTCTCCTGCAACCCGTTCACTTGGTGCTAGATGAACGAACGTCTCTCCACTTGCTAAGTTCTGAGAGATATGTGTGTGTGAAAGCCGTCCTTCAGCTAGCTTGTTGGGAACACAAAGTTTCTTTTCAGTTGCAAACTCCATTCCATACATATATATGGGGAGGTACAAGCTCCAACTCGGTTTTACAGTGAAAACTGCAGGAACTTCAAACCGGCACTAGGAAATAGACTGAGAAAGCAGAGAAAAAGTGTCTCATGCAACCCGTTCCCTTGGTGATAGATGAACGAACGTCTCTCCACTTGCTCAGTTCTGAGAGATAAGTGTGTTTGAAAGCCGTCCTTCAGCTAGCTGGTTGGGAACACAAAGTTTCTTTTCAGTTGCAAACTCCATTCCATACATATATATGGGAGGTACAAGCTCCAACTCGGTTTTACAGTGAAAACTGCAGGAACTTCAAACCGGCACTAGGAAACAGACTGAGAAAGCAGAGAAAAAGTGTCTCCTGCAACCCGTTCCCTTGGTGCTAGATGAACGAACGTCTCTCCACTTGCTAAGTTCTGAGAGATAAGTGTGTGTGAAAGCCGTCCTTCACCTAGCTTGTTGGGAACACAAAGTTTCTTTTCAGTTGCAAACTCCATTCCATACATATATATGGGGAGGTACAAGCTCCAACTCGGTTTTACAGTGAAAACTGCAGGAACTTCAAACCGGCACTAGGAAACAGACTGAGAAAGCAGAGAAAAAGTGTCTCCTGCAACCCGTTCCCTTGGTGCTAGATGAACGAACGTCTCTCCACTTGCTCAGTTCTGAGAGATAAGTGTGTGTGAAAGCCGTCCTTCAGCTAGCTTGTTGGGAACACAAAGTTTCTTTTCAGTTGCAAACTCCATTCCATACATATATATGGGGAGGTACAAGCTCCAACTCGGTTTTACAGTGAAAACTGCAGGAACTTCAAACCGGCACTAGGAAACAGACTGAGAAAGCAGAGAAAAAGTGTCTCCTGCAACCCGTTCCCTTGGTGCTAGATGAACGAACGTCTCTCCACTTGCTCAGTTCTGAGAGATAAGTGTGTGTGAAAGCCGTCCTTCAGCTAGCTGGTTGGGAACACAAAGTTTCTTTTCAGTTGCAAACTCCATTCCATACATATATATGGGAGGTACAAGCTCCAACTCGGTTTTACAGTGAAAACTGCAGGAACTTCAAACCGGCACTAGCAAACAGACTGAGAAAGCAGAGAAAAAGTGGCTCCTGCAACCCGTTCCCTTGGTGCTAGATGAACGAACGTCTCTCCACTTGCTAAGTTCTGAGAGATAAGTGTGTGTGAAAGCCGTCCTTCAGCTAGCTTGTTGGGAACACAAAGTTTCTTTTCAGTTGCAAACTCCATTCCATACATATATATGGGGAGGTACAAGCTCCAACTCGGTTTTACAGTGAAAACTGCAGGAACTTGAAACCGGCACTAGGAAATAGACTGAGAAAGCAGGGAAAAAGTGTCTCCTGCAACCCGTTACCTTGGTGCTAAATGAACGAAAGTCTCTCCACTTGCTCAGTTCTGAGAGATAAGTGTGTGTGAAAGCCGTCCTTCAGCTAGCTTGTTGGGAACACCAAGTTTCTTTTCAGTCGCAAACTCCATTCCATACATATATATGGGGAGGTACAAGCTCCAACTCGGTTTTACAGTGAAAACTGCAGGAACTTCAAACCGGCACTAGCAAACAGACTGAGAAAGCAGAGAAAAGTGTCTCCTGCAACCCGTTCCCTTGGTGCTAGATGAACGAACGTCTCTCCACTTGCTCAGTTCTGAGAGATAAGTGTGTTTGAAAGCCGTCCTTCAGCTAGCTGGTTGGGAACACAAAGTTTCTTTTCAGTTGCAAACTCCATTCCATACATATATATGGGAGGTACAAGCTCCAAATCGGTTTTACAGTGAAAACTGCAGGAACTTCAAACCGGCACTAGGAAACAGACTGAGAAAGCAGAGAAAAAGTGTCTCCTGCAACCCGTTCCCTTGGTGCTAGATGAACGAACGTCTCTCCACTTGCTAAGTTCTGAGAGATAAGTGTGTGTGAAAGCCGTCCTTCACCTAGCTTGTTGGGAACACAAAGTTTCTTTTCAGTTGCAAACTCCATTCCATACATATATATGGGGAGGTACAAGCTCCAACTCGGTTTTACAGTGAAAACTGCAGGAACTTCAAACCGGCACTAGGAAACAGACTGAGAAAGCAGAGAAAAAGTGTCTCCTGCAACCCGTTCCCTTGGTGCTAGATGAACGAACGTCTCTCCACTTGCTCAGTTCTGAGAGATAAGTGTGTGTGAAAGCCGTCCTTCAGCTAGCTTGTTGGGAACACAAAGTTTCTTTTCAGTTGCAAACTCCATTCCATACATATATATGGGGAGGTACAAGCTCCAACTCGGTTTTACAGTGAAAACTGCAGGAACTTCAAACCGGCACTAGGAAACAGACTGAGAAAGCAGAGAAAAAGTGTCTCCTGCAACCCGTTCCCTTGGTGCTAGATGAACGAACGTCTCTCCACTTGCTCAGTTCTGAGAGATAAGTGTGTGTGAAAGCCGTCCTTCAGCTAGCTGGTTGGGAACACAAAGTTTCTTTTCAGTTGCAAACTCCATTCCATACATATATATGGGAGGTACAAGCTCCAACTCGGTTTTACAGTGAAAACTGCAGGAACTTCAAACCGGCACTAGGAAACAGACTGAGAAAGCAGAGAAAAAGTGGCTCCTGCAACCCGTTCCCTTGGTGCTAGATGAACGAACGTCTCTCCACTTGCTAAGTTCTGAGAGATAAGTGTGTGTGAAAGCCGTCCTTCAGCTAGCTTGTTGGGAACACAAAGTTTCTTTTCAGTTGCAAACTCCATTCCATACATATATATGGGGAGGTACAAGCTCCAACTCGGTTTTACAGTGAAAACTGCAGGAACTTGAAACCGGCACTAGGAAATAGACTGAGAAAGCAGGGAAAAAGTGTCTCCTGCAACCCGTTACCTTGGTGCTAAATGAACGAAATTCTCTCCACTTGCTCAGTTCTGAGAGATAAGTGTGTGTGAAAGCCGTCCTTCACCTAGCTTGTTGGGAACACCAAGTTTCTTTTCAGTCGCAAACTCCATTCCATACATATATATGGGGAGGTACAAGCTCCAACTCGGTTTTACAGTGAAAACTGCAGGAACTTCAAACCGGCATTAGGAAACAGACTGAGAAAGCAGAGAAAAAGTGTCTCCTGCAACCCGTTCCCTTGGTGCTAGATGAACGAACGTCTCTCCACTTGCTCAGTTCTGAGAGATAAGTGTGTGTGAAAGCCGTCCTTCAGCTAGCTTGTTGGGAACACAAAGTTTCTTTTCAGTTGCAAACTCCATTCCATACATATATATGGGAGGTACAAGCTCCAACTCGGTTTTACAGTGAAAACTGCAGGAACTTCAAACCGGCACTAGGAAATAGACTGAGAAAGCAGAGAAAAAGTGTCTCCTGCAACCCGTTCACTTGGTGCTAGATGAACGAACGTCTCTCCACTTGCTAAGTTCTGAGAGATATGTGTGTGTGAAAGCCGTCCTTCAGCTAGCTTGTTGGGAACACAAAGTTTCTTTTCAGTTGCAAACTCCATACCATACATATATATGGGGAGGTACAAGCTCCAACTCGCGTTTACAGTGAAAACTGCAGGAACTTCAAACCGGCACTAGCAAACACACTGAGAAAGCAGAGAAAAAGTGTCTCCTGCAACCCGTTCCCTTGGTGCTAGATGAACGAACGTCTCTCCACTTGCTCAGTTCTGAGAGATAAGTGTGTGTGAAAGCCGTCCTTCAGCTAGCTTGTTGGGAACACAAAGTTTCTTTTCAGTTGCAAACTCCATTCCATACATATATATGGGGAGGTACAAGCTCCAACTCGGTTTTACAGTGAAAACTGCAGGAACTTCAAACCGGCACTAGGAAAAAGACTGAGAAAGCAGAGAAAAAGTGTCTCCTGCAACCCGTTCCCTTGGTGCTAGATGAACGAACGTCTCTCCACTTGCTCAGTTCTGAGAGATAAGTGTGTGTGAAAGCCGTCCTTCACCTAGCTTGTTGGGAACACAAAGTTTCTTTTCAGTTGCAAACTCCATTCCATACATATATATGGGGAGGTACAAGCTCCAACTCGGTTTTACAGTGAAAACTGCAGGAACTTCAAACCGGCACTAGGAAACAGACTGAGAAAGCAGAGAAAAAGTGTCTCCTGCAACCCGTTCCCTTGGTGCTAGATGAACGAACGTCTCTCCACTTGCTCAGTTCTGAGAGATAAGTGTGTGTGAAAGCCGTCCTTCAGCTAGCTTGTTGGGAACACAAAGTTTCTTTTCAGTTGCAAACTCCATTCCATACATATATATGGGGAGGTACAAGCTCCAACTCGGTTTTACAGTGAAAACTGCAGGAACTTCAAACCGGCACTAGGAAACAGACTGAGAAAGCAGAGAAAAAGTGTCTCCTGCAACCCGTTCCCTTGGTGCTAGATGAACGAACGTCTCTCCACTTCCTCAGTTCTGAGAGATAAGTGTGTGTGAAAGCCGTCCTTCAGCTAGCTGGTTGGGAACACAAAGTTTCTTTTCAGTTGCAAACTCCATTCCATACATATATATGGGAGGTACAAGCTCCAACTCGGTTTTACAGTGAAAACTGCAGGAACTTCAAACCGGCACTAGGAAACAGACTGAGAAAGCAGAGAAAAAGTGGCTCCTGCAACCCGTTCCCTTGGTGCTAGATGAACGAACGTCTCTCCACTTGCTCAGTTCTGAGAGATAAGTGTGTGTGAAAGCCGTCCTTCAGCTAGCTTGTTGGGAACACAAAGTTTCTTTTCAGTTGCAAACTCCATTCCATACATATATATGGGGAGGTACAAGCTCCAACTCGGTTTTACAGTGAAAACTGCAGGAACTTGAAACCGGCACTAGGAAATAGACTGAGAAAGCAGGGAAAAAGTGTCTCCTGCAACCCGTTACCTTGGTGCTAGATGAACGAAAGTCTCTCCACTTGCTCAGTTCTGAGAGATAAGTGTGTGTGAAAGCCGTCCTTCAGCTAGCTGGTTGGGAACACAAAGTTTCTTTTCAGTTGCAAACTCCATTCCATACATATATATGGGAGGTACAAGCTCCAACTCGGTTTTACAGTGAAAACTGCAGGAACTTCAAACCGGCACTAGGAAACAGACTGAGAAAGCAGAGAAAAAGTGTCTCCTGCAACCCGTTCCCTTGGTGCTAGATGAACGAACGTCTCTCCACTTGCTAAGTTCTGAGAGATAAGTGTGTGTGAAAGCCGTCCTTCACCTAGCTTGTTGGGAACACAAAGTTTCTTTTCAGTTGCAAACTCCATTCCATACATATATATGGGGAGGTACAAGCTCCAACTCGGTTTTACAGTGAAAACTGCAGGAACTTCAAACCGGCACTAGGAAACAGACTGAGAAAGCAGAGAAAAAGTGTCTCCTGCAACCCGTTCCCTTGGTGCTAGATGAACGAACGTCTCTCCACTTGCTCAGTTCTGAGAGATAAGTGTGTGTGAAAGCCGTCCTTCAGCTAGCTTGTTGGGAACACAAAGTTTCTTTTCAGTTGCAAACTCCATTCCATACATATATATGGGGAGGTACAAGCTCCAACTCGGTTTTACAGTGAAAACTGCAGGAACTTCAAACCGGCACTAGGAAACAGACTGAGAAAGCAGAGAAAAAGTGTCTCCTGCAACCCGTTCCCTTGGTGCTAGATGAACGAACGTCTCTCCACTTGCTCAGTTCTGAGAGATAAGTGTGTGTGAAAGCCGTCCTTCAGCTAGCTGGTTGGGAACACAAAGTTTCTTTTCAGTTGCAAACTCCATTCCATACATATATATGGGAGGTACAAGCTCCAACTCGGTTTTACAGTGAAAACTGCAGGAACTTCAAACCGGCACTAGCAAACAGACTGAGAAAGCAGAGAAAAAGTGGCTCCTGCAACCCGTTCCCTTGGTGCTAGATGAACGAACGTCTCTCCACTTGCTAAGTTCTGAGAGATAAGTGTGTGTGAAAGCCGTCCTTCAGCTAGCTTGTTGGGAACACAAAGTTTCTTTTCAGTTGCAAACTCCATTCCATACATATATATGGGGAGGTACAAGCTCCAACTCGGTTTTACAGTGAAAACTGCAGGAACTTGAAACCGGCACTAGGAAATAGACTGAGAAAGCAGGGAAAAAGTGTCTCCTGCAACCCGTTACCTTGGTGCTAAATGAACGAAAGTCTCTCCACTTGCTCAGTTCTGAGAGATAAGTGTGTGTGAAAGCCGTCCTTCAGCTAGCTTGTTGGGAACACCAAGTTTCTTTTCAGTCGCAAACTCCATTCCATACCTATATATGGGGAGGTACAAGCTCCAACTCGGTTTTACAGTGAAAACTGCAGGAACTTCAAACCGGCATTAGGAAACAGACTGAGAAAGCAGAGAAAAAGTGTCTCCTGCAACCCGTTCCCTTGGTGCTAGATGAACGAACGTCTCTCCACTTGCTCAGTTCTGAGAGATAAGTGTGTGTGAAAGCCGTCCTTCAGCTAGCTTGTTGGGAACACAAAGTTTCTTTTCAGTTGCAAACTCCATTCCATACATATATATGGGAGGTACAAGCTCCAACTCGGTTTTACAGTGAAAACTGCAGGAACTTCAAACCGGCACTAGGAAATAGACTTAGAAAGCAGAGAAAAAGTGTCTCCTGCAACCCGTTCACTTGGTGCTAGATGAACGAACGTCTCTCCACTTGCTAAGTTCTGAGAGATATGTGTGTGTGAAAGCCGTCCTTCAGCTAGCTTGTTGGGAACACAAAGTTTCTTTTCAGTTGCAAACTCCATTCCATACATATATATGGGGAGGTACAAGCTCCAACTCGGTTTTACAGTGAAAACTGCAGGAACTTCAAACCGGCACTAGGAAATAGACTGAGAAAGCAGAGAAAAAGTGTCTCATGCAACCCGTTCCCTTGTTGATAGATGAACGAACGTCTCTCCACTTGCTCAGTTCTGAGAGATAAGTGTGTGTGAAAGCCGTCCTTCAGCTAGCTTGTTGGGAACACAAAGTTTCTTTTCAGTTGCAAACTCCATTCCATACATATATATGGGGAGGTACAAGCTCCAACTCGGTTTTACAGTGAAAACTGCAGGAACTTCAAACCGGCACTAGGAAACAGACTGAGAAAGCAGAGAAAAAGTGTCTCATGCAACCCGTTCCCTTGGTGATAGATGAATGAACGTCTCTCCACTTGCTCAGTTCTGAGAGATAAGTGTGTGTGAAAGCCGTCCTTCAGCTAGCTTGTTGGGAACACAAAGTTTCTTTTCAGTTGCAAACTCCATTCCATACATATATATGGGGAGGTACAAGCTCCAACTCGGGTTTACAGTGAAAACTGCAGGAACTTCAAACCGGCACTAGCAAACAGACTGAGAAAGCAGAGAAAAAGTGTCTCCTGCAACCCGTTCCCTTGGTGCTAGATGAACGAACGTCTCTCCACTTGCTCAGTTCTGAGAGATAAGTGTGTTTGAAAGCCGTCCTTCAGCTAGCTGGTTGGGAACACAAAGTTTCTTTTCAGTTGCAAACTCCATTCCATACATATATATGGGAGGTACAAGCTCCAACTCGGTTTTACAGTGAAAACTGCAGGAACTTCAAACCGGCACTAGGAAACAGACTGAGAAAGCAGAGAAAAAGTGTCTCCTGCAAACCGTTCCCTTGGTGCTAGATGAACGAACGTCTCTCCACTTGCTAAGTTCTGAGAGATAAGTGTGTGTGAAAGCGGTCCTTCAGCTAGCTTGTTGGGAACACAAAGTTTCTTTTCAGTTGCAAACTCCATTCCATACATATATATGGGGAGGTACAAGCTCCAACTCGGTTTTACAGTGAAAACTGCAGGAATTTGAAACCGGCACTAGGAAATAGACTGAGAAAGCAGAGAAAAAGTGTCTCCTGCAACCCGTTCCCTTGGTGCTAGATGAACGAACGTCTCTCCACTTGCTCAGTTCTGAGAGATAAGTGTGTGTGAAAGCCGTCCTTCACCTAGCTTGTTGGGAACACAAAGTTTCTTTTCAGTTGCAAACTCCATTCCATACATATATATGGGGAGGTACAAGCTCCAACTCGGTTTTACAGTGAAAACTGCAGGAACTTCAAACCGGCACTAGGAAACAGACTGAGAAAGCAGAGAAAAAGTGTCCCCTGCAACCCGTTCCCTTGGTGCTAGATGAACGAACGTCTCTCCACTTGCTCAGTTCTGAGAGATAAGTGTGTGTGAAAGCCGTCCTTCAGCTAGCTTGTTGGGAACACAAAGTTTCTTTTCAGTTGCAAACTCCATTCCATACATATATATGGGGAGGTACAAGCTCCAACTCGGTTTTACAGTGAAAACTGCAGGAACTTGAAACCGGCACTAGGAAATAGACTGAGAAAGCAGGGAAAAAGTGTCTCCTGCAACCCGTTACCTTGGTGCTAGATGAACGAAAGTCTCTCCACTTGCTCAGTTCTGAGAGATAAGTGTGTGTGAAAGCCGTCCTTCAGCTAGCTTGTTGGGAACACAAAGTTTCTTTTCAGTTGCAAACTCCATTCCATACATATATATGGGGAGGTACAAGCTCCAACTCGGTTTTACAGTGAAAACTGCAGGAACTTGAAACCGGCACTAGGAAATAGACTGAGAAAGCAGGGAAAAAGTGTCTCCTGCAACCCGTTACCTTGGTGCTAGATGAACGAAAGTCTCTCCACTTGCTCAGTTCTGAGAGATAAGTGTGTGTGAAAGCCGTCCTTCAGCTAGCTTGTTGGGAACACCAAGTTTCTTTTCAGTCGCAAACTCCATTCCATACATATATATGGGGAGGTACAAGCTCCAACTCGGTTTTACAGTGAAAACTGCAGGAACTTCAAACCGGCATTAGGAAACAGACTGAGAAAGCAGAGAAAAAGTGTCCCCTGCAAACCGTTCCCTTGCTGCTAGATGAACGAACGTCTCTCCACTTGCTCAGTTCTGAGAGATAAGTGTGTGTGAAAGCCGTCCTTCAGCTAGCTTGTTGGGAACACAAAGTTTCTTTTCAGTTGCAAACTCCATTCCATACATATATATGGGAGGTACAAGCTCCAACTCGGTTTTACAGTGAAAACTGCAGGAACTTCAAACCGGCACTAGGAAATAGACTGAGAAAGCAGAGAAAAAGTGTCTCCTGCAACCCGTTCACTTGGTGCTAGATGAACGAACGTCTCTCCACTTGCTAAGTTCTGAGAGATATGTGTGTGTGAAAGCCGTCCTTCAGCTAGCTTGTTGGGAACACAAAGTTTCTTTTCAGGTGCAAACTCCATTCCATACATATATATGGGGAGGTACAAGCTCCAACTCGGTTTTACAGTGAAAACTGCAGGAACTTCAAACCGGCACTAGGAAATAGACTGAGATAGCAGAGAAAAATTGTCTCATGCAACCCGTTCCCTTGGTGATAGATGAACGAACGTCTCTCCACTTGCTCAGTTCTGAGAGATAAGTGTGTGTGAAAGCCGTCCTTCAGCTAGCTTGTTGGGAACACAAAGTTTCTTTTCAGTTGCAAACTCCATTCCATACATATATATGGGGAGGTACAAGCTCCAACTCGGTTTTACAGTGAAAACTGCAGGAACTTCAAACCGGCACTAGGAAACAGACTGAGAAAGCAGAGAAAAAGTGTCTCATGCAACCCGTTCCCTTGGTGATAGATGAACGAACGTCTCTCCACTTGCTCAGTTCTGAGAGATAAGTGTGTGTGAAAGCCGTCCTTCAGCTAGCTTGTTGGGAACACAAAGTTTCTTTTCAGTTGCAAACTCCATTCCATACATATATATGGGGAGGTACAAGCTCCAACTCGGGTTTACAGTGAAAACTGCAGGAACTTCAAACCGGCACTAGCAAACAGACTGAGAAAGCAGAGAAAAAGTGTCTCCTGCAACCCGTTCCCTTGGTGCTAGATGAACGAACGTCTCTCCACTTGCTCAGTTCTGAGAGATAAGTGTGTTTGAAAGCCGTCCTTCAGCTAGCTGGTTGGGAACACAAAGTTTCTTTTCAGTTGCAAACTCCATTCCATACATATATATGGGAGGTACAAGCTCCAACTCGGTTTTACAGTGAAAACTGCAGGAACTTCAAACCGGCGCTAGGAAACAGACTGAGAAAGCAGAGAAAAAGTGTCTCCTGCAACCCGTTCCCTTGGTGCTAGATGAACGAACGTCTCTCCACTTGCTAAGTTCTGAGAGATAAGTGTGTGTGAAAGCGGTCCTTCAGCTAGCTTGTTGGGAACACAAAGTTTCTTTTCAGTTGCAAACTCCATTCCATACATATATATGGGGAGGTACAAGCTCCAACTCGGTTTTACAGTGAAAACTGCAGGAATTTGAAACCGGCACTAGGAAATAGACTGAGAAAGCAGAGAAAAAGTGTCTCCTGCAACCCGTTCCCTTGGTGCTAGATGAACGAACGTCTCTCCACTTGCTCAGTTCTGAGAGATATGTGTGTGTGAAAGCCGTCCTTCACCTAGCTTGTTGGGAACACAAAGTTTCTTTTCAGTTGCAAACTCCATTCCATACATATATATGGGGAGGTACAAGCTCCAACTCGGTTTTACAGTGAAAACTGCAGGAACTTCAAACCGGCACTAGGAAACAGACTGAGAAAGCAGAGAAAAAGTGTCCCCTGCAACCCGTTCCCTTGGTGCTAGATGAACGAACGTCTCTCCACTTGCTCAGTTCTGAGAGATAAGTGTGTGTGAAAGCCGTCCTTCAGCTAGCTTGTTGGGAACACAAAGTTTCTTTTCAGTGGCAAACTCCATTCCATACATATATATGGGGAGGTACAAGCTCCAACTCGGTTTTACAGTGAAAACTGCAGGAACTTGAAACCGGCACTAGGAAATAGACTGAGAAAGCAGGGAAAAAGTGTCTCCTGCAACCCGTTACCTTGGTGCTAGATGAACGAAAGTCTCTCCACTTGCTCAGTTCTGAGAGATAAGTGTGTGTGAAAGCCGTCCTTCAGCTAGCTTGTTGGGAACACAAAGTTTCTTTTCAGTTGCAAACTCCATTCCATACATATATATGGGGAGGTACAAGCTCCAAATCGGTTTTACAGTGAAAACTGCAGGAACTTGAAAACGGCACTAGGAAATAGACTGAGAAAGCAGAGAAAAAGTGTCTCCTGCAACCCGTTCCCTTGGTGCTAGATGAACGAACGTCTCTCCACTTGCTCAGTTCTGAGAGATAAGTGTGTGTGAAAGCCGTCCTTCACCTAGCTTGTTGGGAACACAAAGTTTCTTTTCAGTTGCAAACTCCATTCCATACATATATATGGGGAGGTACAAGCTCCAACTCGGTTTTACAGTGAAAACTGCAGGAACTTCAAACCGGCACTAGGAAACAGACTGAGAAAGCAGAGAAAAAGTGTCTCCTGCAACCCGTTCCCTTGGTGCTAGATGAACGAACGTCTCTCCACTTGCTCAGTTCTGAGAGATAAGTGTGTGTGAAAGCCGTACTTCAGCTAGCTTGTTGGGAACACCAAGTTTCTTTTCAGTTGCAAACTCTATTCCATACATATATATGGGGAGGTACAAGCTCCAACTCGGTTTTACAGTGAAAACTGCAGGAACTTCAAACCGGCACTAGGAAACAGACTGAGAAAGCAGAGAAAAAGTGTCTCATGCAACCCGTTCCCTTGGTGATAGATGAACGAACGTCTCTCCACTTGCTCAGTTCTTAGAGATAATTGTGTTTGAAAGCCGTCCTTCAGCTAGCTTGTTGGGAACACAAAGTTTCTTTTCAGTTGCAAACTCCATTCCATACATATATATGGTAGGTACAAGCTCCAACTCGGTTTTACAGTGAAAACTGCAGGAACTTCAAACCGGCACTAGGAAACAGACTGAGAAAGCAGAGAAAAAGTGTCTCCTGCAACCCGTTCCCTTGGTGCTAGATGAACGAACGTCTCTCCACTTGCTCAGTTCTGAGAGATAAGTGTGTGTGAAAGCCGTCCTTCACCTAGCTTGTTGGGAACACAAAGTTTCTTTTCAGTTGCAAACTCCATTCCATACATATATATGGGGAGGTACAAGCTCCAAATCGGTTTTACAGTGAAAACTGCAGGAACTTCAAACCGGCACTAGGAAACAGACTGAGAAAGCAGAGAAAAAGTGTCTCCTGCAACCCGTTCCCTTGGTGCTAGATGAACGAACGTCTCTCCACTTGCTCAGTTCTGAGAGATAAGTGTGTGTGAAAGCCGTCCTTCAGCTAGCTTGTTGGGAACACAAAGTTTCTTTTCAGTTGCAAACTCCATTCCATACATAAATATGGGGAGGTACAATCTCCAACTCGGTTTTACAGTGAAAACTGCAGGAACTTCAAACCGGCACTAGGAAACAGACTGAGAAAGCAGAGAAAAAGTGTCTCCTGCAACCCGTTCCCTTGGTGCTAGATGAACGAACGTCTCTCCACTTGCTCAGTTCTGAGAGATAAGTGTGTGTGAAAGCCGTCCTTCAGCTAGCTGGTTGGGAACACAAAGTTTCTTTTCAGTTGCAAACTCCATTCCATACATATATATGGGAGGTACAAGCTCCAACTCGGTTTTACAGTGAAAACTGCAGGAACTTCAAACCGGCACTAGGAAACAGACTGAGAAAGCAGAGAAAAAGTGTCTCCTGCAACCCGTTCCCTTGGTGCTAGATGAACGAACGTCTCTCCACTTGCTAAGTTCTGAGAGATAAGTGTGTGTGAAAGCCGTCCTTCAGCTAGCTTGTTGGGAACACAAAGTTTCTTTTCAGTTGCAAACTCCATTCCATACATATATATGGGGAGGTACAAGCTCCAACTCGGTTTTACAGTGAAAACTGCAGGAACTTGAAACCGGCACTAGGAAATAGACTGAGAAAGCAGAGAAAAAGTGTCTCCTGCAACCCGTTACCTTGGTGCTAGATGAACGAAAGTCTCTCCACTTGCTCAGTTCTGAGAGATAAGTGTGTGTGAAAGCCGTCCTTCAGCTAGCTTGTTGGGAACACCAAGTTTCTTTTCAGTTGCAAACTCCATTCCATACATATATATGGGGAGGTACAAGCTCCAACTCGGTTTTACAGTGAATACTGCAGGAACTTCAAACCGGCATTAGGAAACAGACTGAGAAACCAGAGAAAAAGTGTCTCCTGCAACCCGTTCCCTTGGTGCTAGATGAACGAACGTCTCTCCACTTGCTCAGTTCTGAGAGATAAGTGTGTGTGAAAGCCGTCCTTCAGCTAGCTTGTTGGGAACACAAAGTTTCTTTTCAGTTGCAAACTCCATTCCATACATATATATGGGAGGTACAAGCTCCAACTCGGTTTTACAGTGAAAACTGCAGGAACTTCAAACCGGCACTAGGAAATAGACTGAGAAAGCAGAGAAAAAGTGTCTCCTGCAACCCGTTCACTTGGTGCTAGATGAACGAACGTCTCTCCACTTGCTAAGTTCTGAGAGATATGTGTGTGTGAAAGCCGTCCTTCAGCTAGCTTGTTGGGAACACAAAGTTTCTTTTCAGTGGCAAACTCCATTCCATACATATATATGGGGAGGTACAAGCTCCAACTCGGTTTTACAGTGAAAACTGCAGGAACTTCAAACCGGCACTAGGAAATAGACTGAGAAAGCAGAGAAAAAGTGTCTCATGCAACCCGTTCCTTTGGTGATAGATGAACGAACGTCTCTCCACTTGCTCAGTTCTGAGAGATAAGTGTGTGTGAAAGCCGTCCTTCAGCTAGCTTGTTGGGAACACAAAGTTTCTTTTCAGTTGCAAACTCCATTCCATACATATATATGGGGAGGTACAAGCTCCAACTCGGTTTTACAGTGAAAACTGCAGGAACTTCAAACCGGCACTAGGAAACAGACTGAGAAAGCAGAGAAAAAGTGTCTCATGCAACCCGTTCCCTTGGTGATAGATGAACGAACGTCTCTCCACTTGCTCAGTTCTGAGAGATAAGTGTGTGTGAAAGCCGTCCTTCAGCTAGCTTGTTGGGAACACCAAGTTTCTTTTCAGTTGCAAACTCCATTCCATACATATATATGGGGAGGTACAAGCTCCAACTCGGGTTTACAGTGAAAACTGCAGGAACTTCAAACCGGCACTAGCAAACAGACTGAGAAAGCAGAGAAAAAGTGTCTCCTGCAACCCGTTCCCTTGGTGCTAGATGAACGAACGTCTCTCCACTTGCTCAGTTCTGAGAGATAAGTGTGTGTGAAAGCCGTCCTTCACCTAGCTTGTTGGGAACACAAAGTTTCTTTTCAGTTGCAAACTCCATTCCATACATATATATGGGGAGGTACAAGCTCCAACTCGGTTTTACAGTGAAAACTGCAGGAACTTCAAACCGGCACTAGGAAACAGACTGAGAAAGCAGAGAAAAAGTGTCTCCTGCAACCCGTTCCCTTGGTGCTAGATGAACGAACGTCTCTCCACTTGCTCAGTTCTGAGAGATACGTGTGTGTGAAAGCCGTCCTTCAGCTAGCTTGTTGGGAACACAAAGTTTCTTTTCAGTTGCAAACTCCATTCCATACATATATATGGGGAGGTACAAGCTCCAACTCGGTTTTACAGTGAAAACTGCAGGAACTTGAAACCGGCACTAGGAAACAGACTGAGAAAGCAGAGAAAAAGTGTCTCCTGCAACCCGTTCCCTTGGTGCTAGATGAACGAACGTCTCTCCACTTGCTCAGTTCTGAGAGATAAGTGTGTGTGAAAGCCGTCCTTCAGCTAGCTGGTTGGGAACACAAAGTTTCTTTTCAGTTGCAAACTCCATTCCATACATATATATGGGAGGTACAAGCTCCAACTAGGTTTTACAGTGAAAACTGCAGGAACATCAAACCGGCACTAGGAAACAGACTGAGAAAGCAGAGAAAAAGTGTCTCCTGCAACCCGTTCACTTGGTGCTAGATGAACGAACCTCTCTCCACTTGCTAAGTTCTGAGAGATAAGTGTGTGTGAAAGCGGTCCTTCAGCTAGGTTGTTGGGAACACAAAGTTTCTTTTCAGTTGCAAACTCCATTCCATACATATATATGGGGAGGTACAAGCTCCAACTCGGTTTTACAGTGAAAACTGCAGGAATTTGAAACCGGCACTAGGAAATAGACTGAGAAAGCAGAGAAAAAGTGTCTCCTGCAACCCGTTCCCTTGGTGCTAGATGAACGAACGTCTCTCCACTTGCTCAGTTCTGAGAGATAAGTGTGTGTGAAAGCCGTCCTTCACCTAGCTTGTTGGGAACACAAAGTTTCTTTTCAGTTGCAAACTCCATTCCATACATATATATGGGGAGGAACAAGCTCCAACTCGGTTTTACAGTGAAAACTGCAGGAACTTCAAACCGGCACTAGGAAACAGACTGAGAAAGCAGAGAAAAAGTGTCTCCTGCAACCCGTTCCCTTGGTGCTAGATGAACGAACGTCTCTCCACTTGCTCAGTTCTGAGAGATAAGTGTGTGTGAAAGCCGTCCTTCAGCTAGCTTGTTGGGAACACAAAGTTTCTTTTCAGTTGCAAACTCCATTCCATACATATATATGGGGAGGTACAAGCTCCAACTCGGTTTTACAGTGAAAACTGCAGGAACTTCAAACCGGCACTAGGAAACAGACTGAGAAAGCAGAGAAAAAGTGTCTCCTGCAACCCGTTCCCTTGGTGCTAGATGAACGAACGTCTCTCCACTTGCTCAGTTCTGAGAGATAAGTGTGTTTGAAAGCCGTCCTTCAGCTAGCTGGTTGGGAACACAAAGTTTCTTTTCAGTTGCAAACTCCATTCCATACATATATATGGGAGGTACAAGCTCCAACTCGGTTTTACAGTGAAAACTGCAGGAACTTCAAACCGGCACTAGGAAACAGACTGAGAAAGCAGAGAAAAAGTGTCTCCTGCAACCCGTTCCCTTGGTGCTAGATGAACGAACGTCTCTCCACTTGCTCAGTTCTGAGAGATAAGTGTGTGTGAAAGCCGTCCTTCAGCTAGCTTGTTGGGAACACAAAGTTTCTTTTCAGTTGCAAACTCCATTCCATATATATATATGGGGAGGTACAAGCTCCAACTCGGTTTTACAGTGAAAACTGCAGGAACTTCAAACCGGCACTAGGAAACAGACTGAGAAAGCAGAGAAAAAGTGTCTCCTGCAACCCGTTCCCTTGGTGCTAGATGAACGAACGTCTCTCCACTTGCTCAGTTCTGAGAGATAAGTGTGTTTGAAAGCCGTCCTTCAGCTAGCTGGTTGGGAACACAAAGTTTCTTTTCAGTTGCAAACTCCATTCCATACATATATATGGGAGGTACAAGCTCCAACTCGGTTTTACAGTGAAAACTGCAGGAACTTCAAACCGGCACTAGGAAACAGACTTAGAAAGCAGAGAAAAAGTGTCTCCTGCAACCCGTTCCCTTGGTGCTAGATGAACGAACGTCTCTCCAATTGCTCAGTTCTGAGAGATAAGTGTGTGTGAAAGCCGTCCTTCAGCTAGCTTGTTGGGAACACAAAGTTTCTTTTCAGTTGCAAACTCCATTCCATACATATATATGGGGAGGTACAAGCTCCAACTCGGTTTTACAGTGAAAACTGCAGGAACTTCAAACCGGCACTAGGAAACAGACTGAGAAAGCTGAGAAAAAGTGTCTCCTGCAACCCGTTCCCTTGGTGCTAGATGAACGAACGTCTCTCCACTTGCTCAGTTCTGAGATATAAGTGTGTTTGAAAGCCGTCCTTCAGCTAGCTGGTTGGGAACACAAAGTTTCTTTTCAGTTGCAAACTCCATTCCATACATATATATGGGAGGTACAAGCTCCAACTCGGTTTTACAGTGAAAACTGCAGGAACTTCAAACCGGCACTAGGAAACAGACTGAGAAAGCAGAGAAAAAGTGTCTCCTGCAACCCGTTCCCTTGGTGCTAGATGAACGAACGTCTCTCCACTTGCTCAGTTCTGAGAGATAAGTGTGTGTGAAAGCCGTCCTTCACCTAGCTTGTTGGGAACACAAAGTTTCTTTTCAGTTGCAAACTCCATTCCATACATATATATGGGGAGGTACAAGCTCCAACTCGGTTTTACAGTGAAAACTGCAGGAACTTCAAACCGGCACTAGGAAACAGACTGAGAAAGCAGAGAAAAAGTGTCTCCTGCAACCCGTTCCCTTGGTGCTAGATGAACGAACGTCTCTCCACTTGCTCAGTTCTGAGAGATAAGTGTGTGTGAAAGCCGTCCTTCAGCTAGCTTGTTGGGAACACAAAGTTTCTTTTCAGTTGCAAACTCCATTCCATACATATATATGGGGAGGTACAAGCTCCAACTCGGTTTTACAGTGAAAACTGCAGGAACTTCAAACCGGCACTAGGAAACAGACTGAGAAAGCAGAGAAAAAGTGTCTCCTGCAACCCGTTCCCTTGGTGCTAGATGAACGAACGTCTCTCCACTTGCTCAGTTCTGAGAGATAAGTGTGTTTGAAAGCCGTCCTTCAGCTAGCTGGTTGGGAACACAAAGTTTCTTTTCAGTTGCAAACTCCATTCCATACATATATATGGGAGGTACAAGCTCCAACTCGGTTTTACAGTGAAAACTGCAGGAACTTCAAACCGGCACTAGGAAACAGACTGAGAAAGCAGAGAAAAAGTGTCTCCTGCAACCCGTTCCCTTGGTGCTAGATGAACGAACGTCTCTCCACTTGCTCAGTTCTGAGAGATAAGTGTGTGTGAAAGCCGTCCTTCAGCTAGCTTGTTGGGAACACAAAGTTTCTTTTCAGTTGCAAACTCCATTCCATATATATATATGGGGAGGTACAAGCTCCAACTCGGTTTTACAGTGAAAACTGCAGGAACTTCAAACCGGCACTAGGAAACAGACTGAGAAAGCAGAGAAAAAGTGTCTCCTGCAACCCGTTCCCTTGGTGCTAGATGAACGAACGTCTCTCCACTTGCTCAGTTCTGAGAGATAAGTGTGTTTGAAAGCCGTCCTTCAGCTAGCTGGTTGGGAACACAAAGTTTCTTTTCAGTTGCAAACTCCATTCCATACATATATATGGGAGGTACAAGCTCCAACTCGGTTTTACAGTGAAAACTGCAGGAACTTCAAACCGGCACTAGGAAACAGACTGAGAAAGCAGAGAAAAAGTGTCTCCTGCAACCCGTTCCCTTGGTGCTAGATGAACGAACGTCTCTCCACTTGCTCAGTTCTGAGAGATAAGTGTGTGTGAAAGCCGTCCTTCAGCTAGCTTGTTGGGAACACAAAGTTTCTTTTCAGTTGCAAACTCCATTCCATACATATATATGGGGAGGTACAAGCTCCAACTCGGTTTTACAGTGAAAACTGCAGGAACTTCAAACCGGCACTAGGAAACAGACTGAGAAAGCTGAGAAAAAGTGTCTCCTGCAACCCGTTCCCTTGGTGCTAGATGAACGAACGTCTCTCCACTTGCTCAGTTCTGAGAGATAAGTGTGTGTGAAAGCCGTCCTTCAGGTAGCTTGTTGGGAACACAAAGTTTCTTTTCAGTTGCAAACTCCATTCCATACATATATATGGGGAGGTACAAGCTCCAACTCGGTTTTACAGTGAAAACTGCAGGAACTTCAAACCGGCACTAGGAAACAGACTGAGAAAGCAGAGAAAAAGTGTCTCCTGCAACCCGTTCCCTTGGTGCTAGATGAACGAACGTCTCTCCACTTGCTCAGTTCTGAGAGATAAGTGTGTGTGAAAGCCGTCCTTCAGCTAGCTTGTTGGGAACACAAAGTTTCTTTTCAGTTGCAAACTTCATTCCATACATATATATGGGGAGGTACAAGCTCCAACTCGGTTTTACAGTGAAAATTGCAGGAACTTCAAACCGGCACTAGGAAACAGACTGAGAAAGCAGAGAAAAAGTGTCTCCTGCAACCGGTTCCCTTGGTGCTAGATGAACGAACGTCTCTCCACTTGCTCAGTTCTGAGAGATAAGTGTGTGTGAAAGCCGTCCTTCAGCTAGCTTGTTGGGAACACAAAGTTTCTTTTCAGTTGCAAACTCCATTCCATACATATATATGGGGAGGTACAAGCTCCAACTCGGGTTTACAGTGAAAACTGCAGGAACTTCAAACCGGCACTAGGAAATAGACTGAGAATGCAGAGAAAAAGTGTCTCCTGCAACTCGTTCCCTTGGTGCTAGATGAACGAACGTCTCTCCACTTGCTCAGTTCTGAGAGATAAGTGTGTGTGAAAGCCGTCCTTCAGCTAGCTTGTTGGGAACACAAAGTTTCTTTTCAGTTGCAAACTCCATTCCATACATATATATGGGAGGTACAAGCTCCAACTCGGTTTTACAGTGAAAACTGCAGGAACTTCAAACCGGCACTGGGAAACAGACTGAGAAAGCAGAGAAAAAGTGTCTCCTGCAACCCGTTCCCTTGGTGCTAGATGAACGAACGTCTCTCCACTTGCTCAGTTCTGAGAGATAAGTGTGTGTGAAAGCCGTCCTTCAGCTAGCTTGTTGGGAACACAAAGTTTCTTTTCAGTTGCAAACTCCATTCCATACATATATATGGGGAGGTACAAGCTCCAACTCGGTTTTACAGTGAAAACTGCAGGAACTTCAAACCGGCACTAGCAAACAGACTGAGAAAGCAGAGAAAAAGTGTCTCCTGCAACCCGTTCCCTTGGTGATAGATGAACGAACGTCTCTCCACTTGCTCAGTTCTGAGAGATAAGTGTGTGTGAAAGCCGTCCTTCAGCTAGCTTGTTGGGAACACAAAGTTTCTTTTCAGTTGCAAACTCCATTCCATACATATATATGGGGAGGTACAAGCTCCAACTCGGTTTTACAGTGAAAACTGCAGGAACTTCAAACCGGCACTAGCAAACAGACTGAGAAAGCAGAGAAAAAGTGTCTCCTGCAACCCGTTCCCTTGGTGCTAGATGAACGAACGTCTCTCCACTTGCTCAGTTCTGAGAGATAAGTGTGTGTGAAAGCCGTCCTTCAGCTAGCATGTTGGGAACACAAAGTTTCTTTTCAGTTGCAAACTCCATTCCATACATATATATGGGAGGTACAAGCTCCAACTCGGTTTTACAGTGAAAACTGCAGGAACTTCAAACCGGCACTAGGAAATAGACTGAGAAAGCAGAGAAAAAGTGTCTCCTGCAACCCGTTCCCTTGGTGCTAGATGAACGAACGTCTCTCCACTTGCTCAGTTCTGAGAGATAAGTGTGTGTGAAAGCCGTACTTCAGCTAGCTTGTTGGGAACACAAAGTTTCTTTTCAGTTGCAAACTCCATTCCATACATATATATGGGGAGGTACAAGCTCCAACTCGGTTTTACAGTGAAAAGTGCAGGAACTTCAAACCGGCACTAGCAAACAGACTGAGAAAGCAGAGAAAAAGTGTCTCCTGCAACCCGTTCCCTTGGTGCTAGATGAACGAACGTCTCTCCACTTGCTCAGTTCTGAGAGATAAGTGTGTGTGAAAGCCGTCCTTCAGCTAGCATGTTGGGAACACAAAGTTTCTTTTCAGTTGCAAACTCCATTCCATACATATATATGGGAGGTACAAGCTCCAACTCGGTTTTACAGTGAAAACTGCAGGAACTTCAAACCGGCACTAGGAAATAGACTGAGAAAGCAGAGAAAAAGTGTCTCCTGCAACCCGTTCACTTGGTGCTAGATGAACGAACGTCTCTCCACTTGCTAAGTTCTGAGAGATAAGTGTGTGTGAAAGCCGTCCTTCAGCTAGCTTGTTGGGAACACAAAGTTTCTTTTCAGTTGCAAACTCCATTCCATACATATATATGGGGAGAAACAAGCTCCAACTCGGTTTTACAGTGAAAACTGCAGGAACTTGAAACCGGCACTAGGAAACAGACTGAGAAAGCAGAGAAAAAGTGTCTCCTGCAAACCGTTCCCTTGGTGCTAGATGAACGAACGTCTCTCCACTTGCTCAGTTCTGAGAGATAAGTGTGTGTGAAAGCCGTCCTTCAGCTAGCTTGTTGGGAACACAAAGTTTCTTTTCAGTTGCAAACTCCATTCCATACATATATATGGGGAGGTACAAGCTCCAACTCGGTTTTACAGTGAAAACTGCAGGAACTTCAAACCGGCACTAGGAAACAGACTGAGAAAGCAGAGAAAAAGTGTCTCCTGCAACCCGTTCCCTTGGTGCTAGATGAACGAACGTCTCTCCACTTGCTCAGTTCTGAGAGATAAGTGTGTGTGAAAGCCGTCCTTCAGCTAGCTTGTTGGGAACACAAAGTTTCTTTTCAGTTACAAACTCCATTCCATACATATATATGGGGAGGTACAAGCTCCATCTCGGTTTTACAGTGAAAGCTGCAGGAACTTCAAAACGGCACTAGGAAAAAGACTGAGAAAGCAGAGGAAAAGTGTCTCCTGCAACCCGTTCCCTTGGTGATAGATGAACGAACGTCTCTCCACTTGCTCAGTTCTGAGAAATAAGTGTGTGTGAAAGCCATCCTTCACCTAGCTTGTTGGGAACACAAAGTTTCTTTTCAGTTGCAAACTCCGTTCCATACATATATATGGGGAGGTAAAAGCTCCAACTCGGTTTTACAGTGAAAACTGCAGGAACTTCAAACCGGCACTAGGAAACAGACTGAGAAAGCAGAGAAAAAGTGTCTCATGCGACCCGTTCCCTTGGTGATAGATGAACGAACGTCTTTCCACTTGCTCAGTTCTGAGAGATAAGTGTGTGTGAAAGCCGTCCTTCAGCTAGCTTGTTGGGAACACAAAGTTTCTTTTCAGTTGCAAACTCCATACCATACATATATATGGGGAGGTACAAGCTCCAACTCGCGTTTACAGTGAAAACTGCAGGAACTTCAAACCGGCACTAGCAAACACACTGAGAAAGCAGAGAAAAAGTGTCTCCTGCAATCCGTTCCCTTGGTGCTAGATGAACGAACGTCTCTCCACTTGCTCAGTTCTGAGAGATAAGTGTGTGTGAAAGCCGTCCTTCAGCTAGCTTGTTGGGAACACAAAGTTTCTTTTCAGTTGCAAACTCCATTCCATACATATATATGGGGAGGTACAAGCTCCAACTCGGTTTTACAGTGAAAACTGCAGGAACTTCAAACCGGCACTAGGAAAAAGACTGAGAAAGCAGAGAAAAAGTGTCTCCTGCAACCCGTTCCCTTGGTGATAGATGAACGAACGTCTCTCCACTTGCTCAGTTCTGAGAGATAAGTGTGTGTGAAAGCCGTCCTTCACCTAGCTTGTTGGGAACACAAAGTTTCTTTTCAGTTGCAAACTCCATTCCATACATATATATGGGGAGGTACAAGCTCCAACTCGGTTTTACAGTGAAAACTGCAGGAACTTCAAACCGGCACTAGGAAACAGACTGAGAAAGCAGAGAAAAAGTGTCTCCTGCAACCCGTTCCCTTGGTGCTAGATGAACGAACGTCTCTCCACTTCCTCAGTTCTGAGAGATAAGTGTGTGTGAAAGCCGTCCTTCAGCTAGCTTGTTGGGAACACAAAGTTTCTTTTCAGTTGCAAACTCCATTCCATACATATATATGGGGAGGTACAAGCTCCAACTCGGTTTTACAGTGAAAACTGCAGGAACTTCAAACCGGCACTAGGAAACAGACTGAGAAAGCAGAGAAAAAGTGTCTCCTGCAACCCGTTCCCTTGGTGCTAGATGAACGAACGTCTCTCCACTTCCTCAGTTCTGAGAGATAAGTGTGTGTGAAAGCCGTCCTTCAGATAGCTGGTTGGGAACACAAAGTTTCTTTTCAGTTGCAAACTCCATTCCATACATATATATGGGAGGTACAAGCTCCAACTCGGTTTTACAGTGAAAACTGCAGGAACTTCAAACCGGCACTAGGAAACAGACTGAGAAAGCAGAGAAAAAGTGGCTCCTGCAACCCGTTCCCTTGGTGCTAGATGAACGAACGTCTCTCCACTTGCTAAGTTCTGAGAGATAAGTGTGTGTGAAAGCCGTCCTTCAGCTAGCTTGTTGGGAACACAAAGTTTCTTTTCAGTTGCAAACTCCATTCCATACATATATATGGGGAGGTACAAGCTCCAACTCGGTTTTACAGTGAAAACTGCAGGAACTTGAAACCGGCACTAGGAAATAGACTGAGAAAGCAGGGAAAAAGTGTCTCCTGCAACCCGTTACCTTGGTGCTAGATGAACGAACGTCTCTCCACTTGCTCAGTTCTGAGAGATAAGTGTGTGTGAAAGCCGTCCTTCAGCTAGCTTGTTGGGAACACAAAGTTTCTTTTCAGTTGCAAACTCCATTCCATACATATATATGGGAGGTACAAGCTCCAACTCGGTTTTACAGTGAAAACTGCAGGAACTTCAAACCGGCACTAGGAAATAGACAGAGAAAGCAGAGAAAAAGTGTCTCCTGCAACCCGTTCACTTGGTGCTAGATGAACGAACGTCTCTCCACTTGCTAAGTTCTGAGAGATATGTGTGTGTGAAAGCCGTCCTTCAGCTAGCTTGTTGGGAACACAAAGTTTCTTTTCAGTTGCAAACTCCATTCCATACATATATATGGGGAGGTACAAGCTCCAACTCGGTTTTACAGTGAAAACTGCAGGAACTTCAAACCGGCACTAGGAAATAGACTGAGAAAGCAGAGAAAAAGTGTCTCATGCAACCCGTTCCCTTGGTGATAGATGAACGAACGTCTCTCCACTTGCTCAGTTCTGAGAGATAAGTGTGTGTGAAAGCCGTCCTTCAGCTAGCTTGTTGGGAACACAAAGTTTCTTTTCAGTTGCAAACTCCATTCCATACATATATATGGGGAGGTACAAGCTCCAACTCGGTTTTACAGTGAAAACTGCAGGAACTTCAAACCGGCACTAGGAAACAGACTGAGAAAGCAGAGAAAAAGTGTCTCATGCAACCCGTTCCCTTGGTGATAGATGAACGAACGTCTCTCCACTTGCTCAGTTCTGAGAGATAAGTGTGTGTGAAAGCCGTCCTTCAGCTAGCTTGTTGGGAACACAAAGTTTCTTTTCAGTTGCAAACTCCATTCCATACATATATATGGGGAGGTACAAGCTCCAACTCGGGTTTACAGTGAAAACTGCAGGAACTTCAAACCGGCACTAGCAAACAGACTGAGAAAGCAGAGAAAAAGTGTCTCCTGCAACCCGTTCCCTTGGTGCTAGATGAACGAACGTCTCTCCACTTGCTCAGTTCTGAGAGATAAGTGTGTTTGAAAGCCGTCCTTCAGCTAGCTGGTTGGGAACACAAAGTTTCTTTTCAGTTGCAAACTCCATTCCATACATATATATGGGAGGTACAAGCTCCAACTCGGTTTTACAGTGAAAACTGCAGGAACTTCAAACCGGCACTAGGAAACAGACTGAGAAAGCAGAGAAAAAGTGTCTCCTGCAACCCGTTCCCTTGGTGATAGATGAACGAACGTCTCTCCACTTGCTAAGTTCTGAGAGATAAGTGTGTGTGAAAGCCGTCCTTCACCTAGCTTGTTGGGAACACAAAGTTTCTTTTCAGTTGCAAACTCCATTCCATACATATATATGGGGAGGTACAAGCTCCAACTCGGTTTTACAGTGAAAACTGCAGGAACTTCAAACCGGCACTAGGAAACAGACTGAGAAAGCAGAGAAAAAGTGTCTCCTGCAACCCGTTCCCTTGGTGCTAGATGAACGAACGTCTCTCCACTTGCTCAGTTCTGAGAGATAAGTGTGTGTGAAAGCCGTCCTTCAGCTATCTTGTTGGGAACACAAAGTTTCTTTTCAGTTGCAAACTCCATTCCATACATATATATGGGGAGGTACAAGCTCCAACTCGGTTTTACAGTGAAAACTGCAGGAACTTCAAACCGGCACTAGGAAACAGACTGAGAAAGCAGAGAAAAAGTGTCTCCTGCAACCCGTTCCCTTGGTGCTAGATGAACGAACGTCTCTCCACTTGCTCAGTTCTGAGAGATAAGTGTGTGTGAAAGCCGTCCTTCAGCTAGCTGGTTGGGAACACAAAGTTTCTTTTCAGTTGCAAACTCCATTCCATACATATATATGGGAGGTACAAGCTCCAACTCGGTTTTACAGTGAAAACTGCAGGAACTTCAAACCGGCACTAGGAAACAGACTGAGAAAGCAGAGAAAAAGTGGCTCCTGCAACCCGTTCCCTTGGTGCTAGATGAACGAACGTCTCTCCACTTGCTAAGTTCTGAGAGATAAGTGTGTGTGAAAGCCGTCCTTCAGCTAGCTTGTTGGGAACACAAAGTTTCTTTTCAGTTGCAAACTCCATTCCATACATATATATGGGGAGGTACAAGCTCCAACTCGGTTTTACAGTGAAAACTGCAGGAACTTGAAACCGGCACTAGGAAATAGACTGAGAAAGCAGGGAAAAAGTGTCTCCTGCAACCCGTTACCTTGGTGCTAGATGAACGAAAGTCTCTCCACTTGCTCAGTTCTGAGAGATAAGTGTGTGTGAAAGCCGTCCTTCAGCTAGCTTGTTGGGAACACCAAGTTTCTTTTCAGTCGCAAACTCCATTCCATACATATATATGGGGAGGTACAAGCTCCAACTCGGTTTTACAGTGAAAACTGCAGGAACTTCAAACCGGCATTAGGAAACAGACTGAGAAAGCAGAGAAAAAGTGTCTCCTGCAACCCGTTCCCTTGGTGCTAGATGAACGAACGTCTCTCCACTTGCTCAGTTCTGAGAGATAAGTGTGTGTGAAAGCCGTCCTTCAGCTAGCTTGTTGGGAACACAAAGTTTCTTTTCAGTTGCAAACTCCATTCCATACATATATATGGGAGGTACAAGCTCCAACTCGGTTTTACAGTGAAAACTGCAGGAACTTCAAACCGGCACTAGGAAATAGACTGAGAAAGCAGAGAAAAAGTGTCTCCTGCAACCCGTTCACTTGGTGCTAGATGAACGAACGTCTCTCCACTTGCTAAGTTCTGAGAGATATGTGTGTGTGAAAGCCGTCCTTCACCTAGCTTGTTGGGAACACAAAGTTTCTTTTCAGTTGCAAACTCCATTCCATACATATATATGGGGAGGTACAAGCTCCAACTCGGTTTTACAGTGAAAACTGCAGGAACTTCAAACCGGCACTAGGAAATAGACTGAGAAAGCAGAGAAAAAGTGTCTCATGCAACCCGTTCCCTTGGTGATAGATGAACGAACGTCTCTCCACTTGCTCAGTTCTGAGAGATAAGTGTGTGTGAAAGCCGTCCTTCAGCTAGCTTGTTGGGAACACAAAGTTTCTTTTCAGTTGCAAACTCCATTCCATACATATATATGGGGAGGTACAAGCTCCAACTCGGTTTTACAGTGAAAACTGCAGGAACTTCAAACCGGCACTAGGAAACAGACTGAGAAAGCAGAGAAAAAGTGTCTCATGCAACCCGTTCCCTTGGTGATAGATGAACGAACGTCTCTCCACTTGCTCAGTTCTGAGAGATAAGTGTGTGTGAAAGCCGTCCTTCAGCTAGCTTGTTGGGAACACAAAGTTTCTTTTCAGTTGCAAACTCCATTCCATACATATATATGGGGAGGTACAAGCTCCAACTCGGGTTTACAGTGAAAACTGCAGGAACTTCAAACCGGCACTAGCAAACAGACTGAGAAAGCAGAGAAAAAGTGTCTCCTGCAACCCGTTCCCTTGGTGCTAGATGAACGAACGTCTCTCCACTTGCTCAGTTCTGAGAGATAAGTGTGTTTGAAAGCCGTCCTTCAGCTAGCTGGTTGGGAACACAAAGTTTCTTTTCAGTTGCAAACTCCATTCCATACATATATATGGGAGGTACAAGCTCCAACTCGGTTTTACAGTGAAAACTGCAGGAACTTCAAACCGGCACTAGGAAACAGACTGAGAAAGCAGAGAAAAAGTGTCTCCTGCAACCCGTTCCCTTGGTGCTAGATGAACGAACGTCTCTCCACTTGCTAAGTTCTGAGAGATAAGTGTGTGTGAAAGCGGTCCTTCAGCTAGCTTGTTGGGAACACAAAGTTTCTTTTCAGTTGCAAACTCCATTCCATACATATATATGGGGAGGTACAAGCTCCAACTCGGTTTTACAGTGAAAACTGCAGGAATTTGAAACCGGCACTAGGAAATAGACTGAGAAAGCAGAGAAAAAGTGTCTCCTGCAACCCGTTCCCTTGGTGCTAGATGAACGAACGTCTCTCCACTTGCTCAGTTCTGAGAGATAAGTGTGTGTGAAAGCCGTCCTTCACCTAGCTTGTTGGGAACACAAAGTTTCTTTTCAGTTGCAAACTCCATTCCATACATATATATGGGGAGGTACAAGCTCCAACTCGGTTTTACAGTGAAAACTGCAGGAACTTCAAACCGGCACTAGGAAACAGACTGAGAAAGCAGAGAAAAAGTGTCCCCTGCAACCCGTTCCCTTGGTGCTAGATGAACGAACGTCTCTCCACTTGCTCAGTTCTGAGAGATAAGTGTGTGTGAAAGCCGTCCTTCAGCTAGCTTGTTGGGAACACAAAGTTTCTTTTCAGTTGCAAACTCCATTCCATACATATATATGGGGAGGTACAAGCTCCAACTCGGTTTTACAGTGAAAACTGCAGGAACTTGAAACCGGCACTAGGAAATAGACGGAGAAAGCAGGGAAAAAGTGTCTCCTGCAACCCGTTACCTTGGTGCTAGATGAACGAAAGTCTCTCCACTTGCTCAGTTCTGAGAGATAAGTGTGTGTGAAAGCCGTCCTTCAGCTAGCTTGTTGGGAACACAAAGTTTCTTTTCAGTTGCAAACTCCATTCCATACATATATATGGGGAGGTACAAGCTCCAACTCGGTTTTACAGTGAAAACTGCAGGAACTTGAAACCGGCACTAGGAAATAGACTGAGAAAGCAGGGAAAAAGTGTCTCCTGCAACCCGTTACCTTGGTGCTAGATGAACGAAAGTCTCTCCACTTGCTCAGTTCTGAGAGATAAGTGTGTGTGAAAGCCGTCCTTCAGCTAGCTTGTTGGGAACACCAAGTTTCTTTTCAGTCGCAAACTCCATTCCATACATATATATGGGGAGGTACAAGCTCCAACTCGGTTTTACAGTGAAAACTGCAGGAACTTCAAACCGGCATTAGGAAACAGACTGAGAAAGCAGAGAAAAAGTGTCTCCTGCAACCCGTTCCCTTGGTGCTAGATGAACGAACGTCTCTCCACTTGCTCAGTTCTGAGAGATAAGTGTGTGTGAAAGCCGTCCTTCAGCTAGCTTGTTGGGAACACAAAGTTTCTTTTCAGTTGCAAACTCCATTCCATACATATATATGGGAGGTACAAGCTCCAACTCGGTTTTACAGTGAAAACTGCAGGAACTTCAAACCGGCACTAGGAAATAGACTGAGAAAGCAGAGAAAAAGTGTCTCCTGCAACCCGTTCACTTGGTGCTAGATGAACGAACGTCTCTCCACTTGCTAAGTTCTGAGAGATATGTGTGTGTGAAAGCCGTCCTTCAGCTAGCTTGTTGGGAACACAAAGTTTCTTTTCAGTTGCAAACTCCATTCCATACATATATATGGGGAGGTACAAGCTCCAACTCGGTTTTACAGTGAAAACTGCAGGAACTTCAAACCGGCACTAGGAAATAGACTGAGAAAGCAGAGAAAAAGTGTCTCATGCAACCCGTTCCCTTGGTGATAGATGAACGAACGTCTCTCCACTTGCTCAGTTCTGAGAGATAAGTGTGTGTGAAAGCCGTCCTTCAGCTAGCTTGTTGGGAACACAAAGTTTCTTTTCAGTTGCAAACTCCATTCCATACATATATATGGGGAGGTACAAGCTCCAACTCGGTTTTACAGTGAAAACTGCAGGAACTTCAAACCGGCACTAGGAAACAGACTGAGAAAGCAGAGAAAAAGTGTCTCATGCAACCCGTTCCCTTGGTGATAGATGAACGAACGTCTCTCCACTTGCTCAGTTCTGAGAGATAATTGTGTGTGAAAGCCGTCCTTCAGCTAGCTTGTTGGGAACACAAAGTTTCTTTTCAGTTGCAAACTCCATTCCATACATATATATGGGGAGGTACAAGCTCCAACTCGGGTTTACAGTGAAAACTGCAGGAACTTCAAACCGGCACTAGGAAACAGACTGAGAAAGCAGAGAAAAAGTGTCTCCTGCAACCCGTTCCCTTGGTGCTAGATGAACGAACGTCTCTCCACTTGCTCAGTTCTGAGAGATAAGTGTGTTTGAAAGCCGTCCTTCAGCTAGCTGGTTGGGAACACAAAGTTTCTTTTCAGTTGCAAACTCCATTCCATACATATATAAGGGAGGTACAAGCTCCAACTCGGTTTTACAGTGAAAACTGCAGGAACTTCAAACCGGCACTAGGAAACAGACTGAGAAAGCAGAGAAAAAGTGTCTCCTGCAACCCGTTCCCTTGGTGCTAGATGAACGAACGTCTCTCCACTTGCTAAGTTCTGAGAGATAAGTGTGTGTGAAAGCGGTCCTTCAGCTAGCTTGTTGGGAACACAAAGTTTCTTTTCAGTTGCAAACTCCATTCCATACATATATATGGGGAGGTACAAGCTCCAACTCGGTTTTACAGTGAAAACTGCAGGAATTTGAAACCGGCACTAGGAAATAGACTGAGAAAGCAGAGAAAAAGTGTCTCCTGCAACCCGTTCCCTTGGTGCTAGATGAACGAACGTCTCTCCACTTGCTCAGTTCTGAGAGATAAGTGTGTGTGAAAGCCGTCCTTCACCTAGCTTGTTGGGAACACAAAGTTTCTTTTCAGTTGCAAACTCCATTCCATACATATATATGGGGAGGTACAAGCTCCAACTCGGTTTTACAGTGAAAACTGCAGGAACTTCAAACCGGCACTAGGAAACAGACTGAGAAAGCAGAGAAAAAGTGTCCCCTGCAACCCGTTCCCTTGGTGCTAGATGAACGAACGTCTCTCCACTTGCTCAGTTCTGAGAGATAAGTGTGTGTGAAAGCCGTCCTTCAGCTAGCTTGTTGGGAACACAAAGTTTCTTTTCAGTGGCAAACTCCATTCCATACATATATATGGGGAGGTACAAGCTCCAACTCGGTTTTACAGTGAAAACTGCAGGAACTTGAAACCGGCACTAGGAAATAGACTGAGAAAGCAGGGAAAAAGTGTCTCCTGCAACCCGTTACCTTGGTGCTAGATGAACGAAAGTCTCTCCACTTGCTCAGTTCTGAGAGATAAGTGTGTGTGAAAGCCGTCCTTCAGCTAGCTTGTTGGGAACACCAAGTTTCTTTTCAGTCGCAAACTCCATTCCATACATATATATGGGGAGGTACAAGCTCCAACTCGGTTTTACAGTGAAAACTGCAAGAACTTCAAACCGGCATTAGGAAACAGACTGAGAAAGCAGAGAAAAAGTGTCTCCTGCAACCCGTTCCCTTGGTGCTAGATGAACGAACGTCTCTCCACTTGCTCAGTTCTGAGAGATAAGTGTGTGTGAAAGCCGTCCTTCAGCTAGCTTGTTGGGAACACAAAGTTTCTTTTCAGTTGCAAACTCCATTCCATACATATATATTGGAGGTACAAGCTCCAACTCGGTTTTACAGTGAAAACTGCAGGAACTTCAAACCGGCACTAGGAAATAGACTGAGAAAGCAGAGAAAAAGTGTCTCCTGCAACCCGTTCCCTTGGTGCTAGATGAACGAACGTCTCTCCACTTGCTCAGTTCTGAGAGATAAGTGTGTGTGAAAGCCGTCCTTCAGCTAGCTTGTTGGGAACACAAAGTTTCTTTTCAGTTGCAAACTCCATTCCATACATATATATGGGGAGGTACAAGCTCCAACTCGGTTTTACAGTGAAAACTGCAGGAACTTCAAACCGGCACTAGGAAACAGACTGAGAAAGCAGAGAAAAAGTGTCCCCTGCAACCCGTTCCCTTGGTGCTAGATGAACGAACGTCTCTCCACTTGCTCAGTTCTGAGAGATAAGTGTGTTTGAAAGCCGTCCTTCAGCTAGCTGGTTGGGAACACAAAGTTTCTTTTCAGTTGCAAACTCCATTCCATACATATATATGGGGAGGTACAAGCTCCAACTCGGTTTTACAGTGAAAACTGCAGGAACTTGAAACCGGCACTAGGAAACAGACTGAGAAAGCAGAGAAAAAGTGTCTCCTGCAACCCGTTCCCTTGGTGCTAGATGAACGAACGTCTCTCCACTTGCTCAGTTCTGAGAGATAAGTGTGTTTGAAAGCCGTCCTTCAGCTAGCTGGTTGGGAACACAAAGTTTCTTTTCAGTTGCAAACTCCATTCCATACATATATATGGGAGGTACAAGCTCCAACTCGGTTTTACAGTGAAAACTGCAGGAACTTCAAACCGGCACTAGGAAACAGACTGAGAAAGCAGAGAAAAAGTGTCTCCTGCAACCCGTTCCCTTGGTGCTAGATGAACGAACGTCTCTCCACTTGCTCAGTTCTGAGAGATAAGTGTGTGTGAAAGCCGTCCTTCAGCTAGCTTGTTGGGAACACAAAGATTCTTTTCAGTTGCAAACTCCATTCCATAAATATATATGGGGAGGTACAAGCTCCAACTCGGTTTTACAGTGAAAACTGCAGGAACTTCAAACCGGCACTAGGAAACAGACTGAGAAAGCAGAGAAAAAGTGTCTCCTGCAACCCGTTCCCTTGGTGCTAGATGAACGAACGTCTCTCCACTTGCTCAGTTCTGAGAGATAAGTGTGTTTGAAAGCCGTCCTTCAGCTAGCTGGTTGGGAACACAAAGTTTCTTTTCAGTTGCAAACTCCATTCCATACATATATATGGGAGGTACAAGCTCCAACTCGGTTTTACAGTGAAAACTGCAGGAACTTCAAACCGGCACTAGGAAACAGACTGAGAAAGCAGAGAAAAAGTGTCTCCTGCAACCCGTTCCCTTGGTGCTAGATGAACGAACGTCTCTCCACTTGCTAAGTTCTGAGAGATAAGTGTGTGTGAAAGCCGTCCTTCAGCTAGCTTGTTGGGAACAAAAAGTTTCTTTTCAGTTGCAAACTCCATTCCATACATATATATGGGGAGGTACAAGCTCCAACTCGGTTTTACAGTGAAAACTGCAGGAACTTGAAACCGGCACTAGGAAATAGACTGAGAAAGCAGAGAAAAAGTGTCTCCTGCAACCCGTTCCCTTGGTGCTAGATGAACGAACGTCTCTCCACTTGCTCAGTTCTGAGAGATAAGTGTGTGTGAAAGCCGTCCTTCACCTAGCTTGATGGGAACACAAAGTTTCTTTTCAGTTGCAAACTCCATTCCATACATATATATGGGGAGGTACAAGCTCCAACTCGGTTTTACAGTGAAAACTGCAGGAACTTGAAACCGGCACTAGGAAATAGACTGAGAAAGCAGAGAAAAAGTGTCTCCTGCAACCCGTTCCCTTGGTGCTAGATGAACGAACGTCTCTCCACTTGCTCAGTTCTGAGAGATAAGTGTGTGTGAAAGCCGTCCTTCACCTAGCTTGTTGGGAACACAAAGTTTCTTTTCAGTTGCAAACTCCATTCCATACATATATATGGGGAGGTACAAGCTCCAACTCTGTTTTACAGTGAAAACTGCAGGAACTTCAAACCGGCACTAGGAAACAGACTGAGAAAGCAGAGAAAAAGTGTCTCCTGCAACCCGTTCCCTTGGTGCTAGATGAACGAACGTCTCTCCACTTGCTCAGTTCTGAGAGATAAGTGTGTGTGAAAGCCGTCCTTCAGCTAGCTTGTTGGGAACACAAAGTTTCTTTTCAGTTGCAAACTCCATTCCATACATATATATGGGGAGGTACAAGCTCAAACTCGGTTTTACAGTGAAAACTGCAGGAACTTCAAACCGGCACTAGGAAACAGACTGAGAAAGCAGAGAAAAAGTGTCTCATGCAACCCGTTCCCTTGGTGCTAGATGAACGAACGTCTCTCCACTTGCTCAGTTCTGAGAGATAAGTGTGTTTGAAAGCCGTCCTTCAGCTAGCTGGTTGGGAACACAAAGTTTCTTTTCAGTTGCAAACTCCATTCCATACATATATATCGGAGGTACAAGCTCCAACTCGGTTTTACAGTGAAAACTGCAGGAACTTCAAACCGGCACTAGGAAACAAACTGAGAAAGCAGAGAAAAAGTGTCTCCTGCAACCCGTTCCCTTGGTGCTAGATGAACGAACGTCTCTCCACTTGCTAAGTTCTGAGAGATAAGTGTGTGTGAAAGCCGTCCTTCAGCTAGCTTGTTGGGAACACAAAGTTTCTTTTCAGTTGCAAACTCCATTCCATACATATATATGGGGAGGTACAAGCTCCAACTCGGTTTTACAGTGAAAACTGCAGGAACTTGAAACCGGCACTAGGAAATAGACTGAGAAAGCAGAGAAAAAGTGTCTCCTGCAACCCGTTCCCTTGGTGCTAGATGAACGAACGTCTCTCCACTTGCTCAGTTCTGAGAGATAAGTGTGTGTGAAAGCCGTCCTTCACCTAGCTTGTTGGGAACACAAAGTTTCTTTTCAGTTGCAAACTCCATTCCATACATATATATGGGGAGGTACAAGCTCCAACTCGGTTTTACAGTGAAAACTGCAGGAACTTCAAACCGGCACTAGGAAACAGACTGAGAAAGCAGAGAAAAAGTGTCTCCTGCAACCCGTTCCCTTGGTGCTAGATGAACGAACGTCTCTCCACTTGCTCAGTTCTGAGAGATAAGTGTGTGTGAAAGCCGTCCTTCAGCTAGCTTGTTGGGAACACAAAGTTTCTTTTCAGTTGCAAACTCCATTCCATACATATATATGGTAGGTACAAGCTCCAACTCGGTTTTACAGTGAAAACTGCAGGAACTTCAAACCGGCACTAGGAAACAGACTGAGAAAGCAGAGAAAAAGTGTCTCCTGCAACCCGTTCCCTTGGTGCTAGATGAACGAACGTCTCTCCACTTGCTCAGTTCTGAGAGATAAGTGTGTGTGAAAGCCGTCCTTCACCTAGCTTGTTGGGAACACAAAGTTTCTTTTCAGTTGCAAACTCCATTCCATACATATATATGGGGAGGTACAAGCTCCAACTCGGTTTTACAGTGAAAACTGCAGGAACTTCAAACCGGCACTAGGAAACAGACTGAGAAAGCAGAGAAAAAGTGTCTCCTGCAACCCGTTCCCTTGGTGCTAGATGAACGAACGTCTCTCCACTTGCTCAGTTCTGAGAGATAAGTGTGTGTGAAAGCCGTCCTTCAGCTAGCTTGTTGGGAACACAAAGTTTCTTTTCAGTTGCAAACTCCATTCCATACATAAATATGGGGAGGTACAAGCTCCAACTCGGTTTTACAGTGAAAACTGCAGGAACTTCAAACCGGCACTAGGAAACAGACTGAGAAAGCAGAGAAAAAGTGTCTCCTGCAACCCGTTCCCTTGGTGCTAGATGAACGAACGTCTCTCCACTTGCTCAGTTCTGAGAGATAAGTGTGTGTGAAAGCCGTCCTTCAGCTAGCTGGTTGGGAACACCAAGTTTCTTTTCAGTTGCAAACTCCATTCCATACATATATATGGGAGGTACAAGCTCCAACTCGGTTTTACAGTGAAAACTGCAGGAACTTCAAACCGGCACTAGGAAACAGACTGAGAAAGCAGAGAAAAAGTGTCTCCTGCAACCCGTTCCCTTGGTGCTAGATGAACGAACGTCTCTCCACTTGCTAAGTTCTGAGAGATAAGTGTGTGTGAAAGCCGTCCTTCAGCTAGCTTGTTGGGAACACAAAGTTTCTTTTCAGTTGCAAACTCCATTCCATACATATATATGGGGAGGTACAAGCTCCAACTCGGTTTTACAGTGAAAACTGCAGGAACTTGAAACCGGCACTAGGAAATAGACTGAGAAAGCAGAGAAAAAGTGTCTCCTGCAACCCGTTACCTTGGTGCTAGATGAACGAAAGTCTCTCCACTTGCTCAGTTCTGAGAGATAAGTGTGTGTGAAAGCCGTCCTTCAGCTAGCTTGTTGGGAACACCAAGTTTCTTTTCAGTTGCAAACTCCATTCCATACATATATATGGGGAGGTACAAGCTCCAACTCGGTTTTACAGTGAATACTGCAGGAACTTCAAACCGGCACTAGCAAACAGACTGAGAAAGCAGAGAAAAAGTGTCTCCTGCAACCCGTTCCCTTGGTGCTAGATGAACGAACGTCTCTCCACTTGCTCAGTTCTGAGAGATAAGTGTGTGTGAAAGCCGTCCTTCAGCTAGCTTGTTGGGAACACAAAGTTTCTTTTCAGTTGCAAACTCCATTCCATACATATATATGGGAGGTACAAGCTCCAACTCGGTTTTACAGTGAAAACTGCAGGAACTTCAAACCGGCACTAGGAAATAGACTGAGAAAGCAGAGAAAAAGTGTCTCCTGCAACCCGTTCCCTTGGTGCTAGATGAACGAACGTCTCTCCACTTGCTAAGTTCTGAGAGATATGTGTGTGTGAAAGCCGTCCTTCAGCTAGCTTGTTGGGAACACAAAGTTTCTTTTCAGTTGCAAACTCCATTCCATACATATATATGGGGAGGTACAAGCTCCAACTCGGTTTTACAGTGAAAACTGCAGGAACTTCAAACCGGCACTAGGAAATAGACTGAGAAAGCAGAGAAAAAGTGTCTCATGCAACCCGTTCCTTTGGTGATAGATGAACGAACGTCTCTCCACTTGCTCAGTTCTGAGAGATAAGTGTGTGTGAAAGCCGTCCTTCAGCTAGCTTGTTGGGAACACAAAGTTTCTTTTCAGTTGCAAACTCCATTCCATACATATATATGGGGAGGTACAAGCTCCAACTCGGTTTTACAGTGAAAACTGCAGGAACTTCAAACCGGCACTAGGAAACAGACTGAGAAAGCAGAGAAAAAGTGTCTCATGCAACCCGTTCCCTTGGTGATAGATGAACGAACGTCTCTCCACTTGCTCAGTTCTGAGAGATAAGTGTGTGTGAAAGCCGTCCTTCAGCTAGCTTGTTGGGAACACCAAGTTTCTTTTCAGTTGCAAACTCCATTCCATACATATATATGGGGAGGTACAAGCTCCAACTCGGGTTTACAGTGAAAACTGCAGGAACTTCAAACCGGCACTAGCAAACAGAATGAGAAAGCAGAGAAAAAGTGTCTCCTGCAACCCGTTCCCTTGGTGCTAGATGAACGAACGTCTCTCCACTTGCTCAGTTCTGAGAGATAAGTGTGTGTGAAAGCCGTCCTTCACCTAGCTTGTTGGGAACACAAAGTTTCTTTTCAGTTGCAAACTCCATTCCATACATATATATGGGGAGGTACAAGCTCCAACTCGGTTTTACAGTGAAAACTGCAGGAACTTCAAACCGGCACTAGGAAACAGACTGAGAAAGCAGAGAAAAAGTGTCTCCTGCAACCCGTTCCCTTGGTGCTAGATGAACGAACGTCTCTCCACTTGCTCAGTTCTGAGAGATAAGTGTGTGTGAAAGCCGTCCTTCAGCTAGCTTGTTGGGAACACAAAGTTTCTTTTCAGTTGCAAACTCCATTCCATACATATATATGGGGATGTACAAGCTCCAACTCGGTTTTACAGTGAAAACTGCAGGAACTTGAAACCGGCACTAGGAAACAGACTGAGAAAGCAGAGAAAAAGTGTCTCCTGCAACCCGTTCCCTTGGTGCTAGATGAACGAACGTCTCTCCACTTGCTCAGTTCTGAGAGATAAGTGTGTTTGAAAGCCGTCCTTCAGCTAGCTGGTTGGGAACACAAAGTTTCTTTTCAGTTGCAAACTCCATTCCATACATATATATGGGAGGTACAAGCTCCAACTCGGTTTTACAGTGAAAACTGCAGGAACTTCAAACCGGCACTAGGAAACAGACTGAGAAAGCAGAGAAAAAGTGTCTCCTGCAACCCGTTCCCTTGGTGCTAGATGAACGAACCTCTCTCCACTTGCTAAGTTCTGAGAGATAAGTGTGTGTGAAAGCGGTCCTTCAGCTAGGTTGTTGGGAACACAAAGTTTCTTTTCAGTTGCAAACTCCATTCCATACATATATATGGGGAGGTACAAGCTCCAACTCGGTTTTACAGTGAAAACTGCAGGAATTTGAAACCGGCACTAGGAAATAGACTGAGAAAGCAGAGAAAAAGTGTCTCCTGCAACCCGTTCCCTTGGTGCTAGATGAACGAACGTCTCTCCACTTGCTCAGTTCTGAGAGATAAGTGTGTGTGAAAGCCGTCCTTCACCTAGCTTGTTGGGAACACAAAGTTTCTTTTCAGTTGCAAACTCCATTCCATACATATATATGGGGAGGTACAAGCTCCAACTCGGTTTTACAGTGAAAACTGCAGGAACTTCAAACCGGCACTAGGAAACAGACTGAGAAAGCAGAGAAAAAGTGTCTCCTGCAACCCGTTCCCTTGGTGCTAGATGAACGAACGTCTCTCCACTTGCTCAGTTCTGAGAGATAAGTGTGTGTGAAAGCCGTCCTTCAGCTAGCTTGTTGGGAACACAAAGTTTCTTTTCAGTTGCAAACTCCATTCCATACATATATATGGGGAGGTACAAGCTCCAACTCGGTTTTACAGTGAAAACTGCAGGAACTTCAAACCGGCACTAGGAAACAGACTGAGAAAGCAGAGAAAAAGTGTCTCCTGCAACCCGTTCCCTTGGTGCTAGATGAACGAACGTCTCTCCACTTGCTCAGTTCTGAGAGATAAGTGTGATTGAAAGCCGTCCTTCAGCTAGCTGGTTGGGAACACAAAGTTTCTTTTCAGTTGCAAACTCCATTCCATACATATATATGGGAGGTACAAGCTCCAACTCGGTTTTACAGTGAAAACTGCAGGAACTTCAAACCGGCACTAGGAAACAGACTGAGAAAGCAGAGAAAAAGTGTCTCCTGCAACCCGTTCCCTTGGTGCTAGATGAACGAACGTCTCTCCACTTGCTCAGTTCTGAGAGATAAGTGTGTGTGAAAGCCGTCCTTCAGCTAGCTTGTTGGGAACACAAAGTTTCTTTTCAGTTGCAAACTCCATTCCATATATATATATGGGGAGGTACAAGCTCCAACTCGGTTTTACAGTGAAAACTGCAGGAACTTCAAACCGGCACTAGGAAACAGACTGAGAAAGCAGAGAAAAAGTGTCTCCTGCAACCCGTTCCCTTGGTGCTAGATGAACGAACGTCTCTCCACTTGCTCAGTTCTGAGAGATAAGTGTGTTTGAAAGCCGTCCTTCAGCTAGCTGGTTGGGAACACAAAGTTTCTTTTCAGTTGCAAACTCCATTCCATACATATATATGGGAGGTACAAGCTCCAACTAGGTTTTACAGTGAAAACTGCAGGAACTTCAAACCGGCACTAGGAAACAGACTGAGAAAGCAGAGAAAAAGTGTCTCCTGCAACCCGTTCCCTTGGTGCTAGATGAACGAACGTCTCTCCACTTGCTCAGTTCTGAGAGATAAGTGTGTGTGAAAGCCGTCCTTCAGCTAGCTTGTTGGGAACACAAAGTTTCTTTTCAGTTGCAAACTCCATTCCATACATATATATGGGGAGGTACAAGCTCCAACTCGGTTTTACAGTGAAAACTGCAGGAACTTCAAACCGGCACTAGGAAACAGACTGAGAAAGCTGAGAAAAAGTGTCTCCTGCAACCCGTTCCCTTGGTGCTAGATGAACGAACGTCTCTCCACTTGCTCAGTTCTGAGAGATAAGTGTGTGTGAAAGCCGTCCTTCAGGTAGCTTGTTGGGAACACAAAGTTTCTTTTCAGTTGCAAACTCCATTCCATACATATATATGGGGAGGTACAAGCTCCAACTCTGTTTTACAGTGAAAACTGCAGGAACTTCAAACCGGCACTAGGAAACAGATTGAGAAAGCAGAGAAAAAGTGTCTCCTGCAACCCGTTCCCTTGGTGCTAGATGAACGAACGTCTCTCCACTTGCTCAGTTCTGAGAGATAAGTGTGCGTGAAAGCCGTCCTTCAGCTAGCTTGTTGGGAACACAAAGTTTCTTTTCAGTTGCAAACTTCATTCCATAAATATATATGGGGAGGTACAAGCTCCAACTCGGTTTTACAGTGAAAACTGCAGGAACTTCAAACCGGCACTAGGAAACAGACTGAGAAAGGAGAGAAAAAGTGTCTCCTGCAACCGGTTCCCTTGGTGCTAGATGAACGAACGTCTCTCCATTTGCTCAGTTCTGAGAGATAAGTGTGTGTGAAAGCCGTCCTTCACCTAGCTTGTTGGGAACACAAAGTTTCTTTTCAGTTGCAAACTCCATTCCATACATATATATGGGGAGGTACAAGCTCCAACTCGGTTTTACAGTGAAAACTGCAGGAACTTCAAACCGGCACTAGGAAACAGACTGAGAAAGCTGAGAAAAAGTGTCTCCTGCAACCCGTTCCCTTGGTGCTAGATGAACGAACGTCTCTCCATTTGCTCAGTTCTGAGAGATAAGTGTGTGTGAAAGCCGTCCTTCAGCTAGCTTGTTGGGAACACAAAGTTTCTTTTCAGTTGCAAACTCCATTCCATACATATATATGGGGAGGTACAAGCTCCAACTCGGGTTTACAGTGAAAACTGCAGGAACTTCAAACCGGCACTAGCAAACAGACTGAGAAAGCAGAGAAAAAGTGTCTCCTGCAACCCGTTCCCTTGGTGCTAGATGAACGAACGTCTCTCCACTTGCTCAGTTCTGAGAGATAAGTGTGTGTGAAAGCCGTCCTTCAGCTAGCTTGTTGGGAACACAAAGTTTCTTTTCAGTTGCAAACTCCATTCCATACATATATATGGGGAGGTACAAGCTCCAACTCGGTTTTACAGTGAAAACTGCAGGAACTTCAAACCGGCACTAGGAAATAGACTGAGAAAGCAGAGAAAAAGTGTCTCCTGAAACCCGTTCCCTTGGTGCTAGATGAACGAACGTCTCTCCACTTGCTCAGTTCTGAGAGATAAGTGTGTGTGAAAGCCGTCCTTCACATAGCTTGTTGGGAACACAAAGTTTCTTTTCAGTTGCAAAATCCATTGAATACATATATATGGGGAGGTACAAGCTCCAACTCGGTTTTACAGTGAAAACTGCAGGAACTTCAAACCGGCACAAGAAACAGACTGAGAAAGCAGAGAAAAAGTGTCTCCTGCAACACGTTCCCTTGGTGCTAGATGAACGAACGTCTCTCCACTTGCTCAGTTCTGAGAGATAAGTGAGTTTGAAAGCCGTCCTTCAGCTAGCTTGTTGGGAACACCAAGTTTCTTTTCAGTTGCAAACTCCATTCCATACATATATATGGGGAGGTACAAGCTCCAACTAGGTTTTACAGTGAAAACTGCAGGAACTTCAAACCGGCACTAGGAAACAGACTGAGAAAGCTGAGAAAAAGTGTCTCATGCAACCCGTTCCCTTGGTGCTAGATGAACGAACGTCTCTCCACTTGCTCAGTTCTGAGAGATAAGTGTGTGTGAAAGCCGTCCTTCACCTAGCTTGATGGGAACACAAAGTTTCTTTTCAGTTGCAAACTCCATTCCATACATATATATGGGGAGGTACAAGCTCCAACTCGGTTTTACAGTGAAAACTGCAGGAACTTCAAACCGGCACTAGGAAACAGATTGAGAAAGCAGAGAAAAAGTGGCTCCTGCAACCCGTTCCCTTGGTGCTAGATGAACGAACGTCTCTCCACTTGCTCAGTTCTGAGAGATAAGTGTGTGTGAAAGCCGTCCTTCAGCTAGCTTGTTGGGAACACAAAGTTTCTTTTCAGTTGCAAACTTCATTCCATACATATATATGGGGAGGTACAAGCTCCAACTCGGTTTTACAGTGAAAACTGCAGGAACTTCAAACCGGCACTAGGAAACAGACTGAGAAAGCAGAGAAAAAGTGTCTCCTGCAACCGGTTCCCTTGGTGCTAGATGAACGAACGTCTCTCCACTTGCTCAGTTCTGAGAGATAAGTGTGTGTGAAAGCCGACCTTCACCTAGCTTGTTGGGAACACAAAGTTTCTTTTCAGTTGCAAACTCCATTCAATACATATATATGGGGAGGTACAAGCTCCAAATAGGTTTTACAGTGAAAACTGCAGGAACTTCAAACCGGCACTAGGAAACAGACTGAGAAAGCTGAGAAAAAGTGTCTTCTGCAACCCATTCCCTTTGTGCTAGATGAACGAACGTCTCTCCATTTGCTCAGTTCTGAGAGATAAGTGTGTGTGAAAGCCGTCCTTCAGCTAGCTTGTTGGGAACACAAAGTTTCTTTTCAGTTGCAAACTCCATTCCATACATATATATGGGGAGGTACAAGCTCCAACTCGGGTTTACAGTGAAAACTGCAGGAACTTCAAACCGGCACTAGCAAACAGACTGAGAAAGCAGAGAAAAAGTGTCTCCTGCAACCCGTTCCCTTGGTGCTAGATGAACGAACGTCTCTCCACTTGCTCAGTTCTGAGAGATAAGTGTGTGTGAAAGCCGTCCTTCAGCTAGCTTGTTGGGAACACCAAGTTTCTTTTCAGTCGCAAACTCCATTCCATACATATATATGGGGAGGTACAAGCTCCAACTCGGTTTTACAGTGAAAACTGCAGGAACTTCAAACCGGCATTAGGAAACAGACTGAGAAAGCAGAGAAAAAGTGTCTCCTGCAACCCGTTCCCTTGGTGCTAGATGAACGAACGTCTCTCCACTTGCTCAGTTCTGAGAGATAAGTGTGTGTGAAAGCCGTCCTTCAGCTAGCTTGTTGGGAACACAAAGTTTCTTTTCAGTTGCAAACTCCATTCCATACATATATATGGGAGGTACAAGCTCCAACTCGGTTTTACAGTGAAAACTGCAGGAACTTCAAACCGGCACTAGGAAATAGACTGAGAAAGCAGAGAAAAAGTGTCTCCTGCAACCCGTTCACATGGTGCTAGATGAACGAACGTCTCTCCACTTGCTAAGTTCTGAGAGATATGTGTGTGTGAAAGCCGTCCTTCAGCTAGCTTGTTGGGAACACAAAGTTTCTTTTCAGTTGCAAACTCCATTCCATACATATATATGGGGAGGTACCAGCTCCAACTCGGTTTTACAGTGAAAACTGCAGGAACTTCAAACCGGCACTAGGAAATAGACTGAGAAAGCAGAGAAAAAGTGTCTCATGCAACCCGTTCCCTTGGTGATAGATGAACGAACGTCTCTCCACTTGCTCAGTTCTGAGAGATAAGTGTGTGTGAAAGCCGTCCTTCAGCTAGCTTGTTGGGAACACAAAGTTTCTTTTCAGTTGCAAACTCCATTCCATACATATATATGGGGAGGTACAAGCTCCAACTCGGTTTTACAGTGAAAACTGCAGGAACTTCAAACCGGCACTAGGAAACAGACTGAGAAAGCAGAGAAAAAGTGTCTCATGCAACCCGTTCCCTTGGTGATAGATGAACGAACGTCTCTCCACTTGCTCAGTTCTGAGAGATAAGTGTGTGTGAAAGCCGTCCTTCAGCTAGCTTGTTGGGAACACAAAGTTTCTTTTCAGTTGCAAACTCCATTCCATACATATATATGGGGAGGTACAAGCTCCAACTCGGGTTTACAGTGAAAACTGCAGGAACTTCAAACCGGCACTAGCAAACAGACTGAGAAAGCAGAGAAAAAGTGTCTCCTGCAACCCGTTCCCTTGGTGCTAGATGAACGAACGTCTCTCCACTTGCTCAGTTCTGAGAGATAAGTGTGTTTGAAAGCCGTCCTTCAGCTAGCTGGTTGGGAACACAAAGTTTCTTTTCAGTTGCAAACTCCATTCCATACATATATATGGGAGGTACAAGCTCCAACTCGGTTTTACAGTGAAAACTGCAGGAACTTCAAACCGGCACTAGGAAACAGACTGAGAAAGCAGAGAAAAAGTGTCTCCTGCAACCCGTTCCCTTGGTGCTAGATGAACGAACGTCTCTCCACTTTCTAAGTTCTGAGAGATAAGTGTGTGTGAAAGCGGTCCTTCAGCTAGCTTGTTGGGAACACAAAGTTTCTTTTCAGTTGCAAACTCCATTCCATACATATATATGGGGAGGTACAAGCTCCAACTCGGTTTTACAGTGAAAACTGCAGGAATTTGAAACCGGCACTAGGAAATAGACTGAGAAAGCAGAGAAAAAGTGTCTCCTGCAACCCGTTCCCTTGGTGCTAGATGAACGAACGTCTCTCCACTTGCTCAGTTCTGAGAGATAAGTGTGTGTGAAAGCCGTCCTTCAGCTAGCTTGTTGGGAACACAAAGTTTCTTTTCAGTTGCAAACTCCATTCCATACATATATATGGGGAGGTACAAGCTCCAACTCGGTTTTACAGTGAAAACTGCAGGAACTTCAAACCGGCACTAGGAAACAGACTGAGAAAGCAGAGAAAAAGTGTCCCCTGCAACCCGTTCCCTTGGTGCTAGATGAACGAACGTCTCTCCACTTGCTCAGTTCTGAGAGATAAGTGTGTTTGAAAGCCGTCCTTCAGCTAGCTGGTTGGGAACACAAAGTTTCTTTTCAGTTGCAAACTCCATTCCATACATATATATGGGGAGGTACAAGCTCCAACTCGGTTTTACAGTGAAAACTGCAGGAACTTCAAACCGGCACTAGGAAACAGACTGAGAAAGCAGAGAAAAAGTGTCTCCTGCAACCCGTTCCCTTGGTGCTAGATGAACAAACGTCTCTCCACTTGCTCAGTTCTGAGAGATAAGTGTGTTTGAAAGCCGTCCTTCAGCTAGCTGGTTGGGAACACAAAGTTTCTTTTCAGTTGCAAACT